>NC_091016.1:63003496-63629496 GCF_041296385.1 Aphelocoma coerulescens
GCGAGAGGTTTGCCCTGCGGGAACTGCCTCCAAATCCCAGTGTAACTGTACACAGGGCATGCCCACAGACAGCCGGGACCTACTCCACCCATTTTGGAAGAACGGCTAGTACAAGAAACCAAGTGACACCAAGTATTGCCCATCACTGGATTTTACCTCACCTATGTTTCAAAGACATCTGATGAACTCACCAGTTCTTGGTGCTACACCTGCATGAGTTTTCTGCCTCCCAACTTTCCCTCACTCCCAGCAAGACATGTAGGCTTGTTTCAGATCCACAAACATCAGCCTCAAGCGAGCATTTGACTTCATGGATGCCTGTGAATCTTGTCCAGGCTTGTGCTTCAATCATCAGATGTTCTGGCTTAGATATAAAATTGCTGCATCCCAGGCTAACATCAAGCACAGAAATGGTGGTAACTGTGGCTGTTTTGTACCCATTACTTGAAGCACAGACTGCATGAAAAGAAGTCCACCAGATTTTCAGGAGAGAATTTAGGAAGTCTGAGGTTTATCAAATTACTGATTACTGATCACAACATGGGAAATTTATCACACAAATTTAGTCTCTTCTGACACAAATTTGATGAGGATTGGGATGCTGATGGGATTAAAAACCTTTTTCTATTGCTGCACTGTTCTGTTCTTGAAATGAACAAATTCTTTGCACCCTCTGTTGCATCAATCTGAACCTTTCTCTTTTTTCTGCCATCTTTTGGAAATATCAAATATTCCATGAATTTTGCAGCTTCATTTTTTTAGTGCTAATGGCCTGATGATGACAACACTCAGCTATCACTTAGCTCTTCCTTCTTTGGATTAGATTGATTCTGTAGTTACAGAGACGATGATATCAGCAGGCATCACACTTGTGACAATCCAATGTTGCCAGTGTATAGGGAATACACAGGGAATCCTTAATCTCTCTGTGTTGTACACCAATTTGTATTTTTCCTAGGAAATTACTCTGATGTCCTTTCCCAAGCACTTTCCAACTCCATTCTTTCTGTTGGTCCTTGAAAACATCTATATTTCTACTTGGATGTCTAGTTATAATGTTTCTATGCAGCTGAATCATGTCTAAAACAATTCCTCCTGGTATCATTATGTTCTTCTTCCCTAACTTTACAGACTTTAATATTTTATCAACAACATCAGAGAGGAAATTGGTCAAGCAGTAAATGTATTAACAGCATCTGCCTCATTTGCACCACTGTGCCCTCCAACTTTTCTAGCAAAGTTTTAACACCTACCTGATATTTTGAAGTCCTATTTACTAACTCCTAATGAGTGATCTTAATCAGTTAAATCATGGCTGTCAGTTGCATTGTATGATGACTATCATACAATACATTGTATGATACTATCATATTCATATAATTATCACCTAACTTAAAAAGCTTGAGAACAAATTTCATTGTACATCTTGTTCTTTTAATTTCTTCACCTGATTGCTTCTCAGTTGCATGCTACTCTAAGATTCTTCCAAAAGAATCCAATTTAAAGACACTTGACATCATCAATTGTCAAAATAATTTTAATCATCTGTTCTTTTGATGAAATTGTTTTGAACTCTGTGCATTGCACTCAGGAGTCTCCACATAGTATATTAATGCAACAGCTTTTGGCACATGATGAATGTTGATTTATCTTCATGAATTCCATGTTTTAATCTTTCAGACCGATCCAGATGCACATCTAGGATCTTTTCTTCCTTGGCTTGCTTATAACTTCAGCGATGCCAGCAATCTTTCTATGAGACTGTTAATTTGTATTATCTTTGAATAAATAAAATTGCTTAGTATGCAACATTTTCTATTTCAGAATATTTAGATTTTAGGCCATCATTCTCACCATCTAACACTGCATTTTGATTATTTTCACATTTAATATTCACACAGTAAAAATTTCCACAAAAAAAGCTCCCACGGCCACTGTCTTTCTAGTGATGATGTCATGGATGACCATCATTGCGGATTTTGCATTGATATACCTGAATACTAATGATTTATGCTTATGCATCCACTCATGAAGTTGTTTTGTCCTTACTTGACATTCTGACTCATGCTACTGGTCCCCCATCCCATGACATCTTCCCTGACTTCCCAGAAACTTCTTTCTCAGTTCTACTGCCTTGCTCTTTGGAGAACTTTTTTGTCATGCACAAACTGCAGTACTTCTGATGATACTCAGTCTGTGTCATTTTACTCTTGAGTTTTCCATAATCTCCAGAAGTGGAATCTAATTGTGGATTCTGGCAGTTCTCCAGATGATGCTCTCTCAGTTTATGGCCTGAGGGACACTATCAGCATTGGGAACTTCTGAAGTTCATAGCAGAACTTCCTGTGTGAATTATGTATCTGCGATGGGTTTTAGAAAGATGTCTTCTCTCTTTTTACACTTGTGTTCTGCTAACACGGATCTACTAAAACCTGTATATTGTTTAAACTTCAGGTAAAATTATTAGTATCGTATAAATAGCAATACTAGCAGTGGATTTATGAATAAAACTGGAATCTTGGTTTCAGAAACTCTCTAAGCCAAACAAATAAACCCTGTTAGAATGATGCAACAAGCTTGAAGTTTATTTACAAACTACAAATGACATGTGTTGTTTGCCACCTCAGATGACACTACCTGCCGCATCAGCTCAGGGACAAAATCCTAAGGTATGTTCATAGATCTGATGAAAATAAGGATGCTTCCCTCATTAGAAAAATCATAAATGAGACAGAGAAGTCACTTAAAAGTCAAATCACAGCTACATGACTTCTACAGATGAAACTCTGCATTTGGCTGCCTCTGCATGAAGCAATTAGAAAACTCTGTGATGTTTAAATCATTTTTAGCATCTTCCTTTGGCTATAACTGTCTTATACAGACTCTTCACTAAAATAAACATTCTTTCAGATTACAAAAAGAGTAAAAAATAGCTAAATGGCTTTGGAAGAAAAAGGAAGAAATTAATCTCACAAAAACTGTGCAACAAAGGGGACGACTAAGCTCTTGTTTTAAGAGAGAGGACTATCACCAGAGAGAGCAATGAGAAAAGAGGAGAACAAATAAATGTTACTTCCTGGAGTTCAAATCTAACCTTCCTCCTCTAGCCATGGGGAAGTGATAAATGGAAGAAAATGTGGAACAGCTGGAAAGGATAGAAGTATCAGGAGATGCAACAAAGCAAAACACTCCCCAAGATGAATAGATTTCCCTTTGATCTAACAAAGATTTGAAATTTGTCAGTTTTAAACAGAACAGAAAATCAGGATATGCAATAGACATCCATAATGGATAGGATGAAAGGTCTGAGATGAATTGTGATTGGTATGAAGTGCTCCAGGTTTTTTTTTTCTGATCTTTTACAACTCTCTCACAACTAAGTAATTACTTACCCTCCTATCCCATTAAAATTGCATAATGAAAGCTGAGCTGCTTTTGAAAAAATTAGCAGTAAGTAAAGACTGCTATTTTATTATTGATAGTTATTTTGGTATGAATGCCAATATAAAGTGGAATATGTCGTTGCTGAGAGAACATCAACAGCAATAACTTGTCTTAGTGAAAAAGTTCATGATCTAACCAGTAGTTAATAAATTGTATATACAAACTTAACTATATGTATAATTGCTGTATTACCAGCTTGTCTTTTAAAAGCCCCTGATTAAATATTGTTCCCTCGGTGTCTGCACATCCTGACCTCTACAACAGGCAGCAATGGGCACAAATCACCCTTGTGTTCATTCAAATAACAAAAACAAGATTGTACTATTATCAACAACAACCACAATCATATATAAAAAAGAGTAAGTAAAAGCTGTTAGTCCGTCTACAAGGCAAGAAAACAATCATAGGACCCTTCCTAGGGTATTTTCCTAAAGGTCTACATTTTAATTTGTTTACTGCAGCCCCTGTTAATCGATAAATTTTGCATTTGCATCACCTGCTATTTCCAGGCAAGCATGTCTCAGCAGTCAACCTCCCTGCAACCAACTGCCTCCCCAGACCTGGTTGCTTCCTTTCATGCTTCCTTTATCTCCAGAGCCAGTGACAGCTCTAGTGTTCTTTTACTCACATTTCTGTTCCCACATGTGGAGAAGGTGATGCACCAAGCTTGACGTTTATTTACAAACTGCAAGTGACAATATGCGTTAATTTAGCTGGTTGCACCCAGCAGAAAGGGGTCTTCCAAAACCGACCTTCTGGAATAACAAACCAAACTGCACCTGCTCGGTTCCCTGGAGCAAAGCAGATACAGATTGTTACTGTGACTGAAGCAATTACCAGTGCTGTAGCTGGCAGAACACCCCCAAATTGCCATGAAAAGGGCAGGGAAGTAGAAGTTGACTACATTTTAAGTCAATTATCCTTCACAAAGAAGAAAAAACCTGAAAACTTCTGGAACCTTGATATAAAAGAAAACTGTGATAATCAGCACAGTTCACCCAGCCTGTTACTAGTTCAGGTAAACACTGACACTATAGCCAAAGCAAAAAAAGCAAAAGGCCAAAGCAGAGTGCCATGACCAGAAGCTATATTGCTGTTCCATTTCTTCGTTTCCAAACTTAACAACTAATTTCATAATTTCTGCATTTTAGTAGAAGCTCAATTTTATCTGAAAACTCATTAGATAACCCTGGTATACCCCTTAGAGCTAAGGGCGATTTAATGAGCACTGGCAGAGCCCCAGCATTCCTTCCCCGAGCTAGAAGAGAACTTTTCACAGCTGCAATGCAAAGCATTCAGACACGAGGTTGGGAGTCTTCCCCTTCTCCTCTTCCCAGAGCCTGACACTCCAGGTTTAAGCTTGATTTAGAAATGCTGATGTACAGTCGTTCACAGTGAAATTCCAATAAAGCCCAGTGTTTTGCCTCCTACAATTGCCATTTGCAGATTCCTTGGAAAGAGTGAGAGCAGAGCAAATTCATATGGTATTTTCCCTAATACTCTCCCAGACATCAGACTATTTTCAGCTCAGGGAACTTTCAGCTCCTGTGGTAGTTTGCTTCATGTCCCAGTGGATCTCTCATTCATATACTTTCCCAGTCTTTGAATTCTTGTGAACTCCCTGTATCACAGCATCCTTTGGCCAAGTGGCTTTTGCTAGTCACCTCCTTGAAGAACCTCCTTCTTTTGTTTGATTTCCTGCCCCTCTAGTATTTCACTTTATTTTCATTTTACAGTTCCTAGTTTTTCTGTAGGAAGAGAAGACAGGTAATCCCTATCCATGTTTCAACACTATTCCTGTTCTGGTGGCTCTCTAGCAATTCCTTTAAGCTGTTTCTTTTCCAGGGCGAAGGGTTCTAGACTTCACACTAATTCCTCACGTAGATGTTGGTTTGTGCTGCCTTCTGCACTTCTATGAATCTTCTCTAGATCTCTCCCTTTTCTGGGACAAGGGGACCAGCACTGCACAGTACAAGAAGTGCAGTGAACTGCAATTTTGTACAGTGATCCTGTATCTTTTACTTTGCTGTCAGTTATTTTCCTAATCATTACCAATATTTTATTTTCCTCTTTTAACTGCTGCTGAACACCAAATCGATGTTTCCAGAGCACTATCTATCCATCTGTCAAAAGGTCTTCCCCAAGCAGCAGAGATCACTGCAGAGACCATTATTGCAAATGTGAAATTAGGAGTAGTTTTTTTTGTCCCATGTATCACTTCACATTTACCTACACTGAGTTTCACCTGCCATTTCCTTGTCAAGTTTCATAAAGACTTTCTGAGATTCTTGACAATTGGCCATTGCCTTTAGCATTCTGAATAACTTCACATCATCAATAAACTTTGTAGCTTAATGTTCAAGCTTTTTTCAAGGGCACCCATGAACATGGTGAAGAGGTGAGGATCCAGCACAGACCCCTGCAAAACTCCAATGGTAACCTGGGTCCACTGTGAGGATCCATGCCAGGATTTTCTCATTTGTGCCACAGCTGGGATGTTTACCAAACAAGAGAAGCTACTTTATCACCTTTTCTTTTTTGTTTTCTTTGTTCCCAGAATGCTTTAAAAAAAAACAAAAACCAGAGAATAAACACTGGCCATCATAGCATTTTATTCTGTTGTTAAAGGTGACAGGACAGAGAAATCCCTTGTGGTGATGTTAAGGTTTCCAGTTTATCAATGACAAAATGAGAAATACCACAAACCCCAAAAGCAATTTCCTTAAAAAGGAAAGCAAGCAGGGTAGATATATCACAAGAATCAGCTGATATCCAGGCAGATGGGAACATCACCACCACAAAATCTTTGCCATCCATCCTCCCATGTGAATTACACAAGGTATGATGGGGCTCATGCATCAGGTTCAGTGGAACTTGTGGGTACAGTTACTGAAAAGAGAAAGCGTAATGGCATCTGGCTGGTTATTATTCAGGTTGTTCCAGCACAGATTTGTCATCTGCTTTAAAAGTACTTAATGTGTGCTTGACAAAATGCAGAATGCAACAGAAACAAATCAGCAACTTTCTAGTCTGCAAAATTTTATTAAGCAACAGCTGGACAACTCTTACAACTCCAAATCATCAAGGAAAAATAGGGCAATCAGTCCATCTCTCAATCATGTAGACAGTAAAGAATCTGGACAAACCACATTTTTATAGGGAAACCAACAATACTTTCTAGGCACCTCCTGCAAAATCTATTACACAAGATACATAAAAGGAGAGGCAGATCAGGGTAGTTTTTAGGTACAATGGAAACAAAGTATACCATGGTAAATTCGGGAGAAAAAAAAAAAAGGCGATTCAAAAAAATAGAATTAAAAAGCAGTCTAGGTAAGTGAAGTTCACACGTGGTGTACCAAATTTTCCAAAGCCTTAAGAAAAACATGCTGGGCTTGCTCACTTAAGAATGCATGCACCTGCATGACTCTATGCTCATTAAATTTTAAAAAAAGGAAAAAAATAAAAGAAAAAGGAAAAGAAAAAGAAAAAAATCCCAAATTACTTTCAAATTTATATACCAAAATAATGCATTTATAAACAAATGCAACTCCCCTTCTTTTTCAGGAAACACTACAGTGCCTTTTCAATCCAATGCATCCCCATGCTATTCCACAACACCATATATTTTATCTACAATAAACAACGAGATCTTGAACAGACATACCCTTCCCCAAACACACAATACACAAACAGAAAAAGAAGCAGTGAATGCAGAAATAGTGAAATGGCAGTGAAAAGCAACCAAAGGCAAAACAAGTATCAAGCAAACTAGAAACAAAGGGAAAGTTAGAAAAGTTTTGAACAAATAGCTTCAAACAACATAGGTAGGAATTACTGGCTGAGCATTATTCCTGTGAAATACTTGCAACTCAGGTGTGTACACACTGTTCCAAAATGTTTCTCTTTTATTATTACTTTAATCTTTATCTGTATCTTAAGCCATCTACTTGGCCAGTCAGATAAAATTCCAAAAATAGACAACCTTTGTCAAGATTTAGAATTGCTGAATCAGACCATATTTTAAAATCGTAAACCAGAGGGCAAGGATTAAGAACAGACAGGCAGGCTTTGACATCACACCATCTAACTTTTTCATTGAACACTCTGGATAGGTAAGTATTTGGTGTTTTCATTTATTTAATTTTGTCTCACAAAATCATGTTGTGATCCTGCAGTCAGCTCTGTGTCAGCAAACCAGTGCACTTGCATGGTGCTCCCAATCAATTTGCCTTGAAATACAAATTTCTCTTACAGATTCATTTGCAAAATCAAAAGTTGAAGGGTAAAGCTTTTCGTTTTCTTAGCAAGAACTGCTTCACTGAATCACATTTCATTCTTTTGTTTCATTAATTACTTTTGCCTTAAAAATTTTCAAGATGCAGCAACAATCAAACCACCCAAAGAGACTCCTGATACATCTTCAGCGACATCAGGCAAGAGGGAAAGCAGAGTCTTTTCATCTTAAAACATCTCTGTGGGACTTTTTAAGAAGAAAATTAAATAAATACAAAGACAAAATGAATCACATAGACCACTGTTCACAAGTAGTAATTAATTTTATTCCTTTGAGAATGGTGCATGTAAATTCCAATCCTGTAAAGAGGACCTGTGGTATCTCTCTGCAGACTACTCCTGAGGGCAGCAGAACTCTAAATTGGTATTTGCTAATGAAGGTTTGTGCCTTGAAGGAGAAGGGACATGAACACAAACAAAATTTGTCTACTAGGATTTTCCCATTTTTGTAAGCAGTATAGCTGACTTGCTCTCTTACACTGGGAAAACCATTATGCCAATCCCTAAATAACATAAACAGCTTGCCCTCCTGTCCTGTGATGAAATCCCAGGAATGGGAATAACCAAGTCAAAAATCTGAATGACTGCTCTGTGGCCAGGATTTTACTTCTAGCATTCTTCAAGGGGGGTTATATGGAGCTGTCAACATGTCTGTTGGGTAATGCTCTATAATTTCCTTGAGTGGATGTATGGGTCATACAAGTCATCTTTACCTTACAATCACACAGTAATGGGGAAGTACATTTTGGGTTGGATTCTGCTCTCTTATGTATCTTGGTGTAACCATGTAGTGAGGCTGGAAGTTGGCCCTCTGTCAGCATGCCACACAAGGGTCTCATCTCTTACCAATCTCTGATTTACTGGTCTGGAGTAATTTGGGCCCTGCAGACATGTGCAATTTCCAAACTATTGCTCTGGGAAACACATTCTTAAAAGTTAACAAAAATTTACTGTGTCTTCTCTTCCCTTTCACTTCATCAAATCAGTTTTTGCACTTGCTGCTCGTTTTATATGAGGATGTAAAATGTTTCTGAGAGGTAAGAGGGCACCAAGGTAATACAGGATCACACACATCAGGCTGCAAAAAGCAAATGCACAGAAATTGTCTGAGGCAACAATCAGGCAAGCTCCAAAATCTGTTTGTAATTTCTGAGAGGACACTAAAAAGACACATCAAGGAAAGGCTGGACCTATGGAAAGTTTAGGCTGAAGGCTTCAGCAAAGTTAGATATCCTTGTCTGACACCTGTAGACCTTCATGCATCTTCATAAAAACAGTTTTACTTGTGGCTGCATCACAGAAAACTTCTGTCACTGAGATGAACCTGTGTGCAGATTTACTGATATTCAGGGAGCCCATAGCACATGTTACTGCGATCTCTGGAACTGAGTGCAAAATTGCTAATGTGATAATTCTTTTTTTCTTCCTCTGTCACCCCCCACCTTTTCATAGTTTCTTAGGATGTTGCAGAAACATGTATTCTTACTGATATATACTTAGCTTGTTTCAAGCTAAAATTTGCCACTCTTTATATGCCAGACTTTGAATATCAATTTTTAGACTCTGTTAGGAGATCTATTTCAAGGATATTACCATTATTTTTTCAAAAGAATCAGGTTTTTGGTTTCATCCCTTTGCAACACCAGCAGAGCAGATTCTCACTTCAGATGGACACCGTGGCTGCTGGCTGGCATCAGGGCTTTCTCTGCCCAATGCTGTTGCAGCCAAACTGCATGGCAACCTCACACTGCTCTTGGAGCAGACCTAGAAGGATGAGTGGAGGAACACCTGCTCCAACAGGTCTCCTATGGAGCGTCTTGAAGAGGCAAAGCTGCTGCAGGCAACGTCAGGGCACAGCTCCATCAGCTCTGTGCAGCACCTGCCAGAAGCATTGTGACTGTGCTGGAGCCAGCTGAACCCAGCTGAAGGAGGAGTATTTGTAAGGCTGAGCAGAGGAAAATGCTTCTACTGCTACACTATTCCTTGTGCTTTAGCTTATTCCAAGCTAGTTTGCCTGTATCTCCACCTGGCACTGAACTATGCCATCGCCAAACCCTACTAACTACACAGTGATCTCCTTACAAATAGCCCATGTTGTCATACCCTCTCTTATCACATAACCCACCTTATCTTGTACCTCAAGAAAAAGCAAACCATACCTTCTATTTTTAAGCCACTCCCAACCAAAGTATAGTTACAAAGAAAGGAGGAAAACAGAGGACAGATTTCTGCAGGTCCCGAAGACTAGTCACCTAGACTCTTTGTAGTCTGCACAGCTCTCCATAGCAAACTCATTGCATTTAGCTGCCAAAAAATATTTTTGCCTGCATTATGAATTTTTTGCATATTATCCAGCAAAACCAGGTCTTCCTAGAAACATTTTTAATTTCTTGCTGCAAAATATACCTGCTAGCAAACAGTTGCTTACAAAGATGCTCTTTAAATATAAATAAGTGTGTATAACTCACTGATACATAGTAATAAAATAATCCCTAAATCACTCATTACATTACACAAGAAAAGTAATTTGTCTTTTGGACATTAACAGGAAATCTGCATTAAATTATCTTTATAAAACCACTCAAAACTCCCTAAAGAAAAATCAAACCCAAAATAAAACAAAAAAAAAAAAACCAACCCAAGAGAAACAAACAAACTCCCTAGACTGTTAAAATTATTGCACAACTGAAAAAAAAAGCTTTGGAAAAAACATCCTTTACTAGTGGAAATTACTGCATTTTTAACAGAACTAGATATTTCTGAACACTTTGCTACATTTTTCCTAGAAGAACTCAAGTTATCTACAGAAAAACTGAGTTTTACTAATGAAATAGAAAATGTAACACCTATCTTTTGGCTGAATACAATAGCAGTCTTCAGGATTTAAGTGATTAATTGGGGGAATTCTTAAATTTGTTTCCTATATTGTATCTCAATGGAAAATAAACCAACTTTCACTTGTTCTTTGTATAATTTAGGATCCAGTTGTACACTCAGACTTTTACATATTTCCCACTCCTTTCATTAAAATTATATATATTTGAGAGCATTTTCTCTCTCTAATACAGGGTATTCTCTACACATTAATATCAATTAAAGAGACTTGGCTAAATTATTTTCAAAAAGATAGAAGATTATCTTATCTTATAGAATTTTCTGACAAGTAAATGGAAAGGATGTTGGAAATAGCATTTATTTTCCCAAATTTTTATAATTATTCCTTGTTCTTTGCTGGGGCAGAAACCAGAGCTCTTTCTATGCCAAGGCTCTTTGTGAGTGCCATCAGAAGGATGCAATCATGACCTGGACCAATGAAACCAAATTACTAACTCTGCTATTTGTTTTTATCGGGTTTCAGAGCTTGGTTCTCCATTAGAATAAAACTGCTAATAACTGGAAAATTTTGGCAATGAACAAAGTGGAATAATGTTCTCTGGAAGGTTAAAGAAACTGCATGCTGAAGTCCTTCTATTTAATGAGATTTTCTTCAGAAAAGAATATTCGTCTTGTTTCCATGTAATAAGAATTTTGGCTGATGATGTTCTTCCAGCTGAGTATTTCCAACACATGACTAAGTGGCCCTTCCCTCAGCAAGCAAACAAGCCAGCCCTGGTATGTTTCTTGTCTTAGAGTGTTCAGTGTGTGCCTGTGAAACACTAATTAGGGTACAGCCGGTTAGCACAGACCTTAGGGCAGGAGAGGACTCTCATCAGCCAACTTCCCTCTTTGTGTATTGGGATCAATGGACTAAGAATTCAACCTACTGTTTTTACAGTATATAACTCAATATAGACAATGGGCTTAATAGTGTTTCCTCAATAAAAAACAAGTTAAACATTTCCATTGATTTTCAAGGGACCAGAACCAAATCTATTTCAGTTTCTTTGTTCCATACACGTTACACATACAGGCACTCAAACTGCTGAATAAATCATGCACGTGAAAAAGAACACAAACGGGCCCAGACAATTAATGGAAACAAAACTAATTAATTAAAGAAAACAACAATCTGATAGATGCCAAGGGTCATGTTGAGCCTGACCAATCTCACACAAAAGCAGAAGCTGCTAAGCTTTGGGATAATACAGGCATGGTACCATCTACTGCCCTGCTCCTTCCTTCCTACTTCTCCTTCCTCTCTCCAATGAAACCATCTCACAGGTGGTTTTTCCTGGACCTACCCTGTGGGGCATTACCTGATCTAACTCATCACCTCCCTTGGCAACTCTGTGAAACTCCTCTGACTGGCATTGCTCCTCTGTGCTGTACAGCTCTGGAAGCCTCAGCAGAGCAGAATTTAGAAGCTCACTGTGAACTGGTAATTTCTACTACAGCAGGGTCTTATGTGAAATGTTCCTCTAGAATAAATCAAATGCAACACACATCTGCCCTACTACTAGGACTCAAGAAAAACAAAGAGAAAATCACACGTATTCATCTTAAATTATACCAAATTTTTCAAGTAAAGAAGTTAAACTGTGGACAAAAGACAAAGCAGCCACTGACATCTCAACCAGCAAATCTTTCCCAGTGGGCCTTGAAAAAAAATCTGCTGTGATGTTTTGTAATCTAATGTCCGAATAATTATATGACTACTTTGGGAGTTTGTGTAGTACTGGTCAAACTACTTCCATATCAGAACATTCTGTAGCAAAATGCTGACAAGGAAGAAAGAGAAAAAGCAAATAAACATGTGCACAACACGTAGACAAAAAAGAAACTCTTCTGTGCAAGCAACCTTCTGAAATGCTCAACAGGTCTGCATGTGCACCACAGAGATCTGCACAGTCATACTGCTGTTATTAAGCTTTCCTCTGTAACACTCCATGTAGACATTGGCTTCCTGCTCTTAGCTGGACCAAGTAGCAAGGTGACAAAAGACATGATTCTGTCCAGTTTTTCCTTTATTTTTCAACTCATTTGTTCTCCAGCCAGCCACGATGTTGTTTTCTGTAATGAATTTCCTTCCCTGATGAAATTTCTTCTTGTAACGACCTGCTACACTTCTGTCTCCTTCCTAACTCAAGCACTGTTGTAGCATTTGATTGATACTGATTGCTAAGAGGACTGAATACACTGGGTCTTCTCATTTGCTGGAAAGACTGTTTACACAGTGTAAACACACTGAAATGAGGAACAAGCACAGGCACAGCCTCAGAGATACATCTGATCACACTGTACCTCTCCCAGCTACAGGCCAAATCAGAGAATACTGCTGACCAATGTGAACAAAAAAGCAATGCTCATGATTATTTCCTCTCCAGTTTTCTCTCACCTACTGAAAGACGTTTATGCCAGTAACAAAAGAAGCAATGCTTGTAACTATTTGCTCCTCTGTCTTCTGTCACCTACTGAAAGATGTTTATCCTCAATAACAGCACACGAAACAAGCAGACATCAACTTCTTTGATACAGTGGGTTTTTAAACTCTGATTCTAGCCAGGACAGAGTTAATTTTTGCAGTAGCCAGGAGAGGACATGACTAGAACCCAGAGGTTACTCTATACCACCTCCCATCATGTTCTGGGGCCGTGGGAAGGGGTCCCATCCAGGTGGCATAGTGTGGCAGCACAGTCAGGTATTGGCAGAGCTTCCCCCGTGGTGAGCACTCACGTGTGAATCCTTCGCCTCTCTGCACTCTGTTATTAACACTGCTGCTGTTACTGTTTGTTTTCTTATTTCTTATTTACTGCTGTTTGCAGTAAATCATTCTTATCTCTACCTGTGATCTTTACCTTTTGTGCCTCCAATTCTCCTCTTCATCCCACCCCAGGGAAGGGAAAAGGGGACAGGGGAGTGAGCGAGTGGTGCATGGTTTGGAGTGTGTTTGTGGAAACACTAAATTGGGGAATACCATTCCTAAACCATGACAACCCATTAGCAACAATTTTTTCTCTTCTCTTTCTCATCACTGTTTATAAATTAAATTTACCTACATAAGCCTCCCTGGAACCTGTGGTGCTCATTTATTAGCAGATATCAGAGAAGAAACATGTCTTCAAGTATTACAGCTTCTTTTTTTTTTCTACTTTTTTGTTGCTATCACTGATGTTTTAGTAATAGAGTAGTAGTAGCAGTAGTAGTAGTACAAACTGGACCAGAAAAAAGTCATGTTCCCTGTTTTAAAAAGAACAGCATGAGATAAGGCAGTCTATCAAAAAGAGCAGTCTGTTTTAATTCCCCCATGAGCTTACACCAGCTACTGTAGCACACACAGCAGAACCACCACAACAAGCCAAAAGCCACACTTCTCCACGTAACACTGAATGGTTCTCAACCCTTCGCTCTTTCTGAGACCCAGCACAACGCTTGAAAAGAAAAAGAAACCGGAAAACAAACAAGCTAACAAACAAGCTAACAAACAAACAAACAGAAAACAGCCCCCCACCCTCCACCCCGAGACTGATTAGAGTTAATGCCCTTCTGGTGGGCACCAAGAGACTTTTCCAGTTTTACTGCCTTCTTAACTCCCAGGCATCTCTGCACACCTAAAGCAGGCTGCCCTGACATTTTCCGGTTTGGACTTTATGAGAAGGTTATTATTTTTCTCTCTCCAGTCTCTGCTTGTTCATTTGAGGCGTTGAGTCACATTAGCCAGAGCAACAGCAAAGGCTTGCACTGCAGAAAACGGATACTGAAAGTCCAAAATGTAAGCATTGCCATCAATTCTTCCAAACTGCATCACCTGGGAAGCAGGGGAAGAGGAAAAGGAAGGAAAAAAGAGAACAAGGTCAAAAAAAAATGAACCACAGAAAAGGAAACAGAGAAGAGGGAAATTTTTTTGCTCCTTTGTATGAACACCTCGCCTTCTCAGTTGATATGATTTGAGCTATCATACGATGCCAAAGAACAGTGAGAGCACTGTACTTTCGGTCTGTATTGAGTATTTGACTGCAATACTTGACTCCACAGAGTAAACTGATAAAACATGCTGGGTTTTTTCTACAGTGCTACAGCATTAGTTTAAGTAGCTTGTCACCAATTATTTCAGCAGCTGGAGGTACACTAGCATCACGCTTCCTGCAGGAAAATATCAGTCTCTCCCTTGGAAATATCCTGTCAGCAGCCCATCAGGAAAACAGATTTGATTTTCAAAGAAAGGAGCTTTCAGGGAAGGCGAATAACCAATTTCCTCACTCTAGCACTTCATAGCTGATAAGGTGTTCATTCTTTGCAGTTCTGTTTTCCTCTGCATAAACTTCAGTAGCACATAATTACAGCAAGAATGAATTAGCAAAAGGGCAGTGAGAGCTGTTTGAAATGTAAAAGCAAAACTAGTCAGGTTGCTCATTGCTCTTCCACAGGGAACATCTGAAGTCTGGCCTATTATTACTGTTTTTTCATTTGCTTCATCGGAAATCCAGATTTTATTTGCTCTACAGTGAAGATCCTTGAGCTAGAACGGGGACTGACTGTGCAAGTCAAGTCAGGCTTTGTTCCACCCCTACCACCAAAACCTGTGGTTGGGTGTTTTTGCACAGCTGCCCATGGGCACATTTCCACAGTCATTTACTTGAAGAAGAAAGGGGTACAAATGACTCTGATCGCTGCCTTTGAGCTGTTGTTATATACAAGCAAAACCAAAAGACTACCACTGGTTGTGCATGTTGGATACTTAAGACATCTAACTCCCAACTTAAATCACAGGAAGTTGAGAGCCTTGATATCTTTAGTAAACTAAAAGTGACTTACAGCTGGACAAGGAAATAAATATGAATCTCTTGAGTCTCAGTCCAGCATCCTGGTAATTAGCACCACTTACAAGCCTGGGTTTGGTGTAGTAGTAGTAACATACCACTGGCCAAAATTAAATGTTTTGAGTTTTTGAGCTACCCATTGACCCTTCTACCTACAGGTGGTTCAAAAGTGGCCCAGAAGCACTTTTTTCAGTGTCTCCCTCCTCTAGCATTAAAAGCCAACCCCAGGGGCCAGGTAGCTGGTCACAAGTGGAAATTTTGGCATGAAGGGAACCTAACTGCCTTACCTATCTTCTGACTGGCTAACCTTTGTGAGCAGGGCAAGGAGGGGGCAGTGTTCACTCAAAATTAGCTGCCATCTGCAACCACCACTGATGTCAAGTGCAGCTAGCACTGCAGAGACCTGTTGTGTTTATCACAAAACCTTCAGCTGTGAGAGCCAGCCAGACTAAAGGAGGCCCTCGTTCCCATGTCTGACTGCAGTAAGACCAAACATACTTTGTATATTCACTTCACAACTGAACTTCACCCTGCATGCTGAACTTAGACCTTCGACAGCTGTTTTTTATCAACCACATGGCAAAGCTTTTTTTCAGGGAACAGCTGACACAAGCAGGAGGCACTTGGCAGCGTGAGAGACAGCTTATTCCTGGCATAGTTTTCCCATACCCTGGCCCCATTCCAGCAAATGTGTGCTACCCCTTCCTACCTGTCGTCCTTCCAGCTCAATCTGGAAGTTTTTTGCCGACTCCTGGGTCACCCGCCCTCCGAAGTCCAGCTGGTAGACTTGCGTTGCCTCATTCCATAGTGGCTGCTTGTTGGCCATCACATACACAAAGCCTTGGCTTCCCAGTCTCCCATCCTCCTTCTCACTGGCCTTCCGGCACTTGAATTCATCCAGCTCACTGGCTGTCCTCAAACTCCTTTTAGTTTTCCAACCCTTTTTACTGCCCTGACTCTGGTTCATCAGTTCATCTCCACTGATAAAAAGCTCTGGCTCGCTCTCTGAACTGTCTTGAAACTCATTCGTCTTGTTCAGTTTCTTGGACTTCAGCTGATCTTTCTGGCTCTTGACCTTCTTCTTCTCCCTCCCCAGCCGAGGGCTGGCTATCAGTGAATTGAAGTCAGTCAGTGTCCTTGCCTCCTTTTTGACCTTGCCCTCGGTGATAGCCTGCACATTTCCTTCCTCAGCTCGACTGTCCAGGCGTTTCCGACTCTTCTTGCCAAATTTGTCTGTCCTTTGAGGAACAGGGCTTTCTGTCAAGGAGAGCACCTCCTGGAAAGTGTCTGCCGTCTCCACCATTACCTCTGTGCCCACATGGCCCTGCAGCTCTGCTGGTGGGGGAGACATCACTGGCTTCTCCACCACAAGGAGCGGCTTAGGGGGCAAGGTGCCCTGGGGGTTCTGTACAGGTGGGCAGGTGCTGTAGGAGCTCCATGGGTGCAAGGCGATCGGTGGCAGCTGTAAACTAGAGCAAGTGCTACTTCCCGGGTACATGGGTGGCAAAGGGCAATAGGAGAGGTTGGATGGATAACCTGGCTGAAGCACAACTGTGGGCTCCTGCTGTGCAAACTGTGTTGGGGCCAGAGCTTCTTTGGGGGAGCAGGGGGCCTGCATTCCCTGAAGGGGTGGGGCACTGTAGCCTCCTGGGTAAGGTACTCCAACCCCATAATTCGTCTGAAAAGTGGCAGTGGGACTGGTTGGAGACTTGGGGGAAACAAATGGCACTCGAGACATATCCAGATGTTGAGCTTGACCAATGATGAGCGGAGGAGGTTTTAGAGGGTTGGGCACTGAGCTCTGAGATGTCCTTTCCTGAGGAACCCATATCTCTTCACTCACCATAGGATCCCACTGGTATGGTGGTGGCCGTTTTACACTAAGGGTAGCCTCTGTCAAGGACACAGGTACATGCCGTACTGATTTCTCCACCGGGCAGTGCTGAGAAAGGGCCTCATCCTCCGTGAAGGCGGAGTTGATATAATCCGCTCGGTCACGGGAATTGTCAGGCGGGCTCAGCAAGCTGTAGGAGGACTGGGAGGCCAGAGGCGAAGTACTGACAGAGTGAGCAATGACAGAGCTGTGTTGGGAGCCACTCCCCGTGCTCAGATCAGGTCTCATGCCACCAATACTGGAAGTGCTGGCACTAGCGATGTTGCCCGCACCACCAGCGCTCGCACTGCTGCTGCTGCCGATGCCACCACTGCTGCATTGGCTGCAGGTGTACAAGGCCGTGGGTACTCTCTGCTGGTACTGTGCCGTCACAATGTTGCTCTTGGCCTTAGGGGGAAGTTGCAAGGTGGCTCTCTGACCATCCATCAGCTGAGCCATTTTCAGTGCTGCCTCTCTGCTGTTCCTCCGCAGAGTAGCATGAATGATACTGCTGTCCAGCCTCTGCGCCATGCTTCTGCCCTGGGACAGCTGGCTGGCAATGTCAGGGTAGGGCGGCGGGTCCCCGGTTGGGATGGAGTAACGGGGAACCGTGAGCCGGTTCAAGGTGGCGCTGGCACAGGGCTGCTGCATCTTCTTCTCGGCAGCTGTGATGCGCAAGGTGGCAGAGCTGCCGGGGCCCGGCAGGGTGTAGGTGCTCTGGGCACAGAGCATCCTGGTGCGAGGCCGGCACACCTCCTCCACGTTCCCGCTGCTGTCGAACGTAGTTATCCGCTCGTACCCCAGGGGCGTCTGGTAGTGCCCCGCCGGGTAGAGGGAGAACTCCCCCTTCTTGAGGCAGAGATCGAGGGGCGGCTGCGGGGGGCCGGGCGGGGGCGGCAGGGCGGTGGCGGGCGCGGCGGGGATGGTGCCGGGGTAGGGAGGCGGCGGGTTCATCTTGTTCAGCTGCAGCTCCTGAGCGGCCCCGAAGATGACGGCGTCCCCTTCTACCAGCTGTGGCCCCGGCCGCGGGGCCTTGGCCTTGGGCGGGGGCTCATGCTCGCGGTCGGCGTGGTCCCGCAGGTCGGCCAGGGCGATGGCGGGGGGCGCGGGGGGCGGCGGGGCCAGCGGCGGCGGCGGCGGGGCGGGGCGGCCCAGCTCCCCCACGGCCAGCGCCGCCGCCCCGGGGCCGGGAAAGCGGCCCGGAGCCCCCGGGAAGGGTCCTGGCCCCTCGCCCCCCGCCTCGGCCGGCGGGTTGGCCAGCACGTCCAGCTGCACGTTCTGGTTGGCGAGCAGCGACTGGACCAGGCCGATGCTCTGCGTGGGCGACATGGCCTGCGCCGAGCTGTGGATGGGCGCGATGGGGATGTTGACGGTGCAGGGCGGGCTGCTGGCGGGCGCGCCGGGGGCGCCGGGCACTGCAAGGGACAACACAGAGCGTCACCGCCGCCCCGGCCTCCGCTCCCCGCCCCAGCCATCCCTCCCCTGCCACGGCCAGGCCTGGGCTGGGTGGCTGCCCAGTCACGGAGGGGCCTTTTAAACTATTTGCTACCTCTACGGACTCCGCGGGGCTGCTACCGGTTCCCAAAACCAGCGGATCAGACCTCAGTGGGAATACGTAAGCCAGCCCATCTCCTGTGACTCCATTGCACAAGAGCTACTTGCAACAGCTTGGTGATCAACTTTAAAGCCACTTCTTGGGAGTGACACTTCAGAGGTCAAGTTCTGAGTGCACTTTCAGCCTACACTACGATCCCCATGGACTCTCACGATCTGAATTAGCACTCACTCATCACCAGATTTTAACTGCTTCTGCTCGAATCAATAAAAGTTTTGCTAAATCAGGACTCACTGGTTTTCAGGGAAGGACTTTTGATAGTTAATACATCAACAAAGAATTGAACGAACAAGCAAATAAATGAAAGAAGTGGAGGCTAAGAAAGTTGAAGACTTGCACTGAAGGCACTGTATAATATCTGGTATAAGGTTCCTAGACTCAGTCAGCTTGGGAGAACTGGAGAACACAGACAATAGTTGGGAAAAGTTGCGTATAGTGGGTGACAAACCAACCAGCAATGCAAAAGGAAGGAAGCTGAAACACAGAGAGAGAAATATGATAAAATGAAATGCAGACAAAACATAGAAAAGTTCTCAGAAGATTTGTAAGGAGAACATGTGAGGAAAAAGATGGAAAGCCAAAACAGTTCAAGAAGTGGGTACTGTAGTCAGGGCAACTGCAGCATCAATGTTTGGACAGGACACAAAAGAAATGTGTAAAGAAGCATATTTTCCCACATGTGGTGGCACTGAAAAAAGGACAATGTGGCAAGAAGGAATTCTCTTGATTTTAAGCAGAAGCATGAAGAGTGCTGAATTGTTTGCAGTTCCTTTTGTAAAGAGTGGTTTATTCCAACAGGAACTACCACTGAAAAGCCAGAGCAAGAAAATGAGGACACTGGATCCAAGCAGAGGTGCAGAAGTCAAGAAGGAACAAAATAGAATAAAGAGAGAAAACAGTAAATACTATCTTATAACTTCCAAGAATATTGCAAGTTCTTTATTTTTTATTAAACTACCTGTAAAAAAACTCACAGAAAATGATAAATGACTTGTATCAATAGGTTTGTGGAAGGAAAAGAGACGAGACCAAGGATCTGGTGTCATATCCAGGGTCCTTTAAATGTGCCAAGTTCTGTGGAGACCTCTGATTTGCAAGACCAGATCACGTAAGAGATCCATTAGTCAGGACTCCTCCAAATGCTGCCCAGTTCCTAATTAATTTCTAATTTAAATTCTAGTCATCTACCTATGCCCTATTAATTACATTTTTGGTAACATTAGGCTTTTATCAGCATCAGTCATGAACGTGGCAGGTGTACAGATGGGACTGTGCCTACGCTGGCAAATACTTATGGTAGTTCTGTTCATTCCTTTAGACGAAGGTCAACAGCCAAACTTAACTGACCCTAAGGCTTTGTGGTTCTGTGCTTGGCTGGCAGGCCATGCTTTCACTCTGAGCCTGAGGTTTAATTGTTAGCATGGCTTGAGCAACCCCAAATGTTGCTGTCATTTTGCTTTATCCAACAAAATATCATTTGTTGTGGTATCCCTTAATACTCCTAAGTGTTTAAATCCAATGTTTTCTTCATTTCTCCAATGGCTTTTAATTGATTAGTTTGCATACTTTGTAAGTTAAACCAATTCACCGTGCATTTGTCTTGCCAAATCTTTACTGACTACATTAAAAAACACCTGTCCCAAGTGTACCTCACTCTGAACATTCCACTCCCCAAGAGCAGCTTTCTACTATGTTTTTTTTAATCTATCATGTAATCATTATTTACCCTGCAATATTTTTTCCTTTAGTATATGGTACTTTTTTCCTTTCTATGCAGGCTTTGAGAAAGGATATCCTCAAAAACATCTTTGAAGGTTTAAGTAGCCACCATTTACTAAGTCAGAAATTAATTTTCAGAAGAAACTAGAAAGGAAGAAGTGGACAAGAGGAAGGCTGTTATGGAGGACAGGGTAGTATGATTCTTTTACTAGCCTTCTCAAAGTGAAGAGCTGTTACAAGAGTCTCTAACAATTTTCTCTCTGTTTATGTGGTGTACCTGCAATTATGAGTACCATTTCATCTCTTATTGCAGATTCAACCCAATTTTCAGGAAGAGATGTGAAAACTTCATATTAACTTTTTGTATTGCTTTCTGACAGCTTTGACCAAGTTTCATAATAGCAAACCTTGGGTGCTTCCTATTAATAATATATATACACCAATGTCTCTATTATTTTCTTCAGATACTACAGGCGAGTATCAGTAGTAAACAGAAATTAAGCAAGCCAAGTCCCCCAGACTGAGAAAAAAATTGGCTTAATTTTAAACATACAAGTATTTCTTTAGAAAAGGACTACTCTGATGCTTGGGTCAGACAAAAGCTTTGGTGCTGTCAGCAGTTGAAACCCTGGTCTGAAATAATGAGAGCATTTCCATTTGTTTCAGTAGACTCTAGCACAAGTCTTTAATTGCTTTGCAGTGCTCACACTCCTTCCTCTTTAAAGGGTACTGCCATGACAGCCACTTCTTTAGTTCCAAAAACCTGTGACCTGGCAACAGGAATCACTCAGTGATATGACAATTCTGAAAATGTATTAATTTATCCTTCTTTTCTATTATTTGTAAATATTATTGGCACAATGATTTTTTTCTTGATTGGAAGAGGTCCTGAGTACTCCCAGTCCTTTCACCTCCCACATCACATCACCCGCACCCAAACCTTCCCTGCACTGCTTAAATCTTCTGCTACTTTACATCTCAGTGAAGTGAAAAACTCTTCCAGACCCCACCTTGTTTATCGACTACTTTACTACTTTAGCCTCTTAGTAGTTATAAAAAATCCAAATGAGCATCTATCCCTTCTTAAAGGGTGGCTGAGTTTTATGGGAACCTGCTCTCCAACCCAAGCTCCTATCAGCCGGCTGTGCTTTGATGCCATCAGGTCTCAAGAGCAACCTGTTTGGGCTTCCAACACATTACATTTCTGTCCTATCAACATGCAGAATGCAAGACTTCAGTCTGTGGAGAATTCCTAGCAAACCAAGATGAATTAGCAGACAACTAATTTCCCAAGGAACTTGAAATTAAGAAGCTCTTTATGGATTATATTTTCCACACATTTTAGAAAACAATGGCCGTAATACGTTAGCCTTATTCTAAGTCAGTTCTACAGGACCCCATCAGACTAAAGGATTTTGATTTGTATGTTTGCCAGAGGGGACTATGACACAACTGACCCAACCTCCATCTAGCTTAACCCATAACACAGCAGCCCTCCAGCTCCTCCTTACCTGGTAAATCATCTTCGTCTTCACTGAAAACATTTGGGTTAAAGACAGGCATGTTAATGTAGTCCATTGAAATCTTCCGCACTTCTGGGAGATATATTGTCATCTGCCTGGGCTGCAGATGCAGCAAACTGGTTTTATATATTACTAGAGAAAGAATATAACAAGACACAAAAAGGTTTGTTACACAAATAGCCTGTAAAGCTAAGGAAGAAGCAATTCAAAGCAGACACAAGGACTATGAATATTGTTATTTACTGTATACATGTGCATGGGCAAGCCATTATTTGTCAAATCACTATGTAACACTTTGCATAAATGGGATAAAAGAGATTGTTGCTTTCAGCTATTTCTCTTTAAACGGAAGCAGCCTCCCTGTAATTAAATAATTAATTATTTCATCTTGTATTTGCATCGATTTTTGTGGAAAGAGAACACTTTTTCCATTCTACTTTTGGAACTTTTCACCACAGGAAACTACCGACTTCTATGACTTCAGGGGAAAACTGGAAAGCTCTCAGGAAGGATATCTGCTGATGATTACTAGATACAGAGAAATCCCACTGGGCTCAGGAAGTCCCTGGGACCCAAACCACTGGAGACTGGAAGAACATTTGAAAGAAGTATCACTATACATTTACTCTACACTTACATCCTTTCCTATCTGCCACGGGCAGTGAGAGAATTAGAATGACCTGTGGTCATTCAATTGCTGCTAGCAGTCCATATAGCCACAAAAGGTATCCATCTAATTCTGCATCCAGGGCATCTTTATGTACTCCTGACCCAACTATGTAAGGCAACCCAGGACAAAATAAGTTTCCTAAAGAGCTCATTAAACTGCTAGGCTTGTGTTAACATTTCAGTTCAGAGCTCAGTTCTGCTAGGCAGTACCCTGTTCCTCACCCAGCCTTCCTCCTTCCAACAGGACTATCAGAGTAGAACTGGCCTACCCAGAAAAAGGCTGATAGACAGCTGCTGCTTTTAATGAAGGCTACCAGATTACTGATGCCTCAGAAGGAGAACCATGTGATGAGGCTTTGCACTGACTTGAAGAATCTTGAGCATGAGGCTGTAACAGCTTTTTTTTGTATAATTTGTAGCTAAATAACTATAAAAATCAGACTTTAAAAAATACTTCTATTGCAGTAACTTAAAAACTATTCTTTTTATAGTACTCTTGCAAAACCTTTTTTTTATTTGTGTGGGTTTTGTTCAAACAAACTGTAAAAATATAGGTCTGGACTCAAATGTTAATTTACCATTTTATTACAGGTGAGACTTCTAGCATTTTATTGACCATCTCATTATTGTATTTATAGATTTTAATCTCCTTTAGTTACAGTGAATTTAATAAAATCTAATTCCCACTGTCCACAAAAATAAGTGCTTTGTTAAAGAAGCCTTTTGATCACTTACAAAAAATCTCATGGCATAAGTTTGTTGTTTGTTAGAAAGAATTTGACGTGCAAAAAAATCAACAGAGTTTACTTTTACCTGCACCAAGGTTAGTTGGTAGGAAAGCAGCCAAGCCCACAATTTTGAATTTGGTTCCCCAGATATTAGATGTGACCTGAGCAAGGTAGTTGTGCTGCAAAACAAAAACAAGATCATTTTTACCTGATAAAATCTGTGTCAAGCTCTAATAAAAATCTGCAGAGCAATCAAGGTATTCCACGCGATAATGCAATTTCAGCTTCTCTTGTTTTTATTGTATTGAAACAGCCTAAAGTGCCTATGTAGCAATGGTTTTACCCAGTCATTAAGAAGCCTCATTCCGATATCTAAACACCATCAGAAGTGATGTATGCAACAGCCACAGGGTGATTAAAGCTATTGAAGATCTGAACAACACGATGCCTGCTTAGTGAGAACAGGTCTGTTTCCTGGCACTTGCTGCTCCTGCCCAGCAGGACCATGGCTGTTCTGTATTTCAGAGAGTGATACACCCTGCCCATTGGTTCTATGCTCATGAATCACTTTATGGAACAATAAACAAAACAAAAATTGATTACTCAAAACAAGAAACATATATTCCCCTGGAGTTCCTAAAGCAACTTCCCAAACCACTGCTTCCATGGTACACATATTATGGGTCTGAAAGCCCAGTAGATTTTTCTCAAAGGCCAGGAGTTATGCTGCCTGTATTAGGAGCAGGATCTAAGCCTCAGGTCTTCTGCTTTATTCAAAGGGCTGTTGGTCCTATCTCCATGTAACTGTTCTAGAAGTTTTCATAAAAACGAAAAAGTGAAACAAGAGAGCAGAAAAAACCAAACCAAACAAAAGAAAATTAAAGGAACACAGGCTGTTATTAATAAAATATACAACCCAGACAGTTCGACAGCCTGCTAAGTTTCATTTATGCAGAGGACAGGAACACCACAAAGAGTGCAAAGGGGTAATTCCTTTCCTTCCTTCCAATTAAGACTGTTTCATGTTAATTATGAAACAGAACATGTGGTCCTCTGAAGCAAACATTTCCTTACCTCTGCAATCCCTAGCAAAGCAGAGAATTATGGTGGTGTTAGGACAGGCCTGAGAACACTGATGAAGTGTTTTCACATACACTTTTGAAGAGCCAACACCATCACCTAGAATAAAACCTCTCACATGGATTCACACTGACAAAGGTAAGTGGTCCTGGTATTTACCAAACAACACCTGACACTCCATTGGCACTTTTGAACATTAATACTGAACTGGAAGACGCAATTCTCTAGTTTTTCCATCCACTTATTGTAACTTAATGAAAACTTTTATTGGTGGTTATTGGATCTCTATCACAACCTGCTGCCTCTGGAAAGAAATGCATTTCAATCAGGTATGGTAACAATGTGCACAATACCTGAGTAATATCTTCTAAAGGAAACTCTCTTCGTGTCAGGCTTGGCGAACCAATAGAGGGTTTCCTTATTGGTAACCTTGGCGACCTTGAGATCTCCTGCGCAGCTCGTGACATCTTTGGAGATTTGCGAGCTTCTATATTGATTCTGCAGGTAAAGCAATGCTTAGAATCAACAATGGGCAAGCTAAAATGCACAAAACTCATGTCTTTGATTGGAAAGATGTGAGAAGACAACTGGGAGGATGTCCTCGAAGTGACTAAGAAGGACTGGAGAGCCTACAGGATGGAGAATTATGGGTCAAATTTGAAGATACAGAAAGACCTGACACACTTGCAGTAACTCATGCTGGATGCTTTCTAATTAATCTAACAAAGTTTACAGCAGTTCTACCAGATACAATATATCTTCCACTAATCCCTAATAGGTGTAGGGATGAATTATTTCAGCTATGCAAACTTTGAGCAAAGTCTCATGAAATGAGAACATGACGCCTCAGCTGACAGATTTTCACATTAGTACGGCAAACCAAGGCTCTGCAAATGTTGTCAGTGCTCCTACCCTAAGCCAAAAGTTATTTCTACCTCCCACTATACAAGGGAGGCCAAGAATACAAGCTCAAGCACCTAAAGAGCTCACTGGCAGAAATGTAACAAACAAAAGTTACATTTCAAAATCATGTTCTTAGAAAACCAAGGGTGCAAGATGGTTGTTTTTCCCTGAGGCCCTGCAGTTTAAGACTCAGGAATTGATGGTTCTTTTGCCAAGTAAGTACTATGAAAGTAAAATGTTGGTATTTCAAACACTGCATTCACATGTAAAAGGATGAATTTGCCCTGCCTCATACAACGGCAAGCTCACAGTACAAGGTTTTTGGAAAAGTGTCAACCACAGCTGGAAGGCAACAGGCCCTCAATCCCATAATATGAAGATGGCAGGTAGATGTCATCTATGAGGGACATCACAGACATCAGTGAGGCTCCGTGCAGGTTTGGGGGATTCTGTCTACACACATAATGAATATAATGAAGAGCTGTCAGGAAAACCACCAGACAAATTAATAGCTTAGAAGCTCCTTCTGCATACTGCTACAGAACCTCGTCAATGCAGTGTTTAGGGGGGGTCTGTCTGTTGAGGTTCCCCTGCAAGGCCACCACAGCATCCGTGCCACCTATGCATGGACATATGACTTTGAAAATATTCCTGAGGAAATAAAGGTTTTAACTAGACCAGGAACTCTAAGGACTGAGGGGGTAAAAACAGTCTGTTTGAAGGACAAAATACAGCCCACTGTGGCAAGAAAGGCAAAAGAAAAGGTGAGAGAGTTTATAAAATCTTTCTTTGAGACTGTCTGGGGAAAAATTGTGCTCTATTGTTTCCCATTACATTTTGTCCCAGAAATTTTCCCCAAAGTCTAGCTCTATACCAATCTCTGAAATCACCCCAGAACTGCACACTGTAGAGGACTCCAATCTTACAGAGAACTCCTATGTGGCCAAATGAGTTTACTTTTAATTTTACAAGGCATCAAGAGAGGGAAGGGGAGGAAGGGAGAAAGAGAGGCCACTTGGGGAAAAAGAAGAAGAAATATCCAAGACGTTATTACCTGGGGAGTTTAGGTGATTTGCTAGCTCGACTGATTTTTGGAGATTTCTTTGCTGCCCAGTCATCACTGAGTTCGATATCGCTGGAGTCAGAGCAGTTGCAGCTGTCAATCACAGTGGAAATCAAGCTGTTTCCATAGATTTCATCTATCAAGACAGGCCCCAGAAAATTTAAGTGCTGCTTCAGAAAACTGGTATAAATTATAACTCTCAGTCATCAGAAGCATAAACCCGATCCACAGGCAGCAGTTGGAATAAAACTTTGCAGAGAAAAATTAAATGTTCTTTGCTCTGCCTTCAAACTCCAAATTTCCAATGGTTTGAACTCAAGTGAACATGATTCAGAGGGATGAATAGCATTCAATTGACTTCAAAATTGAGATGAAAGAATATTTTCTGCTAATTAGCAATCTATTTTCCAGTACTCAGAATACAAGAAGTTCTCTTTGTAAAACAGGAGGCAGCAGGGTATAATTTCAGAAGCTTCTAGGTCACACTAAAGATTTTTTTCACATTAGAAAAAAATACCAGACGCCACCATCCATGTTGCATATATATATGTTTTAAAACCCTTGAGGATTTAGTATCCAAAGTATTGCCAGATCATTTTTATACAGAGCAACAATTCAATTCTACCTGCTTTTCCGTCTGTTTTAGGATCCATGATGACAAACTCTGGCCGCAACTTGCTGATACGACGTCCTTTCAGGATGGGCACCAGTCCCCCAAGGTATTCCAAGTACAGAGTATAACATGGACCACCGACCTCTGGGTCATCTTCTGTCCGCTTCATCGTGCAGTGAAGCCGTTCATTGCCAGCTGTTGGGTAGCTGACAAAATCTCTCATATTGTTTGGGTCTGGGATTGGAGGCTTAATTAAACAGAGGAAGGAAAGAGAAAGTTTCCTATAGGTTATTGGTTAGGGTTTTTCTCTGTGGTGACCTAATCCCAACACAACTAACTGAACTTGAACCCAACTGTAATTTGGCAGGTTACTTTGGGAGTTATGCAGGACACACATGCACTGTGTACTATTTAGTTAGATCAAAAGTAGTTGTACACAGAAAACGAAAACTAAAACTAGTCACATCAAAAAGGAAGATTGAACCTGTGGTCAGGGCATTTAATTAGACAACAACCCATCTTCAAGTTCCAGCTCTTATCAGAAACTTCTTTCTGAACTTGGTTAATGGGGTCAAGTCAAGTATCAGAGTATCTTGTCTCCTGCAGGCTCTCCAAGTGAACCTGGACACTCAGATCCCATTCCTGGTTAGTACTGGTATATGCTATGTCAATATGCTACAATGCTGTCAGCTCTGAAAGAAGCTTGAACTTCTTGTATCACTTCCAAGCATATATCCCATCCTATTTGAGGGCCTATTTGTGTGCCATGTCGAGAAATACAAGCACAAAGCTCAGGGTGGGTTACTTTGCTCTGCTTGCCAGCACACTGTATTAATCCATCACAAACTCAATCCTAAAGCAGTAGGACTGCTTTTGTCTAGGACAATTTAGCCTGTATGACACAAATACTATTAATGTGTAGAAGTCAATGGAGTTTCTTTCAAAATGAAAGTATAGTAAAAAAAGGGAAAAAATAAGCTTCCTTAACCTGGCAAATTGGTATGGGCCAAGGAGTGAGTGCAGTCTGCAAGCTGGCGGGGGAAGAGGAATGCACACAGGGAAGAGGGTGCCTTGCCTAGCACCAAAGGTATGGCTGACAACATAGGTTGAGTGGGTGACTGGGGACGAGCCAGGGTAAAGTGTATGTGCAGAGGAGGCTCCAGAAACACACCAGAAACACCCATGAAACAGGACAGGCACGTGGCTTCTAGGATCCCCGCTTCCGCCTCTCAGCTACGCAGCCCCACAACTGCTCCACACCCCAGCATCCCCTCTAGGAGGTGACACAAGGGCTGTTGGCAACGATGTGCCCCTGAACTGCTCTCTGATCCCCACCAGGGCTCCCAGCCTTGCTACAGCCAACTGCTGCCTGAAGATCCAGCCCATCCCATCCCCTCCCCTGCCTTCTCTGACAGCCAGGAAATTGTCACTGATGCTCTAGAGAGGGGTGGCTCTGGAACAACATGGAAAGCATCCTGGGGAGAAGGACGGAAAGAACTAGAGACCGCTAGTCTGATAAATGCTCTGCATCTTTGGAGATCCAGGAGTTATGGTTACAGCAAGGCATTTATTGTTCTCTGATAAATGGAATTATTTACAGTTGCACAAACTGCTCTGATTAGCAGTACCCAAATGGAACCATGCTGAATTATTACTTTGTAGGCATAATTTGTTCTCATTTAAGCTGGGCCAGCCCCACTGATTTCAAATTAGTTGTTCTAGCTCTGCATTGTTTTAACAAGGACCTCTGGCTCAAGAGACTACTGCAACACATACACAAAAAATCACAAAAATGTATGTTTGAATGTTGAGCATTTACCAGCTAATGCTCTGCTTTATAGGCTGTGATAAACAGCTTGGAAATCCCAAGATGATACTGAGGGCAAAACCATGAAACAAATGGGTTGTGCAGATGATTCTGCTCATAGAACAGGAAAAGGTGTGATATCTGGGTCATTTTTCCATAGCATTGTTGGAGCAGTAAGATTTAGCAGAACTCACTGTTACTAGAAATGTTTAGGCAGCCCCAGGTCCTAAGTCTAATCTTCCTGGAAATATAAGCACTCATTACATGTAGAGAGGCAACAGTTTTATCCCTTGAATCCCTCCTGTAACCATGACACAGTATTATCACCAGCGTGAGCTTCTTCAGAAGTCTTTGTGAGTCACCAGCATATTTTACCCTTGTAATGTACTTGGAAAGGCCATCTCCATGGAATAATGCAGATCAGCATGTGTAAGCCTTCTTTTCAGATTTTTAATAGGCACCAAATGCATCAGTGGGGTCTTGAAGAGGACAGGAGAGCTTTTAAAATGATAAAATCTTATAATTTAGCCACTGCCACTTAGGAGCACCATGGAGGGGCAGGAATCTGGGAACACTTTCCTCTCCACAATACACACATTTGTTTCTTTTTACCTTGATTGTTGGTATAAAGGCAGTGGTGAGGTACGAGCAGAGCCGAGGGGGCAGGGTCAGCTTGCTGATGTCCTTGTCATCCCGCAGACAGCTGGCGATGGTCTGCTGGCACAGCAGCTGCAGACTGGAGACCCTGTGCTCCACTCTGACAACGTACAGCGCGGGCCCAGAAGCCATCAGCAGGCGGGAATCCCTGTGACCCCAACAGATCGAGATGATGGGACGCTGCATGAAGAGCAAAAGGGTACAACTTCAAAAGATTTTGTGTAAAAGATCTTTCGCCAAGGTGGCTGCACAGCAAGTGATCACATGAATTCAGCACCAATCACATTACCCTAAGTCTTCCAGAAACTTAAAAGTGCCCACCGCTGCCCACAGAAGAAGAATGTGCACATCTGAAATCATCAAAAACAGCAGTTGATGTTTATTCAGTGCTTTTGATCAGAATGCTTAAAGCTCTTCACACAAGGAATCAGCTACCAAATTCAGTACCTAGATAGGATACGTGACCTTAAAGACACAGGGTGTTGAGAAGCAGGATCTTTTGATGCCCTATCCAAATGATTTATTCAGTCATCTAATCAGTCCTCATCCACTGGAAACAGCTCATGTTTTACAACTCAGAAGTTAAATTATATGCCCAGAGACGCTTAAAAACAAGTGGAGAAAACCAAATCAGCTTTCTTGTCTTGCGCCAAGTCTTCTGCAGCACAGTGTCTCTTTTGAACTATTCCCAGAGGAACTGAACTGTGAAAGAGCACCAGGAACACAACAGAGAATGGCCTTTTGTCTTGTCTACGCTCAGAAATGTCTAAATCATGACAGTAAAAATAGAAAGAGTGAGGGCCAACTGGTACTAAATGTCACAATGTGGAACCGAATAATGATAAACAACTCAAATAATGCTGCTTAGGACATTTATTTCCTGCTTGCAAGGAGCTCCCTAAACTTTCCTTCTAAATCTCATCTTTCCATGTAAAGTACCAGTTTGTTGTGACCTCTTCTAACCCTGTCATCATTACTTTTGCCCTTCTTAAGTATTACTTGCATCCACCTGTCATCTCTTGCTTTCTGTGTTACAAAGCACCTGTATTTGCTTATATACACATACTCTGTGGTATTTCAATCCCATCTGTGCAAATAAACAACACGGAGTGAAGATGACACTCTAATTCCATGAAGAATACTATACAGCAGGCTGAGATCAGTGAATCACAAAAGATTTACTCCTTTCTGTGAAGGTCTTCCTTGTTTTCACAATCTGTGACACTTAAAAGTTTAAGCAAACATGTTTTTCATCTAAATTATGAACTGTATTTATTCAAAGGTCAGGGTATCTTTGGAATAGCTTTTCACAAGATGCATCAAGCAAGAAGATTGGTGGGTTAAGGCACCACCAATAATAGCCTTTATTCACTCCTCTATTAGCAGTATGGTACCCAGAACGCAGGGTTAGATCAGCCCAGAAGTTAATCATCTAGTCAGGGGAAAAAGCTTCCCTTCCATTTACAAATTCAAGATGCTTAAAGGCGAGAAACTGGGAAAAGATGTTTTTATGTGACTGATATGAAGCAGAATGCAGCTGGCACAGCACTATTTCAATGTTTATCATCAAGATAAAGCTTTGGATGAAAAACTTTTTCACAGAAGAGATCTTTCCTATTATGTCACCTTATCCTAGATTTAAATTTCAAGAAAAAGACTGTTTTTAAAGCAGGAGGAATGAAGGAGCTTCGTTTTAATTACATCTAGGCAATACCACACACACACCTCCACGAATGCACAAATCTTCAGGCTGACTGATATGCAAATAGAAAGCAGCAACATGTGAACCTTGTGATTTTCACAGTAAATGCTAAATGCATTTTGTAGTGGAGAACTTCAAAAGAATTGAGAAATCCTTTGTGTAGCATCAATAATTCTACATGGCTTGTCATAACCATAATCTGTGGGATACAGCCTAAAATTTGATGAGAGATCACATGAAGTATCCCCTACTGATTGGTATTTTCATGATTTGTGAGTGTGGCTCGGCCCTCACACTGTCTGGCAGCAATGAGACAGTTCAAGCTGCTTACAAAAAAAATACAATTGAAAAGGCACTGGCACAAGGTAGGTACCTGCCACATCTACTATATGACAGCCTGAGAACAGCACTAGTAGAAATGATCCTGATTTTCCCCAAGGGCTGAATCCCAGCATGGGCAGAACTATGTACATGATCATTACTGTGGGATCCAAACTGCATACTGCTGTTCACCTTGCCTCAACTGCAGCTTACCTATAAACACAGTGAGGGAACAAACAACTATGTGACTTGGCACATAAATGTTTATTTATTGGATAGACTTTAATGGCAGAAGAGAAGTCTAATAACCCAGCTATCATAATCCAATACAGCACACCCAGACATGATGTCTAGTGTTGCAGCTATTATAACCCAATATATCACACCCAGGTAGGACATTCTTCATCCAAATAGAATCAAATAAAATCACCTCTTTCCTCAGGTTACTGCTGCATGCAGAGAATGTCGGAGGTGCAGACAGTACCAGTGCAAGAACCTTTGCAATCTTTAACATGGTCTCAAGGCAAAGGTTTTTCAGAAGCTTTGAAACATGGGGTGGGACCTCTGGCAACACAACACTGTGGAGCTCCAAAGAGTAGAAAGTCAGAAGTTGAAAACTTCATTACAGTTTTCCAACAGGCAACCACAGTTAAGTCACCCTCTAAACTTCTCAACGTGTGATGCTCTTATATTCTGTTTATGAATGTGCAAACAATATGAGTGCATATTTAAACACACACAATACTTACAAGTGCTGTACTGTTTTTAAATAATGATATTTCTACTCTTCCATTTGTACAATTATTCTCCCCACACACCTCGTATGTTTTAATATTTTCAACCTCAACAAAGTGCACTTGCACCATGCCACCAGACACACCTTGCCTTCCTTTCTCTGAAATGGTCAGACCCTCAGTGCTCCTCCAGCCTAGTATTCAGCAACACTTAATTTACAGTGAGAGGCTAAGACTTCAGATGAGCTTCAGGGAAAATTAGCCTGTCATTACAGGCTTGGAGAAATAAAAGATCACCCAAATGCCAGATCTGACCTGACCTTTAAAGTACTGCTCCAATAATATTTTTCCATAACGATGCTTCCTACTCTTTCCCTTGCTGGACAAGGGATATGAATCAATTACTGCAGTAAGTCAGTTACGAGCTGGCCACAGATTTCTTTTCAAACTCTACTGAGAAAAAACATTGACCTCCAACAACCAACACAAAAGTATTGCTCCTCATAAAACATCCACTTATTTGCACTGTTTTAGCAAAACAAGGAAGGACAAAAGTTGTTGTACCCAAATTGCACCTGTTACAAAATGAACAAGCAGACTCTAGAACAGGAGAATTTTATTTTCCATGTTTGCACAGTTGGGGTTTTTTTTCTGCTAGGAACAAAGAAATGCAGCTACAAATATAACATGAGAATTTCTAATCTCACTTTGCATATAAAAATAGCATCAGGTTTTGAAAAATATCAGCATAACCTGTAAATACCTGAATGAATTCCAGGGTTTAAATACAAACATGCAGCTCTATGACAGTTATATATTAAAAGTCATTGTCTAAAAGACAAAAAAAAAAAAGATGCTTTATCAGGAGAAATACTGACTGAAAACACAACAGGTGGCCAACAAGGAGCTCTTTTGCCATTTCTTTCCAAGTGGGCTTGAAAGTGAGCTACAGCGACTCAAATCTGTACCTCCAGCTGGGATGTTGATTCCACTTAGAAAAGTGTGCAGGAACGGATATTCCTGCTCAAAGCTCTGTGGTTGCTTCTTGTAAGTCACTCTACCATCTCTCTTACAGAAGAGAACACAATTCATATACATTCCATCACTTGTATGCAGTTCAGTCAATGCAAACACTGTTCTAGCTGATTCTTGCTGCCTGCCTTGAGCTCAGAAATCCTGAGCCATGGGGTCTGCCTGCTGCTTGAACTAATCCCTTGTTTATTGGCACTGGGACTCCCGCTGGTAATGAAATAAAAATAGTATTCCAGGACAGAAAACCCAGAAACTAACAGGACTTCTCTCAGGAGAAAGAACACAACTGCAAAATAGTATCCAGTGTAAGGATATGCATGAGTATGCTGCCTGCTTGCTCTCACTCCAGACTGCTGATGTGGAGATGAACACTCTTCCCTCTCAGAGCCAAGCTGAAAGGTGCAATGGCTGCAGTGCCCACCTGGCTCTTGTGAGTTGTGTGTGCACACCTCTGTACTGCCACAGCATTCATGGATGGCTGTGGGAAAGCAACCTAACACTCCTTCATTCTTCTGCTCCTCATATTTACAGTGGGAAAAATATTAACTGCTAGAAACTGATGATGAAAAATGGTGAGAAATCACACTGCTATGGCCTGATATGATTTTTGATGTAATAAACTCTTATTTGATTTGCAGCTGTTTCTTATATCCTCTCTATTTCTATAGTATTTTTTTAAGAAGTCAACAGAACAAGACTCCATTTTAATAGAAAGATTTCCTTAGAAAAGTGTCTTCATTTTCCAGTGCTGCTCAAAATCCATTTCTGCAGCAGAGATGATCCTATGGCCTATATAAAGAACACCAAGGTCCTTATTGCTATCCTAAAGCAAGTTTCATCAGTTAGTTCTAAACTGTTGCTTTTTTTCCTTTATTTTTTTTAAGAAAATATACTCTTCTTGAAGCTTTGTGGTCATCCTATATCAACTAAATAAAATTTATTTCAGGCAATATAAATTAAAGGCAACATTAATTCAGATGCAACAAATCTGAACACACTGTGTGAAATAAATGAAGAAAAGTAAGCAAGGTCTGCTCAGCTGAATAACATAAAAAGCACCCTCTTCTTTCAGAACCTTTTGATCTGAATTAAACCTAAAATATCACCTTCCTTCTCTAGCCTTTACAGAACTACTGGGTTTCTGCAGGATCATGTAATCTTAAATATATTCATTTAGATGCTGGGACATTTCCAGCAGAGAAGCAGTCTGTGAAATGCTGACAGCAGTAGGTCAATAGCAAGTTGGTTGCCTTCTCAAAGACTTCTGGAAATTTCTTCTATAAAGATTTAGTCTGTGGTACACCACTTTGAATTAGGTTTAAAAACACTACACTGATAAACACAGGTTTTTCACATTTAATCTTGTCTATATCACATGTGAAGCTTAGTTCACTCTCATCGTCCTTCAGTGCACTCGAGATTTAATCCGTCCTCACACCAGTTACACAGTGATATAAAATCATAAGCTAATGTAAATTTACTGTAGAATTAAAGGTGTATAGAGGAGATCTGCATTGCAACTTCTGTGTTCTTGTTCCCCTGGTCCTCCCTAGGACATATTAAAAAAATCATAAAAACTGAAAAAGGGGCCAAAATATAAGCCACAACTTCGAACCATTAGAAAGAAAAAATTCACAAGTTTGTTAAAGTTTGCAGTTAGATAATTTTGAAGTGATCCTGTGGGAGACTCCTGTTTAAAGTTCAAGATACAGGAAGATATGAAGCAGCTGTTTCCAATCAGAAGTGACAGCAGTTAGCTGCTATAATAAAGTCTTGTCTGCACATTAGGTGAGAACTTCTAAAGTGACAGAACTGGGCTGCAGCATTTGGTAAACAATTTTAGCAAGACTATAAAACAGTCTTAAATGAGTTGATCATTCTCATCCCTGCTTGATGTTAGGGAAAGGTTGTGAGGACTTAACAAACAATGTAAGAAATTAACATTCTTCCAATAGAAACATTGACTAGCAGGACAGCCTGCTGTTGCAATCACATTTTTAAATGTTGAAAAAGCAGGACCATGAAAAACCAGGCATATTTTTGGTGCCTCACATTGGTGTTCATGGTGTATACAAGGATGGGCGTAGTAACAGGTAAATTTCACCGAAATTGACAGTATGTTCTTGAATAGTCATCAGCTGATCACCAGCCCTTAAGATATGCTCTCTGTGTAAAATTCAGTTCAACATTTGACCAGCCCTTACCGTTGCTTTTTCAGCTCTTTCCACTATATTCTGCAGTCACATCCTTGCAGGATGCCAGGCTGAAGCCCCAGAGGCAGGAACAGGAGCCACTGCTACACTATGCCAACTCTACCGCTCTGTTTATGAACGTTGTTTTTCAAGCAAAGCTACTGCTTTTATTTTGATACTTCTAAACAAGTGTGATTTCCCTATCCAGGGTTTTATAGTCAGCAAACTAGGTTTAGGAACTATAAATTCCTACACTGAAGGTAAAAGCTTAAGAGAGTTAATCAAACGAGACAGAGGATGCCAAAACCACACTAAAGCTGGAGGAGAAGGCAGCATATAAAACATCTTGAAGGGATCCATGACAACAGTCATCATCGAGATGAGTTACCTGCAGCTCCCAAATCTATTCTACCACTGGGGTTTGCAGTGACTTTATGTTCAGTAACATTCCAGCCAAGCTGCATATAAATCCTGTCAATTTTAGACTGAATTTTGTTATAAACAATAAAATCTGTTTCCTGAATATCCTACTGAAGACAGGACAAACATCAGAAACGAAAACAGTTCAGTATATTTTACATATAAAATTTTCAGACATCTGCTTTGTCAAAGAACTGGGATAGAGGACCACATGGAAAATCAGTTTTTTACCTTAGTCTACTATTTTTTATGTTCATGGTTGTTTTATATTTTATGGCTTTTGTATTCAGAACAACACTTATTTATAATAGATGTGCTTTTCCAGTCACACATTTGCTTCTTCATAAGAAAGTTTTAGCAGAAGAGTTCAAAATGAGGAAATCCTTTTGTTTTCCTTGATTTTTTTTTAGTCCAGTAACCAGTGATGAATTTTATAAAATCCCATTACAAGGCTGACTGCCATGGTACAGAAAACTAATTAATTTACTCTGATGAATTTGTCATGAGATAAATTACTGGGACCACTGACTCACTCTGTCATCTTTGCACATACATCTTTGGAGCAGAAGCACAGCATAACAGAAGTTACTAGCAATTTTTTTGCAACAGTGGTTTTTATCTGTTTTTTTCAATAAACTAAATACTTAACAATGCTCTAGCATACCTGTCATTTAGCTGGTAATACTGCTAGACCAGCATTGAAATACATGGGAGAATAAAGTCCACATGAGCAGATACAGCTGTTCTTCCCTCACTTCCTCCTGCAGCTGAGTAAATATGAATTTAAATGCACCAAATAAAGAGACTGAACGCTGACTAATAAGAGAAGAGGGGTGGCTCTAATTTTAGGTAGGTTTATGCACACAGTTTTTAAATAAACATAAATATATCAGTTTGAATGTTATTTTTATACTGATTTCCAAAGGAAATGAGACTCCTTGATTCTGTTATTAAGTGGTAGTTGCCACTCCCTGACCATCCTCATCCTTCATTTCCGAGCTGGCTTACAACTTCTGAAGTTGTTGGCTTTCAGTCTGCAGTTGACAAAGGGGGAAGAAATCTCCATTACATTAAAATATTGCTATTCCCAACAAAAAAAGCAGCTGGAAAGAGCAGAGAGGCTTATATTACTACTTCCACTATTAAAAATACTGCAGTACAAACTTGGCAGTCACCCGTTCTGTCTGACCTTTCAGCTGTCCTGTGAGCACTCCCATAATGGCAGAATAATTAGCCCCCACATCAGCCACAATATATGCTTTCTCCCAGCTGGTTAAGTAGAGGAGAAAGGAGAAGAGCTGAAAACATGAAAAGAAGTTGAATTTATATGTGGAGAACTAGAGGAGATGAAAGTATTTAAATGAAGGAGAATTTGAGATTTATCAGGAACAAAGCAGTGAGGGAAGAGCCCGCACACACGCGTACCTTCAGGCAACCTGATCTGGTGGGTTCTGATGCTCAAACCACAGTGGGATTTCACAGCCTGGCACCAGCTTAATGTGCACCCACTGAATTCTGGTACTGAAGTAACAGAACAAGGTTTGCTTTTTACCTGGGCTGGGAAAAAGCAACACTGATATAAATATGTTTTCTTCAGAATTGATCCAGAGAGGAAAGGCTGTGCTACTTTGCTGAAAGGGCTACGTTTAAGACAATAAAGCTGTGTTTATGGGTAAGTCCTTTAGGTACCTAAATCAGCATTAGATGTAACTGTACATATTTAGGTTGACTTTAGAGACCATTATTTCACACTTTTCACAACTAAAGAATTCTATCTAAATTAGAGTGCTAAGGTTAATAAGCAGAGGTTAATGCTAAATATAAGCAAACACAAAGGCATAGCAGATGGTTTACTATGTCACCCTTTTGCATCCATCCCAGATCAAGGTACTGGAAAAAAAAATGATAATACATGGTATCATCATTAAAAATAATTAACAGATTGACAGCATTTTCCTTCTCTTTTAGATTTCAAAGTTATTATAAAGTTTAATTACTAGCAGCAGAAATCAGAATGGAGACATCCCTATTCTGCAGAAAGTGACACAGAATTACATTCAGCTGGGCTCTGAAATACTAGCAAAGACCAATAAAGCATTTTGTGCTCCTGAGCAGCTCACAGACCATGTGTTGGCATTTACTTGGCGAGTTACATGACTGAGGTTACTGCATAACACCAACTGATTGTACATTAGAAAATTACAATAACAAAGACTGAATAATCTTGTCGTTACGATACTGGACTGGGAATATTTTTGTGCAGCTCTTGGCTCTGCTACAACATTAAGCAAGTTACTTAGTTTTTTTTCTCCTCAGTCACTTATCCATAAAACAATGGAATTTTCTTTTTCTATCTGTCTATTCATGGCCCAGCAAGTTTGGGAAACACTCTCTCCTTTTGTACTTCCACAATACCTAGCACAGTGGACCTTAGAATCAGGTGCGGTCTTGCATGTCTACCTTAATGCAAACAAATCATTGTTTATAGTGCATTTTTATCTATATTGTGTTTTAGAATGGATTTGGGACATCTTGCAATCTTTTCCACATTGCAGGGCTACACCAAAGAGCTAATGTGGGAAAAACATGTCAGCAAAGCATGGAGAATTGACTTTAAAAATGCCTCCTACCTGCACAGGTGTCTCCAGAGTGTAGATATGTTCCCCACGCACATTGTAGAACTTGACAAGTGCGCTTTTCAACAGGGAACCATTGCTGAGGTCAACCAGCTGGTTCTGCTTCTCCATGCCTGCTACTGCAAGCAGGTCTCCTTGTGTGCACCACTGTACCACCACATCTGAAATCACAAAGATGCTTTGCAATAATCATTGATTACAAACAACAGGAACAGAATTTCCAGATGCTGCAAAGTGACTTGAACAGATAAAACATGCTCTTAAAAGTTACTTAAGTACGTAGAAACCTAAATCCTTTCATTGAAATAGTACAAAATATGCCACAGATGCACTTTTGAGAATGACTCTTTATTTTGTAAATGGAAAAAAAAGTGTAAAAACATCCTTTTTTCTCTGTGGTGAGTCTAGAATGTAGTCAGTAGTTGCTCCTAAACACATAAGGACAAGAATTTACTAGAGATGTGAAACTGATGTGGAAGATCCTACATACCGCTTTGGGGTAAATAAGTGGAATCAAGTTAATATGCACATAAAGAGAGCAGCAAAGAGTGTTTGTCTGGAAAGGCCTATAGTGCAAAAAAGCAGAATATCTGGCAATGCCTCATGTTCCCACTGGCAGTCAATACAACTTTTAGTATAACTCAAACTAGAGTTACAACAGTACAACATGAAACTAAAAGGACTTCTGTTCATAAATTCATATGGCCTCCATATCATATGTTTTCTTTTGCCACCATCATACAAAGATGGTGAAGGCTCTGGAAAATCTCTCTTACAAGGAGAGACTGAAGGAGCTGGGCCTGTTTGGTCTAGAGCAGGCTGAGAGAGGACCTTACCAATGCATATAAATACCTCAAAGGTTTGTGCCGAGAAGATGGTGCCAGACTCTTTTCAGTGGTGCCCAGCAACAGGATGAGGAGCAATGGCCATAAACTAAAGCACAAGAACTTTCACCTCAACGTGAGGAAGAACTTCCTTACAGTGAGGGTGGCAGAGCACTGGAAGAGGCTGTCCAGGGAGGTTGTGGATTCTCCCTCTCTGGAGACGTTAAAAACCCACCAAGGCAAGTCGCGGTGTAACCTGTTCTAGAGGACCCTGCCTTGGCAGGGGGGTTGGACTGGAAGATCCCCTGAGGTCCCTTCCAACCCTAATGATTCTGTGATTCTGACTTGTGAAAATCTACTCACCTGCTTAGCAGGGCTTTGCTGGAATCACACAGGGACTGCTCAGGCTCTCATATACAGGGATATGAATATACATATCAGTTACTTCCCTTGCAGGCACCTCATGATGAGGGACGCCCACAACTTAATTTGGGGATGCTTATTTCAAACCCTTATATCCTCTAGTTGTTTGTGACACTTCAAGAGTAACTCTAAACCAGTATTTTACATTTCTGCTCGTGTTTCAAAGGCAGATTTGCATGTTCAAGGAATACTGAGCTAGTCTTTAAATCTTTTTACTCTTAAACCAGAGGTGAAAGGCAGCTATTTTGTCTGAGACAAAGTGAAGGTAAAGACAAAACTTTTGTGCTCTGGGATGCTCAATCTGCCAAGAACCTTTTGAAGACACTTGTGGGCGAGAAGCTGTCTTCAAATGAAGAAGCAGAAGAGAAATGAGAGTTGGCAGGAAGGATCTCAAAATTGTTTCAAGTTGTCAACTTGTCATTTTCAGGGACTTTTATGTGCAATTTAAAATGGTTTTGTATTATTTCAACTTTCTGATATTTCTTATGGGAATTATGCTTCTGTACATATCAGAGGGAAACCGCATGTTCCTCAAGGTAATTTTTCCACAGCTAGGCATTGTATGCCTCTTGTTTTCTCTTAGTTTTCACCCCTGTGAGTAACCTACAATGGGATTTAATTCATCTTTCTCAGAGAGGAAAAAGATAGGCAAGTTAGAAATAAACAAGGCAAGCTGAACAGCTCCACTTTTGGTAACTGGATAATTACAGAACTACCATAATGAAAAAGCTGTGTCCTTTGGATACGTGTCTTCAGGTAAAACTTGCAGCTGATCCCCATGCCAAGAGGAAGAGGAGTAGTTACTTTGTCCAGCAGTTTTCTCCCTTCCTCTCAAACTCCTAGAACTAGACTGCTGCAAAGGCAGCAAAGGGGTGGATGTGGGCTGCAGCATCCTCCCAGGACAGTGTGGCTCTACTGATAGGCCTGCACTGCCAACAGGATTTTCAATGACTACTGGACCTTTACACAAAATAACTGATAAATAGGTTCTCAGCACCAGCACAGAGATTAAAAATTAGCTGGAGGTTTCATCTAGGCTAATGGTCTAAAACAGAATCAGTGGATCAGTCACCCCTCAAAACTACTTCCCAGCCACCACAGGCAGTCTACCAGCCAACCTGGAACACAGAGGACTGTAAATGTGCAACAGCTCTGCAGGCAGTAGTTGTGGCTAACTAGTACAATTAGTAGATGCAGCTCAGCAGTTCTGCAGGTAGCGGTGCTCTGAGAATCACCAAGTTAAAAGGAACAAAAAAAATAAAGGATACATCTGAACAGTTCAGGACCTCCTGGAAAAAGCTACCAGGACTGTTCAAGCTGGATGAAAAGAAGAACTTTTATTTGGGTAATCAAATTATCAAAGTTTTTCCTCTGTCAATTTAAAAAATATTCCGAGTAAAATGATGGCTCTGAAAAACTAGTAGAATGGAAAAAAATATATTGTTACTGCTTGAAATAATTTAATACTTGCCTGCTTTAAAAACACATTTAGTGGCCTACAGCAGCCTATAAAGGCAAGGATATCTGCTGCAGAGATCACAGAGCAATACTGTGAGATTTTAAACACAAACACATGAACAAGAACTTGTAGGCAATACTGAAGACCATACTTGGTAGTTTTGCACATTCTTGCCTGTGATAGAAGCCAGTAAAATTTAGAGTCACTTGAAAAAAAAAAAATGAAGATAGAAGAAGTGTGGACATCTATATAAAACCAGACGTAAAATACTTTCCACTGTACGGTGCTTAAAACAACAGACAGTGATATCCCAATCATGTTTCTCTGTCTCACACACATTCCCAATCCAGTAAGATGCCACACAATTTTTGTCTACTGATGAAAACGATGTAGTCCAGTCTACAACTAATAAAAATACTTCTACCCTATCTAGCACATCAATATTTTGCTACAGGAGGGTGACATACTTAAGGGATTTTTCTTCCACTACTGAAAGTCAATGGGGAAAGAGAAACAGGACAGACATCCTCAGCAAGACAGAGTCCTGCAACTCTAAACAGGGAATAAGATGGGGCTTGTTTCTCCTACTGTTTCCAGTTGAAAGTGAGACTAGATGACAACTCAAGACTGCTCAGTACTCTAATTACGCTAATACTGTAGAAATGCTGAGCAGACCCACTAGTGATTATCACAATAGCCTCTGTAAGTTGGCTCCAGTTTTCCACACTTTTGGTATCCTTTCAGCTGATGAAGTTTTCTGGATTGTAGGGTTGTCTCATGAATCTGCATTTTGCAACTCACACATTTCTTTTGTTGGCACAGATGGACGAAGGAGTGGAAAAGAAACCTCAAAGGTGAATTTTTTATCTCCTAAGGCTACTGTACATAGCAGATCACCCAAAAACTATGGGGCTGGTGTTAGGGTAACTTTTCACCAAAAACATCCCACTATTTCAGAACAGCTAAGAGTCTGCTCCAACAGCCTAATTCTCTTTTCATCTAATTTAAAACTAATTTATCTGTGGAGATGAAAAAGCTTCAGTGGAACCTATATTTAAGTATGTGCCTATGTGCTGTATTGAATAAAAATGTCTCTGCAGGCAAAGCACAGTAAATTGCACTGAGACTGCTGGAAAAGTAAAGGACATTTTTAATAGGTAAGAAGAGTAAAAATTTCAATGTGAATTCAAGATTTTACATGGAATACTGATTGTACAAACATTCATGCACATCCGTTAGCGACATGTATAGTAATTAATCACTGAAATTTTTCCTCTCTCAGAGTAATTTGCCTCTTGATAATTAATAATTCTAACAAGTTTTCAATAATAGTGAGAACCAAAGCAGCATTGTAATTTATACCAGGTTACTATGGAAGACCTTGTAAATTAAACATGCGAAGAAAGTGTTACATAGCAGAGACATTCACACAAAGAAGCATAAACATATTAATGCATTCTGCTGGAAAACTGCAAAACACATCAAGTGCTCTACAAAAGTGCCATAAAAATAAGATCTCAAAAATATTGTGAAACATTTTTTCAAACACAAAAACTCCATCAGCCAAGAGCTGCTCTTCCTCCAGCAGGTGTCACTGCTGGAAACGGCAATAACAGCGCCGAGGGCTCCTGCGTTGGAGCAAGAGCCACAAAAATGTAACCCATGCACACAGCATCAAAAATACAAGAAAAACAGGGCATAGGAAGGGGAAGAAATGGCTTCTTTTTGTACCTTTCAACCCTGAGCGGATGATAGTAGGAGACAAGTCATCGTAATTGTTCATTAAACTGATGTCTCCTGACGTGAAGCTGACAGTAAGTAGTGGCTTGGTGTTCTGCACTGGGACTGGATACGCAGCTGGTCCATCTGCAAAAGGAGGCTCTGAGTGAGCAAAAGGTAAACAACCAAAAATAATCACATCCAGGCCGAAACACACTGTACTTCAGCCTACCACCATCAGGAGTTGTTTCAAGCCTCTCTACCTGCTTATTTCTGCAGCATCTGTGGGCACAAGCAAAGCAGGTTTAGCTAGTTAAGCTTCTCTGTTTCTGTGAAACCTCAGTGCTTTTACTTTGTCAAGTTTTACTGCAGCATAACCACAGTGATTTATGCATATACTATTATGTTACATAGCGGTGTTTTTCAGTCTTTCTCCGCTGTCAACTCCCCAGAGTGACAAAAAAAACCCAAACAATGCCTTGGAAGGCTTTCTTGGAACCCCAGTTGAAAACCAGCATGATGAACAATACAATGACATTAAAAGTGATTTGTTCTATACACTTTTTGCTTGGGAAAGTGCTGAAGACTCCTCCTGAAGTCACATAGAGACATTTTAAGAACTTCTAAGAGAATGTACTGATCTTTCACAAATTACTGCATTCTAAATGTCTAGGCAGCAGCATGAAAAGGTACCTGCCTTTCTGCATAACAGGATCACCCACAGAGGTGAGCCCAAATGGAACACTTGGCTTTAAAAACCATTTCTGCAGTGTCTCTGCTCCTCTGGGCTTGCTTTTCAGTGATTCACTAAAATTCCCTCGTTCAAATACTTCATGACCAATATTACCATTTGTAGCTTTTGCTGTTTAACTCCTTCTGTTTACAGTTTCTTTTTCCTGATTAAGTGCCTCTCAAGGCCCAGCCAACATCTTTCCAGTCAACAAAAACGGCAGAACCAGTTAAGAGTAGTGTTGCTTCCTGGACTTGTAAAAAAGCTGATGAGAAAGCACTTTGGAGAAAGATACCTAGTAACTAGCACCTCTCTGTGTATATAATTTAATATGAAAATCCCAACAAACTTCTAGTCCTTCCTACACATCTGTGTGAGTCAAAGACTTGTCACCTTTGAGAGGTTTATGCTGCATCTGCTCTAAAGAAAACACATCATGTTTGGGTAATCATTAAAATAGGCTTGTAGGCTTGTAACGAGTCCACCCACCCCCTGACTGACTCAGAAAAAGCTAACACATTTGGATCATTTAAGTTCTCATCTGTGTACTCTGCAATTTCACCATACTCCATCTGGAACCTCAGTATTTAAAAAAAAACCCACAACAAAAACCCAGAAAAAATCCAATTTATTGTTGTTGACTGTCTTGTTTTAGGAGCTTGCTAGGCTGAAGTTTGTTTCTTTCCTTCTAAGGTAAGAAATCTTACCCAGTACCAGAAGTGAGGCATGAAAGCCAAAACAAAATTCAGTTTTAAAATATGCTAACATTTTACCAGGTGATCAGATTATCTTCTTTCAATATTTGATAAATACATAAGTTTATTATATAGACACATATACTGGAAAAGGTAGATTTTTTGGTCTGAATCCAAATTAGAGTTAGAACTGCAACAGTCCTCAATTCAGAGGTTCAGATCCAAGATGCAAATTCAGAGTTATTCCTAGTTGTTATGTATTTAAAATTTTCACTGTACAATCACTGTTGTATTAACTTAGTTCTTAATTTAGTTCAGGCTTGATACAGTGGAACACAAGGAACAGCTTACTTAGCGTTTATAAACTGATCAGCCACATTGACAGGAAGTATTATCATTACCTGAATGAGAAGTAATTACTTGACTGACTGTGCATGGACACCTAGGCCTCATAAGCCTTTGCTACTGATGATTTCCAAAGACTTTAAAAACAAAATATTTCACCAAGTGAGTTGTATTGAGACTTAAGGAGAGGGAAGGATTTATTCCTGACTCTCAAACTGGCAATGTGCTCTGAAGCATGTGAATTAGTAACTCCAGCCAGCTCCAGTCACTCTGCTCCCACCCCATGTAATTTCAGGAAATATCTTCATTTCTGAGCCTTCTACAGTATTTATGGAACTCTTTATGTCAGGACTATCAAGGATGGGACTGTAACGATGACCATTACAGAAATCCTATGAAACAGAGAGAAAACTAAATATATAGCACTTTACACCACATCTAGTACTGCTGTCTTTTCACATGAATCTATATAATAGTGCATTAACTTCTGTGGCTTCATTCTGACTACCTCCATACACATGAACCACTGCAATACCTCCTATCTGCTTATCAGTGAAACCTGACATGTCCCTATCCACTGTTTTTCACTCACCCTCACTGAAAACTTATCGAGATTTGTGTTGTTATCTCATTTGTGCAGATGGAGGCAGAGCAGCACAGATGAGGTATGACCTGCAGCAAGGCTGGTGGCAGAGCTGGGAACAAACCCATTCTCCCATACCAGCTCTCTGCTCCACCAGAGCTCCAAACTGTGGCCACCCGGCTGGTTTTGTACAGCGTGACAACACCCTGGCATTTGAGATGTCTTCATGAGCACCTGCAAAGCCGAAACAGAAGGATGGGCACAGAACCCTACCTTGTGGTGGGGAGTAGTCGTCGGAGTCCGTGTCGCTCTCGCTGCTGTCCTCCACCAGGAAGCTGGGGTAGTTCCAGGACATGTTGAGGATGCCATCTGACTCGTGAAGGAGCACGTGGGCCAGCATTCGGCCATGGCAGTCCATGACGATAACCTGTCCATCAGCAGTGCCAAACAGTACCTGAAAAAAACACAACAGCCCTCAGTCTCACCACATGTCAGCCACGGGATCCTCCTTCAAATGCATCTTGTAATTAACTAGCTACGCTGGGAATTAACTGAAAGCAAAGCAGTCATGGATGTGAAATGGTGTCAGAATAGGACACTGCAACCAAAGATGAATCTAAAGAATGAACTTAAAGCAGCAGAATCTACAGGTAAGTTCATAAAATTTGTGAGCAAGTAGTGTTTCATGGTGGATGTATTTCATTCACTTTAACATGAGACATTACACTTTCATCATTACTGCAATTAAAGTGAGCTGGCAGAAAGGCTACCACAGATTCTGCAGTATTCTTGGATAATACAAAAACTCCTAAACCTGGTGGCAGAAACCGAGGTGTGCATCAGTCATAACAATATCAAAAGAAAAGGCACAGCTGACAAAAGTGAGGTCCTAGCAGAGATTTCAAACGGCTTGTGAGAAATAGAAAGCTGAATAGAGAAGGACGGGTTATTCAGCTGATGAGCTGGAGAAGGTGGGAGAATGCCTTCCTAAAAGAAAAGAGGCAAAAGCAGTATGATCAGTCAGCTGGAAGTAGATTACCATAGGCCAAGGGGATGGCAATGTGCCGCACACTCAGGAAGAGAAGAGCTTCCACCCACCATTTAGAACACAAAATGGATAATCCAAAGTTTTTCTCGCCCTTAAACAACTCCATAGCCAATCATACAGACTGAAGTCAGACAGATTGGAACCTGAAATTTCTTTTTTAATAAACATTTTCTCTCTTGAGGCTTTAAGAAAGTTAAGATCCTGCATATTTGATGAATTTTAGAAAAAATTCAGGAAATAAAGACTAATAAATCCTAAAGCAATAAATACATTAGCCAAGGCTGTTGCTGTTATCATGTAATTCTGTATGAGGCAAATACATTTTAAAGCGAGTCTAAAGGCACCTATCAACTTGAAAACTAGCCAGCATTAATAATGAGGCTAAAAGGAAGGTCAAATCTTACAATTGCTCTTCAGTCTACCATCTATTTCCAGTACTTATAAATTTAAGAGTCTAACAATTATATATGCCCAGATCAGAAATTCACCTAGCCTTGTATCTCACCTTTCAGAGTGGTCAAGTGTTTGGGGAAGAGTAAAAAATGCACTGAGCAGGCATCTCCCCTGCCCACTCTTGTAGCTTTCAACAACAACAACAAAAAATCCTTCTTCTTTGATAATTGATAGTTTCATTTGGCAACCTTGGCTCTTAACACCGAAAGAAACACAGAATAATTGTTCCCTTCTTACATTCTCAACATTGGTCAGAATTTTACAGACCTCTATTATCTAATTCCCTAGTCATCTCTTTCCCAAGCTGAAGAATCATAGCCTACTTAGAATCTCCCTGCACAGTTGTTGTTCAAAGCTTGCAATCACCCTTGGTGACCTCTGCTGCCAGAGGTCTTCTTTTCTATTTTCCAACTGAGATGCTGTGTCAGACTTGCAGTATTCAATGTGTGTATTGTATCAGACTTATGCAATAAGCATTTGTCATTATTGCACTTTTGGAAGTTTCAGAAAGGAAGTGTGGCTTCTTAAGTCTTAGTCAAAAAAAAAAAAGCACTAAAATTTTTTCTATGATCAACATAATGAAGGTTGTAAACTAGAATGGAAATTTAACAGAAGAACTCCCATAGGTCATTAAAATCTTAAGAAAAACAATGGAGTTGTTTCACATTATCAAAAATATTGAAAAAAATCAGTATCTGGCTACCTTAACTGTAATCATTACATGTTATACATATTTCTGTGTTTAGTAGTTGCTGGGTTAAAACAGCAGCTGAAGTTTTCTAAAAGCCTCAGATTACTATTCTAGATGTAAAAGCAAGAACTCAACCTTTGTTCATCTCACACTATCCTCTCTTATGATCCCTTATTCTATTCTTCTTCCACTTGTATCATCCCATCTCCTTTTGATGCCTTGAAGTGGCTACCTGAAAATAGAGGCTAGACAAGAATAAAAGTAGGTATTTATTTTAAGGGCCTTCAAAGGCACACCTTGAGAGTGCAAAGCCTACGAGGGGCTCCACCCAAGATGGACCCTGGGTCACGAGTTCGTCACACTTTTATCAGTTTGGTCCATTTGCATATCAGAACTAATTCTCCAATTACAATTTCAGTTAATGATGTAATTACCCCAACTTTGCTCCTCCTCTCAAGGCTTTAATTTACACATTTTGGGGCCTGGGACAGTCAAGCTGTCCTTGAAGAGCAAACCTAGAGAGGGTTTGTTATGTCTAACCAGCATGAGAGAAGAGCAGCTAACAGGCCACACGAAACTTCAGAATTACACACTAGACAGTATGGATTTGAAAAATATAAAAATTAAAACCTAAGGCATCACTTTCATACTGTTCATTATTTCAACTGTTTTTACATACATGACCAGTGCACAGCCACTTTCACTATTCACTTTCAAAACACAGCCACTCTCTTTCTGATCTCAACAAAACAAACTTTTACAAAGCCAAAATCCTACCAGTTGTCATTGCTAGCTTCTAACACTGCTCTCAGTCTACTCTGTAGATTAGTTTTTTACTAGTCTCCTGAAAGTTCTACAACTGCAAATACCTAGACAGAGGAGGTAAAACTCTATTGTTTCTTAAAGCAGCAGTACAAGAATCTGCCTCCTAAAACCCTGCAGAAACATTTTATAATTGGGTAGGAATAAAATCTTTGGACTCATCACTCAACAGGTTCAGTCTCATCTCAGTCTAAAGCTAATTCTTTTGAGTTAGCACTGCCCCCAAATAATTTAAAATTATGAAGTACTCAGTAATTTCCAGTTCAGAACAGCTGCATATCAGCATCTTAATTCTTGCACTACAACTTGAGAGAGCTCTTTAGCAACCTAGAAATATCAGAGGGCACACTTCATCTCTTTAGCCAGGCTGTAGGTTTCAAGGAGCAGCTTTAAGTTTCAGGGTTATTGTAGCAATACAACCTTTAAGATGAAAGCATTTATCAGGCTGATAGTCCTGCTAGCTGAACTCCTGCTGAAGCTGTAAAAATCTCTAATGGTGTTATCATCCATAACATTACTCAGGTTATAAATGCCACACTCAAGCTACTTATGTCTGACAAATAAAACTCTCTTAACCTTCAGACAAAAGGTTGAGCCACAGGATATCCCTAAAGGATCTAATAGAAAAACTAAAAAGCTACATTTAAGATGCCCAAATTAATTTTTTGTGTATTTTTTTGTGTTTGCAGATCTAGGTGGTCAGACAGAATGTTGGGAAAAGGTAACAAATAAGTTATAGTGTTTGTTAACCCTTGAATACAAAAGCTAAGTGATAATAAGAGTAATTTAAAAAAACCCCAACTACTTATTTTGAAATGGTTCTTTGGCCCCTTGTTCTGATCTTCTCCTGACTCATCTCCTCTCCTTTCACACTGCTCATTATTACAACTGATCTTACATGTATTACCACTTGCAGAATTGCATTTGCAGAAAATCTGATAACCAAATACCTAAAATCACCCAATACATTCCGAGTGTGAGTCAGTACCACAACATAAATACAGTATGTCTTTACAAAACATCAAACATGACAAAGCCTACACTACACTGAAGCTGTAGCTGATTAAAAGTCACACAAATGCAGAGCTCCTGTAGTGCCCAGATGTTGTGTGCTTTGAAGGGAAAACTGTGATAAACAGCATTGGGATAGCACACACAGTTTTCCAAGTGTACCAAGAGCTGAAAGTTGGGTTCAGTTCTGAAACACATGTGCCTTAGTACTCCATGAAACCCAAGCTTGGGGTGATTCCTATCTATTATAACAAATCTGAATAACTGAAAAACACCCTTCTCTGGAATGTGCTGACCTCTTTAATCTATGTGATGACTTGAGATGAGTTTCACAACCTAGTTTTGGTAAATGAATAAGTTTTTCAACTAAGGATTTTTAAACTGTCATCCATGAAACATACCATTCAAGACTGCAACCCTCTTAAATGCCCAAGATATCAAGGACCCTTCAACTAACAGTCTGAAATACACCAATTTCTAAAAGACATATGGTAAGCAAAAGATGGGGTATTCTGCTCTGAAGTATTCCTCTTACGAGGAGATGAATATTAGAACAGCCAAGAAGCTGAAAATTCAGCTCAAGAGACAACTTGAATGTGTTGTGTGGCTTTGCTACACACAGATCCATTGTGCTGAACTTTGCAGTTCCTGTAAGATCTGTTGTGATGCTGTAATGCTCTGGACGAGACAAAGAAGCAGCAGAAAGCAGTCTGGCAGCACTGAGATCCACAAAGCCACTATGGAGTGACCAAAGACCTGCTACGTTGAAGGTCCAGCTCAGGAGGCCCACTATTTTGTAAAAGTATAATTTTCTAACAGTGGTGCTCTTTTTGCACAAAACACGTTTTGTTGTTATTTAATTTGGTTTAATGTAAGTAAATTGAACTCATCAACAGTAAGAACGCTCAAGCTCTGTGATAACTGGAATACACCAGTCCAGCAGGAAGGGAGGAGATCCTACCATCTCACGACATCTGGTAACATGCAGCAGCTGAGAAAACTAAATTGTTAGGATTTACAGACTTAAGCCAATGAAGCTGTGCTGACTTACATCTGCAGAGAACCTAGCCACAGCCCATTCCTGCATCTTTGCCTGTCCTCATTGTCAAAGAAGCTTTCCAGTACTCACTTTGACTTTTAAAATAACCAAGGATAACTCCAATTCCAGCTATAAAGTATTCAATGACTCTATTTACATATGAGGAGTAAAAGACAGAATTATTTCCAATCTCAGGTTTTGGTTCTACAAACTAAACAGTCAATACTGTTACAGAAAGATATTGATAAAACAAGATGCCTCTCTTCATGACATTTAGTACTAACACTGAAGGTTTTGAATGTTGCTGGTTAAACAAAACTCCCCAGAAATCAAATCGATACATTTTTAGAACAGGGGCTGTCATTCTGCATCAGGGAAACGACCAAACCTTTGATGGAAGCTGAAGTTGAAGCATTAGAAGTTGGATTTGCTATAGCTACTGGAAGAAACATAAAGCCATTGGAGGCTACTTTAGGGTAGCACTTTTAAAGTGAGATATTCCAGTATTGTAATGACAGAATGCTAAAAAAGGAACATGTGTCTGTTTTACTCCTGCTGGCTCAGGATTTTTAACAGATCCTCTCTGACTTTTTACAAAGAACATACATCTGACGACTCACAAAAGCAAAACAACTCACAGACTCCACTAATTAAAACAGCATTGAAAATGAATCCAGCAAACTCCATCCTAGTACAATCCAACTGTTAAAACCCCAGCTTTTCACATACAGATAGACCTTGCCTTGTAGGACTAAGGAAGGTGCATGAACAGATTGCATCTAAATTCCTGGACGCACTGAAACATTCTGAAAATTAACGTAATTTGTCATGAAATCTTAAGTGTTCTAATCTTCCCTAAGATGTGGCTAAGCTGTCTGTAACTCCACTGAGCAATTTCTCAAGTTATAGATCTTCTTTCTCCCACAGGACAGGTAGCAACTAGAAGCACAAAGTGACCAAAGTTTTTCCAGAAAGCGACTGATCACATTAGGAAAGCAAAGACTTGGATGTGTCCTAGAAGATTTTTACTGGGCCAGTCCAGCAAACTGAGGTCTACTGGACGTGAAATGCTCAAGCATTCTATAGCCCTAAGTAATACAACTAAAAGTGTATGCAACCTGTAAGTGTTGCTGTCCTACAAGGGTAAATATCTTAAGCAGCTGCATTTTAAAATAAAAAATAATTTAAAACAGAGTGTGACACAGGTGAACCCACTCTCTACGTTTTTAAGGGAAAACTGACTCCTCAGTCTTGCCCTTTGAAGATTGATTCCTGGCCAGTTCTCTGCCCTGCTAATCCATCCAAATGCAGTAAGTACAATATGTATTGGTACAATTTGCCGGGGTTTCTATATCTGCCAGTTCCTCCATGCAGAGGATTTATCACCACAGTGCCAAAGCAGGTATTTCTGTCAGGAAATCCTAAGGGGGGGGCTATTTGCATTGGAATGCGTTGACTTTTCAGAACTTAATATACTATTTCTGCTATTTTTTTTTCCTAGCCATCATTTTTACTGACACATGCAAAGATTTCTGTGAGACTTGTGAATCATCATCTCCCTCTGGAAGAAACATCCTACCCAGGTTTTTCAGACAAGTTAACAGGTGTTTCGCCATTCCCTGTTCAATTTTTGCCTAAACCAGTTGTGAGGTGCAGATGTAAACCTTATTTTCATGTTTCTTGAATGTTCCTAAACCCTTTTCTAAAAGTAATGCAGGAAAATAGAGTTGTCTTTCAAGACTAAGGACACAGATATGATTATTTCTGCTAGAAGCTAAGTTATGCACATTCAAGATCTTTCATAATATTTGGATATACCAGTCAGACAGAGGGATTTGCTGCATTTCAAACTAACTTGTTCTCTTTTAATTTTCTTAGACTCAGTTATGAGTCTTGTAGCCCAGGGCAGAAAGATTATCACCATCTTGTGACCAAGTAAACCACGAATGAGCTCACAAAAACTTTTGCTTTTGGTTTTTAATGTTCTCCAGGGTTGTACTTCCAAAGTTTGAAGGATTCCTCTTCCTACACACTTGGCAAACCTTGCCCTTCCAGCATTTTGTTTCATTCTTTGCCTTTGTGTGTGTGTGTGTCTGTTTGGCACACACACCTGCTGAAATCTTGGTGCCATCCTACCAGGCTGTATCAATGCTGCCACCAACAACTCGCCCTGCACAGCTCTGCATTCACAGCTGCCTTGTTTTCTGTTTTGCTTCACTGACCTTCACTTTTTCAAAATTTAAACCTGTCTTTATGCTTTCTCCTTCAGTCTCCTCCCACATCTTCCCCCACAGGAAAAACTAGCTGCCTCAGAAAGTACACTGCAAAAATGCTAATAAGGTCAACTCTTTGCACTGTCAGAAGATGCTGAGCAGTTCAAGGAAGCTGAATTAGTTCTGTTTGCTCTGATTTAGTCATCTGGACAAGCATTAGTATTTATGATAGGAACAGCCTTCACAGTTGTCACCATATTGCCATCATACTAATAGAGATAAATTTATTTTGCTGATTCAAAATTAACTGAACTATAAAGTGATAAATATACAAAATGATGGATCAACCTTCTATTTATTCAGGTAGGCCTAGTAACAATTCCCTAGAGGGAAAATTATTGCCTTTAATTATTTTCATTCATTAGCCTAACAAAAGAATGTCAGTGTTGCCAAGGCTTAACTACAGCATTTTGCAGTCCATTTAAATGTAGTATTAGCATTTTGCATTCCTTGGGCTTTTCTTGTTTACTGTTTCTCCATCACAAAGCAGGAGACAGTGCAGCGAACTCCTCTCAGGAGCTCTCTCTGCACATTACAAAGTGAAAGGTTTTTTTTTCAGTGTCGTATTTCTGGCTTTCCTTCTTTTTACCTCAAAATGCAGAGAGAAATAAAGAAAAGCAGAGTGAGGGAGACAGCTTGTCTCCTGCTGAATACTTTTTATTTCCATTAAAAATTCAGCCACTGTAAAACGATTTATTGAACTGACACAAAAAGAGACATCACTAAAATTCACATCCAAGCTCAGGGGGAAAGCACTAGATTTTCCCTGACTGCCTTTATATCCAAAAATCTTAAGAAGAGTTTCTGTTTCCTTTGGACATGAGGAATTACCAGCCCCACACATGGCTGGTACAGCCCAGGATCATTCAGCCAGTTGCATATATAAACATACATATAGCAGTAAAATTCTCATTTGAGGCCATTAATCCTTTCAAAAGCAGCACTGGCTTAGTTACCTACTTTCAGGCCTGTTCATTCTCTCTTTTACAAAGTCCATAGGATCTAGATAACTATGACAAAGCCCCCAAATGAGAAGGCAAAGTAAATCGATCAAAGATCTTGGTGACAAATCCATTTAATAAATACTGAAATACTAAAACCTGGGAATTAAAACTGCACTGGCTTCATTTCTCTCTAAAATACTGTAATGTGGCTGAATGACTGTAAACGAGAAACAGCCTTGCATGCCACTTCAGGAGTCAAAAATATAAGCAGTCTTAAAACCAGGATCTCAAGCTATTAACTACTCTGGACATGTGGGGATAGAAGCAATTGTCCAGGCAAAGATAATGTTATTTGAAAGCATTCTGGTAAATCACAGAAAGACTGATTATTATACATTCTTGTAATTATACCTGGACTAATTCTGACTCGTGTATTCCAGGCACACACATTTCTATATTCCTTTTTGACTCTCAAGACATTTTTCATGAAAGCATCCTATAGCAATTAGATTTTTAAGTGAAGAGTTGCCCTTCTATATAGTGTTTACTGTATTAATGATATGCCTCAGTTTAAAATGTGAAAAAAACCACATTTGAAGCAGCATGCAAAATGAACAAAAAGCCAACAGCTGAACACCTTCTACAGAACATCTTCTGTGGCAATTAACTTGGACAGGACTCCAAGCCTGGACCACTGAACTCCCACAGTGCAAGTACTCTGTAATATTCTTCAAGCAGTGCTGTTTTCTGATTCCTCACAAAACTCTGCCAGGAAAGCACACACATGTCTCTGAAAACACATATTCTTCACAAATACACAATTATAACTAAAACAACATTTGGTGGGAAAATGCAATTAGTTTTACCAACAACCACTCAATCAGGAAACCAAGTCAACTGATACACTTGGCAGTCTCCTGCCTTATTCCCAAGTCAGGTTTTAGTTATTTTCTGAAAGATATGTTGACTGCTGAAGCTAAAATCTCATTCAGAGCTTTAGAAGTCTGAGAGTTTCTGCTGGGGTTTTGTGGTTTGTGTTTTTTTCCTAACTGAAAATGGTATTACTTAGAAACAAGGACAGCACTCTGAACCAGTGAAAATGCAATACAAAGCAGTTTAGAAGCAATGTCCTTGCTGTTTTGAATTTCATAATATAGAATCAAGAAGCCCCTGGGTTAAGCTATACACTAATGGAAGTTAGTCCCTCAATTTCTACCCTCTCCTTCTAGGTCTTGCAGGCAGAGAGCAGTAACTCAGCGTGGTCAGGAAATACATGGAATGGGTGAGGTCAAGTGTAACTGACTCAACATGGAGTCAGGCTGAGTAATAAACTCTTACCAAACGAGGCACTGAAGAAAAATGACTATTCTCTTAAAAAGCAAGGAAAGCAGGGAAGGATTAATTCCTTTTCAGCTTGCCAACAATCCCTCAACATCTGAACACTGACAAGAAACGGGCTCCTGGACAAAGAACAGAGAGCTCAAGTTGAATCCATGCAGCATGAAACATTGATGGGAAAGGTTTTGGAGAATAAAGAGATATTGCTCCCGCTTTCCATTGGCGTACTATCTCCTTTCCTTTTGTCAAATGAATGGAAAGACTATGTGATATCACTTTCCAAAAATATCACCTTTCCTCTGCCATTTACTGTGAAACTTGGCCTTGCTTTCCCAGACAAAACCTAGTCCAGAAATCCACAAATATCCTCCTCCCGATTCAATCACTCTAATCCTTGTTTCCTGCACCAAGGTTTCAGACTATTTACAGGCTTGAAGACATCTGACCCAAGTTCAAGACCCCATTTGGCTCCTGGTCTTCTTACTAACTTCCAAAAAATTGATGGATTAAGTACCAGTGATGATAAAGTTCAAATCAACCACGCTGGCAGCTACATTTCTTTTGAACTGAAAAGACCACACAGCTCTGGATGAACCAAAGGGATGCTGAGGCCAAAGTATTCTCAGCCAAGTGGCTTTGGCAGTGGAATAATGGACTCTTCCTGAAAAATGCTGTAAAACCTTCACAGTTTGGAGAGTTTTTCCTCTGCAAGAATTACACTTCCACTCACATGCCCTCTCCTGACCACTTCAAAATCCAAATAAACAAATTAAAGCAATTTTCCTACCCTACATATGACTTCTCCTTAGAGAGCACCTTCCTGCAGAAGGTTCAATTTTTTTCCCTACACTGCCTAAAATGCAGCATAAGCACATGCTGCTTCCTTGCAGAGGTGCACTGCAAAACCTCATTCCTACTATTTGCTCCAAAGCTGAAGCATAGCAGAGAGCTTTTCAAAACCACAAGTTCAAGTAAACACTCCCTGTCTCAAAGAACTAAAGACTTCAGGTACAAGTGCCAGCAAGGTGAGAGGAGAGGCAAACAACTTCTTTCTTCCTGACACCTCCCACACAGAGACTGGTCTTGTTTCTATTTGTGCTCATCTTTACTTTGCTGACTCAAACACTGATGCTTCAAAAATGTAAAACAGCACCGGGTATAAAAATGCTAAGTGGACACATTAACTGAATAGCACAAGTTTTCATCTCTCCCTCCATCTCTGGCGAGTCACTGCCATCGACATCCTTCTTTCCTGAGGGAGGCAAAGACACGGTAGAATGTGCAGCGTTTAAACTTCAGATTCCAGTCAACTAAAATAGCAATATTGTGACCTGAGTGTCATAGGGAAAGTTACAAGGTACACTGTTGAGGCTGATCTGTGCATCCTAGTACACTGTGCTTCCAAAGGGATGTAGAAATCCATTCAGGCATTTGCTTTTTGCAGTTACAAACATCAAACACCCTGTCTACAAGGATGAGCAAAACATTAAAACAGTTGTATTACTCCTTTCAGACAGAGTCATTAAGAGAAAAATTTCTGTGCAAGACTCATCTGAAACAGCCTTGACACAAAACACTGCAGGAGCTACTGAGAAAACGAGCCATGATGCCATCAGCCCATAAACAACCCCCATGTTACAGCTCTCATGACTAGAACAAATGGCACCATCTCGTTAGCTCTCTCAGTGCCTTGCCTCTACAGGCTGGATGGAGAGCATCCAGGGAAAGATTAGGCAAGGCACAGATGAAGCGAGTGGGAAGAAGAAAGCACATTGAAGTATCACCTTATTGCTCTGTTCCTCCAATTACCCGCTCAGTAACTGTGCAGTGCAGCCTAGGTTTTCTGGCAGGAAAAATTTGTCTGGAATAAACCCACAGAGAGATGCCATAGCTCCTGAAGCTATGAGCCCCAGAGGCTCCAAGGAGAACATCCTTGTTGTCTACCCCCACCAGAACTCAAGGCAAAGCCTATATGAGCACAAAAATTGGCAGCGTAGCTGCTCAGTGCTAGTGAAAAAAGGAAAGCGCAACCAAGAAATGACACAGTGCACCAAGCTAAGTCTTCTCCTTCCTTCTTTTTGGCTGTATTCTCAGCAGAATGATGCATAAAAACCTACTTGAGAATAAAAGGCAAAGGAAAAACAATGCCAGTACAACTATACACTGATATCAGAAAAAAAGGGGAGGGAAAAAAAAGAGAACTCTATTATTTAGGAAAGAGCAGTGTAATGTAGCTTGAAAACAATGTAATAAAAAGAGATGGGAGAAAGAAAGGCAAAATAGCACTTAAAATACACATCACTTTTCCCACAAAATCTGTCACTATTATGTACCATCATAAAAATCAAGTCCCCAAGCAAAGAGCAAAAACAAAGTGTTACTGGATTCCAGCATGTATAAATATATAAACCAAGAATACAAAGTCTCTGCAAAAATATTTAAAGTTTAATTTAAGTTTATATAACCCCCCCATATTTTGTTTACAAAAGGCTGAAATAGGATAGTAAATATTTACAGACTCCTTAGCACAAGGAAGCAGAAATCATTAATTTTAATAGCAAGTTTGCCACAAAGGTTTGAAATGCTTCTAAAAACAGTCCAAAATATTAAACAGTTAAGCTGTGATGGGTCTTATCTGTTTGTTTTATATAACAAATGGATTTATCTTGAAAGACAACTGAAGTTTCCTTCCCCTGTCCTCTTTTTGCATTTTAATGATGCTGCTCAATTACGCAGCATGCAATGTTAAAATGCTTATATGGGATTTAACCATTGTCTGCAGTCCTTGTGCCTTGAATAAACTACCTAGTTCATTAATGACATGTCTTCAATGCTATGAAAAGCCTCCAGCTGTTTTTCCCAGTAATCTGAGTAATTCATCCATCAATGAAAATAAGGCTTTCAGATCTTCTTCAACTACTGCATCTTACAGTGTAATTTTGAGTGGCCCTAGTCATTGTAACTATCATTTGATAGTATCTACATCCAGAATTGCTGGGAGAAAACAATTCATTTTTGTATGTTAAGACACAAAAAATGTAGTTATTCCCTGGCATCTTTAAGGCTCCTTTATGTGAACCTGTAAAATCCTTAATAGGAACAAAAATTATTCTAATAAAGACCAAAATAATTGCTTACATTTTCAAATTTTACAGGCTGTAACCTTTTTCATTTTGTCCTTCCTTCTTTCATTCATAATAATTAAGGCCAATAGCTACTTTCCCCATACTGCCCCAGTTGCCCCTTTGTAGCTCCCTTTCATCATTCTATCAACTCATTAGAAGGCCATCTTCAAGATTTTTTTCCACACACCCAGATGTCTGAGAATAATTAAACTTGATCAGTGTGACTACTATAATAGCAAGGACTGCCTGAATCAGACGTGCTACAGCACCTGAATAAAACCAAAACAAAAGGGTGAGTGGAAGCACAAACGTCTCGTGTCAGAGCCACAGGCAAATGCAGATGTAGGTGAAGAGATGACAGCAGGGCCCAAACAGATGCAATGTTTTCAAACACTTAAAAATTCTTTGGTTTTAAGCTGTGTTCTGGAAGCTAGGTAAGGCTACTATCCTTACTTTCAGCTTAGGAGCTGTTCAGAACACCATTTCCCTGAAAAGGGGGTAGCAACTGCAAATTATAGTTCACAAATGAAAATGAGGGGACCAAAAGCAGACTGTACTAAAGGGGATTTATCAGGTAAAATTCCTTCCAAGGACTAAAGCCATACCAAAACCAAGAACTCTGAGAGACAAGCTCATAAAACACCTGATGCCACCGGTAACCACTTGACAGCGCTTCTTGTTAATGAGCTCCTGCCTCCCGTGAGAGCTGTGGCTACACAGAGCAGCTGCTGGGCACAGCACGGTGCTGATCCTATTCAGGGACATGCACGGCACCACGTGCTGTGCTAGCACACGGATCCCACCCAACCACGCTGCTGGGCCCAGGAACAACACGCATCCCCTTCTTCACGTGGAGCTCCGTTCTGGGTCCCGGGCTCCACCCTGATGCGCTGCAGGCAGGGAGAAGGAGCTGAAGCCTGCCCCTGCCTCCTGCTTGTCATAGAAAAAAGATGCTGAAGCGTCTCTGTGGTTGCCATGGGAATAGGGATGGCAAGTGCTGGGAGCAGGAGTGAGTAACAGCTTAGAAACTGCCTCCCTGCACAGCTACTGCAAGCTACAACAGACTTCTAAAAAAACAATGTAGAGCTCCTGCACCCCTGCGTTGTTTGAGACAACGCAGTTCGTTTGCTACTGGTGTCACTGTTTTCTTCCAAGACCCTTCAATGCACAGGGTATCTGTTCCTAACATGGTGCTGCTTTTCTGTTTCACCAGGAACATAATTTTGTCTGATTAGGCACAGAAGAGGCTGAACCTTGGGGCCTGTATTTACACATTTTTAGTACTCGTGCATGTTGCATCGCAATGGGACCACGTACAGCAGTTAATGTTGTACCCTGCTGGATGCAAATCAAATTAGTCTACCTGCTTATATATTTATTTTCAAAGCAAACAGAAGGAAGCATGCTGGCAAAGTTCACATATTCCCGTAGTCTGTCACATCCTAGCCAAACAGAATTCTGTCCAGTCCCTGAATTTCCACAAATAAAAGCTTACAACAGGAAAAGGGGAGGGGGGGGAAAACAGAAATGGGCACTTACAGCTGTCAGAAAAGTCTAATAATTTGTACTAGCAGAGATGCAGGGAACAAATATAGGTTACTGGCACCTCTTGGGATATCCAGGAATTAAAATATATTAATTCATTTTCTTTGAGGGTTTCCTCTATTGGAGAGTGATTCCCCTTTTCACACACAGAAACAGCACCAGAAACAACCCCAGGGAAGTTCAAGGACTTACACTATATTGCTATAAACAAAGGATAATCAGAGCCTCTGCAGTTCTCATCCAGTTCTCTGACATTGTGTCTTTCTCCATCATGAAGACAGATAATCTCTTTAATGGGTAAAATCTGGGAGAAAGAGGGAAAGGGTGGCCTAAGGGCAGCAGAAGTTGATAGAAAAAAGTCACTGCGAGCTCAGCAAACACACAGGAAGGGAGATGAAGCACTGGAAAGATGTTTTATGACTTGTGGGCTCAGGAAAAATCTTCAATTACTTACTGACATTGCTTCTATAATTATAAATAAACCCTTTGGCTAGACAAAAGTCAAGTTTTTCTCACTTAGGAAGTCCTCAATCTGCCTGGTATGTACAGTCCCTCTTTGAAAACAAGCATAGGACAACACCACAGAACTATCTCAAGACAGGATACAGCATTCTCTGATATTTAAAATTTCCTTTTCATTTCAAATATATTTTTCATCCCTACATGATCTTAAGTGAACCTGCTCACCAGAAAAATACTCCACACAACTCCTACAGCCTCTTGTAGTCCCGAAAAAAAAATTTTAAAACTGTGCATGGAAAGTCTCACTCCTGCATAATCCCATCCATCCCAGTTTAACACAAGCATGGCACTCTGCCTGAGACACAGACAACCCAGTCTTATAAAATCTTCCATTTGTATATCCCCAAGAGCCCAATGGGGCTCTGTCTTGGCCAGACGTGTGCTCTGGTTATAGGGTAGAGGAGGAGGAAATGCCAAAATGAGCAGGCCTACAGACACACAGTGAAGTGAGAAAACTGACTTCTAGTCCTATACCATAAACATGCAGAATCACATTCAAAAGGCCTGTGTATTGAATCAGCTGAAGAAGCCTGTAGCTCAAAGTCCAGACTCAAGATCTGGGTGTGAACTATAGTAGAAATCTGCCGACGACCTTCATGAGAAGTTCATCTGAGACAGATGATGCTGAGAAAAAGCACTGCAGTCAACCATATGACTCAAAATAAGTTTGTCCCCAACAGACATGGAGAGCTCAAAAAACCTGAAAAGCAACTGAGCTTTTGAAGAAGAATGATAACACTCTCTTCCTAAAAGAAAATGCAGAACCATTTTGGCTAGCATTAATAAAATCTGCCGATAACTTAATCAAGACAGCATATGTACCAAATCAGTTAAAATACACAATTATATGCTCAATTTCAGCAGCACTGTATTCCACCCTGGCCACCTCTCTAGCTCTCATCTCTTTGCTATGCATTAGCCACTACCTCCAAGGTGCTTTACTTCAAGCACAGTAAGGACTCAAACCCAGAGGCCACACACACTGTCAAACAAGACAATGACTGCCAATATTGCAGCTCCAACCTGTTCTCGTCTCCAACAAAAAGGTGGTGGTAGGAAATTACCCTACTCTTGCAGAGCTGCCACGGAGCCATAGCAAGGAGTGACAGAGGTGACAGCCTACTGGTGCTGAAGAGACAGACAGGAAAAAAGATGGAGGAGACAGAAGAAACCAGAAGGATGCATACAGAAAGGAGTGAAGGAGAAAGTTACGAGAAGTGAAGAGTGAGGTGAACAGACAGACTGTATTGAGCAAATTTCTATCAGGACAATAGAATATTGATACTGAACAATACAATCCCTTTGTAAATGTAACTTTTAAAGATAATTGAGTTAAAGGTCATGGGATCATAGAGTGTAATATTTTCCAGGCATACTTTCACTAGCAACCTTCATGGTGCCAGAGGGGTAACAAAAAGAACAGTAGAAAAATATAAATTTAAATGTCGACATTTATCCTTCGTCACTGTACTGACAAGTAGAGTACCTTAAGCAATAGGGAGTGTGCTGAAGCTACTCTAGACCAGAATAGTATTCTGCTCTCATTTGCACATACCCCAATCAGGAGAAAAATTAGGTAAGGCAATAAGCTAGTAAGGGTATCCATTTCTATAAACACTAATTTATGTGTAAAATATGCAATGTCCTTCCCCTCACTCTGTTTGCTATTTTTAGTTTGAACTGAGCATAGTCCCTCACCCAGCACCTCTGTGATTCATGTTTCCTTGTGCCTCCAGAGGCAAATACATCTGGATATATTTTAGAAGATCGCTTCTTTCTACCAGCTCCAGAGAAAAGTACAAGATCCATCATCACTTAACATGCAAACCCCTGCAACCACATAGTTAGGGAGAACTGTGCAGAGCAACATCAAGCTCATGGCTGGATTGGGTCTCTATTTCAGTGAGTTTATCAGCAGCAGGGTCTGTAAGTCAAGTAAATCATTTTCACATAGCTGGAATTGGCCATTATGTTCGAAAGCATTTATCTGGACGCCGAACAAGTGCTTGTTTCCTGGAATAACCACTTATGGAGCATCTAGATTAGAAAGTACAAACATATTGGCTAAATTGAATTAAAGGCAGTCAGCCACTCCAAATTAAACACTCAAGTGAAGATATTTCCAAATACAGCAGCAACAACTGAGCATCACACAAATAGGGTAGCCTCATGTTTAAAACATAGGACTGAGAGCTATTAGATCTTAGCTTCCCCTCCTACTTCTGCTGTTTGTCTCTTCCTCTTGATCTCAAGTAAATTATTTATTGTCAAGATTTACATTTCCCTAGATTCAAAAAGAGGCAGTTAGACTCCCTGGCTTTAAAAAGCAGTGTTGCAATAATTAATTCATTATTCTTTGCAGAGCACTCTAGAATTATTAGATGCTACTGCAGAAATGTATATTATTAGTGCTATTATATTTCACTAGCAATTCCCAAAATAACTCTACCTTGGATGAATTTACAGTATTCTAAATTCAGTGGCACCTTGACTCTTGAACCAGCATCTTTCCATGGTGTTGTAAAATGAAGGAAGGAAAACAATCCAACTGTGATCATAACAGAGTTTTGCTTTGCACTACTCTACTCCCATCATTTCCTCCAGCACTGAATTATACACACATACACAACCATGCATGTGCAAGGAAAGACCAATCCAGTCAGCTCAGCAGTGAAAGGCAAGGGACCGGTGTGAATTCTGCAAATTAAACCAGTGGCCCAGCCCCAGTCATGCTGTAAATGGTGATGTGTCCAGTACTCTATAATTCTTTAGAAAAATGGTAAAGAAGATTTTTTAATGGCATTTCTCAAAGCTCAGTAATATTTGGGCTCAATGGTTGGAAAAAAGGCCTTCTTTTAAATTATCTTGTTTGCATAAGGTTGAGACATCTCTCCAACACTCAATTAGATCCATTAGCTTATGTGAATGCAAAACATAACCATATCTGCTGCTGGAATTGCTTTTGCTGCAAGTACAGACTGGACAAATCTACACAGAAATTATCAGTCAGATGTTTAATAGTCCAGGCTGCATCTCTGCTCAAATGCATTCATAAGATAGCTGTAATAACAAATTAAGGCTACAATTAACAGATTCCTGTCTCAAACAACTAACTTTGAGTAAGACTATGTGTGAATCAGGGTGAAAAGTGATGATGGGTAACTTGGTACACTATCATATTCACTTAATAAGGACAATAGGATGAATTAAATTTTCATTATCAGTGGGAGCAGCAGTTTTGATTGAAACTGATCTTACCACGTGACCATTTTACTTGACAACTTTTTAAGAGGTGTATTCTATGGCTTACCAATGCAACCCAACTGACACCCCCAAATGCCCCATCTTCATTACCTGTTGGTCATCTGGAGTCCATATGCCACAGGTGATCTGACTCTCCAAGTTTATTTCTGAAGACCAGTGTCTTTGTCCGCTGACTGAACCGACCAGCACAAATCCATCTCTATAGGAGATAAGTGCCTGAGTCCCATCATGGCTCCACGTAAAGTCGCTTACCTTAACATACCAAAGACAAGAAAATAGATATATGGGCCGTGCAGGATTTTTTTACTGTTTTAATAAACAGCAGCAGTGCACAGAATGAGACAAGCCAACTATCAGCCCATTCTTGCATATTCCTTTCAATAAAGAAATGTTTCATTTTCTCCTGTGCTTTTTGAAAGGTATAAAGTACCATTCATTGTCCTCTTCATTTGGCCTCTCAGGACCTGATCACTCTTGACTGCAGAGAAAACATGCATACCAACCTGTGCCCCACGATCGTTCACAAGCTCCACCGACCATCTGCCTTCGTATTGTATCCAAACAAATATTCCTCCATCTGCATCGCAGGTTGCTAATTTCTGGAAAGGTTCGTTCCATCTCACCAGCACAACCTTAGAAGATTACAAACAAAAACAGCATTACCAAACCTGCATGTTGTGCTAACAGCTATTTAACAAGAACCAGTTAAACAATACTGCCAAACAAATATCACTGCATTTAAACACTGAAGATGCACAAAATAGCAATTTTCAGCCCAGCATTAGGCACCTCTCAAGAACAGCTGGAATCATTTTGTCACTGTTGTCAGGAAACACACAATCTCTCACCGTCAGGCATTTTTGGAAGGCATTGCACACTTTCAATAAAATCATAGGGAACACTGGAGTGCAGGACTCCATTACAGAAGCTGCAAACAGGAAGCTCTGCACAGATTATTCAACACTCCCTCAAATGATTCCCCCACTGTAATCTCAGAGACTGTCAGACTCTTCATCAAATCATCACCTCTTGCTGACTTCAAATAAAGTAGCATGCTCTGCACACAATTTAAATACTCAGATTGAATACTCATATTCAAAATAACCCCTGAGAAGAAATTTCATAGGAAAGTTGCTTTGCTACTGAGTGCAAAAGGAATACAAAGCAGCTTCAGGCTCTTCTTTCCACATTAGAGCTATCTGGGCTTTTCTAGAGAATCTAATCAAGTCTAAACCTACCAAATTGCTCTTTCATTTTTAATTAATACCACTTTAACAAATACAGTATCTCTTGAGACCTCAGTATGAAACTGAAGAAAGCACGTCATCCTAGTGCCTGAAGCAAAAATTGGCAGCAAAACCATTTACCTTCTGTTAGTGACTTTTTCTTAAAAAACTTTTTTCCCAAATTAGTTTTATTTCAAGAACATGCAGATATATATGGGACCCTTACATTCACACACAAGTAAATTCCCCCCCAGCTATTTTACTGAGACACAGAGTATGCAAACAAAGTAAACAGATATTAAATACTCAATTAGTAGAGTGTTATTTCAACTACTTAATACACATCCAGCTCTAATGATGCTTTTTCATAAAACTAAATAGATAATTAATCATCTGAAAGAGACAGGCAAAATTTTCCTGAAATACATTTTGCTGTTTACAGAGATGGACTGATCCTCCTAAAGATTCCAGTCCTAAGATGAGCTCTAAGTAGACAGACCCTTCCTGCTTCACAAGGAAATCAGCGGTCGTTTTCAGAACTAGGATATAAATATGCATACCTAAAACCTAAACTTGACAGCTGAGGGATGATCTTATACTTATTTAGTGAGTGCTACACTTATGCAGTGTCAAGGTCAGAACTTAAGAACACGTCTATCAGTGGAGCTCACCAACCCGAAGCATCAACCCTTGAACCACTAAACAACAGGAAAACCATTTATTCATTCATATGTAAAAATTATGGGGAGAAGCAAGTATGACAAATCACCTCTCTGTTGTTACACAGCTTAGAAGAATCCCATTTGAGATTTTCCAGAAAACCACTTACTTTTACTTAACTATAACCTTGCAGCTGCACTCTAAGTCACCAGTCCTGCTTCCAGTTGGGCAAATTATACCATACCCCTAGATGGATCATATCACACAGAACTTTTTTAAAAAATTCTTATGTTGGAAGAGCAGTAAATAAAATATTCAATTATAGCAATGCAAGCAGATGCACTTTGTTGGAGGTTTCACTTTGTCCCTTCCACCTAAACAATAATAGCACAGATTTGTCAAAATTTTTTTTCATTTTGGTAAAAATCCAATGCACAGAGCCATAATTTCATCCACCCTGAGGCAAAATGCAATGATGACATAACTGTAGTTGTCAGCAGTGCCTAACAACGTTATGAAAGAAGTGAAGAAAACTCAAGGATAACACTGAAAAGTCTTCATCTTTAAAAGCGGGGAGCTGTTAAGGCTAATGATGACTATTAATGAGCAGAAGGTACTTATCACCACTAAAAAACAGATCTTTGAACACTTAAGACACTGCTCACATTTCTCAGATCATACCAAATCAATTCTGCATCATACCAGAATGAATTGCTAGAAAAAATTTAGGAAGAAAAAGAGAACTAGTTGTTCAAATAACATGAATGCTTTAGCTAACACCATTAAGAGTGCTACTACCTGTCTTAAAATTGCCCTGTTTACTCTGGCAAAGATTTGAGATAAACAAACAATTTTATAGATTAGACATACAAATTGACTTTGTAATACGAATTATGGGCAAAGTGACAACAGTTACTTTGTTGTGTTTTGTTTCTTTTCTATTTTAAACAGGAATCTTGTTAAAAGTTCAAATTCTGTACAACCTGTCTTTTGTTTAGATTTGATAAAACATCCAAGGGTACATTTGAATGTAAACAAGATTAACTAGAGCCTCCATCCATCTCAATTAGACACAAATTAGTAACTTCCAAAATAAACTTATTGCTTTATAATCAGAAATGAAAGTGAGACAATGATTTTTATATGCCTTCTGATAATAGCCTCATATGGAAGCAGATTTGTAATTTGAAAATTCAACTCATTTAAACACAGAGCAATTGTTGTTATTTTATGAGGTCATTTTAAAGATGCTGCCATAATTTACATTTCACATCTGACTACAGGACCTGAGTCCACAACTGCTTTCAGTAATTCCAATTTAATTTCAGACACTTAAGACGCTGAAGAAGAGATAAAGAAAGGAAAGATTGCCCTAAGTATTAAGATGACTTTTGGCTTTTATGTTGGCTCAAATGTAAAGCATATGAAAACATGGCCCATTGACAGCACATTTAAATAACGCATAAGCTTGAATTACCCCTCTGCAAAGAGGAATTTTACTGCTAGCCCGTAAATGCAAAGATATCATTACTTTCACTAACAGCTTCAACTCACAGAGGACCCATTTTTACTTCTGCCTTTATGGTTCTCTGCTTTCTACCTAGCATATTCACACAAGTACTGAAGGTCTGAACTGTTTTATCTTGTATTCAAAAGAGCGAGAATGTTGGTGCACGAAAGTAAGAAAGTCTGTGGGTCATCTGTGGTCCACACAGCCTTTCTGTATTGACTAATTATTTTTGCTCATTGGCTGGTTGATTGGTTGGTTGGTTGTGGGTTTTTCAAATTCTATAAAAAATACAAATTTTGGTCATTCTGCATCACAGGTATTAATCAGCTTCTAAACCACTATCTTACATGGGGATGTGATCTCCCATGAATAAAACTTCAAGGAATTCCTGGCCTGAGATGTACATTGTGTTAAGTACAATGCAAAGGCCAACATATTTCCCCTAAACAAGATGCTTTCCACAAAGTTCAGTGAGCTATTGAGTCAATCTTTTATAAAAAGAACAGTGGCAAAAAAATTTGTCTCAAAAGTGCAGCATTCAGAACCTTCAATATCTCTGGCCTAATTGCCAAATTGATTTTTAGGAATTTAATTAATCCTAAAGGTGCTAGAAACTTTACCCAAGAACTCATTGCATACTTTACTGCTGCTAACAATGTTATTATCTATTAAGATTTTAGACAAGAAATTTTGAGTAACTGCAATTTTGGAGTAGCAAATGTGTGATTTATAGTAAATGTGATCTTTTCCCAACAGAAACCAGGTCTGGTAATCTAAATTTATTACACTCTATTGATACTTTTATTAATTGTTTCTTATTTTCTAACACAACACAAGACCACTAAAATCCAAAGCATTCTGAGAGCTTTTGTTATTCTTATTTTCATCACAGTTTTTGAAGGAGATGACTGAAAATATGACACCAATCAGTTTTGCAAGAGAAGAAGTCCTTAATCTAGAACACCATACAACAGTCATTACTGAAATCTTATTTCTGTACATACAGTACATAATTGCTAGAGAAGCAAAGGACAAACATCTACAAAAAAATAAAAGGGGTAAGTAACTAGGGCAATTAGTTCCTAGAGCTCCTTACCAAATTTAGATAGATTTTATTATGGATATACAGTAGTGAGTCACAGTGACTCATCTTTTTTAAATCTCTGATCCTCCATCCATTTTACTGGGGAAAGGCAGATGCTCTAAAGATAGAGGTCTTCTCCAGCATCCATTTTCACATACGCTATGGAGATGTGCAATAGAGAGCAGAGAATGCTCCATGCCAGTGTTTGATTACAGCACAATTTGCTACGCCTGAAGAGCCACGTTCCTGTATCTGGCACGAGCATTTCTGCATTTACAAGTGAAGTTGACATCTTTGCAGGGTGCACAGGATGTGATACATTATAACTCCATTGAGCATATGGAATAGCTGGCCTTTCCCTCCCCAGATAAATCATAGTACATTTCTAATGCTATTGAAAGTGCTGAAATAGCTCCACCTTCCAAGCAGTGACAGCAAAAGACCTAACTGTTCCCAGGACAGAATAACAGAGATTAGGCTATTGCCTACAGTAGCAGAGTACAGGACTCAGTCTAGCCAAAGGCTTTCTTCAATCCTATGCTTTTAGGAAAGTACTCAACTTTTTAAAGGAACATACAAAGGTTAAAAGAAAGCATTGGCAAAAGGAACTGGACAATCTACTGAGAAGCACTGAGCATCACCTATTTGCTCTATCAAGTAGTCCTATTATGCAGCTCCCTGATAAATACATTGATCTTTACTCATGGTTACAAGTATAAATATGTGCATACAGTAGGTGCAACACACTGGTACACATTACAGTTTATTAATTACAGGCCACAGAGCTGAAGAAATGTGTAAGTATGTCTATCAAAGAAAAAAGATGGATGTGCTGTGGGGAACAGAAATGAAACACTGAAGTACAAAAACCAGAGAAAACGATGACCACCTCTACATGCTACTGTATTTCAGTGCCTCTACCTCCATAGTACAGAGAAATACAGATACACATATATACACATACGTGTATGGACATTACATACATATAACATGGGTATGTGCAGAAATACACATCCCTATCTAATCCTTGAGGAGCCTGTGCCAACTCTGTTCATTCATTAGTTAACTAATTGAGGTTAGTTCACTGAAGTGGATTTTTGTAACTAAAATATAATTTAAGAGTTAGAACAGGCACCCAGAATAAGCAGCAGAGTTGTAGGTAATGAGCTATTGCTTCTCATATACTTTACCTATAACCAATATTTAGTTCTAAATGGTTCTGCATATGTTTAATTCAATGATATTTAACTGTCTTTTACATATTAGTATTTTTTAAAATAAAGGTTATCTAAGTTTTCTCTCTCCTAATTTCTCACGCTGCAGATTGCTTGCAATTCTTCTTACTTTCACCTTCACTTTTGAACTTTATTTTTTGCCATTACAATAATGTCAGGATAATTCTCTCCATTCAAACGAATTCAATCACACAAAGAGCATCATGTAAGTGTTTTTCCTACTAATAATACTAGACAAAAAAGCAGCACATGTGGTAGACAGCAAGTTGGCATCACCCATCTTTCCTACCCTCCTTTTCTTCTATTGCATTCTCTAATGATACACTCCCTATCTCTCCCTATCTCTCCCACACCTGCAGAGCTCTGATTTTTTGTTTCCAGTGACACTACACCCAGATGAAGTGCTTCGTTTGCATGTGGAGCTGTCACTTTCCTAGGTATGATACCCATCAAGGAATTATTATTACTAAGAAGAAACTACTACTATTAATAACAAACATCATGCTGCAGCTAAAGAATGGCAAATCTTTAATAGCATTTACATTTCTTGAGAAAAACTGCCACTCACAATAGGGGCTGCAGGTTACAGAAGGGGTAAATGAATGGCAAATGAGTTCTGGGAGACAGAAAACACCATCCAAATTCTTCATGTTTCTCTAGTCTAAAAAATTTAAAGTGAGCTCTCCTCCTAGAAGGGCTGGAGCAGCCTCCAGATATCTGAGGGACAGATGTCATGTAATATCCCCATCCCCGCCTCAGGACAAGCTGTGGTCAGTGGTGCTGTGCACTGAGGGCACGGCAGCTGCTCACAGCCCCCAGGGGTTCGGCTGCTGCCACTGGCACAGCTTTCCACTGCCACTCGTACATCCTTTATCCCAGGATCCTACATTTTCATTGAAAGAAGTGTATTATTCTGCAGCTGCTGTCATCTTGCTTGTTCTGCTCTTTGAAAAGGAGTGTCGACTTTTTTTTTTTCTTTAAGCTTATAGTGTGATTTCACGGTATAACACTGTCAATAAGCTAAGCATGTCACCTGGGGACCTAGCCTTGTGCTAATTGAAACCAGAGGTAAGCCTGCACCAGCAATAAAGTGCTGACCTTAACGGAGATGAAAGGTCCAGGTCCAACTCTGTACCTTCTTCTGACTACAGACTTCTCTGTGGCTTTCATGGGAAACCCAACTCCAAATCCATAACTCAAACACCTCGGGTGAGGCTCTGAAGTTAAGGACAATGTAGGGATACATTAGAAGCACTGTGCCGTTTTGTTGGATACACTTGCTCTAATTTTTTCCCCCTTTCTCCTTGGTGTTTGTTTTCATAATGCTCAGGGCACACATCAGGCTGACAAAGACTCAGATCACCTGTGCAGCTGCAGAAAGAGAAAAGGCAGGCAGGAGCAGTGCAGCTCACCAGCAATAACCCTCTGAGTATGTACAGGGGAGGTATCCATTCTCCCAGTGCTCACTTTGTGCGTGAGTGGCTGGTACCCTCTGCAAGTAACACTGTTGCTCACCCACTGGGAAGAATGTTGATGCTCCCCAGCAAGTTTTGTTTATTTGCTTTGCAGTTGAATGACAAACATGCCTATTTTTAAAAGGTATCTTGAGGCTGGCAGCCAACCCACCACATACACCTATTTTTGAAAGGTATCATGTGGTTGGCATCCAATCCCCAACGGATACCAGTCTAAAAGCTTGAGGAAATGATTTTGGCAAATAGACAATGGCAAAAGAAGTTGTTTTGAGAGCTACTTTGAGGAAAGAATGTCTTTAGTGTGAGTAAGATGTTGTCTTAAAAATACCTAGACTGTCAACATCTCACTGAATACATTTAGGGGCCTTGATAGTAAACTGCCAAGATGAGGACTCAGAAAGGCTCTTAATCTTTACAAATCTCCTTACTTTCCCTAAGTGATACACTTCATTTTAAGAAATACACCCTCAAAGTCTGTTAGTCCCAAGGATTTGCCACATAACCATTTTATTTGTTCACAGAACACAAAATGTGTTATTGCCTACTTTAGAGGAAAACACCGCCAAGACTCCTCACAGGTACCAGACAAGAAGTATAATGCTCCTGTGAATAAAGTGGCTCGCAGTTCTAAAGGAATTACTCTTTTCACTTTGGACTCACCACATTTAATTGTGGCTTCAAAGAACCACAGTTGTGAAGGACAAAAAGAAAAAAAAACAAAAACCACACCAACAGAAATTAGCTGTATCCAAAGTATATCCCATCCATATGTTTGGGCAGCAGAAGATTTGACAGGTCAGAACAGAGAGGAGTAACAGGTGATAGGAGTCTAACATGGATGGGAAGATGTTGGTATCTAGCTACTGGTTCTCATCTGAATAAGTTTGTTAACTACTCCTTCAAGGGCTATTAAAGAAAATAGTTGGTTATAATCTGAAGGAAAATAATTAAGGCATGAAAAAAATTAAGACTTAATCACCCATATGCACAAGATAGCTGCACACTATTATGTTCTTGGAAGTGAAATTTGTGGAGGTCTACTCATCTCCCATCTTGCAGACAACAGTGTGACAGTGAGGTCTGTGGTGTGCTTTTGACTCCTTTCCCTTCACACGGATTCTCAAGTCCCAAAAGCTCTTTCACAGAAAAGACAGCTGTTTCCACAGAAAAATAATTTTAAAGTTATGCCACACTCACTTCCATCGAGGGAAATTCCTTTACAGCACGCACATTACCAACACTGTCTCTGGCCAGTGGTCATCCTGTACTTAGGTTGCAAGACACTTCTGTTTAATTGCCCATACATACACCCTATAAATGCAGGGGCAAGTCCAACTGAAATAAAAATAAATCAAAACTGAATGTTGGTAAGGATAAGCAAAGGATAAAATAGTACTTTCATCACCTTCCTTTGTAAGAAAAAAGATTTCACTTTGTTGTAGTTTCCATACAGATAAAACACTGTAATAAAGAAAGGAGAGACAACTATTCTAGCTAAGGATGAACAACCATTTTGCTATAAGATCTAAATACCAATAACAATATAGTTCCCCCTCTTTCTAGCAAATCACAGATGAGCACCATTAGGAAAGGCTCCTTCCTGTTAAAAATAAGACACATGCAATAACTGTGCTGAGCTGGAAGTTCCTTGGGTTTGAGCATCTACAGTGGAGTATTTTCCACAAGAAAAAAAAGCAGTCGATTTAAAATCTCTGGTATATAGTCTACATTAAACTAAAAGTACACGAGCTTAATGCTCATTTCACTAACATCTGACAAAACTACATTACAGATGGTATAAATGGGGACCATTTCAAAAACCTCCACATTTACATTCACTTTTGGACTGTGTATGAGAAGCTCATTGTAGATGAACCTTATGCTTTAAGAGCAAAAGTAACACTCTTTGACATCCATCAATGCATCATCAGCACTGTACGAATTTAGAGACCATGTACATCTTCGTTAGAAGTTTTGGGGGGGGAAAAGTCCAACAAAACACCCCAAATGTAAAACAGATTTAAAATACCTTCTGTCGTTTTTCACCTGAGAGAAAAATATTGGATGCAGAGGTACAGAAACCCTATAACAGAACCTGTGGCTTTTCTCGTCTCTCTTCCTCTTAAAAATATCCAAAATTAAGGAACACAAAGAGATTACATAAAAAACCCCAACACCACCCCCTAAATAAAACCCAACAAAACTAAAGAAAAAAAACCACCACCAACAAAACAACAGAACAAAGCAGAGGAGACAATAAACACTACTGAAAACCATTCCATCTCAGAATAACTAGCTCTACTTTGCTTTCTAACAGCAGCTATTTAGGAATTCCTATACTATCTTTCCACCTTGTAAATGGTAACTTGTTCAGGAATACCTCCAGGGCAATGTATTGCTGGAAAAAGCCAGTGAAGTGACTGTGACAGACACACTCTCCTTTATACTCAATCTTCCCAATTTGGTGGCTAAAAATTCCTGATCAAGTGTTCATACAATAGCGAAATATAATTGTATAACTTTACATGCATATATTAATCACAAACAAAATATTCAAGAAAAAAAAACCCTACTAGGAAATTTAAAAAGAAAACTCTTAAAAATGTAATATAAATTCTGTTATATAAAAATGTGCTAGTTAACAAGAGGAAGGAGGTAACACAAGTTCTTCACTTTCTGGAGTCTATTCTGAGAAGTGCCAGAAAAATAATGGTGTCTCACGACCACAGACAGAGGATCTGCCCATATCAAATATACTAAGTCTGTCTATCTCAAATATACCAAGGTGACAGATCATTTTTTGCTCATCAGATATTCAAACTCATACAGCACAGCAATTAAGTAACATTATTCCAGAGTTCTGACCATCATCATCAGCATTGATGGTGGAGAGTTTATTATCAGAAGCTGACCAGTGACTTTCTTCATGATTTTACAGGTTAGACTATAATTTAGCTTGAACCTGCTTAGCTGAAATCACTGTAAAAGGTCCACCAAACAAGTCTTAGATAGAACCTGACTGCAGCACAAAATTTGTGCAAGCCCTCTCTAAGGAGATGAACTTCAGCCTTTAAGAGATACAGTAAAAACTTCATTTTTGTCAGCAACGTAAACAGAAAAGACCTCAAAATTCACAAGGGAAGTGGCATAGAGTGTTGTCCAAGCATGATTATTTCTCTAAGAGATACAATACTTCAACCCTAATTATTTTTTTCAAACATGAGGAACTAAAAATAATCCAAGCTTCAGTAGAAGCACAGATCAGATCTTCAAATCTGTTATGATCTCCCAGGTGATAATAGCTGTGCACTAATGTAATTAAGCTGAGTTATAAGGCAGATTGGAGACAGATGGTACAGCTGGGCACTTCACTGCTGAAGTGGGACTACTTTGCTACCTGAAATACCCAACTACTGTCATCCCAATCATCAAGTCCAACCATATGACCTCTGTGTGAGTTACACACCATTATAGAACATTTCTGTCCACCAGAGGAATACTGGTGACCTTAAATTAGTCATAGATACTGAGAAAATAAAGCATTTATATAATTTTTACTGGACTGCCTGGACTGTCTTAGTTTGACTCAGAGACTGTGCATCCCTAATCCTTTTGTGAGATTGAGAAAATTTCACCACATTATTTTGCAAAGGTAGGACACCTGCTTTAACTTCCAGCACAAGGCCACCACCTGAACCCCCATCTGCTGGCTGCCCCAGTGGGGTCATTCATACAATGTTCAGCTAGTGGCATCCAGGGCAGCTATTGAAGGCACTGTGTACTTGCTGAGATGGACATAGAAAACAAAGCAGAAAACAAAATAATGTCTACTTCCAGGAAGGACAATGGAAGGGAAGAAGCAGTCAGTAAAACAGGGATTGCAGATAGGGCAGAACAGCCACTCAGCACCTGCACCTTTCAGGACAGAAAAGTACAAAAAGGAGAACTAAATTAACAATACAATAACTAAAAATCCCCAATATTTTACATGCAAGACATTCAGCTTAGCATATTAGAATAAATAAGACAACAGATACCTACCAAGAACTATTTTGTTAATATAGATACACACATATTACCCCCATGGAGGTTCTGATTCAGGGTTGAGACACACTGGCCCACTTAATTTGCAGTATTATGATACAAACTTCTGACAATGTGAATACCAGATAAAGAAATGCCATACTCTAAGAAATGCCAAATAGCAGATTTTGAAAATGCCATCCTTGCTTTGGCTGGCCTGCAATTCTGCACAGAGTGTTTTCAGAGCAAACCTCTGTAAGAAGTTTTATCTACATTTGCTATTTCTCCACTAAATAAAAACTGTATCATGATGCAGCTGGCCAAGTGACCCATAATTTCACTTGTTTGACTTCCCAGAGAACACAAGGGAGCTATCAATACAGGGCTGAATTAGTTACTCCAACAGAAGGATAGTAACAGCCAAAGTGGACAACCCCAGAAAGCACAAATCACTGTTATTGTTTTTTACCACTGTGGCACACAGAAGTCTCAACTAAAACTGACCCTCATGTTGTTGGAACTGCACATCTTATGATCAAATATAGCCTTTGGAGTTTTTAGGCTTGAAGACAAAGCAAAAACCCAGCTAGGGAAGCTCTGCAGGGAAGGTTTGCTCTACATAACTGTAAAATGACTGTATTACCCTCAAGAGGGGCAAACTATAGGTTAGGAATGTAATCCCTGGGCGCCCCGATGGGATATAAGGGTCACCTTGAGACTATCAGATTGCTAGTGGTAAGGGTGATGGGTAACACACATCTAACTAAGGACAATACTAGACTTTATCTAATGCAAATATTAACAAATGTATGGATTGCCAGTGGTTCAGAAAGCAGGAACTGAGGTAAAACTGACTTGCTTCTCAGAGACCAAAGAGCAACAATATTGAACCTTTAACAACCCTACCAGTATATGAACCACAGACTAGAGATGGAAGTTGTCTGATCTGTATCCAAGAGCATGAGCCAGCTAGCTTATATGCACTGCATCACTAGAAAGTAATTTTTGTAGTCTAGTTTATCCTTTGCTTCACCCAAAAAAAGAAAGGAAAAGCACTAAGTAGAAACATTTCTGTTCTTTTTTTCCCCCTCAGTAAAATCCTTAAGAAAATTTTATCAGGCAAAATGAGCAGATGTTTTCTATCCCAAGTCACTTGCTTGCCAACCAGCATATGGAATATTTAATGTTTAAAATACATTGTTATGGTCATAATTAGTGGCACAAGGTCTAGTTGGAGGCTTGTCACTAGCAGTTTCCCCCAAGGTTCAATACTGGGCCCAGTGTTGTTTTAACTTATTCATGAATGACTTGGACAAAGGCACAGATGCCTCTTGGAGATTTCACTGACACACAAAGCTGTGAGGAGTGACTGATACTCCAGAGTGCTGTGCAGCCCTTCAGAAGGACCTCGACAGGCTGGAGAGAGAGGCAGAGAAGAACTCTCTGAAGTTGAGCAAAGGCCAACGCAGGGTCCTGCCCCAGGGGAGGAATAACCCCAGGCACCAGCACAGGCTGGGGGTGACCAGCTGGGAAGCAGCTCTGCAGAGAAGGACCTGGGGGTCCTGGTGGACACCAAGCTGTCCATGAGCCAGCAGTGGGTCCTGGTGGCTAAGAAGGCCGATGGCATCCTAGGTGCATTAGGAAGAGCATTGCCAGCAGGTCTCTGTCACAGTCCAATGAAGTTCAAATTCAAAAGCAGAAAAAACTGACCCCTTATCAAGCATCCACAGCATTACTTCAGACTGGGCTAGAGAAAATACTTGCCTTCATTCTATGCATGATTTTGACTTCTTTATGATTTACAGGTTTTAAAGTAAGTTTTATCCTTTTTAAAAGAGTTTTAAAGCATGGAAAGCAATCCAAGTTTTGAGATACTATATTAAAGGCAAGAAAAATTTAAAAATCCATACTGGCAAAGTAGTCATGCAAAGGGTCAGCAAGTACTGGAATGACATGAAAAAACAAGGAAGGCACGATATTAAATGTTACTGTAAGAAATAGGATGATGTTCAGGAAGCTGTATTTGAGGTTAAATATCAAGTAAAACTTTCAGCAAATGAAAGGAATAGTTGAACAGTCTTCTAAAGGAAAAGGTGGAATGAAGCCAACCTTTGGAAACACTTCACACGAATTTTCACATAGTGTAAGAAGGTATATTGCAGGAATTTTTTTTAACTGACGTGGTTATTGCAGTTCAGTAGTTCTGTTATTAAAACATTGCTTTCTTATTCCTTAACAGAGTTAAGAAAAATAATTGTGTTTTATTAATGAACATAAATTATTTTAATTTTCTAATGTTTTTACAGAACAGTATCACTTTAAAGCTCATTTCAGAGCTGAAGTGTTGCACATATATGGACTAAAGATGTATTATTTTAGGATAAGTATATGATAAAAAGAAAGTCCTATTCTATACAGCATATAAAACAGTCCTATTCTATGCAGGAGGGTAAAGAGCAATGATCTGTGTCTTTATATAACTATGACTAAATCACATATTTGTGTCTGTCTACAGTCTTGGGGTATAGGTGCTGGCTGTCTAGATGGTCTGCCAGCTATTTTCATGTCTGCAAGCAGTAAGTCATTTCAGAAAGTTTTGCTCTGTGCGTGCTCTTGTTACACTTTGAAATGTTAATCTGCTTACATTTCCAGAGCACATTTCCCATAGAGCAACAGAGTGAAACAGTCCAGCAAACATTAACTTTCTCAGAAACCTTTAATAATTAGAGCAGTAACATCACTAGCATGATGGTCAAACAGCTCTACTTGGAAATTGTTTGTTCATATCAAGCAGCTAGCGGTCTTGGGAAGCAGGCTAATTGTATGGGTGGTTCTGAGTGCATCATATCAAAACAGAGAAATCAGAGGGTCTCCCTCTCTCCAGAAAAAGCATAATGGAGTGTTAGAGCCACAGATCAAAAGCATGGAATCAACACTGGGACCCTAGATCCAACAGAGAGTGATTTTCACCAAAGCTCTTTATGCAGTACCAAAGAGTACTCTGTGTTGGACTCAAGGGACCATTGAGTACCACGACATTTAGATGCAAGAGTGAAGGAGCCCCAGGAAGCACACTCATGACCAAGCTTAGCTAGGCTAGCACAGGGCAGGAGATGAAGCTGAGCTGAGAAGGCTCCAGATAAGCATCCCCAAACACATCTGAGTTGGGATCATCTGTGGAGCACAGAGATCCCACAGTCACAGCTCTCACTTACTAGCTTCCTCCATCATCCACTCTTCCCAGCTGGAAGTTGGATATGCAGCTCATGGCAACCACTGCCTCCTCCTGCTTTGCCATCCCAGCCCACCAGCCAGAAGTATTTCAGCAAACCTCCACATCAGCACCAACCACATCCTGGCAGTTATATCCCACTTTGCCATCATTTCTATACAGTAATTCCTTCAAGGTATATTTCTGTAGAAAACACCAACAAAAATGTTGTGCCCACGTACCCATGATGCCAACACCTGACCACTGCTTGGTATGAGCCATGACAGGGGCATCCTGCCTGGCCTGCAGCCACGCTCCCAACCATCCTGACACTGCATGCATCACTAAATCCCAAATTCAGTATGAGAGGAATGATTTTGCTCCTAACATGCCATTTGCCAAAGCTGACACCTTTGTTGAGCGGGACTGAGCATGATTCAGGGAGCCCTGGGCAGTGCCTCCCTGCAGCGTGAGGGATTGCAGAAGAGGCAGCTACTGAGAAGCCTTCAGTGCCCAGCTTCACATGATCTTGAAATATTAGATTTATCAGTACTAAAAATAAAACCATGTGATGCAGACTCATGCACTGGAGAGTCTGTTGTTAATGCCATGAAAACCCGATAGCTGAGACACTGTAACCATAAGCCAGTCATCTAGAGTTAATAATCTTATTTGCATTTATGACCCAGTTAGTTAACGCTATTTTAACAGAAATCCTGCCAGCCTTCTTAATCTTTCTAAAATTCTGTTATTATTACTGCATAGACATATGCACGATTTATTAGGCATTGATACTCTCAAGTAGGGAGGGTTTTTTCCATACCATTTCACTGATTCCAATCAGCAGGTTTGCGTTATGCTTGCCATTTGAAGGCCAAATATCAGCATTTTCCATTAACATTTTGGAATTACCTTATCTTCTGGCAATTAAGCAGAAATTAGTTTCTTTTTTATGCACATATAGCTCTCCTTTCTCAGGAGGATTTGATTTCCACGGTATTTTCAAATATCTAAATCATGCCTTTGAAATCCGTGTACAACATCATTAATTATTGTTTGGAATATTTTGAATTATCCTAAAATATCATGTCACCTATAAAGAAGCACAGCTCAGAGGACCAGCTCTGACTTGAATGTAAGACTGCAGGTACTGTTCCTGGGGAGGTTGCTATCAGGTAACATGGCAGGACTACATGACCTGACTGACTGATATCTTGCACATGTCAGAGTCAAATTCATATATAGACAAACATAATTTAATCAAACCAAAATCTCGAGAAGAATTATAAACTGCTCATCACTATGTATTCACATACACATCACATACTCAAATGCATATCCATGAAAACCACGAGCACTGGAACCGCACCAACGAGATGTGCTTTTGCAGGCTAACAAAACCAGTAATTTTCTTAGCTTAGGTTTGCTTATTTCCTTTAACAGTTTAACGAAGACTTCAGGCAAAGACAACAGTTCCTTACATCATGCCTTCCAGTAAGTGTAAGTGAAATGAACTCCAGAACACAAGTGCAGAAAGCTCTCTTGCTTTAGGGCCTTTTTAAGAGACAAAATCTTTTACTCACACATGTAATGCACATATTACCAAAAAAAGGCAACTCAACACCTTCTACCCAAATTTAAAATCACATCAGTTCCTGACCTCATTACATTTCTGGAATCCCATCCCTGAATGCATCTGTTTAGCCGCAGATCTTGGCAACTTCCAAGAAACTCTGGGAACAACTCTTACCTGGGTTACTCTCTTTCAGTGCCTGAAAAGAGACCACACCGCTCTGAATTCACACACCACTCACACAGGGGTGTTCTTTAGCATGTTACTGAGAATCAGAATTAATTTCACACCTTGCATACAACTATCAATGAATTACACCACTAACCTAACAGTTCATTTTAAGAAGGAAGGACAACCAGCAACAGAATATAAAGATATCCCTAGTAGCTAGTCTTAAAAACTCAAGGCTAATACTCCCTTCATAATTGGTCAACATGGATTATGGCAGCTGTAAATATTTCTGATATCCATTAAAATAACCTTTTTAAAACCTTGTTAAATTCTTCAGCACAGCAACTTACTGCTGTAGTGACTTTCACACTTTAATCACAGATCTGAACGAGAACTTCCTTTCATCAGTTTTGGAATTTGCAACCTTCTGATTTCTTTAAATAGTCACTTACTTCAGTGCTTTAAGAGAAGCAAACAGAAACTTACCCCAATCTACCTTCTCATTACCATTTGCTGGTTTATACCGTTTTAGCACGCCTCTTCTCTGACTCATCTGCTTTCTAAGGTAAACAGTCACAATTTTCTTCAGTTACTCTCCATGACTGAGATTTCCCCAATTCTTTTTCAGCTTCATCTTGTGTTCCCAGAACTCCCACTAACTCTTGAATGCTATTTTAAGGTGAGACAAGGGCGTTCTTGATATATCGGCTTTTACTTCTGGTAACATTCTCCATGCTGTTCTTTATTACTGTTCCTATTCTTAATGGCCATTCTCAGTGATATGTTTTCAAAATTACCAGGATTTTTTCTATTACTATTGTATTTTTCAAGTCAGCTGCATACTGAAAAAGAGCTTGCTATTCTCAGGTCCAGATCCTTCCTTAATAGAGTTCTCCAAGGGGGTGGTGTAGGACTGACAGCCTCATAGTTCTCCATGCTCAGGGGTCAGACACCATTTAGGCAATTCCCAATTCTGCCTTTCAGCAAGGCTAATGGGGCAGGCAAAATGGCACAACAGGGCTGTTTCATGCCTCTAAGACCAGAACAGTCCCACCAGTTTGAAGAGGGGATCTATCAACATACCACTGTTAAAAGATCTAACTGGGTAATGTGCCTTTTGCTTCTATGTTCAATACAAGTTTTGAGTCATCTTAGTCATATACCATGTTTCTTAATAACCATCTGCAAAGGACAACAAACTTTCTAAAAGCTTTCATGATTTGAATCATATGATTTTCTGTATTCCAAAACATCTTTCTCCCCGTCAGTTTGGCATCATTTCCTTCTATGCCATCCTGATGGCTGCAAGCTATGGATTGTAACCTGTCAGTAATTATTAGTTCAGCTAATTTGCCAATTACCAGTATAAGCTTACTGGGGTGCAATTCTCTAGATGCTTCCTAGAGCCTTCTAACACATTTATAGTTCCAGATTCTTTTTATGTTATTTCTAATAAGACTGTATATATATTTTGTTCAATACCTCAGCCACCTCATACTTGAGCTCTCAATAAATTTGGACACAAATCTGCAGTGAGGATTGGTACTAATAAATAATTTAACATTTCTGCAATATTCTGCTTTCTTGAACTGCTCCCTCTGTGCATAGCCATCCACCCAGCAGGCCCATCAGTTGTCTCACCAACTTACAACTTCTCATTCATTTAAAGCATACTCTGTTACTTGTTTCTTTTTTTCCTTCAGCTGTGTGCTCCACTGCCAGTATTTTGGCCTTCTGGGGTCCATTTTTATGTGCAGTAAGATTACCTTATGGGTTTACTTTGCTTTGAGAGTCTCAGAGCTACACACCTTCTGAAGACAGTGGTTTTCTTCTCCAGGCAAGGTGCACACAGAAAAGCATCGAGTTACTGGATCCCAGCTGCAGAATCTCAGGGCAGAGGTACTGCCCAGGATCTACTGTGGATGTTCGAAGAATAGTCTCCCCCTTCCCTGCTTCTCTCACTTCTCTCACTTCTACAGAGAAAGAATGCTCCTGGCATTTAAGCCCATGTAAGGGAACACTTGTACTGTAACTTTCTCCCTATTTGTTAGATTTCAAAACATACCAGAAGGTTACAAAGTAATCTCATTTATAGTTTAACACACAAAAGAATTCAAGTATTTTAATGTGGTCACCAGGAGTAGAATAACAAATATTAACAGTTCAACAGACAAAAATCTGGAAAAGTTTAATATTTTCACACTAAATGTGTACATTTTGGGTCTGAGATTACTTTTGAATGCTTGTGTAAATGAACACTATAGACATTAACTAAGAAACCTAAGACAATAAATGAGATTATTGAGACGGTCTATCTCCTATAGACCTTATTGCCCTTATCCTATAGACCCAGTCTCACCTTTTCATATGAGATAAGGAGAGTTAATAGCTCCACAAGAGATTCAGGCTGAATCACTGTCTTACTCTTTGCCCTGCTCATCACATCTACATAGTGTCTATATGTCTGATACTTTAAACATGAAATGTGTCCCCTTGCAGTCTCTAGCAGCCACAGAAGAACGAGTATGTTAAAAATACAACATGTACCAAAAAATAACCAAACCAAAACCAAACAGAAAACCCAAACAAAACCCCAACAAAAAACCCTGTCCATGTTGTTTAATCCTTTTATTCTTCTCAAGCATTACATGGCTTTACATTCTCTGTTACCTCAGCCGAACAGGGGTTTATTAGGCTATGTTGTAACCAGGCCCAAAATAAATAACATTTGACTTGCTTTAACAATACAGGGCATTGGCTTCCCTCACAAGTAACCTGAGTTGACAGTCACAGTATGCAATACTTCTGTTTTCTAAACAACTCTTCAAGTAATTCTTATCGTAGCACTAAACAGAATGAACGGTTCAGCTCTAAGTGACACAAGAAATGCATGAAATGGTACAACTTGATGCATGCTTTGAACAAAAAGTCGGCACTGTTGAACAGTGCCAGTGCAGTGCTTAGGATCTACACAAACCCTCACAAGAGAGAACTCTTCCAAGTGTCATTCTTTGTGGGAGACTCAGAAAGAGCTGCTGTATAAATGTTCTTCAGTGGGCAAAATTCCCATTTCAGCTGCTTGTTCCCACGCCTGGTTCCCATCTTACTGTTCCTTCATTTGTGCCAATGCAGTTGTGTCAGTGGCCACACAGCACACCAGATTGCAGAAAGATTCTCTCACAACTATTATGCTGTTGCTGAACTACAGTGCAGGAAAATAAACTTCTGGAACAAGCTGTGATTCCACAAGGCTGTCCATGAAACTGCATCCATACCCCTTTGACAGCATGGCAGTGATGGAAGCAGCCTGCCCGTGCAGTAGAGCACATTCATTTGATGGCAGTGCTCAATGTTGTGCCCAACATTGCTCAACTTCTACACTGAGTTTCACGTCTTGTTAAACCCCAGAGCTGAAGACAGGTTACAGTCCTACAGAGCTCCAAAACCTGGGTGCCTTCTGAGGGAGCTGTCGGCACCTGTGGCCCCAGCCAAGACGAAGCCTGCTGCTGGTGTACGGCCCAGGCTGGAGCACCAAGCACTGGAGAACAAAACCTGACAAGTCTGTGGTTTGTTTTTACAACACCCGAACACAGAGGTCATCTCTGGCCACCAAAGGCTATTCAAAGCAGCAGGAAGACATAAGTTAAAAGAGAATGATCTGCTCTTCTCATCATGAGGCTGATGCATGCCTCAAGACTGTGCTTTGCTTCCTAACTATAATCTGAGAAAATATTCAGATCATGAGTGAGACTGGTGAATTTTGGGGGATTTTAGCACTTCTATTTTGGGTGCAAAATTATTGGCATCTTGCCCCAAACTGGCATCACAGCCAAAAACAGAATTCATGATTGAAAGGTTTATTTTTCTTTCTTCCACAGTACTCTTTGTATCTCCCACACTCACTATAAATAATGCACAACTCTCATGTGAAGTGAATTAAAGAAGGTTGAAGGCCAGAAATATATATACTCCACAAACAGGTCCTAAAAAACCCTTTCTTTTTGGGCAGCTATGTGATCAAGGCTAACTTACCTTCTCACCATGTACCCAAAATCTAGAAGATACGATAATTCATCCACAGTAAAGAGATTTTCTTCCCAATTGTTTTTTTTTGTGAGCTAAATCCACGCTGTTCTAAGACTCAAGCTGTGCATACTCTCACTATTCAACAAAGCTCTCATTTGAGACTCATCCCTGCTCATACAGCCCAAGCATTTGAAGTCTACATAATACTTTTAGCCATTTTTGGTCTCAGAGTCCAAAACCTGACTCTCTGGATGTAGGATTTAAGTAATTCTCATTTTTATCATGATCCAGCAAAATGAGAACCAAGCTCCAGAAATAAGAGTAAAATTGACAAACCCCACTTTTTTAATCTTAAAGCGCTTCTATTTAGCATACAGTCACTACACTAAGGACACAGCAATGCTATTCTTACAAACAGAAAGGAAGATTAAAAGGCTCCCACAGACCACAGACTAAGATTACTTCATTAACCTTCTCGATTTTTAAAATTCCCTTGCTAAATAAAATCCAATGCAGTTAAATCATCTTTTCTAATTACATTCTCTATTCCTGAAGCATACACTAACTACATTTTGGTGTCCACTTTATATCACCACTGCATGATATTAACCACAATTTACAGTACTGTATTTTGTTCACTGGTCAAGGCGTTTCATGTCTGATAATGGCAGACATTGGAGGTACTTATTCTAGGACAGAAATTCTCAACTTGGGAATCATGAAGAACGTTCAGGAACTCCAGCCACAGTCTTCTGAAAACAGATGAGAGGAGCAGATCCAAAAGAATTTTTTTCTAATGAGAGGGCAGTATAGAAAGAAGACCATTCTACAGTACTGGACTGAAAAATCTGGAGTAGCTTAAGGGACAATTTTCAACCTGCAATGCACAAGGGAAATATTATGACAACAGATAAGTATGATAAAAGCAAGGACATCAACTTGCCAGGGAGTTTTTAAGGACTCCTAAGCATAACCGCAGGCACACTGTAAGAAAGGAGTTCAGCCCCAGAGCCAGGCTTGTAAGAAACAACTGTGTCATGTGGCACAAAGGCAAGAGCTCTCTAAAGGTAATGCTACACTACATGGAAATGCAACATAAAATACATATTTACTTATGTCCTGGGTTGCAGTGTATTGTATTACCATCCCCATGAGCTGTGGAAATCAGGTGGGGCAGTGTTTCCTTGCCTCCTCCCCCCAGACTATCTTGCTGTTAATGGCCCATCATTGTCCTGCTGCATGACTCAGAGATAACTCCCTCCAGACTATCTTCTGTTAACGAGCCTAATCAACACTTGGCCTCATGACTCATTACCCCATTGTGAGATGCTCCACCCAGAGGGAGGAACCAAGCATTCCATCCTGGATATAAGCTGAGATTCTGAACACCACAGACACCCTTTCCACTGGATTCCCAGAGGACAGGAGATACATAGCCACCACTGGACCCTCTGAGGAAGAGCAGACCCTTTCTACAGGATCACTGTGTCAACAGAACCACATCCATCACTTCAGACGACTGCAGCCACCATCTTATTGGACTGGTACCACCACCCTGACTAACAGGGTGTCAGGTTGTATCCTGACTCTGTCAGTTTAACCCAGTGTTTTCTGCCTTTATTTTTTTGATTTCCCTATTAAATTGTCATTCTGACTTGGTGCCTCCCACTAGTTTGTTTTCAAACTAGTACAACTTAATATATTTTCAGTATAATGGTTTGTGAAAGTTTCTTTTCCCTGAAAAAAAAAATCAGCATCTGTACCTTTTCACACAAATTTGAGAAAAAAGAATGTCAAAATACTTTTATCAAAGTTTTGGCTTCTGTTACCTTATAGGGACAGGTTACAGGAGAAGAGCTAGGACAGAAACAGCTAAAGAAAGAGGTTAAAAGAAATACCACAGTTGAGAAAAGATACCAGCCTCTGAAGTTCACAAGCATCTGGTTCTTGAAAACCAGCTGAATTGGGCTTGTTCCGGAAAAGAACATCAAAGCACTTTAACCTGCTCTTGTACCAACTTCCCAGAAGGGTTCGGAGGCTTGTTTGAGGCCCAAAGTTGCAGAAGCTTCTGGAAGCAAAGCAGCAGCACAGATACCGGGCTGCAGAGCCAGTCTACAATCTGCTGGCTTCCAGCCAGGCTCACTCTCACGAACAGATAATCATAGGATCTTAGAGTGGTTTGGAGATTGGAAGACACCTTGAAGACCCATCTAGTTCCAACTCCCTGCCATGGACAGGGACACCTTGCACTACACCAGGTTGCTGAGAGCGCCATCCAACCTGGCCTTGAACACTTGCAGAGATGGGGCATCCACAACTTCTCTGGGCAACCTGTTCCAGTGTCTCCCCATCCTCACAGTAAAGAATTTCTTCCAAATATCTAATCTAAACTACCCACTTCCAGTTCACAGCCATTCTCCCTTGTCTTATCACTACATGCCCTTGTAAAAGTCACTAAACTTCAAGAACAAAAGCAATCAAAAAGAGCAGGAAAGAAGGAAAGATTCTAATCTAATAGAAGAAGTGGTGTTACTGCAAGAGCTTAACAGAACTAGCTCTGCACTTTCCTCAGCCAACTACTTTCAGATTCCTGTGGGTGCAGCAATGCACTGATTGGTACTTCAAAAACTAGTAGTGAATGAGACATTTTCTTGATCTCTATGTCACATATGATATCATCTCCTCTAACAGTTAGACATACCAAAAGCTTTCTGACCTGAGCATGTTCATCAATGACAACTTTGACAGAATGACAAGGGTTGGAAATATTTGTAAGAATCATATTAAATATAGCACATAAACCACTGAAAGGCAATTGTTTCTCCATGTTAGATACCTCTGACATTGACAGAGATTCTCAGTTGAATTCAAATCCAAATTCATACATACAGATATACACCATAAATCAGCATCTGAATCATCTACCGTACATCACTGTGGTGTCTTCTCTGCTCGAAGAGAACAGCAAGTAGTAAGAAGAGCAAGAATAAACAGGAAATAAAAAAGCTCTCTTGTTCAAAGATGGGCAGCTGCACAGAGTTCTTAAAACACTCATGTAACAATGTATGGCAATAAACGTGCTATTCTACAGTTTCCCCCTTCCTAGTCCTGTCTCTCACCCTTCCATGCTCCTGTGGCGCTGCCTGATCCTGCAGCCCAAAGATCACAGCACACGCAGCACTATCACAACAGCTACAAAATGAGTACTCGGTGCCGGGGTCCAAGTTGCTCACAATTACTTAATAAAGCCAGATTCTTTAAAATGATTTCATATAAACTAGGTGTCATTAGGGAGGTCTGTATGTCTTTGAAATGACTCCCTACGAAGTCTGAGTCAGTCCAGCCTGCAGACACAAATGCATCCAGTTTTGGCCGAGTAGTGAGTCTGGATAATAAGACAGAAAGCTGTCCCTGTTACACCATACCTATTATCCCCAGCAGTTCCTTTCTTTCTTCTCAATTTCTGTCCTAATACAGTCACACAATGGTCCAAAGAGAAAAAGGAAACAGTCACCAGTCAGACAGAAAGAAACTGTCATTAATAGCACAACCAGCACTTCTCAGCTCTTGCATGAACAGTGGCATTTGTGGAGCTCGACGGCCTCTACAGAGGGTGGTTAGAAATCATTATCCCCAAATTATTGATGGGGAAAATAAAGCCCATTATGGTGAATTAGCTAGTCCAAGATCATACAGCCTGTGAGTGGCCATCTTGGGATTAAACCTGTGCATCTGGAGTCCCAAACCACTAGCATCTCCAATAGGGTGGCAGGTTCCTACATTAACTATACAGTGAGAATAAGGAGGATCTGACACTGCTGAAGGGTAACAGAGGGCAAATGCTGGCCTTTAAATAGCACCAAGTGGATCAAGTGGATAAAGTGGTCATAATTCTGCTGGTATTTTCAGGTTGTTCTGTGTCTCACTGGATCAAAAGAACTACCTAAATTCTTCCATTTTTTAACACTAAATGCTAGTGGCCTGCTGTACCCCACATCCCCACCTCTGCACAGTGCTGGGAGATTTTACTGACAACAGAGACTCACGAATGCAGGGCTTATGGCAATGGCAGGCCTTGGTGTTTCAACACTCTTTTCCTTTTCATACCATGCTTAAATTTCCTTAGCCCCTTTCAATCCAGACTGATCTTGGATCCCATCCTGTTTCTTCCTCACTACCAAATCCTTGTCCAACTTCATTCTTGTCTCCCTTCCTCTGCTTCCTCATGTCCTTGTGAAGAACCATTCCTCAACCATTTCCTCTATTTCCCCCCGACAGTTCCCACTCCCAGTCTACTCGACGGGCTTTCCATTCTGAACCCTGCTTCAGCTATGCCCTTCCTCACCTTCCAGTCTCCTTTCCCAGACAAATTCACTTGTCTTCTCCCACCACAGCTCTTCCTCCTGAATTCTGCTCTCCCCTCCCAACCATTCCTGCCTCCACATTATACATATCACTTTCATTTCACCTGCTCTCAGTTTTCCTATTTCCACCTTGAGCTTGGTTGTTTCAGTGCAGAAGCAGCTGAAGCAGAAACAGTCCAACCCCATCCCTGGAGCATCAGATACCACTGCACCGAGCCACTTCATGGGATGGATGCATGTGCAATTTGACCATCACAGGAAAAGATCTAACTGCTAACATTTAAATTATTTCCCTCAGATTTCAAGGAGTTATAAACTGGTCTAAAAGCAGACCTGAGGAATACAGAAACAGAAACCCCTATTCCTTGATACAGAGGTAACAGAAGTATTCAAAGAAAAAAGAAGTACCATCTTGAAACTAGACAAGTAATAAACATTTCATTCCAAGTGGTCCCAGCTGACAAACCTGTAGGCACTGTAAAACACAGCCTCCTAACAAGAAGTGTCAGACCACCTCAGTAACAAACAAGCCTGTAAACTAAGAGAATATTTTGCTGCTTTACTCAGGACATTAAGATAAAATTCCCCTCCCAGCAAAATCTATGCTGTCAACTCAACCTGTACTTACTCCAAGGAGCAGCAGAGGACATGTCTGCTGCACCCACTCCTCTCTGTGATTCATGCACTATACCTAACAACTTCATGTCTGCTTTGCTCCTGAAATACATCCTCTGCACAGAAAATTCACAATATGGATTTTCCAAGCTAAATGCAACCATCCCAAAGCAGATCTCTCTGTATTATATCCAGTGAAGTTTCCATAGGGTTATCTGGTTTATTCACTGTTACTGTACAACTATTTGTCTTTAGACAGATTAATTTTAAAGCCGCATAACAGTAAATGCTTCTGAAATTAAAATTGCTTTGCTTTGCTTTCCTGACAGCTTAACAACTACAACTTGAGAAGAAGAGGCAAGGACCCTGTTTTCTGGCAAAAAATTGGTGGAGAGAAAGAAACACTTTTGAAAAAAATCAGTATAATGCTCCCAGTGCAGGTTAAGTATTCCATGCAATTACATCACCTACTGTATTCTTTTTCTAGGCTCTGTTCCTGCTGAGCACCAAGAAATCAGAGGCTTTGAATCCTGCTCACATTCTTCCCCAGCAGTTCCTCTCTAGTAAGCAGCCAATGTAAAACACTGTATACCAAAATAAGAAAATTTTGTTCCCAAGTGAGAACTCAGTAACAACATACATGACAAAAAGTACCTTGTGAGCTGTGATATTCCTGCTGTAAGTCAGCTAAAAGCAAATGAGATGGGAAAAAAAATATTGCCTGGATTTGTTCATATATATGCAAAGATGTTTGATTTTACTTCAATTAAATTTTTTCTATCATGAATAATCCATTTAACTAATCAACATCTAACTTACTCTAAGGAACAGTTCATTCGATGTAAAATTAAATATAAAATGAGAGCAGAAAGTAATTAAAGGAGGACATTATTCAGCTGTTGATTTATTCTTTGCTTTTTGCATAACTATTAAGTAACTTCCAGCATTTGCTGGTTGTAGATCAAAAACTAAAGCTATGCCAAATAGAGTTCTCAATTTACCAGTTCAGTGCAAGTGAATTACTTTTAAAGACAATATTTCAGAGGGGTCTTTCTGGTGTTAAATTACAGGCTGTGTTTTGCTCTCAGAAACTCTCAGAAACAAAAATTATGTACAAAAAAAAGGATACATGGATGAAGTTAGAAGAGGGGCTTGGGATTGACACCATGTAAATTGAAACAATGCTGGATTCTTCTTTTCCAAAACCAAGCATATAACCATATCGGTGCTTTTTTTGCCTGAGCTACTGAGGCATTGGAGGTCATTCATCCAACAGTATGCCTAAAAAAATAAACAAACAAATCCAGCAATCATTCAAGTGAGGAGTTGTTTTCTTCAGATACCAAAAATACCCGCAGCAATGCTGCCATGACTAATAAGACAGTGCACTGGGGTTACTGTAGGACAGCCTACAATCAAATTCAAAGAGGAGAAACCTTGCTGACCTGCAGAGGTCCTGCCTGACTTCCAGGATTACTGTTAGGAACACAGAATACCTCCTAAGGGAACAGCAAGAACAGCAGCTGCTTTCCTTCATCAACACCCACTCTCTCCACACCGATTTTGAGCAAAAGAGCAAAGGCACATTGAGCACAGGTTCATCACTACAAGGCATGCTCCTATTTTCTGTCAAGCCAGCACCAAATGACAAGACAAATACAGGGAGCATATCAAAACATAAACATATACTGCAGCCATCCAAACACCTAAGAAACATCAGGAGATGGGACTTCTCTAAAGCTTGCTAAACAATAGATGTAAAAAGCATTTCAGTCAGAGTGGTTACAACAAACTCTATCCTAAAATCTATTTTAAAATCTCACCATCTTAAATTTAAAGAGCTGTTCACACTGCAGTTTCAACTGAATGATCCCATCAAAGGCTAATTCTACCCCTGAAGAATTACAGATCTATGCATGACACTTCACATTTCCATTGTGCATTTATAGCTCAGGGTGGCAATACATTTTTCAGGCCTTTTTTCTTTCCCAATTATTATAATGGTTTCTTGAAAGAAGGAATTATAATTAGCTCTATAAAAGTTAAGGCAATGGCAAATCAAAAGATTTGTACAAGATTAAAAATAGTAACATGAGAATTACTCCCTTCCAAGTGCAAAGGGCAAACCTGCTGAATTCAATCATGTAGCTGTGCAAAGATTTTTCATGCAATGTCACATATAAGGCCCCTGGAAACCAACCTTGGCTTTCTAACAGTTTTCAGTCCATAAGATAAAACCTGGCACCCTTAATTACAAAAGCTTACTGTAGGAAAGTGCATGACCCACTGCTCTGGACATATGCTAGTACAGTCAGAAATGACTCATCATTATATTAGAAAAGGTCCAAAGTCACAGACTGAGAAACTAAGCCTACAATGGGATTGCAACTTTTCATTGCCATCACATGAGAAGCAAAAGACTCAGATCTATGATTTTCAAGAAAAGGAGCAAGGGAAAAAAGGTAAACAGTTTCAAGGAAGGGAAAGAAAAAAAAAAAAAAAGACAGTCATCTCAAGCAATTTTCTACCCCAAAGTGGTCTATAGAGAGTCACATGTAGATTAATTCAAGAGTCAGCAATATATACTTCAGTCTTGGTTTATGCAACTGTAAGAAGGTGCTGAACTGAATGCTCACGAGGTCTATAGCATGAAAAGGGACTATACAGAGATTTTTCTGCTTCCTTAGCAGATGAGAACCATGGTTTTCCTCTTCACTGAATTAACATTTTAGTAACAGTTTAATCAAGTAGAGAAAATCATCTACCAAAAAGGCAGCCTACTGCCTTACAGGAAATCTAGCCAAAGAGATCTTTATATTTCAAAGAACTGACCCTATTTAACAGATCAGATGGCATCTATAACTGAATAAACTATGGATCAGTAATTTTTACACAAGTCTAAGAATGAGAGAGAAGGAAAAGAAGATTTAACTACAAATGAAACACCAGCAAACAGCAAAAAATGGTTGAGGTCTAGCAGTTTATATTTATCCTTAACCCTCTTCCACGTCTACATCTAAGACCAGAGATTTCCTTGTGAAACATCTCCTCAAACATGGGGCCATCAATTTCTGGAAACCTGTAAGCTATTCCATAAAGGCTAGGAGGAATGCCCTGACTTAACCTAACAGGCAGATAATTGTTTCATTTTCTTTTACATTTTTTTGTGTCCATGGGATACATCATATTGTATAATGAGAACTTTATAAATAAAACCACTTTTTTTTTTTTACCTTAACCTGACTTAAGGTGAATTTCAAGGCAGTTTAAAGGAATGCCTGGGAAGGGAGGTAGCAGACCTATATTTCAACACATTTTCCAGGGTATTCCAGGAAGGTGGCTCAAAGCATGGGCCACAGCAAACCTCCTCACTGACAAACATGATTAGGGATGTAAACATGGCATTCAAAATACTTGGGAAAACATTTTCATGTCCAAAGAGTGTAACAGGCAACGCATCCTTATATTAACAATAAAAGCCCATAAATTCTGAGAGTGAGTCATTCCTCAGTCCATTACTTGAAGACCAAACAGATTAATCTGGATTTATGATAGTTCTTGTTCCAGCTGTAAAGTATAACCCTGATACTACAATATAAACTGATATTAATTTAAAATTCAAGTTCCTACAGCATGTGTATTTTCCTCACCTTTATTCATCTATTTAATGTCTGTGACACTTCACCTCTTTTATCGGTGTACGTCTCTCCCACTTCTGTACTTCCACCTCTCCTTTCCCTACATTTTGATTCTTGCAATGATTTCAGTGGTTTAGTTGCTTTTCACCACTATATGATAAACTACAAAATAATTTCTTTTTGTTATCTGTGCCTATTTGAAAGCTCCAAAATAGCAACCACAGTCAAAGCTGATAAACGGACCAGATGGATGGCAGTGCCTCTGCCAGGCTCTGGCTGAATGACTGAGGGAGCATGAACCACATGGTGGGATGTGGACATGGAGGTCTCTGCTGAGCACAGTCCAGGAGCACAACCTCAGAGCTATAAAACTCTCTGGAATCAGCTGCTTACAAACACACTTTCAGGAAGTTTATGAAGAAAAATAAGGACAAATAAAAACTGCAGTCCTTTTGTTTTCACTGAAATGTCTTATTCCATTATTCAGAAGTAATCATCCTTAGGCTCCAGCCCCATCTCTACAGGTTGGTGGGTGTATTTATCTGTATCTTCCATATGACACCGTGTACTGTTCATATTGATATCTGGCTTTCTGGGTTGGCAAGCAAGGAAGAACAATATATGAGAGAGAACTAAAGCTTTACAGACTAGGAACAGGATGAACAAACTGAGCTTACATCTGTCTCCAGGGCAGGCTTTGCTCTCTGCAGTTGTTCTCCTTCAGTTTTTAAAAGAAATTCTGAACATGAAATCTCAGAAATACTACCTGCAACACCATTGGAAAAGTGAGGTTGGAGAGCTGAGGACAAGTGAAAGAGCAGTGTCTTGTGGCTGAAAGAAGAGCTCTACTATTCACCATACTTTTGTTTCCTTCTTGAAACCAAGGCCACTTCTGCCTTTGGCTGCTAAAGGCTAGGAGCCTTGTGTTCAAACTTAAGTTAGCACAAAACTGTATCAAATTTAAAAGATAAATCTTACTGAAATCAAATAAAATCTCTGCATCTAATTTTTTTTTCATTCAGTAAATTCTGATATTGCATCATTTTAAAAAGTGGATTGCCCATGGTAGCTAATAAAGACCAGTTTGCTACATACTCCTTTCTTCCAATAACTGCCAAAACACTCAGTTGGGCCAACGAAAAGTTACCCTTCAGCATCCAGATTTTGCAAATTCAAGCACTTTAAAAAATATGTATTTTTCTTAGCATTTGAAAAATGTGGCTTTCAAACAATAACCACCATTTCAACTGTAAAGATGCTGAAGTTCATAAAATTTTCTTTTACAGGCTTATTACCGTTAGGCACACATTCATGGAAGGTGCTCTCTCAAGCCTGATTGCAAGTCCGAGTCAACTGTCTTAATCAACTGGCCCTTGAGGATTAACATTATTTAAGTGTCCAAGTACTAAAAATCAAAAGAGATGAAAAGAGTGAAGAAACACAACTGGTGACCTGGAGAAAATGCATGAAGAAATGCATCCAGGGAAAAGGCATTCCTATATGGGAAATTAGTTTAAAGGCATACAGGTAGGTGCAAAGTGAAAGAGTGACAGACAATAAACAAACAAGATAGAATATAACATCATCATGGTTTAACCCCAACCAGCCACCAAGCCCCAGGCAGCTGCTTGCTCACTCCCCTACCAGCGGGATCAGGGGGAGAACCAGAAGGGTAAAAGGTAGAAAACTTGTGGGTTAAGATAAAGATAATTTAATAGGGAAAGCAAAAACAAAGCACACAAGCTTCCCATGGGCAAGCAGGCATTCACTTGCCTCCAGCAGAGCAGGGCCCCATCACACATAACAGCAACTTGGGAAGACAAACGCCATCACTTCAATCATCCCCTCTTTCCTTCTTCTTCCCCCCACTCTGAGCACAATATCATATGGTCTGGAATATCCCTTTGGCCAGTTTGGGTCACATGTTCCAGCTGTGTCTCCTCACAAACTCCCTTGCACCCCCAACCTCCTTGCCAGTGTGGCAGTATGAAAAGACCTTGGCTCTGTGTAAGCCCTGTTCTGTAACAGCAAAAGTATCTCTATATTATCAACTCTGTTCAACACAAGTCCAAAACAAGCCCCATACTAGGTTCTGCAAACAAAATTAATCTACCCCAGCTGAAACCAGCAAAAACATTTACAAAGATGTAAAATTACTCTGTTTCAGAGGTATTTTTATCATTTTTATACATGAAGCCATTATTACAGAACTAACTGAACTCTAAAGAATTATAATAGAAACCTATTCGAAGAACAAACTTGTCAAGCAGAGAATTCAGTCAGATTGCCAATATTACAGTTACAACAAACAAATTTAGACCCTGTATTATCAAGATAAAAGTACAGTCAATGAGGTGAATAGATGATGACTTCATAGGTTTGAATTTCACATACCACTCTGCCAAGAAAACCAATGTACCTCCAGCATCTCTTCCAGCTAATGACGTAGGGGCAGTCCTAACCCAAAATGTCTGTCCATGGAAAAGCACTGTTTATAGTTGGTAAGTGCATCATACCAACACCAGTATTTGTGTAAATGTGTCTAATCTCACACACCTGGGCACTGTGCAGGCACTGACATATAAAGCACGCTTTCTACTTAGAGCTCTGTCCATGAGAAATCATGGTCAGTAGGTCTTCGTGGCCATGCAGTTATACAAACAAGTCTCAGGTTTACCCTCCAAATTCATAATTGCAACATATATATATTTTGTTAAGATTGTCCTTTCATCTCAATTAAAAATAACATCCAGTCAGACATATCTGCTTAGGAAGGGACACTGTGAAACCTGGTAAATATTACATGTTAGTTACTCGGTGTCCCAGTTCTGACATCCAATGCCCCAGGGGGTATATCTTTCTTTTTTTTTTTTACTATTCATAAAATCTTCAAGGAAGCACTGAATCACCTCTACCTAAACAGGGTGTGGTGAATTCTTTCCATTTCAGAGGGAAATTTTCCATGTGATATTGAAAAGGCAACTAGCCAGGGAATACAGCACCATTTGTTACTCTTTTTATCCTATTCAGAGGTTCTCAATAAACTGCTCTTTTTAACCCAAGTCCTGGCCACAAGGCCATTTGATTTCGTTAGGAATAAATGGAATGCTATATATAAACTGCTTCATCTGTTTTTCTAAAGAGGTCTGCCTGTGGCTACCCTGGAAGCGGACACAGTGAATGCCATCAGCAAAAGAGATTAAAGTATCCCACATGACAGCTTGAGAGGCAGTGCTTCAGAAAAATAATTTAAGGATGACAAGATTATTGCACAGGCCTGCTGCAGCCTTATTACTTTTTCAAAGGCTTTATGTAAAGGGTTTATGGCATAAAAAAAAAAATATTACTGCACACATTATAAATAAATGACACCTCTACATATGCAAACATTATAAATTCCTACAGTTCTATGTAGTATTACAGTAATAAAAATGAAAACATATTCCTAGTCACTAGTAACAAAACTGACCAAAGCCCACGGAGTTACATGGTTGTACCTGGGTCCCAACTGTAGCCCTTTCTGACATAAGGAAAATAAAAGGTCATGAATAAAGGCAGTAGAACTGGCAATTGTCCATCTGATTTCTATGATTGAATAGAATAACAAAAGCACCTTTAAATGAAAATAAACATGACTAATTACTCTAGCTCAGTACTGCACTTAAACCCAAACATAAACTGTGTTTACTGTAGTAAGACTGAAATATATGCTCAAATGCTTCCATGGAGTGTGGATCATAAAACTTGGCTATTTCATCTCGCTTCCTGTCCCACAGTCAATGTTTTGTGCCACATACTGTGCTATTTGGACTCAGGGAAGTTGTGGAGTCACAATTCTTGGAGATGCTCAAAATCTGACTGGACACAGTACTGGTCTGCTCCAGCTGACACTGCTTTGGGCACAGGGGTTGGACTAGACAATCTACAGAGGTCCCTTGAAACTTGATTATTCTGTGATTCTGTATAGTTACATACAGACTTGAGTAAACTCAGGAGAATGAGGCTTTATCCCATTCAAATATCGGTGTTGGAGTGGAAGAGCTTTTTTCAGAAATACAATCAGACTCAAAGGAAACCGTGGCCATTCTGCCCCATTACAAGCATACACATAACTACATGTTTCATGTTCATGCACACAAATATGAAGGGGTTTCATTCTGGCTTTTCTTGGGGGGTGGGGGTGGTGTTCATTGTTAAAATATCCCATGCATTTCTATATCAGAACTGCCAAGCCTTCTATGCCATTATAAAAGATATATCCATATATGAACACCACACACTTAAAAGATCTGAAAAGGGGAGATATTTTTTCCTTCAGCGTATAAAACTCTTTATTATTTATTTCTGATAGGCTGCAGACAAATACAGGCTGGACAATATTCCAGAAAAAAAATCCTTTTTTGTTAAGTGTTTTATGCAATTTCTGCTTTTCATGAAAGTTTGAAAGAGCACAAATTACCTGGTTCTCCAGTGCAATCAATAAGTAAATGAAGGACAAACAGGATTATGTATCTCATGTATCTCTAAGAATTTTCTTAAATATGGAATACTTCAGGATATACACAAAAAAAATAGCAGTAATCTGCTTTCTTCTCTCCTACATTACCTTCAAAAGTAAGGTCCAACTCAGGTCAACAGCTTCCTCAGAAAAAGCCTAATTATAGAGCAGCCTTTAACATGACAGTGTTACTAAATTTCCTAATGTACGTGTCTGTAGAAGCATACTGTAATTTTAGCCGTTTTGTGAGACAAGATGACAAAGCACCATCTACTTTTCCTCCTTTTTCTTCCAATTCCTGATTAGGAAGCCAAAGAGGCAGAAGCACATTTCTGATGTCATGCTGCCCTAACCTTTTTTCCCTTCCTCACGTCCATGTCAGTCACACAACACCAGTGAGTGCATCCTGTACCCATCACATGTATTATTCAGGAGGTGTTATCAAATCATGTGCATGCCAGTGTCAATCCTGTGACTTCAGTGTCTCTGCATGTTCCACACTAACAATGTACTCCCACTGCAATGCCCTAATACAGTAATATTCCACATTCTCAATTTAACATTTTAAAGCCAAGACAGCTAAATCTCAATGGAAATCTCAGAAAATACAGATTTTTCAAACCTTTGCTACAAGATGAAACTATATTGTTCCTAGTCAGATCCTTAGGGTTCATTATGGCCCCATAGACCTGAATGACACTGTTGAGCCCATCTACCTGTAGGCTGCACCAGAAAGGAACCGTTCCTGTCCTGCCTTTTCTCCTAGCACTCACATAGCCCTTACTTCAGGGGCTAAGATGGCAGGAAAGTGAAAAACAAATAAAGCAATTAAAAAAAAAAAAAAGAGAGAAAATAATTGGTGGCAGAAGAGGAGCCTGTTTTTTGCCAGTAACCAGACACTAAATTGGCAGCACTGTACAGGAGACTGTATCCTGTCTCACAGTCATGATTGTCATCATCACTCTTGACTACGTCTCTTCATCAGGCCTCGGAATTACACCACCAAGAATAAAAATACTAAAGCCTTATAGAACTATGTATCTACCTCTTAAACTTAATTTTCCTGGAAACATTTTCTAACCCATTACTGAATCCTAAATGTATGTTTTATTTTGCAATAGTTTGTCCTCGAGCTTTTTATTTCAACATACACATACACTAGCAAAGATCCATCACCAGTTAAATTCTGGCAAGAAAATCAGTAGGAGGAGATGTGTAACAGTGATGATAATTACCAGGCCAAACTACAGCTGATCTATCAAGCTCCTAAAAACAGATAATCCACGTCTAACCTCATGAATACAATAATTGAAAGATGCCCCAAGATCTAGAGTATAGAAGATATGACTGAATGTTGATAATCGTCCCTTCTAACCTCAAAGGCCTGTGCATCCCTGGCCAAGGAACAACCTGAAAGAAAACAAGCTCAGGGTTCCTGTCCCATGACTTCAAGGCCCTCCAGAGGGAGAGGAGAAGTTGTGATGAAGACAGTCCTGGCACAGCTCATGTCCCCAGCAATCTTTGTGACCAGCAAGCCTCGACTGTCAGTGGCCCTGCAGAGGCAGCTGCCCCAGTCACTCTGTTGCCCAAATGTGGCTGCCAGGGGAACGTAAGGTACCAGCTGAAAGGTACTGCTCCTGCTGCCATCCTGCCTCCCAGGCTTTCCAGAAGGGAAAAGGAAAGAAAAAGAATTAAAAAGCACCTCAACATTTGTTCATTAAGGCAGTGCTAAAACAACCATTTTGATCACCTTTCACTTGAATGAAACCACTGATTGGTATGTGGAAAATTCCAGTCATGGACAATCTGGCACCAATTCTTCAATTTCAAAACCTTTAAGCACCTGCTAATTTACCTGATCAACTCCTCTATTACATTAGGTTTGTACCTAAGATGATCATTATTATTGATAACATCCTTGTCACACCCATTCCCTAGCTAGTCTTAGGCTACTCATCCTGTCTTTTAATTACTTACTAGCATTACTATTTCTACAGATGTTCTGGAGACATTTTAAAAAAAACAACTATGGCCATGACGTGCCAACATTTTCTAAGCTGCCCTTACATAACCCCAGCTCCTCTTGCAGTCAGAGTCTGCACATGACCCAACACTTTCAGCATTTTTTAATAAAAGCTATCCTTCTTTGCTACCTCATCACAGAATTGAGATGGGAAGGCATCTCTGGAGATCACCTTGTCCCTGTTCAGAGCAGGATCAGCTGGAGTCCCTGCTCCAGCTCAGGGCTGTATCCAGTCAGGTTTTGAATAGCTGCAAGAATGGAGACTCCGCTGCCTCTGTGGGCAACATCCTCCAGCATCTGATCACCCAAGTGACAATGGAAATACAAAATTGTGCTGCAGTATTGAGAGGGCTAACTTAATAGTGAGGAGGAACAGTAGGCACTGATGGCAGAATTATTAAACAGCAGTAGGTGGATATGCACATTAAAGGTGTTATTCCAAGCCTTGATGGACTCCAAACACTCTGCACGCACTGTGCTGCTTTTTATGTGTCACGCACTTCATCCTGCAAACAGTTCAGTGTATTTCGGCGTTGAGCCTCCAAAGTCTCAGTGAAATAAAAGCTACACATTGTTTCCAGAAGCTAATTATCCTTCTGCTTATCTTTTTATTGTCAGCATCACTCCTAAATTATTTTACAAAATCTTTACATACTACAGAAAAGCACAGTAGAGAAAAATGTTGAAGTATATCCAGCCTTTCCCCCGAACCATGTTTATTTGTTACCCTTCTGAACAGTAGACATTAACTAGTTTCTATTTTCAGTTCTAAATTTGGAAGGCAGGGAAAAATATAAATATATTTGTTTTTACCTTTGCTGCTGCTCATCATTATGCTGAGGCATATTGCTATTTGCCGGGAGGTAAAAGATGAAATTAAGTGGGGAACAAGTCACACAAATGGAAGAGATAACGGATTGTGAAGTGCACTAGCCAAACAAAAACCAAACATAGCATGCTTTCCTCCTTCAAGACAATTATTTTCAGATGACCTTTCTCAATTTTATACCAAGTGCTACAGACCAATAACCATGAAACTTAAAGAGATCAGCAAAACATTAGGGCTGTGCAAAAAAAGTATGTCTAGAGACTGACTACTGCAAGTAGTGCATGGGAAGCTATAAAAAAATTCTATTAATTAGATAGATTAAACGTGGTTAAGCAAAAAAAAGCAAAAGTGTGGTTAAGCAAAAAATATTTGCATTATTATTTATTAGCTCAAACTTGACTGCAAGTTTAAGCTAATAAATAATAATGCAAATACTAGGAAATGCCAACTCTTACAAACTTCTTGTCATTTGTCTAATTACATATTTTTAGTTTTCTGTTTTGTAAGACAAAATAGTCCAATGCATCCAAAAATTATTGCAAATAATCTCTCTCTCAACATTAGGAACATTTAAGAACATTAGATTCAACTTATAAAAGTTACATTATTCAAGGGAAAAAATTGCTAAACTGAAAGAATGCAACATTTCCTGGCTGTGGAAAAAGCTGCCTTTGGAACAGCAGGACTGCGCGCACACGCACCTTCTCCCGGCTGCTGTGCCCACAGGCACCAAAATGTGCCTGTCCAACAGGGTATAAAGCATCCAGAGGCCCATCACTGCACCCATCAAAGTCACTCTGGAGCCATGACCTATTGACTCTTCTCTCTTTGCCTGCACCACGCAAAATGCATCCTGGTGAGAGCAAAGGACCCAAAGAACAAAACCTATGAAATGGGTCTATCTCTGCAAGCAGACAGCCATAGCATGTATGAAGAAGAACTGAGAAAGACTAATAGCTCTAATTCTAACATTACTTCACAATTTCTTGATTTCGTATGCTTCCCTTTTTTCAAATAAGCAGTTCTGTTTTCCTTCATTTTTGTTTCCTGATTTTTTCCTGCTACAGAAAGATACAGAACTGTTCTCTCATGACATGATGAGCAACCATGACAGTAGACCTGATTCTATGTAATTTTAGGTATGGACAGAACGCCACGTAAAGTCCACACAGCCATGTGTGTAAACTTACTTAGGTACATTTCCATGTAGTCACCAAGTCTGTAAATGACAACTCCAGTACAGCCTGGAAGTGCATGGCATCAGGACACAGTCGAGAGAGCCTAAGCTGCAGGTAACTGAACACAGCCATAGAGCTACCATGAGATTCAAATATGCAAATAACTATTTGCAAGTTTGGCTGAAATCTTAGTTCTAAAGGGTCTCTTTTCCTTTTCCTTTATCTCCCTGCTTTCTTCCCCTCAATTTTATGCAGAAAAAAACCCCTGTAGCCAAGTTAGGATAAAAAAACCCTTCCACAAAATAATTCCATTCATTTGGGTAATGTTTATTCCCAAGTAATCAGCAAGGTATAGTTACTAAAATGCAGGCATCTACCACTTGATTTTCTAGGCACTGAAACTTTCTAGCAAATATAAGTCTTTATATGATTAAAGTCATGGAGGATCACTAGCCTCAGCAATCATAGATACAGTGCTTTGCTCTCCCAAGGCATTCATCTTGACTTTTTCAAGTATAGATTTTTTTTTTCAGATAATCCCCACCATGTACATCATGATTTAGCCACACAACACTAACCTGTGTGCATCTGTCTGCATCAATTTCAAGAATCCCTTACTCTTCCATATTAACAGATCTTAAGGATCAAATTCAGGAACAAAGACAGTACATTTACATACAAATGAGCAGTATTCTAATCCAGTAGCTTCATTCTCTGACTTCTCTGGATAATTCAGATGCTATTTTTATTTCTGCAGCAGATTATCTCTGTCTTTCAAATAAGAGGATATATTGAAGGTCTGCCCAGGTGCTTCCCTAACAGATTTTATCCACCAGACAACTTATATTTTAGCTCAGCTGGAGATTGTGTCTTTAAAAGTAAGAAATGAGGCTAGTAATGAAGTGAGACAAAATCTGAATTGCAAATTTATGAACTGAGATTATAAAATGGGCTAATAATCAGAAAATGAAATATTTACTAACATGTTTTGTTTCAGCAAGGACTAAAAATAGTATTTCAAGACTTGTCTCTAACAACACAGTTGGAGAGGGGGAGAGAGCATTTATATCTTAAAAACCAAATTTATAGTTTTGATCTTTCTGATACTGCAGAAATACCGACTACCATTTTTATGCATTGTAAGGCTTTCCAAGTAAACAAAAAATCCAATCACAGTTACACATGAATAATATCATATATGCCAACATCTGCAAGTGCAACACTTGCACAAAATGCAGAGCTCAGCGGTAAGCCTAGATATAAATCACATTAAGAACAGGTTACTAAAATGCTGAAAATCTTGCTTTATATCATTCCTGTGTCCCAAGGGATCTCAGTGTAAGAATCTCTCACATACTCTAAAAGCTTCCTGAAATCTCATGCATCATTCAAAAATTCTGCCTATTTATCTGTTTAAGGATTAATGGCTATGTCATCTTCCCCCACTCTTTCTAAATTAACAGGGACTGATGACTTTCGCTCTGTAGCAGAAAATTCCATTAAGAACCACACTGCAGAGGGATGGCCACATCCCAGTGCACCTGAAGGAACAGTGATGCAATCTAGCTTCAGGAAAGATGACAGTCCCTTCCTTTCAAAACAATCACCATCCTCCATAAGGAAGAAAGAATGCCACATGGAAAGGCTTTGCTAATCAACATGTAAGGCTTTCTCTTTGTTTTCTGGCTATAAACTTGGGGGAAAAAACTCATAGAAAATAAGGATTTCTACATGTTTTAATTAGTCAACCTGATCTGAACTAGAATACAACACTTATTCACAGGCACAACTTTCTGACCACTAAAGCACATCACAGAAGACTACTAGTTCATACAGTTTAAATTTCTGAGTTTAGAAGAAAGCCAAATACATGAAACTTAACATTAACTCCAGAACTCTTCATGTTTGGGGGATTCTCTCCTTAATGTCAGGCTGTACTGTTCCCAGTATTTAAAACATTTTTGTAGATTCTCCTAAATTAATTGTGCACATTCTAAACATGACTTTCATCTTAATGAGGGCCTGCACTGGGAATATATGGTTGAAAAATTAACTCCCTCATAAATTCAACTTTCATTCTGTTGAGTTCATATGATAACAATTTCCTGATTAAAGCCTTCATCAGTCTGTGGGGACTTACACTAAGTACCAACCTAAAGAGCTCTCTTACTTATTGTGAGGTTTATAAATAGGGAATGGAGCTTATTATTTCTGCCACTACTTATGATAGTGCTCTAAGGCTTCAACTAAGACAAGGATCCCACAGTGCTAGATTTTGTGCAAATACACTACAATAAAGTGTCCCAGAAGTTTAAAATCTACATATGAATAAAAGGATGCAACAAGGGAATTAACATTACTCATGCTTTATAAAGGGAAAATCAAACCAGAAAAAGATTAAGTGACTGACCAAAACAGTCACTTACCAAAGACTGTACAGTTGGAGCTGGTGCCAAATCATCAGCTATTGCTTACTGAAACACTGTCATCCTCCTCAGCACGCTTTTATAGATAATGCTGAGAACTCATGGTCACCCACTACACAGGGAGAAGCTTTCTTGGCCATAAAGGAGCAACCTTTCAAGCTGCCTAAATGAACCCAAACCTTTTATCTACACATAAACCCAGAAGTGAATGGAAAGAGCAGAAACAATTCACTGCAAGGAAATGACTGAGAAAATGTCACCTCTAACCCCCAAAACAGTAAGATTGAAACCGGAAAAAGCAAAGCCTTTCCATTCCCTATATAAGCCAGACCTGCTTGGCTGAGCTGACACTAAAGATGCAGCTCAGATGAGAACACCTAAATCAAAAGAAGCTTATTCTGAACTTTATGTTTACCACAGCCATCAAATAACTGATACCTAATGTGTTTCTTATTTTAATTTTAGGAGAGCTCCTCAGCCAATTGTTTTGCTGCCAAATCTCAGAAACAACGACACTGGTCCTAAGACAACAACTAAGACAATGGACAGGAGCCTCATCTATCCTACGATTACATGGGCTTAAATTCACAATTCTACTATTTCCCTTGGTAATTTAGTTTACTGGATAACTGCTCTTGCATTTTTAGTGCATGCACCCTTAATATGCTAGGCTGCAGCAACATAGGTTCATTATTTCTTTTACCCTGAACAGTCAGAGCAACCAAGATCCCAACTCCTATAAAATTGCTTTCCATACACAGCCTTCCTTCAGTTCCTTTCCTACTTCCCTCTAAAATACGTGATGGTTTTGTGTTTCTCTTTCCTCCTCAAATGGCATTCAGAACTAAACCCAAAGCCATGTTAAAACCCAATCATTGCCTCATAAAACCCACATGATGAGCTTTACAGGTTAATCTTTGCAGTGCACAAGACTGAAGAGCCCACAAACTGCTAAGCACAACCCAAAGAGAGAATCAGTGAACAGCTCATACACACAATAATCTGAATAAGTAAAATGGACAGCAACCTCAGAAAAAGAAGAAATGGCACTAATTCCTCTACAAAATTAATTTTGTAGGGGCTCAGGCAGCTCATCTGACCCTCCCCAGAGCTAATGAGCACTAGGTCTGGTGCAGAGAAACTGGTGCAAGTGCAACTGCCTTCTTGCCCCTTAAGATATCTCTGCTCACCACACTGCAGCATTTAGGGAATGCAGCACCAGCCCAGGAACTGGCTCCAGAAAAGAGATCACTGCAAGTATCTTCAAAGCAAGGTCAACTATGAGATCAAAGCCTATTCTGGTCCTGTATTATTATTATCATCATCATTACATTATAATTACATAATATATGATATATAGTGCATATAATGTATGTTATATTATGCATATGTCATATCTTACATATTGTCATATTTTTATTACTCATTATAAAATTATTATTATAGTTGATTACTAACAATGCAATTCTAATTCTTCAACACCTAGTCAGGTTGATACTTCACCACTAGCCTGTACTTATAAATTTATGCCTCTTTGAGTATAATACGGGGTAGAAACACAATTGGTTTTGTATTTTTCAGCACCTTTCAGTTTGATATGTGAAATGGGCATGGTTCTTCATAGCTGCAAAACTCCTGACATAAATTTCCGTGCTATGTCCTACAACTCTCCTAACTTTTAAACCTTGTTAACAAACCTCTTACTGCATGCCAGTCAGGGATTCAAACATTAATTTTTAAACAATTTTCCAGGGATTCTGTACTATCACAGACAACTGGCAGTGACAAACATTTAACATAGGTTGGTACTTCTCCTCCATAGGCTTTTTGAAGTCTTTTTACTTTTGAGCACCGTTATAACAAGGGATGATGGTTTTGGAGCCTTCCACAGTAAATGCCAGCAGGCTAGGTATTCTGCTGTATGAAAGAGAGGAAATCCCACTATATGGTTGTGTAATTAAAGATTTGTTCATGAAGCCTGTGCATAAAGTAGAAACTTGTGTCACAGTCAAATTTAATTCAGGAATTTTGTGACATTTGGGCACTCGGTGTTTCATCTGCCATAGTGTTCTTTCACACTTTTTAAAATATACTGTACCCACTCATTTCAACACTAGAACAGGTGCAACGTGCCAAGCAACAGCCTAGTACAATCCTATTTTAGGTAAAATGAAAGCATTTAATGAGTGAGAAGCTGGTTTACCAGCACAGATGCTTTCAACTTCAATACACCAAACCATTTGGGCATTGGACTTTCCTCTCAGAATAAAAGATAACCAAGACACAAAAAAAGGCAGCTCATTCCAGAGCTGCTTCTCTGTAGCAATATAATTAGTGACAACTGCCATCTGTCATTAATATGCTGTAAGCAATAAAATATTACAAAAAAATATAGCAATGTTTCTTTTCTTACTAGCTCATCCTCCTGAAAAAATCCTAATATACAACAATTTTAACACATAATAATTTTTAAGGCTATGTATCTTTTCACAAATAAATTATTTATTGTGAAGATAAAACCATGACTGATTCTTTTGTAATCAGAAGAGAATTTGAATTGCTTTCATTGAGCATCGGGAGAGCTGACATACCTCCTATGCCTCTGAAGCCAATTCTTGTGTCATGCTTGGGCACTGTATGTCAAGAAAAGTAAAAAAAATAATGTAATTCTTTTATCCATGGCAACTGTCACTGTACAGACTGTGCAGAAGTGGCCAGTTTAGCATAGGCCAAAAGGAGGCATGGACAGCTAACCTGATTTACAGGACTATTAAGCAGCCTTCAATCCAAGTGGCTTCACTGATGTGGCTGCAGTTTTCCTAAGAGGCAAATTTGGCTCTTTTTCTCAAAGTCTGCCTGCCCGGGACTGCAGGAGCTGGAACTGCTACAGAGCTGCAGTCTCAGCGCAGCGTTCAGCTTGGCTGTCATTCTTCTGCTTGAATATGAACCAGTGGTGACAGGCTCTGAAGTGAGCCCCAGCCTATAGCAAGACTGAAAAAGATAAAAGAACCACAACCAATCCATAAGAGATAGCAATAGAAATACTATCAAGTTAACACCCCAAAATTAATAACTTACTTTACACTATTAAAATGCATGTTAGTATTGTTCCCCTAAAGGCAGAAGAGAAATCAAGATTAAGGAGGATGACCAAAATGAAATAGATTTTCACCAAGCTCCTCACAAATGAGTGCTGTGTTTAGATTTAATAATTTACTTTCTTCCTTTAGAAATTGCCCTAAAGCCTAAAAATATTGTAGGTGACAATCTCCATACCTGTTCTAAGCTAAAAAAATAGGCAACGTATAAAACAAACCAACCGATTCATGTAAACATATACTTCCAAGAACAGCTATTATGCAGACAAGTTTTTTTCTTTTTCATAACCCAACCTGAATGCATTAATTTTCTATAAACTTCAGATAATTTAGGTGATTTTCCCACTATGTTTAAAAGGTGTAACTCAGCTGCATTGCACTCATATTTTGATCTCTCAACAGTCCATATACAAATTGAAAAAGGCAGCATGTGTTGAGACATCTTCTCACACAAAGGATTGATTTTGGGGCACTTTTGGTAGCAATTCAGCAATCACATGAAACACTACTTCAATTTCCCTTTGTCCAGAGGAAAAGACTGAAATAATTGATTTCGTGAAATATCTGCAGTCTCTCATTAGAACAGTAACAGACACCTAAGAAGACTTCTGACAGTATGAGGAAGACAATACTGGGAGTGGAGCATCTGGTTATCTCTGTGCACAGTTACAAGCAGGCTGCCTTCAGGTCCCAGTAACTCCTACCAATTAAGCTGTATCAAACAGCCCTCTGCATTTCTCTTGACAGCTGCATGTGAGAGAGTTAGTATTTCAGTAGTACGTTGAAGCAATTACAGATTGTCAATGATGTCGCCACTAGATACTTACTTAGAGGTAAGAAAAAAAATACTGCAAGGACTTACAATTTTCATTGTCTCAATTAAAGAGAAACTTGCAGCATCTGAGACAAAAGGAGTGGATTTTTTTAACTGCAAGAGAAAATTTTTATCTGATACAACTTGTGCGATCAACTTCCAAGTTACTGAATTATGCAGTGAACTTGGTATTACAGTTTGTGACTTACTGGTGGCCAAATCTGATGATGCACTGTCCTGTTTCTTCAGGTTCCTACCCCTTTGAAGAGTTTAATTCTTGTAATTCATTATGTAAACGCTGACATGAGGATTAAAACAACTCATCATCATTGCTTGCACTAGCATACTAATAGTACTAGTACCAAATTAAATTTTTTTATGTAAATGACAACCTGCAGAGTACATCTACATTCTTTCTCCAGGAAATTCACACAAGCTTACTGACTTTTGCAGCTTTCAATCTCTTTTCCTTTTTTCAACAATTTCTCTAATGTTTGCCAAAAAACAGAGTTGCTTATTTGTTTGTTTCCTACTGCACTCCTAGAAAAGAACATTCAAAAGCAGAGTTCTACAAATAATGAGAGAATTGAACAGTGATGGCCATCACAGATCTTTCAAGAAAATTAAAATCACCTAAAATTAAGCCTATTAACCACCAAACAGCTTGGTTGCCTAACTAGAAGATACTACATCTTCAAGCCACCAACCAATTTAAAAAAAAAAATTAAAAAAAACCCCTAACTTTTGAAACAACTCAGCAGAAGCTTCCCAGGACATGGAAAATGTGAGGACCAAAAAATGATCATATGAAAAACAAGCTTCTCTCCAGTGAACTAAAAAAGTAAAGCATTATAAATAGATCATAACAAAAATAGTATCTGCCTATAAAAAGAAACATGCAGTCCCAGCCTTGAACACATCTATTTACTCACTACTGGAAATTCCTGGAAGACATCTGTCGAAAAGAAAGACTGTTTCCTGTTCTGGTTCAAACACTACTTCTCAATACCATCAAGTGGGAGGAGGGACAAAGAGAACATGGGTCTTGCAGGGTATTTTCTTTTTCATTATTACTGGAGTGAGCGCTTCTGCTTTAATCTCCTTTCTTCCTCTGCTCTGTTCTCCCATCTCATTTCTTTCACCACACTCAAAACCCTGGTACCACTGCACAGCAGCTAGAGACAGCATCAAATATGCACCCCCAGCAAGACAAAATATTTAACTACATGGTGCTTGCTACCCAACTTCTAAAGTGAAGTTCCTGCTGTGAATAGCTTCTGCTAAATGGACATTATTATTATCACAAAGTTTTTTTTCCAAGCAAACATATGTCAGACTCCCCAGAAACATTTCTTTTTTTCCACTGACTGAAGCAATTTAATCCCAACTGACTAGTTTCACTTGCAATTAACTTTTTTAATCTTTTCCATTTATGAACCAGTACAGAATCTGTAATTGGATGGTTTAACTTTTAAAAACTGTAGACAGCACCTTTTCCCATAAATGCTGAAATCCAAATAGGCCAACTAAATAGTAACCAAGATGTTGCTTAATCCAATGTTCCTTTTTTTTCCCCACTGATATTAAGACGACCTGTTTCCATGGCATTTTCTTTCTTTCAAAGAGACCTACAAAGGCAAAGTCTGGTTTTTCAGACAGCAAAAAGCAATATTCTTTTCATAAACTTAACCATTCTTTCTTATTGAAGTATTATTTCAAGTTGCTCCATAAAAATTAAATTTACCTTGTAGCATGCAGCAAGAGAGTGAGCTGAATTGCAGATGGATTTGCATCTATCAGTTACAGTTATATGGAGAGGAAATATGAAAAGCAAAATCCAGTATCTTGAAAAACAATAACTTTTATATCAAAGCAAAGATGCAATCTAAATTTTATTAAACTCCACAGTCACAGAAGACTCAAGTAAATCTCTGATACGGAGAATGAAACACAATATATTTGATTACTGCTGTGTCACATATCAGGGACCTAAGATAGCATTTCATATTAGGTGTACCTTTTTTTTAAGTAATAAAAAGATACTTTTGCCATTCAGAAAAAAAAAAGTAAATAAACACTAACATTTAGACATTGGGAAACAAAGTGAAGCTTTGAATATTCTCAGAAAAAGGAAAAAACTAAGAAAAATATGAATGCATACCTTACAGAAACTGGCATCACAGAGTCATTAAGTGATTCTAAGAAAAATGAGCTTTATTCCCAGCTAAGCCATCTATCCCAAGCAGCATAAGATGTAGATACGAAGTTAAAGGGAAATCACAGGGAGAGTGGAACTGGAGCACAAATTAATGCAAGTAAATAAATTAGGACTAGTGGTCCAAAGATACAACAACACCGTGCACTTCCACAGCTTCTTTCACATTCAAAACAATAAAAATGTGAACTAACAAAAAAAATACTGTACCATTTTAAAAAGATGTAATTCATCTCAAGCTACAATGACAATTACTAATGCAAGTCATAGAATGAAGTTCAAAGAAGCAGACAAAATTTCCTTCGACTGGAAGTTACTGCTCTGCTTTTCAAGCCAAATCTCATAGAAAATGCAGTAAGGTCAGCCAATTAGCTTGTATCTGTCTTGGATCACACATACTATTCTAGGTCTTTGAAAGCAGGCTTTCCCTCTACAGTCCTCTCCAAAGGCCTTTACCTTGTCTAACTTTGCATGCCTGCAACATTTCTGTCTCTCAGTAAACCTTCAATCAATATTTTTTCATAACCCTTATCAAAAGCAAATAACATTCTCCCAGCCCGCAGTTCAGACTGAAGGACTGATTGTAAAAGAGTATTTCTTCCTAAAGTGAGTCATCTTAAAATGCCAGTGCTTCACATTTTAGTGTCAATATCCATCATAACTTTAGACCAAGCACTGATGCCAATGGATTTACACATGAAGCCCTGCCAAATAATCAGATTTGGACAGCAATTAATCTCTTCATTAATTTTGCATTTCTACTTTTAAAAAATAATTTCTTAAACAAAAGGCTTCAGATCTCACCCAAGAATACATTAGTAAGCATCCCAGTGAGTCAAACACTGAATACTCAGCGCTGCTAACAAGGCGCAGCAAGGTTGTTTCTGAATATTATACTCCATAATAAGATGTTTAATCAACAGTGCCATGCAAAACCTCTATTCTGCATCTAGAGAACATAAAGCCCCAAATTCACACTGGTCTGAAGCTTCCCTTTTGGCCCTGTTTATCACGGAAATAAATAGTTTTACACATTTATTTGGTTGGAAAGCTCATTTTAGTATCTAGAGGTGAATGTATCTTTTTACAAGCATCCACTATGTTGGCTGAACATTTTATATGCAAATAGCAACAAAATGTTCCTTTTTATAATTAAAGGACTTTTTTGCAGAATCACAGCACAGTGGAGGTTGGAAGGGACCTCTGGAGGTCATCTGGCCCAAGCCCAAGCTCAAGTAGAGTCACATCCAGAGTTGGCTGCCCAGGACCATGTTCAGGTGGCTTTCAAGTATTTCCAAGTAAACAACCTCTCTGAGCAACCTGTCCCAGAGCTCAGTCACCCTCCCAGTAAAACAGCATTTCCTGATGTTTAGAGGGAACCTTCTGTCTTTCTGTTTGTGCCCATCACCTCTGGGCTTGTCACTGGGCATAACTCGGCTCTCTACCCAGAAAAAAACCAAAAATTAAAAAATCAGAATTTACAAGGACTCAAGGGACAATAAAAATAAGTGCCTATGACATTTTAAAGAACATTTTAAGTAATAATTATGCTGTGAGAATTTAATCTATGTTAATGTCTGCATTCCCTTGCAAAATTTCTCCTTTTCCATTTCCCAATACAATGACTCTTTATAGACTTTATCCCTTTAACTACTATTGTGTCCTCATTTTTTTCTGTTCTTTCCAAATCTTTATCTTCTGGCAATTTTGTTCCTTTGTACACTTGCTCTACTTTGTAGGTGCCTGTGTCCTTCACCTACTCTTTGCATTGTCATATCTTCTCAAGGAAACATGCTCATTATGTTGCATCATTTCCATATATTTACTTTACTACATTCAACAACACAGGTATTAGACATTTAATGTCTTCCTTGCTAAAACTTTTAAAAGAACTTTAAAAAATGCTCACCATTTTCAAGGAGGACAAATGTTACTGAATTAAGTAGCTGAGATCAGAGTATGCACTGTACACAGCATGATCAAAGCCAGGAAAGTGGACATCTGTAGTAAGACCCACAAGTCTTTCCCTCAATGCATGAAACCTTTCTGAGAAAGGCAATCACAAAAACCAGTCACCAGAACACAGATCAATACTTCAGTACATCAGTATTACCATGGACCAAGCCTAACAAAATAATTCATACCTATTATCCAGTCAAGAGTGATAAATCAAGTATACTGCCTAAATGCACAAATTTTTTAATGCTCACATTTTAAAACAAATAAAGATGATCTTTTTTCTCATGACAAAAGTAAAAGATACAGATCATTGATTATATGACAACATTAAATACATAAAGGAAACACATGCCAGAAAGAAGAATCTCCCAACATTTCAAACCCACGTATTTCCATTAACTCAGTAGGTGAAGAGCTGCTCTGAATTGACAACTGTATAACAAAAAAACCCTGATCTTCTAGCCAGCAGGTAAGTGACTTTGCTTTAGCTTCAAGGCTTGATGCCACTTAATAAGATTTCTCCAAGGGATGTAGGATGGATTTCCTGAGCACAGGCACACATCTCAACACAAAACCCAGTAAGAATTCAGGTCCCTGGAGGAATGAGGGCTCACAGCCTGCATCCTACTTGTTTTGTGCTCTCCTACCATAACTCTACTACATGGAAAAGTGGCCTCTGTTCCTCTGCTGGCTTCCCTGCAGACCCTTCAGAGCACGAGCAAAGGTAAACTGTGACAGCAGCTTTCCTGTCTCTTCACTCCTCATATGAAGCCCCCACGCACTGAGCAGCTCAGGAGGACCCCACGGGCAGGCCAGGGCTTCAAAGGTAGCTGGTGCCCCAGAGAGGACATGGTACATGAATGCTGCACATCTCCAAGAGAGAAACATGGCTTGCAAGGGAAAAAAAAAAAAAAGAAAAGAAAAAGAAAAAATATACATTTAGTGCAAGCCTCTTAAATGGCATGTGAAGATGCGGTCACAGCCAAGCAAGCCAGCTGTTCTCTGGAGCAGTCTCGTCAAATCAAGCTCCCTTTACCCCCATGAGCAAACAGATCTCACTTTCAGGTCCCATCTGTACATACAAGACTCCATGTCTGCCAATGTGATTTTGACAGTCTGACTGCCATAGCTTTTGAAGCTGCTCAACTTCTTTTATCTGCCTGTGTGCATGCTGAATGCAGCCATCCTTCATGCTGAAAAAAAAATAAATACGTATCATCATTCATCGCCAGTGTTTTGATAAATAGTACATGGAACAATGAAGCAGGAATTGTACTGGGAGCCCATGTCAGATCCTCTATCCGTCACCAGTTAAAATGTTCCCCACTAGGCTTTCTTTCAAAGAAACACATCAGCCCTAACTATAATAAGTGGCAACTGTCATTATTACACTGGCCTTCATTAGCAACTGCAAGGAGGTGGCGAAGAAGGAGAAAACAGAAACCAGCATTATGCCCTTGCATGGGTTTTCACTTCTACTGCGTGTGGTTGTTGTTCCTCTAGTCTCAGAATGCATATACATCAACTTCAAGACATTCAGAACAGGGGAAGAAACCAGATGATTCAGGTACATTAGATGTATGGGTACATTAGATTCTGTATGAGCAACAGACTAGCACAATTCAAATCAGGAAAATAAATTACTGGAGTGACATTTTCCAGTGCAGAAGAAAAAAAGATCATTGAACAAAATCAGAAGTATGGATATTCAAACAACAAAAGAAATACTTTTTCCACACAACCCACAGGTAAATTGTACAATTCACTATACAGGATGGGTCAAAATTTTACACTGATGCAAAGCAGTAAGGCAAATTCACAAAAGAAAGTCATAAGGACACAAATTCAGAGAAGTCATAAGAACAAGGCCCATGTACCTGGCCCAGAGAGCTCCTGAGTTGCAGACTCCTGAATCTGTATCAGAAAAGCGTAATTGTGAGCTTACTGGTGCTTAAACTCTTTTTTGTGTGTTGATTACCAGTCACAGCCAGAGATAGGACACCATGCCATCTGGATGTTTGATCTGATACTCTATGGATGCTTTTAACCACTGTGGATAAAGCCTTTAACATGTAAAACTTCATGCTGTCCTGTCTCAAGTGAGTGATAATTAATTCTACTATTAATTCTATTTTAGGATTAATTCTAAATTAATTCTAAAAATTGCCAGAGCCAACACCAACTTTTTTTTCCTCTCTCTCTCTCTGCCTCTGGCAAAACCTGCTCTGTATCTCTTTTTCAGTCCTGTTTTCAAAAGGTCAATATTTGAAGTTTTAAGTATCTTTCTTTTTTCTCATCACATCGAAAGTTCAATCGTATAATAAAGTTAAAATTCTGTCAAGGAATATTTTTAGAACACTAAGCAGTATATCTATAAGCAAGCTACTATAACAACACAGGCAGCTTAACATACTTCTGTTTCTATAACATGTCAGCATAGAGCCTTAGCAGACCAAATGCCTCAAATCACAATTGCAATGAACATCTGAAGACCTTAATGAACACCTGGAACTCATTAAATTGTCTTGACACCATAAAGTTCAGGCAGAAACCTCTGGCCCAAACAATTAAGCAGTGGGAACCTAAATAGCACAACAGAAAGTAGGACTGAGCCATTTCAGAAAAACAGATGGGGTTTGGAGCAGATGTAATTAAGACAAGGAGTCAGATGAGCCAGACAAAGTAGCACTAAGAACCAGGTAAAGCTGAAGAGTTTAATTTCAAAATGAGAAATACTGTGAAAACAGAAAAGCAAAATTCAAGTATGGTTAATGACAGAATTTAAAAAGGAAAAAAAATTATTCCATTTTTCAAACAGCACCTTCTCAGAAAGTTCAGAAGATTGTTTTATCACAACCATAAAACCAGTACTACAGACTTCTGGAAGTCTGACAGTATACCACCAGTGAAGACCACGAATTGAGAAGTGCTAAACAGCAGATTATGTACAAGGGTGTAAAGCAGACCACTTCTTTCATCACACTCCTTTTACCTGCACCACTGAATATCTGGACATAGCATCCATCTGTGGATCCATTCAAAGCTACAACGAAGAGGATGCTTCACACGGGTATGCCAAGTTTGGGCTGACAAAGACAACTGCAGTGTCCAAGAAAGCTTCAACACAGTCAGAGCTTTGCTTGATATAACACAAATTATCACTCTGCTTTTTTTTTTTAGCTATTTCAATTAATGTAAGTTAAAACCACCCATTCTGTTTTTAACTTACAAACACCAAACACAGGCTAGTAAGGAGAAACTGAAATCTGCAATGTCTCCCTACTTTATAAACCTTCAGCCATACTGTATATAACAAGCCTTGGATACTGGTCATAAACCAGCAGGTTTACAATTCTCCAATTTATACAAGCCTCTGTAGGTAAGAATTTGTGGCATCTTTCGAGTCACCTGCAGATTGCCTTTGGTTACACTCTTAAGACAGGACAGTAATAATTGAAATCTTTCACTTCGAAGACAATTATACATGCGCTCCTGATCCCAATGTATAGGGAATGCCACACAGAAACCACCCCTGCACTGGCAGTAGGGATTGCACCAGGACTGGAAGCAGGTGAGTACAAAACCTGAAAGGCTGAAAAAATTCTTGCAGCTGTCACATTTTTGCATATCCACTCTAACTGGTATCTGATTATCCTTCAGAAAAGTCAACTTCTAGCTTTTCACGAGCACTGATTTCACATAAAGGGCTTCAAAAGGAATAAAAGAAGAAGAGGCAAAATATGGTAACTTAATTAATAATATATTTTTAATGAAAAAGGGTGACACTGTAAGGGGGCAGGAAGAGAAAATTACAGAAATGTTTCTGGAGAAAAAGCAGCAGTAAAATTAAAGATGATTATGACAATGGTTATTGTTATTATTATTGCTATTATCATCATCATAATCATTTATTTGTACCATTTAAACAGAGATCTAAAAGGGCCATGTGGAAAAAACCCCCATCAATAATGCCACCATGAAGTGCCAGCCATGCAAAGCGGAAACCAATCACAGGTTGCCAGAAGGTATAACAAAGGCACAACATGATGTTCAGGGTATGTTTGTTTTGAAATTTAAAACTGAGAACATGGGTGGACCCTTCCAAAGTACTAAGTCACGTTATAGACTCTTCTTCTGCCCTCAGTAATTTAACCTGTTTGCAGACAATAATTTGGCACAGGTGAACGATTACAGTTCTGATAACAAACATGGAAGCAACACAGATCTCATTTAAATGATCTTATAGCAAGTAAGGTCCATTTGTGGAGAAATCAATCAAAATCAGGATGTTTTAGATAAGCCCTTGTGACTGACCTCCATTTGCCTATAGCATTCTGATGGCTCCAAAAGGCTTTCCTTGGGAAAGAGAGCAAGAAAATATCACCCAGGCAAGTAACATCCAAAACCTCAAAAACACGCATCTTTTTACACTTCTGGGCTTCATCCTACAAAACAATTCACAAAAGTGAATTACTTGAGTATTCTGTGCTTAGTGGGTGGATAAGGGCCCTAATATGCCCATTCCAAGCAAAGCAAGCAAACTTGCATTTCAGGAAAGCAGCTTTCTTACTTGTATCAGCATTGCCATCTCCTTTCTTGCAGCTGGTCATCCATGGGCAGGTTGAAAGGGCCATGCAAAACCAAACTGCAGTCTGCATGTAAGCAAGGCACCCTGCCTGCTCTGGATCAGATCCAGGCCCAGGATGCACCACTGCATCATGAGCTCCACTCCTGTATAACAACTCACATTTTTTGTGTGAACATTTCAGCATGCACTTCTTTTCTTGCCCCTTTTCTGCAAGACTTGTTTATTTCAACTGAGCTATTTTTGTCTATTTTGCATCCCCTCCCTATGCTCTTTTATCTGCTCCCAATGTTTTTTCCATTCCTTTCAGTAACTGGGAACTAATCCCTTTGTGGGTGGTTTGCACAAGGACAAGCCCAACAGACCTCCTGCCTGACTTTTATGTATTTATTTATTTATTTTTAATCTTGCCTGTCTATGTATTTTATTTGGAAGCTTTATGTAGAGATTTCCTTTCAGTGTTTTAATTCAAGCCAGAGGCCTTAATAGGAAACTTAATAAATTATCTAAAATAAATAACAATGACATTCAAATGCTTTCACACCACACATGGGCAAGAACAGTGTTGTTGCAATAAAGCATTTCAGTGAAAAACGAATTCACAGGCCCCGACAAGAGGTAAACATCTAAAGGCGCCATTATCTAATGTCTTTCATCTGAAAGGACCCTGGAGCACTTTGTTACACAGCTTTATTTATAAAAGGGAGATCATAAAATAGATTAATATTCTAAAATATTGAGCATTCTATTTCTATTAGAGTTTGTCATATACTTCTAAGTTTTAACAGCTTTTTGCTGTCAGCTGGTTTGGCATCCTTGTGACTGAGAGATCCTGCCTCCATCTTTTCTGCTCTGTAGCTTGACTTGGTCACTTACTGCTGGGATCCTTCACTGAAAAAAAGCCCTGCAGAATGGGGGAAGCAGAGAGCTTCTGCTCCAACTCAGCTTCAGGGATAGCCTGGCTCCAGGGGCAGATCAGCTCCAGCTATCTACAACACAGAGTGCTACCACTGCAGATCTATAGTAGCTCTTGCACCTCTGGAAGGCGTAACAATTTAACATCACTGGTGGTAATAACACAAAGGAGACAGGCAGCCAGACCTCATTCCTTAGCAGGGCTGTGACAAAGCTCCACATACAGACCACCAGCAAAGCAAGGTCATGAGCACATTCTACAGCCGCTGCTCGGGTAACTTCCACCGGAGGGACAAACACAACCCACTGGTACAAGGTACCTGTTTACTTTTATTGGTTCTGGAAAGGACAACACAGTAGTGGCCCCACACAAAGTGCAGTCATGTGGCAGAGGAGAAGCCAAAGCACCCAATTTCCTCTTAACACCTGAATAAGATATTGGTTCATCTGGGTAGAACGTTGGCCAGCACTGGTCTATATACACTGCACTTCTCATCATCACCTCTGAGAAATGTGGTATAAAATGCCAGGCTGATCCCTTGGAAAGACACCACTGCTTCCAGAACAATGACAAAATGACAGCAAATTTCAAAAGAGCAACTAGAGTTATTAGCTTGCTAATAACCACCCAAAAATGAATACAAATTGGTAAGCAGCCTTCCATCAAACAATTTTGTGATTGTCGTGACTAGAGCCACTCCAAAAATTTTCAGCTGATCAAAAATCCTCAAAACAAGCCTCTTATCTTCAACTTAGACTATTACTGGCTCACAGAAATAGAAATCTGTGCCTTCAATTTTATATGAAGTGTTTTCAAGGCTTCCCCTCCTTACTTATCCCAAATAGTGAATGAAGAAAGCATCAGACTATTTTCTTTACGTAGAAATACAAAGATGAAGAGTGAGCAAAATGGCTTTTGAAAACTGTTTTTTTAAATGAAAATATAGTTCAGTGAAAAGTTCAAATACTTTCAACTTGTAAAAAAAAACCCCAAAAACCCAGAACAAATAGAAAGTTGTCGCTATAAACAGATGAGATTAAAATTTTACAGAACCTAACATGTTCCACTAAAAGCAGTGCCATCCTCACGAATATTTAAAAAATAATAACCCATTTTCTCTATTAGGGAAAATTTCAATTTCACGAGAAAGTAGCTAAATCTACACTGACAGAAGTTACCCATGAGTGCCACAGCACAATGTGATGGAACTGTCAGTGCTAAAGAACACTTGTAAAAATAATTTGGAAAGTCAGCCATCATCACATTGGACAGAGAACCCAAAAATCATTCTCTGCAACAGCCTGGAAGCAGAAAAATGATTTTAAAAGACATTTTACCCTCTTTTTAAAACCTCCTGTACAGTTCATGCACCTTCCACGGGTTATTTTATGGGCCTCTGCCTCATTCTGGCATTGTAAGGACTTGAAAATGCAGCCTTAAGGTTGATTTATTTAACAGCAGCAACTGTTTACTGAATGAATTTGCTCCCATGTGTATTCAAAACTCACTTCCACTGACATCCAAGATAAAAAGTTAACACGTCAAAGTTAGCACAGTAGAGAGAAAGGTAAAATATTTATTGTTTCTCTCACAACAAAAGGAATAACTTTACTCATAAATGCAACAGTATGTTCCATTAAACACATGTAAACCTGTTTGAAATACCAGGCTCAACACATGATATAGGAGAGCAAACCTACATTAACCTACAAAGCCTTGATTATTGGTGAGGGTTAAAAGCTCTATCTGATATTTTGGACTGCAGAGGTATTTGCTGTAGTGGTGAGGATACAGTAAGTTGGCCGATAAACTGCACTTCTCAAGTGATTCTGGAGTTAATTGGCAATAAGAAACTTCACTCCATTTACTATCTGACTTTCTTCTAGCTTTCACACCTATCCAAGGGAGTCACATACCATGTTTCCAACTCAAATACCTGTGATTCTCAGTCTTAATAATCACTGCAGCATATAAGTACATCACAGATTTTTTTTTCTAGAATACTTTTAAAAGTCAAGCTTAACAAGAACATGTTAGATCTGACATCTCTAATCTCATCATCAACAACACTGAACTCAATTATTAAAACCTTCATTAACATGAATCATGTTATCCATCCTCTGGGCACAACCCACATCATTACAGTTGTTCTAAAGCTCAGAACAGGTGATTTCTAAGCTGATGAACTGACTGAATCACAACAAGCTGGATGTAAAACATAGCTAAATATCCCCTTACTCTGACTGCTGTACCTAAGTTTTGAGCTTTGAAGGTAGTTATGCTGTCCATTGAGGAATTCCTCAAGATTAGCTAGATATATACCAAAAAACCTCACTGTATGGGTGCCAACATTCAGTGGGGTCAAATATTACTCGTGATCAAACTCTGAAGATGAGTCATGAAAATTTATTTTTAAATTGGCTTGTGAAATCAGATACCCAGAAGAATATCAAGATTAAACTGACAAAGACAAATGCCAAGAAATGTTGGCTACCTGTGTAGAATGATATCTGATAATATAATGAAAATGAATTGATTCATCTTCACAGTTCCAAAGATAGCGAAATTAGAACTACCATCTTTCAGAAAATGAAAATACATCCAGGTTATGGTGAAAACCTATGTGTAAAAAAATAAAAAATCCTTCACAGCAACACTGAGTTGCCCAACCATTAGACCTTGTTTTTCTTCATGCCCTTCACTGCATACTTTCCAAAACAAGTAATATAGAACTTGTTTGGGCAACTTTCCCTCATCCACAGGCACTGAATGGAAGAGAATGACAAGGAGTCAAAAAAAAAGAAGTATGTATTCAGGTAATTGAAAACTGATTCACAATACATATGCACCAACACACTCAAAGAAATGAACTGACACAGTAAATCAACTGCAGCTAATGCTGACATTTCATAACTTCTGATAGCTTAATCTTTCTCTCTGATACACAATGGCTGTCTGACAAATTGCTCAAGTTTTACAAAAGAAGTAGGATAAACCTACATGTTGCTCCTGACATCCACCATCAACCCACAAAGTGATGAGCAGGACTGATATCTCCTATCTACATTTAACTAACAGCTATTAACGTTGTCATTTCTGGTTTGGATCACTCACCGCAGAGGATGAAGATACTGTGACCATATCTGATAGCTGTTCATGAATTCAGGACATCACAACCATAGGTCCAACCCCAAGGCCTGGCAGAAAGTCACATTAGAAAAGCAGCAGGCAGGCTTGCCCTCTTCTCTGCCACCTACTCCCTCCAGGTATTCCTGCATCTTGAATCCAAACAGTCCCAAAACTCCCACCCTGTCTATACTTCAGGCTCATTCCCACTTCTATCTAAATTCTGAGCTCTTTCCCTATTCTCATAAAAGCTGCTATCACTTAATGTGAAATTAATTACATATTAGATACCTACATCAAATAAGTAAAAACCTCTGCTTGAACAAATGCAAGTAAAGGAATAATGGGTGCCCACCAGGTAATACCATCTATTTTTCAACAGCACAACAATAATATTGGAAAGCTTACAATTTCTGCAGAGTGAGTAGAAGCAATGCTAGCAATTCAGTTGCTACCAGTATTTGCACCAATAGTTTAAAAAATAAAATTTTAATAGCAAGGTATTTCTAATACTACTAGTAGTTTTAAAAAAACAGCCTAGGAGACTAGAGTGCCTTCAGTATTAAAAAGGTTTCAAATTTCTGTCCTTAACTTTACAAACACAAAGGCCACAAGAAACTTAAAAACCAGCTGCCTAAAACCATCAAGTTTAAAATCTTTTAAGTCTCTGTCTTATTATTTTCAAACAGGAGATATACTTGTGATTAAACCTCAGTGTATCTCAGTATAAATGTCTCATGCTCAGAAATTGCATTGAAAAAATCTCAAATGAAGAGATAAAATGCCTAGTACATAGCATACAAGTTCTATATACTGTGCTTTCTAGTCTAATGGACAAGATGGAAGTTTTTAAAATGTGGCCAGCCTGTTCTGATTACTGTTACAATTATGCATCAAAGCTGCAGAAAGAGCAATTAAAATGTGAATGAGGCATTAGGAAAATATTCTGTATGTATGGAAACAAAATTACACGTATTTGCCTCAAAAGGTAGAGTAGGATCATCTGTTTTTAGAGAAGCATCTCTCCCATTTCAGGCTTTAAATGGCTGATTTTAGTTGTCAACAGCAAGGCCTTCAGGAGAGAAAAATTACCTACACCTGTAATTACTGACCCCCACGGCCTTGCATTAAACACACTTATCTCCCTGACCAGTGTAATCACAACTATATCTCACTCCTCCACTCCGAGGCAACTGAGGAGGAAGCTGGCTGAAGGAGGACAATTTTAACACTTAGTGACCACAGAGACTAGAACCTTACCACAATTAACCCAAAGAAACACCAGCTTCAGGCAGGCCCTTTAATAATACATAATAACATTGTGTCAAAAGCGAATTCGAATCTGTTTATTCAACAGAATGACTGTATGGCAGCCATAAGGCATAATAACAAGGTGTAATTGGTTCATAAATAGTATGTATTAAAATGACAATATTAAAATCTAATTTGTTAACCTCCCTGCTGGATTTGTTTCTTCTGGAGAAAGAACTTAGGGCAGGACAAATTTTGTCATTATGAACAACTCTCAACTTGAAGCACTGTTTCAAAAGACTTCTGATTTCCTTAGAACAAGAACAACATCTACATGCCAATAGGTATTTCTCAATAAACAAGCCTTGGTTTACATTTTTATAACTTGCATAAATATTGCTAATATTCAAGAAAGCTGATGGCACCAGATTTCTCTCACAAGTGAAATGCAGAAGTCTGGAATCTCTAATTAGTAAAAAGGACTACCAAATCTGAAAAAACCATAGAGAGTATTGTTCTGGAAACAGTAAGAATGCTGGAAATGCAGTGAAATTTAAATGAAACATGTAGATGATGCTTTTTCATAGGAAAACAGCAATTCCTACTCTAACATCTGTGATCAATGGGGTGTCTTGTGGGCAAAAGTAGAATTGCTAAGATAATGTACATGAGAAAACATTTCTCTTACACACTGACAAATGTAACTTATGCTAACAGCTCATTTTGTATAGTAAAGCAATCTGAGCCTGGATGGAAAAACATCAAATTTTCTTCCATTTCATACATTTTATTCAGTGCTGGTCCCATTTAGGTCATCAAGCATATGCCTAGCTCAAGATATTACCAGAACAGGAAGTGACAGGTACTCTCAAACTGCAGCCTTTCTTAGCCACTTAGTCCTCTGCATACTTTTAAGACACCTTATTTCAAGGAACTAAATATTTTGAGCATCCATTCCTTACAATAAACACAACTCCCTCCACAGCAACACCCTTTGTTAATTAATCAGGCATTTGACATTCTCACTTCTGTGCAGCAGCTGGAAACACAGTTCCATCGTATGCTCCCAGAAAACTGCTCAGATGAGGAGCAAGATATTTGTATATTATCAGGCTCAAAAAATACTGCATAGAACCAAATTAGAATTGGGGGAAGGGAAAGAAGAAGAAATAGGATCCCTTTTTCCTTATGATAGCCCTAATATAAATACCTTGTTGTATCCCTTATAAACTAAGCTCTCTCAGTATGCAATCAACATTCCTTTTACCTGAAGTAGAGCATCAGAAAGCAGTCTCACTGTATCCTCAAAACAGCCTTCTGGGATATCTTCACATGTGCACCCTTTACAGATAAGGTCATTCCTCAAGAAAGGTCCTCATTAGGGCAGCTACAAATCACACAGAATCACACAGAATCACAGAATGAACTAGGTTGGAAAAGACCTTTGAGATGATCAAGTTCAGCCTATGACCTAACAAATCCTCATCAACTAAACCATGGCACTGAGTGCCATGTCCAGTCTTTTTTTAAACGCATCCAGGGATGGGGACTCTACCACCTTCCTAGGCAGACAATTCCAATGCCCAATCACTCTTTCAGTGAAGAATTTTTTTTCTGAAGTTTAACCTAAACTTCCCCTGGCACAACTAAAGTTTAAATATCTTCATTTTTAGTATTTTGTAATCAAATAATCATGATTTTTGAGCCTCCTTCCTACCTTTCTTTTTTCCACTGACATAATTCTCTGTTGTGTCTCTACCTGAAGAATTGGCCTTGGTATTCCTTTTGGTGGAATTGGTTTTCCTGCAACACTCAACCCCCTCTAAGCTCTTTCAGGTTCGAGGCTTTAAAGGTGCCTCTTCCCAGGGTGGAAAAACTCTCTCTCTTTTTGCTACCTTACTCAGAAGACTGGATTTCTTCTTTAACAGGATGGAATACTCACTCTTTCCCAACTTCTCCAATACCTCTTGCAGGTCCTTACATTTGGCCTTGTCTCCAGGACACTACTAAACACACTAACAGGACATCATCATTCTGCTGATAATCATCCTTCTGCTGTTGGCCATTATCCTCTGGAAACTACATCTGTGGAACTGACTGCTGCCTTCTGCTGTCAGTGCATGCCAGATCCCCCACACATTTGCTCAGCTTCACAAAAGCCAGTGCCATTCTCCACTCGGACAACATTTTGACTGGCTGCACTCCAGCTTCACCCGTCGCTCCTGCACGTGGGCAGGTGCATGTACACACCTCTCCTAGGCAGTGTGCATCTGCTGCTGCAGGTTTCTTCACAGTTCAGCCTTGTCTTTCCCTGATGAAACAATTACTTGCCATTTTCTTACTTTATAAGCAGATGAGCCAACTCAGTAACTGGGGCACTGCTACCTTGTGATACAATTTCCTCCAGAACTCTGATCTTTCAGTGTCTCCATTTTGCATTTTTTATCACTTTGTTCGAAGCAGGGCTGTAGATTTCAATAGATTACAACAGACTTCCGTTCTGTAGCTTCTTCTTCAAACAGCACGATTTGTGCATCTAAACAGTTCCTTCCGCTCAATGACAATTTTCCTTCCCAAATTCTGTTTTTCTTGTGAAGTTACTCTCATATCCAACAGCTTTGACTTCCTTCTGCATTTTAATAACCTCTGCCTGTAATTCTGCATGAGGATTTTGACTATGCTCTCCAACTCTTTGACTAGTTGGGAAACCATCTGGATTTCTCCTCAGAAAAAAATTTCCTCCTCCTCTAGCGCATCAGTTTGTTCTCGTTTGAGCCAAACTTGAATGGATTCTCTCCACACTTTTGTATATTTAGCACTTCCTGCCTGCCTTCAAGAGCTGGGTTTTTTATGCTGCTTCGCCAATTTTTGTGCAAAGGATTTCACTTAGATTTACAAATAGATTTCACAAAGTTGCAGAGTGATTGGAGTTGAACCGCTGGAAGTTTTGAGCTCCCTGCTCAAGCAGGGACATGGATCTGCTTGCCCAGGACTGTTCAGATAGCTTTTGATTATTTCCAAATAGAGACACCAAAACCTCTCTGGGCTGTCTAAGCCACCTGTCCTCCTAGTAAAAAAACATTTTCTGATGTTCATGAGGAACCTCCGGCGGTTTAGTTTGTGCCCTTTACCTGTTACTGGGAGCTACTAAAAAGAGCCTGGCTCCATCTTCTTTGCACCCTCCCTGCAGGTATTTATAGACATTAATAAGATCCTACTGAGCCTTCTCTTTAGGCTGAATAGCCCCAGCTCTCTCAGCCTTTCCGCACAGGTGAGGTGCTCCAGTCCCTCAATCATCTTGCGGCCCTTCGTTGACCTTTCGTACTGGGGGACCCCCACCCCAGAAAACGACCCTCCAGGTGTAGCCTCACCAGTGCTGTGCAGAGGGTAAGGACCACCTCCCTCAAACTGCTGACAATACTTCTGATGCCACCAAGGACACCATTTGCCATCTCTGTGGTAAGGGTTACACTGCTTGTTCATGTTAAACATTCTGATTAGGGTAAACAAAGCTGTGTTTTCTTCATCAGTAAAATCATCTACATACATTTCTTTTCCTTAAAAAAAATAAAAAATAAAAAGATAAATGCATTAGGATACTATTTCTCAGTATACTAGTTTGCCAAGTAATTCTAGAACTGGAACATCACAATTCTGATTTGAACTTCTTTTTGAAAATTCACAAGAATTTCCCCAATTTAACTTCATTTTCATTATTTCCCGTAACACTTGTATTATACAAGTGGATTACTCCTCTTTAAGGAAGTTCCAAACGCAAAGAGGATACTGAGAGCTCCCTCAGAATGTTCACAAAGGATTGCTATTAAAGCAGAAATGCTGGTTGCCCAAGGATAAGTGCCTAAAAAATTTCTTTTGTCTGTCCTACTACATTCTAGCTGTACTTAACAAGCAGTTACTTGGTACTTTACATTCAATTATATTGTGAAATGTTTATAGTTTGTAATGCGTATCCTATCTGTTCACACTATCTGTAATTTGATTAATTCCTCTGGGAACTGTTTAAACCAAGGCAGTGTCCTTAACGATTATTATGGTTCAGAAATGCTATCATAAAACCTAATTTCTCCACTATTCAGATGCTCAATATGTATGTATGCTATACAAGGCCTTCAGAATTTCATATTAAAGTCTTTATTGAACGCTTTACTCAGAAAGTGCTCATATTCCAAGCTTAATTATCAACTGTCTAATAGGTGAGTAATCTCATCTATTGAGTACATCAATAGGTCCTCATCATTAAACTTTTGTTAAAGAAAATGCATTTATTTTCCTTGAACACAAAAATTATCATGCTGAACAACTGCTTCTACACAGAACAGCAAAGTATCTTCACCCTAATTCAAAAAGCAAGAAATGCCTCTCAGGTGTATCATTATCTTAAAATACACGTTGTTATCTTTCAGCAATTTTTTGAATAAAAGCTTAGGGTTAATTTCTGATATAGGTGAGCTTGATTCCACTTCAAACTTTTTTTGAGTAGAATTATCTAACAACAAAACTTTAGCTACATGTTATGGCATGGTAAAACTAAAAACTGCATGGATGACCCACTTACAAATATAATTAATTTTGTTTAAAAGCTGACAGTACTGTTTTCACATCATATATTCCTTTTTTGCCCAGCTTTTGGGGTAACTATCTAGATGCTTATTACCACAAACCAGAAAAACTCTTTAATTTAAAATTTTCCCAAGCTGATGACCTAACCTTTGCAGGAAACAAACTGCTGCATGACCTACAAGAGCAATTTCCAAGTAGCACATCAATACAGCATTACCAACTCTCATTACTCAGAAACAACTGTGGCAATATTGGATGGTTTCCTTCAAAGCCATGACTGCATAAGAATAAACATTGAACAGAGAGGCTGGGATTCTGAGGCAATTGAGAAAAATGGACAGACAGAAAAGACCTTTCACAAAAATATTTGTAGAAGTAGGAGCTGGGTGTGGCTGGGAAAAAACAGTATGACAAAGAAGAAGGAGAAGACACAGTGAAACAGTTCTTGGAGTGAAAAACTATACAGAAGGTGTGCTGGTACACAAGTTTAGGCCATACCTTGGCATTTGCAAATTGATACAGGGCATAGAAATGGGAAACAGCAAGACTGCTATTTGCCATTTAAGGGAAAAGGATCAATCCTTTCCAACTTACTGCTCCATTTCTTTTCTTTAACAATTCTCCTAAGAGAAGGTTATGAAAGACACCTTTGCATGCCATGGACCACATTTAAACTTCATCAAGGTTGAAAAGATTGGTAAAAGACTATTAAAAAGGTTTAAAATGTATTTTGGCTCTTTTAATACCAGCTTTAAGAAATAAAAGCATGCAAGCACCCAGACCAAGTGCAGAGCTGACAGTTAAGAAGGTGTAATAAGGAGCCTACATGAAAGCCCAGTGTGTTTGTGCTTTCTGGAAACAGGCAGTCAGAAAAGCCTGGCTATACCAGTCACAATACAAATCGAACAGAGTCAGCACAGTCAGGCACAGGACCTACTGTCATTCTACAAGTCACTTCCCACTAGTTCTGCCTCTCTCTGCAGCATTATTTTTCTGTAGACATAACAGTTTAAGGACAGAGGAAGGGCATGGTTTGTAGACAGATTCAGCATTGTATCAGGTAAGAAGGTTGTAAAAACTTTCAGAAAAAGCTTTCAGAAATACAAGTCTGTCTTCAGAACCTTGTATGCCCAAAAGCTTGTCTGTCTTTTCCAATTACACTAGCTTGCTGTAACAAAGAGACAGGACTTCTGCCAACAAACGTCCTGTCTTCTTTGTGCAGTGACAGAAAAACAGAAAAGAGATCTGCAGTACCACTGCAGTTTACAACAGTGTATGTTTTGTACCACTGAGGCTTCTAAAGCCGAAAGGCATCATCATGGCATCATTCTACCTCAAGATTTTTAAATTATTCATCAGTAACAACTGTTCCAGTGGTGTCTGAAGGCAACATTTGATACAAGGGATCCATACTGTCAAGACTCACGTGCTGATTAGACTTTTCTGTCCAAGAAACATAATAAAAGTCCCACTTAAAATTCAAATGCCAGTTACATTAAAACAGAGTTTAAAAAAACAAAAAAAGTTTTCCTGCATTGTTTTTCTGTATTCTTACCAGTGACACTACAAACCAAGAAACACTACTGAAAGGGCTCATTTGTTTGGGTTTTTAAAATTTATTTCATAAACAAGCAATAGACTTTCTGGAAAAAATCTGCTCTGCAAGATACATACAACCTCAAAAAGATGGGACAGAATAAAAAAAAGCTTTCTTTCTTTTTAAAACAGGAAAAACCTTTTTTAAACTCCTTCTGCTCTAAGCCAAAACAAAACCAAGAACTGTGCAGACTTCCATAACTAATGCAGTATAAAAACCAACATGTATTAAATATTTTTAAAGGACAGTGCTCCTTTGAAAAGCTGTAACTAATTCATTTGACAGTCCAGCTGAGATACATTTACATCCCTATCTACTTCTAAAACCTCTGCTAAATTAACAGGGTGGTTTTTTTGCAGCTGTAGACATGTGCTTGGAACACTCAAATAATGACAAATGTAAATAAATAACTTCCTTTATGTTTATAGTAAAAAATGTTATATATGCTCAATAATGTATTCAGCATGTTACTTAATTCACTGCATCTAATTTGCATATTCTTGCAATACTTTTTAATGCTTCAGTCCAGCAATTAGCATACTGAATCTTATTAAATATATCAAAGACATCTTTTTAGTTAGCACAGTCAAAAGCAAATGTACACCTGCAAAACAGTTTTTTAAACACTAGGAATTTAAGAAACATTAAGTGCCATAAAAATTGGTACCATCTTAATACACTAGAGACAACAGAAACTATTAGAAGAAACACCTACAATGGCACCATCCAACCAATCTGATTCGCAGACATCATACAAATATTTGACTGGAAGGAAAATCCCTGTAAGGCTAATTGAAGCCTCCTAAATTAGGTCTGGGCTTTTTTTCTAATTATCTCTCACAGAGCCCCCTGAAAATCTCTCCCCAGAAAACTCAAGATGGATCAGATGCTGAAAGTTGGTATCTCTATGGCACTATAAAAAAATACTCAGCCTAGCATGCTTCAGAGCCTACTGGTCACTCTAGATAAAATCCTGACCCCACTGAAGTAACCAGATTTTTTTATCATTTATCCTGAATTTATCACAGCAATAATAAGAGTCATAAGAGGAATGTGTTAAATTCCTTTAAAACAGTTTCCCAGTGCAGCCAAGGAAAGTCAAGTTAGGTCAAAGATTTCTAAATTTCACTCTTTAATTACTGCACAGCATTGTGCTTATCCATGCAGGGAAGGGGCCTGCACACCTCTGCTCCTTGGCTGCTAAAACACACTTTGTGGTACAATGGCACATCCTGGCCTCTAACCTTTCTACCAGACAAAAACCTTGCCAGCCTCTCTCAGTTTGTTATCCCAGAACAAATAAAATGCTCCAAAAGCCAGACTGAACCATGTGTCTCTGCAGTCATTCGCATCTGCTCCCTCCACCACCTACCCTCACACAGAGACACCTCCCATCCCATGGTCAGAGATGAAACATGTTCCTCCTACAACACGTGCAGTGGAGTAGCTGCACAAGTGCTGCACAACTCACATCTCCCCTTCCTTCTGCATCAAACTTGCTTCTGCTTTTGATATGTGCCCATTTAAGTTTTCATTTTTTTCAAAGTGCTGAACATTATTTACATAAGGTTCAGGACTGTAAGCACAATGCCAAAGTTAAAAAAAAAAAAAAAAAGTGTATCACAAAATGCAGTATTTTCAGCCCTTGCCACAGAATAAATGGGATTATGCTTATTTTAATTCCTGTGACTCTCCTTAGTAACTACAAAAAAAAAAAAGAAATTAGGTCATTGCAAACTCTAACAACTAAACCAAGCAATTGTAGAAAAGTGTGGCTCACACTACAATGCTTGTAATTCTCAATTATTGTTCAGCATGACGAGTCATTCAAATCCATCACCGTAATATGCACGTCAGTAATTCAGTACTGGGGATTCCTCATTCTTGTTTGTTCTGATATGCTACAGGCATGTTATTAGAGTCGAGAAACTATACCAAAAGATTCCAGTGAATCTCTTCAGCAGTCATAAAAACATTGCAAAAATACATCATAAGCATTCACCTTCTTGACTCACTTAAAAATAGTCTCACATTCTTGCCAAAAGCACAGCACTGCCACATGACCTCTTCTTCTAGATTTTCACTCTAAAACTGAAATACAATGTACTTCTCTGCCCACAGCATATTGTTAATTACACCCCAAATGGAAAGCATTTAGCTTCTGTATTGTAAGTTTTCCATTCTGTTCATTTCAGCATTTTACACTTTATAATCAAACACATACTAATGTTGAATTAGCATTGTAGGACTGAAAAGCAATAAACTTCACTTGGCAGCCTAGCTTTATCCCAGAGAAAAATAGAGGTATAAATCACCAATGATAAATAAACTATAAAATAGGTATAAATCACCATTTCTGGGAACAAAACAATACAATATGCTTCTAGAACTGGTCAGCGAATCAAACAGGCTCTTGAGAGTTTTAAGTCAGTCACAATCTAGGGGCCCATTCTGTACAACAAACATGGCTTTAATCAGACACACATACCAGGATGTGCTTGCAAAATCAGCATTTTCCATTATGAATGGTGGTACACAGTAGAGACAACGTTGTTGTTGGCTTGCTTTTTAACAGAAGAATGGGAAAACAAAACATTTACTTCTTATGCAAATACGAGCAATAAGCAGTGCTGTTCAATATTTTCTTTCAAGAATCTTTTGGCAGACAGATTCAGAAGAAAAGGTGTTTTCTAAAGAAAAAAAATCTCACTGTCCATTCAACTATATATCTTTAACATTCCTATCCAAATCAGTGGGATTCTCCTATAAAAGGATTAAATTCAGTAAGCCTGGTGAAGAGCATAATACACCATCTTGTAAGAAAGAACTTTTATTTACAATGATGGTCAAAAAAATATGACAGCAGGAAAATCTGATAGCAGCCACAGACTCATCACAGAAAGCTAGTTCCACTAAAGCCACTTCTCTCTTCCTTCAGTAGTATCCCACCATATCAGTTCTGTTTTACAGAGACGTAAATTGGCAGTCCCTACTCTGGTCATTCACACAGTTCCTGCCATCAGGAAGATTACGTAAAGGAACACAACTCTTTATTGATGACAAGTTTGACCCAAACAACAACAACAAAAAGATTCAAACAGAAAATTTTCATTTCGTTCAAGTCTGTCATGCCAATCACTGTTAGCTGAAAGGCTGTGCAAACAGCACAGCTAAATCCGCACAGCAATGATGCAGTGACCCAGAAAGAGAATCTAATGGCCAACTGAGTAAATAAAGCAAAACTAGCCAAACCCAAAGGGCAGCATGCACATGAGCATCTTCTCCACTTAACTGGGCACATACTGAAACCTAGCCTTGTATTTTCAATAAGACAGCACACTCCTGCAAACTGTAATAAGACTTCACATTCCTGCAAACAGCACTTCCTATATTGTTCCCAAAACATATATTACACAAAAGAAGAAAAAGAAGTGCCCAGGGTCACAGAAAAGTTAGATAACAAAATATGGAGAAATGAAAAGTGATTATTGTGTCACACACTTAAAAAATAAAATGCAATTTGTAATTGAAAATTAAACGGACAACTAGCTGTCATTCAAACCAAAATGCTGGACTCAAACATCATTCTTCTCTTTGGGAAAACGTGGCTGTAATTTTTTTTGAATGAACCTGATGCAAATACATACATGAATCTGTCTCTCATCTATACACATAGAAGTCTGTATGATTTACCATACACCCACACACCTCCATACATACAAAGCATGTGGAAGCAATTGTTTCAGACTAAGTATTTATTGGTTGCTCCCCTTTTTCCATAAAAAGAGGACTGTTATTAATATTGCACAAGAACCAAAACTACCCCCTCCTGAATCTTTGGTGCAGCTTGTGTTGAAAGGGCAACATATATTCGAGTTCACCCACTAAGTAGCACAAGAGACAAGAAAAAACACATTGTATCTTTGGTGTTCATTTCAGCCCATAAAATGTCAATCCACCCATCAACCTAACAGCAAATCTTTGATTTGGACAGATCCTTCTCAAAGAGCACATCCAAATACATCCTAACTAAAAAGCAGAAACAAACTAAGCCCTCACTGTTGTCCAAGACACTTGGTATGCTATTGGGCATCACCTGCACTTTCCATGAAGCATTATACACAGAAAGAGACAGGTGCCAGGAAGATGATAAAGCGCAGCTGAAATATCAGTTTATACCCAACAGCCTTTAGGAAAATACAAGTGGAAAAGTTTTTGTATCATTGTAGTCAGGACAATGCCTTGCACACTGAAGTTAGAGCACTTTACTGCAAGGTATCTCAGCATTTCTCTGAGAAGTCACACCTGGCTCTTTTTCTAACAAAATCAAAAGTTTTTCCAGACACAACAGCTATCTCCTGTCACAGGCTGTTCCAGTTTGCAGCTTCTGAAAATCTGGCAGACTTCAACCAAGCTTTTCTCCCATTCCCCTGCCTTTGCATTAGTTTTCCAGGCCAGACTTCAGTACTGTGCAAAAGCAGTCAACTATCACAACGTTTAGCTCCCATTAACATGTGTTTACTGCATATGCCTGGAAACTGGCAGGTACTGGGGAATGAAGGAGAAAGTGGGCCAAACCAAAACCAGACACATTTCCAGAGAAGTTCCCACCATCAGTCTTATATGCTTGAATTTACCAGAAAAACTTCAACTGACCCAAATCAAATTTGGATTAGTCTTGAGCCTCCTTCATACCACTCTGTCAAATTTCAAGCAGAAGTACTTTAAGAAGGAAAAAAAAAAGCTATCATTTTCTTTAAAGTGTAACACACGTTTTGCTTACCTCACTGTTGTGGCCCCTCAAATTGAAGTTGATTCTCTGAGGGGTGTTCCGGTCCCTCCTGCAATGGCTGGAAGTAAAAGTGACGCCTACAACTCCTCTGCCATTGCCTGTTGCCAACCAGCCTTCCTCATAGTACCGCCTCCTGCACACTGGTTTCTCCTTCTCACTCTTGGGGACTCTCCCTTTCCAGGAGAGGCAGAGGATGTTGGAATCGCTGCAAAGAACAGGCCCATGTTCCACTGCTGCATACATGCTTTTTAAATATTTTATTTTTTGACATAAGAAAGTAATATGTCTAGTGCACAAAATTTAAATCAATTTTTTTTTTTTATTGATAAGACTGACCTGGGATAGATCATTGAAAGGGAGGAGGATGGGGTCAGTGTTTATAAATATCCACCAAATGCATAGTGAAAAATTCCTCTATAAAAGATGATGGCAGTTGGCTAAGAAAAAGTAACACTTAAAAAAAAAATTCAGGTTCATTTTTGTTTGAGTCTGTAGAGTGGGGGTGCACTTATCCTTTGGAGAAACAGCTACTTCATAAGAGGCGCTCGAGAAATGGTTAAGTCATCTTTTTGCTCAACTTGATATAATCTTTATACAGCCTGAGATTCCAGTTTAGTGTAATGCAATTCCAGAGACAAAGAGTTGCAAATGTGTAGGTTTCAAGTAACTTAAGGCTTTTAAAATTTCCTCCAGTCAGATTTTCTTCAAAAGTTCAGTTGCAGAAATTTAAACACACGCACATACATATATATGTATATATATGACATTCCTCTTTTCCAAGCTGCCCTCTGGCATATCTTTTCCATCTGATGTATTTCTGCTGCTAAAGCTGAAAGAGATTGCATAAAGGGAAAAAAAGGCACACAAACCGTGTGAAACAACAGACCCGAACTTGTGCAGGCACTGGTGTGCCAGGCCAGTTGGGAAATCCCTCTTGGTACTGAACCGCTCGTTGGACTCAAAAGTTTTTGCAATCCAAAGCCAATCCAATTTTCATTGCAGCACTTTTTTTCCACCAGAGACCCAACACAGCCTGAACTGTTTATCACGCTATCTTGCCTGCTTTCCCACTTTTTGCTGCCACACACGAATGAAAAAGAACCCCCTCTTCATTTATAGCAGAATCAAAAATGCTCTAAAGCTTTTAGCTTTCAAAGTAGATAAGTTTGCCTCAGGTGAACCATGAAGTTCTCTCTCCTGTGAAACAGGCTAAAATGTCAAGCTGTTTTTCCTTTACTTTTCCCTTTTTTTCTGCTACAAGGAATCACAGACTTTTCATTCTACCATAAAAAACAAATGCCAGAATTAAAGCACATCAAGTAAGCACTCTTTCAAAATCTTCTAAAATTCAAGGAAGGAAGAAATATAATCATCTAAAAAAGAAAGAGAAGCAGCATTAAAAATCTGACTTCCTGGGTTCACTATTTCTCTAGGTATTTTCCTTGCTTGTTTGATCGGATCTCTCCTTCTTGATGCTTGTCTACAGCACAGATTCATAGTTCCAGACACAACATTTGCAGCTCTACAAGAAGGAAACATATGAAGTATTCCAATTGTTTTATTTGAATAACATTTATAAGCTCAATTAGCTAGTACTTATACCACACTAAGTGAAAAGAGGAAAAAGGAGAGGGAGAAAGAATATCAAGTTTGATGACCTGGTTAACTCAAGAAGGATGGCGAGGTTTGCTCAGTTCAATGCCCAGACTTGTCCCATAGTTCCTCAACTTATTTACTTCCAGTCATCATTACTCAGCAGAAGGTCACAATTTATTAGTCCATTCACAATCTACTGAGCCCAAAGCAAAATGTGCTGAAGACCATACATTATTCCTCTGCTAGAACTAAATCAGTCTCCTCTGCCCTCTTGATTCTTCTGTTTCCCTCACAGCTATTGATTTAGATTGTGGAGGTTTTTATTAGGCTTTTTCTGCGCAGAGTGTGTTTTTTCTTCCTCTTCTTGCAAACTTTTTTCACCCGTGAAGACCATGTGGAAAGTTGAACATTACTGGCAGGTGTCTTTCCATGGATTACTGATTCCTGTGCTGCAAAGGTGCTGCATCTGGTTCTCAAATTAATTTTCATCAATTGCAAAGCTCTCAGGAATACGCCAGAGCAAGTCTACGTGATGACAAAAACATGTGGGTTTTCATGTATATGCAGTGCACACACCAATCTGGTACTCAGAACTGCATCTGCCTTTTCAGTTTAGGTGTGGTAATCTTGTAAGATGCCCGCTACTCAAAACTTGAAATTCCTGGATTCTTCCAACTCTGCAAGGCAAAGCACACACACACACAGACACACACACAAAAAAAAAAGTGAGTAAGTCACAAAACAACTTAAAGATACTAGTATTACTGTTACAGTCATCAAAGCATTACGATTAAGGATTTCATACTGTACTCCTATAAAGTATCTATATTATATATAAAAACATTATTCAGACATACACATTTGATATATTTGTATTTGATATACACACACAAAAACGAACTACAAGTTTTTCTTTTTCACTTTCAAAATTACCAAAACATTGCACAATGGACACGTATAGCTAATGAAATGATGAAATGTATCTCGGAAGGATACATTAGAGGCGGGGTGGGGGGGGGAGCTTTCTTCTGGTCACAGTTTCTGGGGCAAACTCTTAAAGACTTCACAACTTCAGAGTGAGGATAGGGAAGAGAGATGTTAGTGACAGAGCAGGCACAGAGTTAGACCCTGAGGCACACAAACAGAATCACAGAATGGCCAACCTGGAAGGGACCCCTGGACATTATCTGGTCCAACCACTGTGTATCCAGGTGGCTTCTGAATATCTCCAGGGATGAAAACCCCTATGAACTTTCTGGGCAACCTGTGCTCAGTCACCCTCACAGCAAAGTGTTTCCTGATGTTCAGAGGCAACCATCTGTGTTTCAGTTTGTGCTCATTGCCTCTGGCTTGGTCACTGGACAGCCCCGTTAAGAGCCTCTCTCATTTAATTCCCTCTCATCAACTGTACACAATGAAAAGATCTCCTTAAGCTTTTTCTTCTCCAGGCTCAAGGGTCTCAGCTCTCAGACTTTCCTCATAGAAAAGATGCTCCAAACCATGAAAGTACAGTGCTGAACTTATCAGTCTCAAAGAGACTGGGAAGAATCCTCCAGGGCTGAAACTACTGCTTTAAAGAGATCTAAGGTACTTCAAAATTAAAGCTTAAAAGTCTGAATCAATACAGACGAATTTAAAACCTATTCAAATCCTGCTTAAATCTCCATTTGTAAAAGGGCAGAAAAATTCCCCAAAGTCAGTTTTATACAGAAGAGTGTAAATAAAGCACAAGAGACGAAGCTATTCAGGATATTCCAGAAGTTGTATCTGAAGTGCACACATATGCACAGTTACTGCATCTACACAGCTACTGCTAGAGAGCTCATTTACATTCAGAGCTGCACTCATCAGAGCTGTAAAAGGGTCGTGTTTTTATTACACAAAGCACTATAATAACCTCATGTTTCCTGTAATTAAGCACTTACTTCATTCTAGCACAGATGTATCAATAAGATTTTTTTTTTAAAAGAGAATAGATAAGAAAACAAATTTATAGATATAAAGGCAAAGTTGTAACATTGCTTACAACACTGCACAGTTGGCTGACTTATCAGAAACACTGTCCATGAGATTTGGTGAGTCACTGCCAGACCTCTTCAGCACTACAACTCACTGAAGTTTTAAAAATAATGGCTGCTATTAATTTCTTTTTCATCATGGTAAGACGATGATATGAGAAATGTCACCTTTCCAAATTTCTGGTGCTTCTCAATTACAGTCCAAAAAAATTCATATACAGGAAAACACAGAAAAACTTTCAGAGTACAATGGTTTGTAGACTTCTGCATTTATCCCATAAGTAAACCTGATCCTCTGAAGGATCAGTGCCACTGTTTCCATACCCACTGGAACCTTCCTAACAGACATCTGCATTCAAGAGTTGACATTTTATATTAAGCAGCATGAGTATCATGATGCAAGCCTTTACTAATCCTACAGAGAAACAAAAAAAAAAAAATGTTTACTGAGAAAACAAAGTCTCTGAAATATCAGTTACAGCAGAATGAGGTAAGCACTAAACAGAATTGTTCGAACTGTACAAGAACCACGAGTTTACAAGTGGATTTTTAAATACAGGTAACTATAGATGCAGTGGATTTGCATAAAATCTGTATGCAATTTCTGTCCTTACTGCATATAAGATTAACAAGTTTGAGAAAAGGACTCATCTGCATCTTGGTCAATAACCTTCTCTCACCTTAGTATCATTTACCATCACTTTCAAGATTAGACAGACCAAAGGCTTCTCCTCTTAAAAATATCCTAACTGCATTAGAAATGCTGGGCAGGGAGAGATGAAAATCTAAAATAGCTACAAAAGTAAGAAAATCAGCCATTATTCAAATACATTATTGGAATACTTTCTCAATACAATACAACCTATGAGAATATTTTACCTTTAAATCACTGAGAATTGACACTACCTTTATGTTATATTCAGTGACAAGAAAAAAAAAACTTTTAAGAGTGCGGTATCAAACACTCAAAATACAGGCTGAATTAAGATTACATATATTATATATTCACTCTTTGCATTCCCTTCTTCTTCATTTCCATTCACTCTGTATTTCCTAAGAAATAAACTAATGAAAAGATTCAAGTGCTAGTCTTCCCTCTGGAAAATCAGTAATTTAGACACTCCCCTTCTGCCATCATTACAGCAGTCTCACAATTCTGCTCCTTTTCATATGTTGAAACAAAGCTTTTTGTCTTGTTTTTCCCCACCACGGAACACGAGGGTAATGGCTTCCACCTCTATTGTGAAGTGTCTGCAATAGCAGAGGATAAAAAGCATGATAGAAGAGCTGGGTGTTACCTGCACAATCTCACCACTAGTCCAAAGTCAGTTTGGGCTCACCACATAAAGAGAACTTGGCCTTCCAGATGGAACTCATTCAAACTAAATTTTTAACTGAAGATTTTTTATAATCAAATTTTATGCACCTTTCCTTTCACAGCAGTGCAAGGACTAATCACAGAAGTACACCACAATTTGATTTTGCTGGTAAATTATTTCTAACACTACTAGGAAAATAAACATCAAATTGCCTACTTTCACTCTCACTTAAAAGTAGCTGAAAACAGCTTTTCTCTGGATTTTCCCTTTAACAAAGGGAGATGCTGCTTGAACTCATCCTCTAATACTGTTTTGAGTCTAAGCCCAGTGATGTAAAACATTTAAGTACAGACACCCAACGAGACAAAAACATATTAGCCTGTGACACAGGAAAGCAGGATCCACGAGTATTTTATTCCGTTTTGAAAGCATAGCTCTTCTCAAATGCAAAACTCAGCAGCAAATTATGTTTCTGCATGACAGAAAATTTAGGTACTAATTTTAAAAATGTGCTTATAAACAGTAGCTCTCCTATTATAGTGTCAATATTTAACTCATCATTTTTATCTTCTAGCTGTTTCCATTAACTTATATAAGGTGTGTTAAGCCACAGTCGGACAACCAGAAAAATATTTGTTTGTTCTCATGCATCTTTCATTGAGGTGTCTCTTTTGTTGACAGAAAGCATGCACAGCCAAATGTACCAATACTGCAGCAAGCTCTTCAGTATTTTATGTTTATTCAAACCCCTACTCTTCAAGGCTCCAGAGCAGAGAATCTGAAGGTGAGGATAAAAGGGGACTGGGAAGGGAAGGAAAGCAAAGAACAAAAATTGAGTGAGTACACACTATTTCTAAATTACTATCTCCAAAAAACCAAAACAAATAAGGACTCACAGCCTGCTTTTGGAAGATTCTGACATCTTAAGGAAAGAACTATAACATAAAGAGTCTTTGAAAAGACTTCAGGATTTTTCAGTCTAACCAGATTTCTTTCCTGTCAAACCTGTAAAAGGTCAAAGGAAACTGTAGTTTTTCCCTCCCTTCACAGTTCTAAGAAGGAAAAAATGTATATCAGTGTCCACAAAGAGAGCAAGGTATTTTAAAAGTGCCAGCCACAACTGGTTTGGCACAAGCTGACAGCAAATGATCCCACCAGCTCTCAAATGGGGACTGTGGGAGCAACCTCCAAGGTTACTGCTGAACACTACACCGCACAATTGGCACATCCTGTAATAGAGTTACTGTACTACAGGCTAAATACTATAGAGATAGAAGCTGGTAAAATGATACAGTTTATTGTTTATTTAGTCCACCTTATAAATTAACAAAAATTATTAAATAATCCTATCCAAAAAAAAAAAAAATATTTAACAAAACTAACTACATTCCTAAAACACCTGAAGAAAATATTAGCTGGTTTGGAGATAAAATACTTTTTTCCATTAAAAATGGGCCAATTCCGTGGGGAAAAATGTAATTTTGACCTGAACAGGTATTGGTTTTCCTCTGCTTTCACTCATATCTTCTATCTATCTTTACTTTATTCACCTCCCATTGTGGAACAAGTCACTGAGGTTAACACCCTCCTTGCATATGACAGAGCAATACAAAATTAATTTGAGGATGTGATTCTAAATAAATATCAGTAAGTGGTTGTAAAAATGCTCTCTATCCCAAGAAAAATGAAGGAAGAGTGGAGATGAAAAGGAAGTTAGAAGATGCTTGATTTTTGTTGTGATTGTTCTTAAAGGGCTTTCTCTCCACAGTATTTGTCCTTGTGTAACTCTAGAAGCTCTTCCCCTACTTGGAGATAGCCTGAGCAAGACAGTCATTCAGAGATGCAGAATGGTCTGCAGCTCCAGCATAGCTGCCCAAAACCAGACATGTAGCAAAGGTGTAATGCCAGGCACTGAGATGTGACACTGGTAACTGCCAGGCCATTAATACAGACACTGTAGTGTTAGTTATATGTACCTATACATCATCAAGCAAATAAAACTGACTGAAAATTTATTTCTTGGCATATTGAGGGAAGTAAAGCTTGTATTTGAGGCTGTTCAGCAGACATTCATTGTGAATATTGACAAAATTTAGTTCAGTGCAATACTCTGACAAACTTACTACCACCTCCCCAAATTACACTCTCAGAGAAGTGAAAATAAAAAATAGTAGTAGCTGAATGACCCTCCTGGGTTCCTGTAATAGTGGAGAAGGCAATATATCTATGTTGCATACATTTTTTAAAGTGCAAGATCTTTTTCATTATAGCTCTTATATAAAAAATAAGAAAAATATTTGTATTATTTTTAGAACTATTATATATATTACACTTTGAATTCTTCATGCTACACCAACAGATTAAATGGGAGCTAAATTTAAAAACTGTTAGAAAGAATACTCAAGGAACAAATTTTAAAGTGCCTTCAGGAAAATATTTTTCAAGAAAAACACCTACGGTTTTTAAGCAAACTGTTAGAAGCTGCTAATTGTGAGTTGCCAAATTTATAAACGTTCTCCAAAAGGTGGAGGCCTGCAGACGTAAAGTACAGCAGGTTGTTAAAAATCCTACCTATGCCGGAAGTGAGGTAAAAAGTCATGTTGTTCACAGGGAAAAGAAGTTTAAAAAGATAAAAGCACTGCAGAACCAACTCAGTCTCAAATCTAAGGGTATTTGAGATATCTGATCCTACCAAAACATGCAAGAGAGAATATCCAAATTCTTTTTGTTGTTGTTTGGCTTTGAAACATTTTCTTTAACAACTATGTACTTTTGTTGAATAAACAATATATCCATTTGTGAAAGAACTGATGCAAGTCCCTTTAATCAGTTACTGGTCAAACACACTCATGGGAAATTTCTGAGTCAAACAGTGCTAGATCTGTTATGCTTACATGGTAGGGAAGCAAACCAGAAAAATAATTGAAGGTTAGACTTCATGATACAAAGCATTCAGCTGTAAGACAAACAAGGTATCTCTGCTCCCACCATTCTAATCACCTCTTTCTCAACCCCTAGCATGGTACACTATGCCACTCACTTAATCCAGAATGACCATTCAAGGTGCTACAGTCTGAATATCTGAGAAATGATCCAATAAAAAATTTTAGAAATTAAGATTCATAACTGGACCAATAGGTATCTTGCTTACTAGATTCAGCCACACTCTCAACTTCCCTTGTGACAAACCATATCTCTCCTGCCTCTCCTAACACAAAGCACCAGCGCTCTTTCAATCATGTAGTTCAAGAAGCTGATCTTGCTGAAAACTTATGCTCCAAAAACAGCAACTGATTTTAAGAGAGTTTCCCTTACTGAACTCACCATGCACAAAGAGGTTGGGAAATAAATTTCAGTCAGTTTGAACTGTGTCCAAACGTTTTTGCTCTTTTAAGTTGAATCAATCTCTGACACAGTCCCAGTGCCATCCCATATTCAGCTGTACTGACAAACTGGAAAAGGTACAAAACAAGTGAAAAACAAAAGGGAGGAGTACTTGCAGCTACTGTTGCCACCTGAAGGCTATTGATAACTAAGTCTGGGCACAGAATATTTCTGAACTCAGGGGGTCGTCCTTAGAAGAAAGGGAAGCAAAGTTTTTCCTCTAGAGGATGAATTTAAGAAGGCTTGGATGTCCCGGAGGCAAAGCTACACATCAGCCATGAAAGTATGCCTACTGTCAAATAAACAGAAGTGAGCTGAAATACCTCAGACAGATGTTGAAAGACCTGTTTCAGAAAATAAAAATGCACAAATAACACATATTAGCCTTTTAAAAAGTTAGAGATTCACGCCACTGGAAAACACATCCAAAAGCTTTAGAGATTCAAAGAAATGTGAAGTGTGACCAAGAAATTCCTCACACTTAAAAGTGCCCATCTTCTTTCTCAAGAAAAGGCTGCAATCCTCACAGCACAGAGAACCCCTACACAATGTATACTTCACCAGGCACTTCCTCAAAAAGTGCTAACAACTGAGTCTCACTAACAACATTCAAAGACATTCATGGGAAGGAGCATCAGCTCTCACCATCTCTTTTCCAAACTGACTGTGCTGACCTTGCCTGTAATTACAGAGCAATTTCTTTCCCGTAGGAACATTCTGCAGCCTGCAAACATCCCTCGAGTCTGCAGCAGTTCCAGCTAGTTCCTAATTATCACCAATATCTGCCCACAGGCTCTTTAATACTTTCTTACGAACATAAACTGAACTTTCGCTATTCTCCTCAAAAATCCCAATACACCTCTGTGACACATGCACTGCCACACTGGAAACAAACAATAACATTTAAAAAAAGAAAGGGGAGATGAAGGCAGAGAACAGCAGAAGCCATCAGGTTTTAAAATTCAGAAGAATCTCATAAACAAGAACTATTTTTGTTGGACAGCAAGACATAATTAAGTCAGAAACCTGATAATTGATGAGAAGCAGTGCGAGTGCATTGTGTTGCAGCAGCAAGGGAGCTCCTGGTGATGCCTGCAAGCTGCACCACTGGTGTGAGATGGATTGTGGGTATGAGGTACCCACCCTCAGCCCTGTGCTCACCACAGGCTGCTTGGTTCAAGCTGTGAAGCAAGGCACTTCTCACAGAGACCTTCAACAGTTTGGAGATACATGTGCATGTGTATATATATATTTAAAAATACAAAAAGACAGGACTTGCATTTTTTCAAATAAACAACTTGGGTTTCTCAGTCTTTCACTTTGGGATGAAGAACTTAACTCTAGTCCTGGATGTCCCTTAAATGTGCCGTAAATGAAGATTCCAGTCTGTGTTTGAGGACCTGCACCCACTTCACAACCACTGCTTAGAGGTCCAGATGCAGAGCAGGGATACTCTGCCCTTGCAATAAAGAGATGCAAGGCTTAAGAACAACTTCATCTCCTCCGTCTATTTGTCCTCTTTTGCTTCAAGTCCCATGTTTTTTCCTCATGGTTCTGGAAGGTTGTGTCAAGACCTCTGGGTTAAAGGAGGCATATATTATAATGGAAACAGACTAACTCGAGTGGTTGCTTTAGAGGCAACCTTGATAATGCAGAATCACTGAAGAAGCCTTTGTAGAAGTCAGGAGCTTTAAATAAATGGAGCAAAGCAAAGACTTCTGAAAGGAGTTGTTTCACTACCAAGACTCAGAGGGCATGAGATCAGCTGCATACAAATGTCCTGTTAGGTGAATGATATTTTTGATCTGCTCTGCATTAATGTGCCAAGTGTTGACTGGCCACCTGTCCAGACAGAAGCAAGGAGGTCAGCAAGACATGGGTGTCCACCAGGCACAATCGTGTTCTGGTGGGTGAGCTGAAGGCAGGAAGGCAGATCTGCACGTAGGTAAATTCAGAGAGCAGTCTTGTGTCCAAGTAGTTTTACTTTGCAGATGTCTTCACAAGTCTCTCTTCATACTGGCCTAGCTAGACATATGAAATATCTAAGCAGATATATCAAAATACAAAATTTTAAAGTGGAGATAAGAAATAGCAGTATGCTGTAGTCACCAACAGCTCTATCATTCCTCATGCATGACTGGGACACTACAACCTTCCTATTAAGAAGTCCATAATAGTTAAAAATTGCCAGTTACAGAGGTATTCAGTGGGAGGACAGCTACCAATGACTGTGTCTCCTATTTTCTTAAACATGAAAGATAATTGTGTTAAAATGATCACAGATGAAAATGAAAGAACAGAAAAAGATTTTCAAAAACCCTAGAAAAGTATATTCAAGGAACAACATGAGTAAGTAGGAATTCTGAAAATTTCATTCAATGACCTCTGTAGAATTACCAGATAGTGGTTGCTTCTAACTATAATCTCTACAAAATTATGAAAATGCTCTTCCATTGAAGAAGTTCCACGTTTCATCAAGAAAGTCAACAAATGTTGTAAACTAGTGTGGGTTTTTTGAGGAAAAGTAATATTCTCATTACTTGGTAGCTAGTGCTATAATTAATTTTATTCTGTTGTTTTTATCCCCAGAAAGTTTTATAAATACAGTAACTGTCAAAATACTGGACCCAATTATTTCTCTTCCTCAACAGAAAACTCTCAATGCATCTTTACCTAGCCTGTGCTTAAAAGGCTTTTTTTTTTTTTTGTAAAGCTCAGATTCAGAATCTACAAAGCATGAGAATCAAAAGCAAAGATTCATCATCACAGTTGAATCTGTATCTTTTAGATAAACACTCACACAGAGATAAATGCATTCGCATATAACTGAAGTTATGCATGACTAAACAAGAGAAAGAATGCTGGTGTGGGTTTTTTTCCTTTGGATTTTCTTCTTTCCCACTGCCAAGTTTCACCTTACTGCCTTTCCCAAGGAACACAAGGATCTTCAGAGGAAGACAGTAAACTTTTCAAAATAGCCAGAGGAAAGATTGATTTAGTTGAAGTATATCAGCTTCATACATTTAGTACTTCATTGTGGAAACTTGGATTTGGGAAAGTAATATGATTGCATTTAGTAGATGATGTGCTACTTAGCAGACAGTTTCTGCTGAATCTGACACATATAGGTTGGAGTCCTGCAGTCACACTTTGCTCAAGCACGCTTCCCTTTTTCTAGACAAAAGTAATAAGACAAAAGCAATCTGAGGTCATTTCTTAACATAATTTTGATGTAAAATTTTATAACTATCTTGCATAGTTACTTTTTCCTTCAATGCGTAAGACTACTATATATTTAGACGAGCCTGTTTCAGTACATTATTTTTTTAGTTAAATAAGGACTTCACAAAGTACCTCTAGACCTGTATGAAAGCCCAATATTTACTAAGTAAAGAACTATTTTTGTGAAGGAGTGAAGAAGCAGAACATCAGAGAAAAGAAACAGCATCCATGCTGACCATTCCCTCTGTAAAACTCAACATCTGAAGGTTCAACATCTGTACTGAAGGTTCCTCTTCTGTATTATAAAAGCCTGCTTGCAAACTGTTCAAGCAAAATTCTGCTGCTTTTTCTGGTAAGCAGCTTGGCAAGGTAACATCATAATCTTGCAGTGTCAGTCATCCCCTTGAGCTTACAAAGTCTATTAAAACAAATTACATGAAAACATCTTTTTCAGGATTTCAATTCAGTAGCTTAAGAGGATCAGTATATTCCAGTTTCTTCTTAGATTCAAGGAATGTAAGACAGTACAGTACTTCAGTGTCTAATGCTGCATTGACACCTTAATACATTACCATTAACTGTGCATTATTCACAGACCACTTAATAACAGGTTACTATGAGGAAACTATATGCTTTCTTGTTATCTCCATTAGCTAGATTGCAATGAATTCAACAGTTCAGTATCTGCTTGAAACTGACATTATATTTGATCTGTAGCAGATGGATGCAAACAACAATTAGAGAAAAAGGTTAAAATACAGTATTTCATAAAGTATTTTCATACAAGGCTTCTGAAATTAGGTAACTTAATGATATTGTAAGAAAAGTCTACCCCAACAACTAAAATTATATATTGCTTTTCACTTACTCTTCTGCTGAATTAAAGCATGAAACAAAAGATGATGAACATACAGAAATTACAATATCAGAATACAAAAATTCTATTCCTAGCTATTAAAAGAATTAAATACCTAAATTAAATATGGGAAAATCTAGTTGCTCAGTGACTCTAAAACCTCAAATAATACCTGAAAGATGATGATTTCATTGTATTGTCAACCTAACAACTCACTACTGGGCTGCTTGATTAAAATGATGCAAGATATATAAAAAAACAAAAAAAATCTTTTATACGTAATATATAACCCACAGATTCTGTTTGCCTGAAATCAGTCTGTTTCTTTTCTAAAAAGAAATAAAACAAGGCATTACATGTAAATATACTGCCTTGTTTATACCTGTACACCATCACAGCAGAGCAGCAGAGTTGTTTTACTGCTGCTGCTGTTTCTCCTTACATCGATATTGTAATGTATTTCTCTTGTAAACGGGGCTGTGTAATACTTGTGTCACTGGTCAAAACAGAATGTGGAAAGGTTGCTAGGATTATCTGGGAGGGCAAAAATATTAATAACCCACTCATTACATTCCTAGGATGAGGAATTCAGTGTATTAATAAAACCACAAAGCCATAAGACAGTGCAAGGAGATAGCATATACTGTTCCAAGAATGTTAAATAACCCTAACATAGAACTGAATGGATAAATGTTCCACAGTAAGCTTGCAAAAAGCTAACCCCCAAAGGCAATTATTGTATAGGAACAAATAATTTTACAAATTAATGCACCTGAGAGATATGTAATGTGTCAGTTTTATCTTTATTCCCCACAGTGTCAATTGCACAGTAATCCTACCAGAATCTATCACTAAGAAGTGGAATAAACAACACTTTTACTGATGGATAACCCATAAAACAAATATTCCATTCTTTCCTGCAAATCCCTACTGTACACAGTCCTTAAGCAACTAAACCACAAAAAATCCATCACAAACGTGATATTTAAGGGGCCAGCTAACAAACCCAAAACTCTTCCCCCTGTTCTCAGGAGTGATCAAAGTATAGCATTAGACTTAAGAAATTTCTAACACTTCTTTCTTGTTTCCATCCACATAGACTGAGATAGTCCAGCCTCGGTATTCTAAGACATCTATAAATTATCTGCAAAGCCTATCTGGTCTGTTTAATTATTGTGCATATAACTTTTTATTTCTATTGGGTAAGTAGGTAGGAGACAGTATTAACAAATTTCATGGATGTTTCCCCCCCCTCTTTAAGAGCAAAATGTCAATAAAATAACATCATTTCCAAGCCACATGATTTTGCTTCAGATACTAACTGTAGTTAAATACTTTCTGAAGTCTTGTAACCAGTGTTAGGAAACCAGGGTGGAAAGTTATTTTATGTTGATTAAAGCTTGAGAAGTTAAAGCTTACATCCAGAAAAATAGTGAAATTGATATTTCAGCTGACTGAAACCAGTAACACAGCTTTTTAAAATCTAACTCACAAGCTTTATTTTGCACTTGCATGTTTACCCATTTTCATTTCAGATGAAGAAATCCATCTCACAGAAAGCAATATGAACCATAAAATGAAGCAAGACACCGCTAGATTCTAAATAGACACACTAGAGCAATGCAGAGCTGCAGGGATCTGATTACAGACTATCTTCTGCCAGGCAGTCAGTCTCCCACTGGGATGGGGAGCACATATGCTGGGATGTTCTACAATAAAACAGTGTTTCTTATGTAGAGCCTTACAGATGTTGTAGGATTATTCTCTCTCAATGCTTTATCATTTTATCAAAATTTTTAAGCAGAGCATAGCAAGGCATTTACTGTTTAATAACATTACTTCATGCAGTGTGTTCTGTGATTCCTGGATCTCCTTGCAAGAGCCAAAAGCCAAAGTACAAAGCAAACTGCTCTGGGTTGATAGGGAGTGTCCTTTATTGCTGCTTCTCAGAACAGTACCCAGATCAGCAGGAGCTCCAGCAGACTAGAAGCAAACCCAAGCCCATCTCCTGGAAGGCCACATGCAGATGCAAAGAAAATCGGGATACATGCAGGTCATCCACTCTGTTCAATATTGTTTCTCTTGCTCTGAAGCAGAGCTACAAATAACTGACACCTCACCAATTTTCAATGAAGCTTCTATAATTACATTGCTGTGCCCTATGGAAACACTACTGGGCTTCTCACAGCAACCTTCAACGACTCAGAAAGCCCCAGTCTTACCACAAAATTACTAAGAGAGCTTCATCCATCTTCAACAGAAGAGCCAGTACAGGACTGCCAGAGTCACCACTACCAATGGCAATCCAACAGCTTTATGACATCTTGTCCCTTGAGAAATAAAGTTTTATGGCCAAAGTAGTAGTACACTTCATATACAGTAAGGCAGGATTGCTTCTGTAAAATCTCTCACACCCTATGTTGCCTTGAATGCACAGACTAGTGTCTTTTTAGCAACCCTGGCAGATAGGAAAGTACAATTCCTTCCTGAAGGCCTGCAAGACACGCAAACTGTTCAAAGCAGCCTATGCCATAGAAAGACTTCTTAATCTCTGCCACCTCAGCGACCAACTCCAATTTCCCTTCCGAGATCCAGTTGGCCCTCATCTCTGTTTTCACTGCCAGGTGCCTGTCTGACATCTCCTTGGGTGGACTCAATTCCTTAATACACCACAAAATAAACATTAAAAAAAGTGAGAAATATTCTGTGTCTTTAGGGATTTGGATTAAATCACTGACAGGTCAGATGAGTGCTGGAACTGCAGAAAAGGAGCAGGCACAAGACTGAGGTGGAGGAAGACCTTTCAGAAACAGAAAAATGTTAGGTCAGCTATACCATGGAACTTCCCCCATGGGACAGAGCTGGAGCAACCTTCCTAATACTGAAGGGAAAGATAGCATTGAAATAAGAAGGCAGAATTTAACGTGACTGGGTTCCAGTCTGTGGTACAATCCCATCACTCCTGAGTGTAGCTCATCTAATGTTTTCCAGTCTATTTCTATATTGCTGCAAAGCATTTCTTGTCCATTTCTAGACATTTTGAATTTTGCATTCAAAAAAAGAATGGTTAAATGGTCCTCCTTTATGGAGCAATGTTCTCCAAACTGCCATATATGTCCCACTGACACACAATATATGCATACGTAACACTGCAAGTACACAAGTACTCTGAAGTGTTATAAGACCCAGCCTAGAATAAGGCTGACAACAGCCCAAAATCTAATGTCTGTCTAATCCCCAACATTGTTGGGGATAACAAAAAAAATCCCCCCAAAAAAGCAATATTTTAAAGGATTGCATTTTAGGATTATCCTCCAAACTCACAATGGTATCAAGCTACTTTCAAAGGAAACTAGAATTCCACTTACAGAAACCCAAGGTTTACAAGATTTAGAGAATGTTACTAATAAAACTACACACTAAATGTTTCAGATTCATATTAATCATGTTTTTCATTGAAAATTAATTTGTTTTAAATAAAAGGAAGAATTATCTTTAGCTTGTGAACTGAGGTGACTTTCTAGATGCTGCATCACTACATCAGTAGAAATAGCTGATCTCAAGATCAAATTTCTGGTTTTTTACATTTTCTAAGAAGAAAATAATCCTTTTCAGTTTCTCTTTGAAATAAAACCTGACATAAACTATACTGAAATAAACACAAATTTTCCTCTATGACTACTGAAGAAAATCTGTTGCAAGCTGATCTGCTCCTTCAGCAAAGTCAACCCAGTTATTTACCCAGCAATTTCCCTCATTTTAGTGATTTTTAAAATCTCAGCAAAAACATTTAAGCAATACATACTCACATTCTTTATTATTAAAGCTATTTTATTTCAATTTGACAACTTTTATGAAAGGCTAAATTTACTACAATAGACTAAGACAAAAAGTCCTACTTAAAAATAGTATATTTTTATATCCATTTTTAGCCACCCTGTAGATGTTCTCTAACACAGCATAGTAAAAAAAGACTTGGCAATGGTATTGCCATAGGCTCCTCTTCCATTACAGACCCATGTCTGCACTTCCATCACAACACAAAAAGATCCCAAATCTCAGTTTAAAAGCTAATAATGAAGATAAATCAAGCTAAAAAGCCAAGCTCTAAAGTGAACTGCATGAGGTACAGGCACACATTCTCTTCTAATCATTCAGCAATAGACCTGTGATAGTCTCTACCAGGTACAGCAGGAGAAGACATATAAAAAGGACAAAGCCAGACTTCAACACATTTTGTCTGCTTTACAGACAAAAAAAGATCCCTCTGGATGTATTAGTTTTACTGATTCAAAGCTTCAGGAAAAAATAGAGTCTTCATAATTTCAATCTCAACATCCACAAGATTTCAGATGGATGAATATGGCACAAACAATGCATATATCCAGTCTGTAACAGGTGCTATGCAGAGATTTGTATTTCTTCTTCCCCTCATTCAAGGCCACCTACATATGCACATGACAAGAAAAATTGCAATGGTTATTTGCCAAACTGTGCAGTGTCATATGGCAGCAGTGAGTCAATCTTTAGAAACTGGCTCCAACCTGACCAGTGACTGATCTGCTCCCTTCCAGCTGAGACATCAGGTCATGACAAGCATTATCCCTGTCATGCAGCTGATGGCAGAGCTGGAGGGAATCCCTCTAAGTGGAAAGCAAAGACACAAGGAGCAAGTTTCCTTGCAGGAAAATGGGATGAATTAAGGCCATATTGAAAAGAGGCAGGTGGTCCCTAAGGCAAAAAAATGAGCACTAGATTAGCATGTGGAAGTCATGCAGTTTTATTTTGAAGCCTTGATACTAAAGTTCTTGGCCAAAAGCCCCAAATCAGACTTCAGGCACGGTATCAAGCACCTGGACTGAGTAAACAGGCCAAGAGTCTGTACACACATATTAACAGCATCATCGGCCATCCAGTACAGGAGATGTTTAATTAGCTTTGCAGGGATACAGGATTTGGAAGGGAAGGGAAGTGAGAGAATCTGTGTCCTTCAGACTAGTAATAATGTTCGTAAGACACTTTTGCACTCAAAAAAAAAACCAAACCAAAAACAAAAAACCAAAAACCAAAACCAAACCCAAACTAAACAAAAAGTTACTGATGCATTTTTTATTAGCATGCTAATGAAATGCTACATTGTTTGACATGAGAAATCACGTGTTCATAAAATCCACTATGCAAGCCAATCCTGTCTCCATAAATTAGACACTAAGTCCACATCGGGAGATAGGACTCTTTTATTTAAAAAATAATGTACAATCAGCACTTAAGCAAAACAGAGGAAAATGCTGAAGAAAAATTTAGGAGGGTAGTGATTCCCTACATATTATTCTCTTAAAGACCCAACTGAAAGAAATATATAATAGGTGTTTGCCTTAAAAAATTATACAGATTGCAAACTCCTGAGAGAAGAGTGTTATCCTCATGCTGGATTCTTTCCAGACATATTTTTGGCTACTACTGTAACCACAAAACAGGGCTGGGGGAACAGGATAGGACACGCAAAAATACCTCTTTGACAACCAATACATCTGCCTCATCCCAAAACTTGTGTATCTTTGTTTCATTTTCATTTCTGCATGACACAAACATGCAACAAAAAACACAGCAGTAGAAAGCAGGAAGCAATCCTTCCAGTTGATCAAGGCCTAGGTTCAGCAATATATGCTTTTATATTCTCAAGCTATGAACACACTATGATACCCTGCTGATTGTGGGTATCACCACAAAGAGTCAGGGCATTTGATCGAAGGACGTCACGAGTATGCTACACACAACCCACTTCTATGATACAAAGGATCTAACAAGCCACTGACAATAAACAGTGCCTTCCCAGCTGCTCTGCGGCAGCATTTTCAGGCTTTCCACTGACATCATGCTAAGAAAGAGGCAACTGTCCCAAGGCAGATTTAGACTTACCACCAGCATGAGAGAATGTCTTGTTTATAATCAGTAAAGATTTTGAATCTAGAGGGGGACAAAAACCAACCAACCAACCAAACAACAGAAAAAAAAAAACACAGACTAAACAACCTACTTAAGGAAAATTGGTCCACTTTGTTTCCAAACACCAGAAAAATTTTGCAGAAGATACTTCATGTGAACGGGTGCTAGAGCAAATAATTCAGCCTGAAGTGCCATGTTTATTGAGCCTTTGATCCTTCAAATAGTAAAGAGTATGGGACATCTCTATGGTGAGTGTGAAAGCCTCAACATAAGAAGGGACACTATGGCTTTCAGAGCAGTGCCTATACACCATTTTTTGTCTAAATACTGTTTTGGCCAGAATTCTGGGCCTGAAATTTTCTAAAACAGTGAACAAAGGTCTCTGGCTGTCAGCTCACAGCAAGCGTGCTGCAAAGTGCACTAGAGAGCCTATTGCTGCCAAACAAGCTGTCTTTGAGTTTTATTTGGTATGGTATCCAGCATCTCCCTCAACTTTTCCCTCCCTGTTATCACTTATTCTACTTTAAAACAGACAGCTTTGAAATATCCTGCAAGAAAAGCTTGAAAGAGAAGACCTGAGTACTATGGTACAGGCCACCTAACAAACATCACAGTCAAGAGAGACAAAACCTTAACAGTCTCACTTTGAGGATCTGTGCACAGTATCATTCACATAGCCACAGGAGCCCGTCCTGAAAGAAAAACTCAAAAATGCAGAGGGAAAAAGGAAAAACATGACAGTGCAATCATCTTTTGATGAATTTAAATCCCTGAGAGATCCCTGAATTTACTCAGCTACTCAAAGAAGACAAGTAAACCTGCAAAGACAAAGTCCCTCAAAAAAAAGAAAGAAAAAAAAGATAGGTGAACAAGACATATTACAAAGAGAGGTGACAAGTAGCTCAAGATGAGACACATAGGAAGCTTCACACCACAACTTAAGAAACATAGCAAAGAAAATTATCACAAAAGAATGCGATTTTGTTCATTGCATTTTTCATGGCATGTTTCATTTCTTCCACTGAATTTCTGAATAAACATTTGCACCAAAACACCCATAAGCCCCAAAACAAGGACCTTCTTGACTTTTCTTACTCTTCTCTGTGACCCGAGGAATTTTGTATTTGCCTGGAGTACAATTCTCTTCTTCACAAGGTCTCTACCTATATCCTATATAGCTGGCCTATTAACAGTTGACTATGTGTGATAGCAAGCTTCATACCTGTATGGTGAATTTATGTCTTACTTCCTCTGAAAAGAACAGTAGTTTAATGTAAGCACTCATCTTCTCATATAATCCAAGGACAGTGCTGTGCGGAACTTCAGACTACATAACACTAATGTTTCATTTTCATCTTAACATTGACATTGATACATTATATTTTACATATTGTATAATAGACTGTCCAAAAATAAATCTGGGCATAATAGCTGAGTTGGGTATTAAAGAAAATTGTAACAGGAATTAGCAGTCTGTTCTCCGGAAACAATCCCAAACAGGTAGGCTAAGACTTTCCAACAAAAGAGCACCCCTGCTTTATTTGTACTGCTTGAGTAAACACTAACATTGCTAAAGGACTGTGAAAATGAAAACTCCCACAATCGTCCATAAATATCTGCAGTCAAAAAGCATCTCCATGAATAAAGCTGAATACTCTACAGATATATTTTCTATTACACAGGAGAGAATAAAATGCACTAACCTTTGCTCACAACTACACCCTTACCAATGAATGAGTGATATAGACTTGTCATTGCTAACTCCCAAAACTCCCAACACACAGTACTCTAAGCAATGCTGTGGATCCTTCCTGTGATTCACTATCTGCTACAAACATGTGGAGGAATTTTTCAATAAAGTATGCTTTAGTGGATATGTTCAAATGCATGCCCTATGTGGGTACCTCATCCAGCCATGTACTTTTGCCATTATTAATAATATTTTGAAGTATTGTAACTTTAGCAGCATTGCTGTGTCTGATGGTTTACAGACATTAAGTGATAAGCCAAGAGTTCACAGTCTGAAGAATCAACAAGAACATCAGGAAATAAGGAATTGCATAACAGTATTTATAGTTTCACCTGTCCCATTTAACAGCCATCTCTTTCTGCAACCTTTTTAGTTTAAGGTGTACCTAATCTAGTCATCTTTACTTGAGTGAACATTTGGTTCAACTCCAACTACACCATTTCTTTTAACATGACCCTGATATTTTGAACCCTTTATCCAGTGTCCTAGGAGTGCTCTGCTAGTGTCAGTGAATCTAAGAAAAGTAGTAAAATAGCATTATTCCCATTCTACTGCTAAGTAAAAGACAATTTAAGCACTTCAGGGCAATACAGAAGCTTTTGGTAGAATTGAGAGAGACGTACAGGAGTTCTGTCTCCTAGTCTGCTGCTGTAATCATCAGCCAGCGCACACAAAAAAAAAAAAAAAGAAATCAAAATTTAGGTGTTACTTTAGACTGACATAGGTTGGCTTTGTTTTTTCCTAAGTCATCATTTCATCAGAACACCCATTTGCATGAGGTTGCAATCGCTTTTTAAGTTTTTGTACTCACATAGCAGCAGCCTCCTACAACTTACTTCACCTTTCCAACCACAAGACCCACTAGAGTAAACACCAAGCAAGCTGAGGCAGAACTTCAAATACACTAGGAATTACTGGAATACCTGAGGTTATCTGAAGATGACTATGGCTTCCCTTACAAAAACAATTCTGAAATCTGATCCAGAGGATGCATGCATTTATCTATCATGAAGGACTGGAAAAGAAGCCAAAATTCCTTAGGATGTCTCAAATGAAGGTGAAACTCTGAATCTAAAATGAAGTAAAAACAGGGCAGAAACCTTCTCTAAAAATAGATCTTGCTGTGCAACCAAGTATGCCTGCATGCAATTGTTATTTATTTTTAAACTGGAGAAATTTTCCAGGTAGGTTTTTAGATCAGCTAACAGAATGAGGTGCTTTAAAACTAAACAAAAGAAACCCCCAAGATTTCTCTCCTGATCACATTTGCTATAAAGATGTAGAGGAAATGAGGAAGCAATAACAAAATGCAGTCTCTTGCCTGGCATTCCACAAAACTGCAAAATTGTAAATTTCAATGAAGGCAAAGACACTAACAATATCAACATCCGGGAAATGCAGTCCTAACTCTTAACCAGAAAGACTGGAAGAAACTGTCTTAAAAATTGAAAAATAATTTGAAATCAAAAACGTAACAAACAAACAAGCAAATGAAAACACACAGAAAAGTACACCACACATACCCCAAGCCCCCAGCCTAATCAAGAGCACAAACTGAAGGAACTCATGTAGTCCTTAGTAGGTTCTTCAATGCTTTCTCCATTAAACCTGCATCACCTCGGGCCTATTCTCATCAATTGTTATCACCCCGCACATGGATGGGTGCACTCAAAAATGTCATTAGGGACAATCAACACAGAAACAAAACTGAGCAATGTCAGCACTTAAGAAGCTTCCATTCAGTCCTTCCACACTAGTCTTGTCACTGTAGAAGGCAAAACCCAAACCTCTTTAAATACTCCAAGGCAGAAAAGTTATTCCACAGCTTGAGGTAGTGCTAGGCTCAGAAGGCCATGAGATCTTAAGTCTCCACACCAACAAAACAAAGCAGAAGTAAATGTAAGTGAAAACAGACAATTGCACATCACTATGGCCACTCAGTCATCAGGCATATTTGTCAAAGCTGTGACAACGCTGCTGGAGGCAAACCAGTATGATCCAAATCCTCACAACGTATCTGTGCCATTATATCTTTCTTAATAAAAAACGGACAACTAGTAGCAGATATCCTCCTGAAGGGACCACAAAAATTGTATTATCATTTCCTATACAAAGGTCATTTGATTGTTTTAGAATTTTCATTAAACAAATGCTGGCTATTTCTTGGTTTCTCTCTACATCCTTGGATGATAAAGATGGACACAAATTCAAATCCAAAGCAGGGAACAAAGTTTTCCTAGTATTTCTGGAGCTTTAACAAGCAATACTATTTTGAAACTGCAAGAGCTTGTTCTGACACCACAGCACCAGACAATCAAATCACAAATATTTTCTCTCCAAGCCACCAGAAATATTTAAAGCAAACTCCAAAGGGAGAAGGGGAAGACAACTATCCAACCTTTGGAACATAAACTTCCTATGACAGAGACAAAAGACTTTACTGATGCATCTCATGGAAACAGGAGATTATCTTTTATGAGATCTTGCAGCATTAGTGGTCACTTTTAGCCCAGAACAACCACCATTCAGGTCATCTGTTTTCTGTACCTAATAATAACTGCAAAACTAACCAATACAGTACTGAAAATGAAACTGTATTATAAGAATTTTCTATACATCATCTTCCTCAACTCCCAAGCTACAACATCACGCTCTATTCAGTGGTCTTTCATTTAAATCCTTGGAAGAAAGAGCAATTTCCAAATTATTCCTTTATTAATAAAGTAAGTACTAGTTTGTGGGAAAGGTTTCTGTTATTGACTTCTAATTCATAACAATTAAGGAAACAAATGCTGTAACTCTGTAACTCCTTATTAGGACTTAAAAGCTACCATGCAAAAGCCACAGCAGCCAGACTCTAAAATCCTTCCTTAAAAAAGTCATCATTAACCCTACCTGTAGGAGTCAATGTGGTTATTAAACTCTCATAGTGCTTCACAGCACCCCTGTTCCTGTGCCTTCATCATCTCTCTGTCACCCAGGTATTGCTTATTTAACCATCAGATATATGTATTTTTTGACAGAATATGCTTCCTTAAAAGACACAGTCAGCAGTTTGCTACTACAAAGTATCTAATACACAGTTCTTGTGATATTATGTGGATGAAATGTGTCTGTCACCTCATCTTGGCTGTGTTTCACTTATGTCTTCCCTCCATGTTCATTTCCTCTGTAGAAGAGTGGACCAGCACCTTGCTAATCAGACTTGCAGCATGCAGGCTGAAGTGGTTTTTAGGAGATACTGCCACTGTATTTACCCAACATGAGTCCCTGATGCCTCTGGAAGGAGGGACTAATACTGTACAGGCATACTCCTAGCACTAGTACTGAGCTCAAATTACACTTTTTATATAGTATACTTTCCTCAATCTTATTACACGTCCAGTGAACAGACTTTCAAATTCAAAAATTCTCTTTGCAACACTGGGAAATAATTTATATTGGATTTAATACATGTTCCACAGGGTTATTCTACTGGTAAAAAAGAAGAGAGAATGTCTCCTCGGTGAGCTGGCAAAATCTGGAAGGAATCCACCTCTAAAAGGTCAGTAACTCAAAGAAAGAGAACTTAATCCTATGATTTGTATTTGCTTTTAATGGAACCCTGTTGCTGCATCAAAGTTTTTGTTGTGTAGAGAAACAGACTAATTCTTGCTCACAGTGCTCTGTTACAATTCCCAATCAGACTTTGTATAGGTATCTTTAGAAGAACTATGTCCCTTCCCCCATTGCTCTAATCTTTTTTTAATCTTTTTTATATCTTCATCTCCACTTTGGAAAAACAGCAAATGGTTCCAAACTGCATACCTGTAATATGAGCTGGTTTCATTTTATCTCTTGATCATTCATGCAAGTTAGCAGATTTTCACTGCATAGCTCCTTCCCATGTCATTATAAAATTCAAATGCATTTATTTAAATCTCTCCTAGAATTCAAGCACTTTAATTGCTTTAGCCAATATCATCCCTAAACAGTTACTGGACAATGGAAGCTGTAGCCCTATTTTCTGATCTAACAAATTAAAAAACATAAATACATATATATGTGCTATAAAGCATCTTTCACCTTAAGCATCAAACATCATTAAAGATCTGCTAACAAACCCTACCAGAAGAGAAGGAAGCAGAAATCCAAACCAGGGATAAGTCCACATCAAACTGGAAAAGTCCTCAACAGACTCCAGCACAATCCAAGTCTGGAAATGCAAATCAAACCATCTGATTTATATCATTATTTCTTTACAGATTAAGTTAAAGTTCCTATACTTACCATAGGAAAGAGCCTTTTCATTTACATACTGCTCTGTTCCCAAATTATTCAGGAATGTCTTACTTTTTTTTTTAATGACTAATGTGACAAATATGGGTAAAATACTGACTGGTCTTCTGCTGTGCAACTACAGAAAGCTCACTCTAAAACCTCAAGCAAAACCTTCTTCAGTCTTATAAACTTGGCAATTACTTTCCACAGGCCAGCTTTTTATGCTCACAATGTTTCTACAGACAGAATTCATATACAGTAGATATGAACACCACAGTCTTTACAAAAAGATACATTGCTAAGAGCAAAACTCACTACAAGCATTTCTCAGGTTCCATGTTAAGATAAATGCAATGCATATAAACTGGACTTCACTGAAAGTGAAAAGAACTTTTATGAAGAGTCCTTTCTTTATATTTCTCAGTAAACAAGAGTTTGCATACAAGGCCTGGCATTCCATATGTGTTCCACAGAAGTTTCTCATCAAATTTTACAAACAAAAAATAACAGGGTTTTACATCAAGCAAATTAAAGAAGTGGAGGATTGTAACTCTTAAGCTGGCAACAGACAAACTAAAAGAGGACATGTTAAACTTCTGCCATTCTTGTGTCACAGGATGCTGCAGATGCTAAAGCTGTCAAGGGTTCAAAAAAAAGACAGCATAAATTTACAATTATTAAAACCCAAGTGATTAAATACCATTTTCCCAGAGATCCCTAAACTGCACCCTGCTAGAACTCGGTGAACTTCCCTTCAGAAACTCAGCTATTTGCATACCCTATCATACTCTGCCCTGGGCATCTGCTATCATTCACTGTTAAAAACAAGACACTGATCTAGAAACACCTCTGGTCTGAGCTGATATGCCATTCATAGGTCCATATTTTTATGCCTAGGAAAAAGGAAGGTACAATATCTAAAGCTGGTTCAACACCTACACTGTTCAAGTCCCTCATTTCCACACACTATGTAGGGCACTTGTATGGCAGCCAAGATATTTATATAGTAACAGTTCTTAATATACTTACATGACTCGTGAGAGCTGGGGAAGACACCACAAATATATAACTCTTCCTCCTTCTCCCTTAGCTGAATTCACTCCCCCTTAAAAGTTTTGCTTAACACTTAAAATAGCTTTATGAGTAATGTTTTTTCTATTTTTATGCAACAGTAACTATTATCCATACCCTCTATGATCTGCCAGACAGCATTTGTGCTAGTCAATCTACCTTCTGTGTATTTTAATCAGATTTTAGACAGGTAGATCTCTAGGGTTGTGTTTCATTTTTTAGTTATTTACAACTGAAAGGGTTTCATAAAAGTCATCCCACCATTCCATTAGAATAGAGAGATCCATTCTTTATAAAGCAGAGGCAGCAATAACATTGCTACTAATGCTTGGATGCCCAGAAGACCAGGGTTCCCATTGTACTAGACACTGCATCCAAAAGAGAATAGAAGTGAGAGCGCTTTCTCCCTCACTTAAGAATTTTGTTAGTTATGGTCTTTCTCCAACTAAACAGTCTCCTGTGGACTGTGAACCATCACAATCACAGCAGGCAGTCAACCTTTGCTTTACCCAATAACTTTATTTGCTACTTATCTTCAAAAACACTGCTCTTCTATCATATTCTTGCTATACATGCAGACAGAGTCTTTTCTGGCATATTGTGTCCAACATTTATGGCTCTTTTTTATGTTTTTTGGTCTGCTTAAGTGGTGCCTGGTAAAATATTTGCACTAATTCTCTTTAAATGGCTATGTGAATGGATTTGACCACCTTTGAAATTTTACATTGCAATTACTGTTCAAACTAGTGAAATGAGGTATACAACAATTTTATTTAGAAAACAGTTTAGCTGTTATTTATCTGCTTCAACAAATATTACATGAAGAGAGCGTCTTTAAAGGAGAGGAACCTATTCCATAGCACATACAAAGCAGAGGAAGAACTGATAGGATGGATTGATGTGAGTATGGAGAAATGCTGGATCTTTATACTCTAATGGGAGAGTCAATCTTCAAGCTAATGTTTTGCAATGAGATTTTGCACTACACAAGGATGCTGGAGACTGTTCAAATGCAGGGCACCAGGAAAGTGTATGACTAGCTGGGTCTGTTAGCTCTCAAACTATGCAGAAGGCAACAAAGAACCTCCACACTACACAAACAGCCCAGCTTTCCAGTGGGAGGTTCTCCAGACCAGCTTTGATATATTGCAGCTATCAAGGATATGGCACACGGCAGAGTAATGCTAACGCTTTTCACGGGTGCAAGCACAAAGTGAAAGCTATTATTGTGGACCATTTAAAAGATACTAAAGTTTTAAGTACTGTAAAATGATGTAAACAAAGGCATTAGTTAAAAATTACACAATAGAGAAACAATGGATCAAATAATAAAAGCATGGATCAAAACAAGAGTCACACAAAAACAATGAGCACAGCAATAGGCAGTTTCTTGAAACTGGACTTATCAAAACATTTCCTCTTGGACCTTTTTCCAAATAATCCAAAACCACATAGATCTAAGTGAAATCTAGATGCAAGTCTGCCAACAAGAAGGCATTGTTTCTACAGAGAGCCAACTGAAATCACTGACTACACCTGTCCAACTTCTGACAAACATTTCATTACAGTAGCTAAGCCTTCATTCCCTTTAATAAAAGGTTTACAATTTAGATCTAAGTTATACAAGCTTATATTTCTTCATACCATTACACTGCCTAGGAATACAGTTTCCATATTTAGCATATAGTACACTATACAGTTTTCAAATTATAATTCTTCCATTATTGAACCCATCATACATTTTCTAACTTGTATTTTATCCCTAAATGACAATGATTTAATATCTTTATCTTGAATTTTTAAAAAAACACCAACTTTTCGTTCTATTCTGCCAACTATCAACCCAGCATAAGACCTCAAGTCCTACATAACTATGAAAATGCACCAATAATATAATTAATAATAATCAACTGCACACCCCAACTGATAGAGACAGCTGGAAAACAACTTAAAGATGTGTACTTCACATCCCTAGCATTAGGAGTTGTTCTGCTACCAGATGCACTACAAAAATGAGACACTGATGGTGACTCAAAAAAATGAAACATTCTGTACCATTTCTACCAGCTCTACCATAGTAGAGATGAAGGAAAACACTTAAGATATGAGGATGCTGGCCATGTAGCTCGCTCATTCACACACACTTTTTTTACCCTGATCATTATCAAGAGGCATATGGACAAACTCTCTGAGCAGTCAAGCTCCGTGGTAACTGAACTAGAGACGTGCACCATTAGTACTTGGATCACCTTAACAGGAACTGTCCTGAATAATTTTCTAACTCATCAATGAATTTAGTTAAGCCTTCAGCGAGGTGTCTTCTGACACTAGGAAGAGAAGTCTGCTCTCCATAAAGCATAGGCTTAGCTTCCAACACTGGCATGGAAGGTATGGTATGAAATTACCTCAGTCATCAATAAATGAAATAAAAATGCTACAACAGAAACAGAAACGTGAGTTTGTTGGGGATTTATTGTAAAAAAAGAATTAAATCAAAAAGTCTGATTTTATTATTAGAGCTTCTTATAGCGATCACAGGCAGACAATGATCTCTTTATGAGCACTAGATAACATGATAATAATTACCCTAAGATAAGAAGAGAATAATTACACTGAATTCTTTTGCAAGGTGCTTTGAGACCTTCTAATGAAAACCACTGCTAAAAACTGTGTATTATAAGTATGCTTAATAATTACGTAAAACAAGTACAACTTTTTCTAGAGGCTAGCCATAAACAAAACCGATTTTATTTGAAAGTTCAGCTGAATCAATCAATTTTTTGTGATAAAAATGAATCAGCTGCACTACAACAGTTTTCTTGGTGCAAGCTGACAATAGAACCATTTAAATCTATTCATTGCCTTATTGAAGGAAATACATTGAATATTTTTAACTGTCCACCATGAGTTCAGTATAGTTCAACATGAGTAGGGTTTTCATAGAATAATGAAATGTGTTAAGGGTTTTACAATAAACATCTGTTGACTAGGTGAGAAATCCAGGCTGTTGTTAGAAGCAGTGATGCAATGTACAAAAAAAAACTGTCTTTCTATGAAAATCATTCACAACAGTTATAGTTGTCAGCTTTCTAAGCTATTTTTAATCTTATAAATAGCTATCTATACACACTATCAACCCACTACCTCCTTTCAGCCCCCAAGAAACTGCTAATGACCTTCTTACAAAATTCCATTGGGGGCGTGGGGGAATATGCAGTTTTTTGAAATAGCTCTACTTTGCCTGACATTCACACTGCCTGTGAAAAATGAGGCCCACTCGTGCAAATGTTCCTTATAAGAGCAATCAGGTTAGGAACTACTGGCATGAACCTATTTCTTGAATTAAGATTACAGGATCAAGTTGATAGCTAATATCCCCAGGGATCACCATGATTTTGCTATTATGGAAAAATCTGTGATTGTATCCTCAAAATAATTTTACCAGAAATCTTGATGCAATGAGACAACAATTTAAGTCTTAAAGCTTAAGTATATACAGTTAAATGCTAGTGATTCATATAATCATCTCTAAAGCTGTCAATATTGTATTATGGTAAAACTCGTGCTATTTTGACACAGCTCTTACTATACTTCATTTTATTAAACAGTTACTTTAAGACTTAAATTTTGCAAACGATTTGTAAAAATAAATATTAAGAAACATTTTTTTTTATTTACAGTTTTCATAGGTGTAGAAAATACCCATTGCAAATACCTCTTACCTATTCAAAACACAGGACATTGCTCATGAATCAGTAATCCTTGGACAGGAAAATTTAATCCTGGCAAAATGAAACTACCTATGATAATAATATGAGTGCAATTATATTTTTTTTTAAGATAAAAATTTTCTATTAAGAGGCCTTTGTTTTGTTCTTGTTTGAAAAACATGTATATCTAAGCCATGGGCAAAAAAGGACTCTTAAATACAAAAACATCACATTTGACTCAGGCAATCCCTTAACCTCAAATTGCTGGAGGCCTGGCTGGTTTCCCAAAGATTCACAGCACGCTCACCCTGTTGTTATGGTATTTCCTAAGCATCTGCTATGTGCCACTTGCAGAAACGGGAATCCAAACAAGACAGACCTTTGATCTCACCCCATACAGCTGGTTTTAATTGTCTGTTCTAATGCCTAAGTCAAATTTGAGCACTGAATTGGTAAACGACTACTGCACTTTTTCGGAAACCTTCAGGAAGCCAAGGTGCTCGAACACGTTCGCACACAGACGCTTACTGAAAGGCACGATGAGAAGACAACACAAAGAATGCGAAGGAGTTACGCTCCTTAGGCGAATCTCTCCACGCCGCGGGGCACGATTCCCAACCGTGCGCCCCCCGGGCACCCCCACCCCGCTAAGGCGGGGGCACGGTGGGAACGCAGCGGGGGGAGGAAAAAAAATACAAGAAAAAGACAAAAATATTTACAAATGGCAGCGCTACGGGCGGTGCACGGAGAGTCACAGGTGATGCCGGAGCCAAAGCCAGCGCTTCCCTCCCCGCAGCCGCCCGGGGCTCCCGGACCCCCCGGCCGCTCCCGGACCTCCGGGGGAGGGCGGGTACCACCCCCGCCCCACAGCCGCAGGTGTAAGGGAAGGACGGGGGCTCCAGGCAGCCTCCCGCCCGCATTCCGAGGCTCATCCCGGCCGGTGCCCGCCGGGCGCAGGGGAACCGCCGCGGGAAGGACGCGGCTCGCGGCACACGGCGGACGCGCACGTCCCGGCGGCGCACCGGGACCCCCCGCCCCCAGGGAGCGGGACCGCCCTGACGGCTGCCGGCGCCCACCGGAACAAAAGGAAAACAGCCCCGGAGCCGCCCGCGGCCCCGCACAGCGCCCGGCCCATCCCGCTCAACCTCCCGCACTCACCTCGGCGCGGCAGCGGAGCGGGCGGCGGCCACTCGCGCCCGCGAGCTCCCTCCCCCCTGCTCCCTGTTCCCCTCCCTCCTTCCCTGCCCGCCCTCCCGGCTCCGTCTCTCACCGCTCCCGAAGCGCCGGCGGCTGGGCCCGGCTCCCCCGCCACGTGACCCCGCCACGTGACCACCGCCCTACCCCGGCCCGGCTCCGCCCCCGCCGCCCGCCGGGATGGGTCGGGCCGGGCCGGGCCCCGCCGCGGTGCGGGGCTGCCCCGCAAGCCCGGCCCGCGGGACCCGGCTGGGGCACGGCCGCGGACACGGCGGGGACACACCGCAGCGCGGCGTGCGAACAGCTCGTCTGACGGGGGAAACAGCCGCCAGCACGTTCCTGCGCTTCCCCAGCCCCTGACCGCCCTCTGAAGCAGAAATCACAATAGCGGGCGTGATTTGACAACAAAACGCTGAGAGCGGGCTTACCCCTACTGCCTTCAGGGCTGAGAAAGAAGGAAAGTTACTTGGTGCCAATATCTGGGGCATCGACCCCCATCACGTACTTCACACTCCTTGCAAGAATCACAAGCGCTGTATTCCTGCAATTTTGACTCACGCCAAACGCCACAGCACGAGTGAAAATTAACTGTGCTGAGCAGTGTTCCATTCTAAGCCTAACTTTTGCTCCCAGAAAATAATGCTTACACTAACGGGTCAAGGGGGTGTCTTGTGGGAGAGAATGCCTTTATCCTTCAAACTTGGAAATTCAGGATAGAGTCCACAGGTATCAACACTACAAGACCTGGGGGAGCCTCAGTAAAAACAAACTGACGCTGTATTCTGGTATCACATTCAGTGCACATTCACTTTCTTCAGAAAGGAGCAACAGCAAAATGCCTGAACATAAAAGGTGGGAAGCACTCAGTAGTTTAAGGAAACCACGAACGAACTGCAATTATCAGCTCTAGAAAAGCCGTCCAAAGAATAAGTACATGGGGAGCAGGAAGTGAAAAGGCCCAATCCCCTGCTGGCTTTAGTAATCAAAACTTACAGACCACCTCAGAAACTAAAAAGGTAAATATTTTTCACACCATTGCTCAAAGCTCCATAAGGATTTTATCTTACAACCTATAGCAGGAAGGGGACAAACTTTGTGCCAGAGGACCAGCTACGTGTGCAAAAATCTGGAAGACTGAAGCCTGAGATAATGTGTTAGAGTTGGGTAAACATTTTGTCTGTTAATATAATTCTCATTTAGAAAAAAAGTTGCTTTTTTATTGAAGATTTTCAATTACACTACACAGCTAAACCCTGGGACACCTCTTAACAGATGCTATAGTTAAAGTGCAATAAAAAGCTATCAGGCTCCATTTCTGGGTGCATTACAGAGTTGTTATCAACTGCTGAGCTGTGAAGACCAGGTTCTTCACTGAATTGCCCACTGGATATTTGCACAAGACAAACATCACCACCACTGGTAGGCTTATATTTCATATATTTCAGTAGAAAATTTTGAGGAGCCAGAATAGTTAAAACCACTGTTCACTGAATTCTTGCATCTGACTTCAGCTATCTGTGTCTTAGCTCAATTTCTAGTTTACTGGCCATCATAAGAATTAAATTTAGGTAGTAAAGCAAAAAACTGATGTGAAAGAAAGGCAGCTTTAATTGCCTTTGTAATCCTGTCATCTCCACCCCAGGCACATTAACTACGGTGCAACAGTGTTGCCCACTAGTCCCTTCTCTGAGCTGCATTTGAAGTTGTGGCTAGGTTCATAATCGCAAGAGAAAACTGTGTTTGGTAGTTGTTCACCAGCCTCTACACACTATGACCACGACTGACGGATACCTTGCAGGAGTCCCACCCATCCTGCACCCTGTTGTGTGTTGAGGATTGAAGGAAAATACATGGAAAGATGTTTGCTCCATCTCACTCTATCAACATAACACATTTGTTTTCCAAAAACAAATTTACACAGATGCACAAGGGTCCCAAGAATAGAACCAGATACTTCGGCTGTTTAATAAACTTGTGACAGAGGAACGATTCCCCATCTTTTTCATCCACATGTGTGAATCAACAAGATCTTATTCCACGTCAGGGATGGACTACAGCATTCCTCCATGTGCCGAAGGGAAGCTACAGCAATCTCAAATGAAGTCCATAATCTGAGTGAGTGGAATCCAGAAGTATCCTTACAGATAAGACAAGGCCTCAGCTTCCAAAGTTAAAATAGAAGTTAAAATCTCTATTATTTATAGAAATAGAACATGGTCTTGTATCTTGCCTGTGGGATACTGTTGCTCTACAAATGCAAAGGCAGATCACACTTGGGAAAATATCATTACTGTATTGCATCAGGTTTGTGAAACTACTTTGTACTTTTTTTAACGATTTTTTTCTGTGACTAAAGGTGCATCTCTAGGATAATGAAGCATTTTAAAACATACTTAATTCACACTTCACAGTATTTTTTAAATATACATACAAAACATATAAAACCCAAAGGAAAGAGGCAACCTTTTCCTTCACTCATCCCTTCCTCCAGTCTACTAAGTTTGACCTAAAGTACCAGTTCATTACATTATGGTGCTAATAGTATAAACATTTCCATAGTCCAAATGTAATATTTAATGCAACTTCAGCAATACAGATGAATAGAAACATTAACCTAAAATTATGTCATCAAAATCATCATTTCCCGCACCATTGTTGATTTTATTACAAAGCCTAAAAACCCCACCTTTTTTTGTTTGTTTCATTTGGTTTTTTGTTCGTTTGTTTGTTTGTTTGAATGCTTTGGTTCTGCTCAGTTCTTGGTATTACTGACCTAAAGAAAAGCTTAGTACTTAGCCAACTTGACTGGTTAATAAAGATCAGTCAAGTAACTGTACAGAAAAGCTTGTAAATTAATTTTTGTTATTGGAATATTGTGAATTTAAGGTCAAAGACAAATAGATGTGTTTTTTCAGAAGGAACTCAGCTCTGTTTCAATCATGCCCAGGCCTATGCTTGCCGATTTTACCCAGCTATGAGACTAAGCAGCTACTTTAATATTTGTCAATTTCTATAAGCCATTTAATCCCATATTCACAACCTTCTAAGGAACCAAAGGCTGGCCACTTTTTCAGGATGACTTTCTTGTAATATCTCCTTTATTTTTGAAGGCAGACACCATTAAAAGAACTAGTAATGTCCCTTCATGAAGGCAGATGATAAATCCCATTTGTCTACAAGTAACTATGCGACTTTTTTTAATGTCTTTTTTTTTTAATTTAAAAAAACCCCAAAACTAAAACTAAGGTATGTCTTTATTTCACTCCAGTTCTTCAGTCCTTCAGGAAATAAAGGGAAGCAGAGAATTACCAAAATGTCCTAAATTAAAAGAAATAGAAAAATTTCCTTTATAGGTTGTGGAAAAAAAAAGACACATAGAATTTACCTTGCAGAACAGTACCTCACAGGACCTAAACTAGAATAGGTACTGAAGTGTCTTTTGTTACAATGCAAAAACTGCTTTTGTAGATGTCTCCGTTATTGTACTTTCCTCCCTCACTTCTATCTGGATTTACAGCATGAATGACTGTCTGATTTTTAATGCATTGGAGAGTTTTACATCCAACCTTGCTCACTTTTTTCACATGCAAATCTATTCACTCCTTCCACACACAAACTTAACTCATTTTGTTAGTTTTATAGGCTCAGCTGATTTCAAAAGGCATTTCCTTTTCATGTACTTGCAATTTTCCTCCTCCACAGAGGAACACATCAGAGAAAGAGAAACAAGTCGGCTTGCCTGGGCAGATTCCCCAACAGAGCAAGGATTTCCTCCATAGCTGAGGAATAACCAGGCTGAATGAGGATTGACCAAACCCTCCAGTTGCCTAGCTGTTCACTCCAGCTTCCTCCTGCCTCATTTTTGTTGTGGAAGCGCTAGCTCCAACCTTCCACATATATTTTGCCCCGCAAGACCTGAACTGGGAAAACAAGACCTGCAGACCCTTGGAGACCCACTCTGGAGCAGGATTCTTGGTAGGATTTGCGACCCCATGGGGGACCTCGGCTGGAGCAGGCTGTGCCTGAAGGACTTCACCACATGGAAGAGTGACCCACATTGCAGCAGTTTGGGGAGGACTGTTGCCCACAGGATGGACTTATGTTGGAGAACTTCATGGAGAACCGTCCCACATGGGAGGGACCCTATGTTGGAGCAGGAGAAGGACTCCTCTCCCCGAGCAGTGGGAGAAACATACTGTGATGAACTGACCAGAATCCCCATTCTCTGTCTCCCTGCGCCACTGAGAGGGAGAAGGTGGAGCTGGGAAGGAGGGACGGGTGGAGGGGAAAGTGTTTTTAAGGTCTTATTTTACTTCTCATTATCCTGCTCTGATTTTTTTTAGTAATAAATTTAATTAATATCTCTAATTTGAGTCTGTTTTGCCTGTGACAGTATTTGGTGAGTGATCTCTCTCAGTCCTTATCTCAACCCATGACCTCTGTTATATTTTTTCTCCCATGTCTAGTTGTGGAGGGGTGTGATAGAATGGCTTTGGTGAGTGCCTGGCATCGAGCCAGGGTCAAACCACTACAGTGCTAAACAAGGGAAATATATTCATGTCTGGGTTGTTTTGGGTTTTTTTTTAACTTACATAGTATTTCAAAGAATGCCACACAAGATAATAACTGAAGAGATGAGGATTAGTACATATGGCAAGCCATCTTAACTAATTAAGTGTGGCAGTGCATGGTGCTCCAAAGAAAACAGACTGAAAAGATACAATAAATGGAGTCCCTGAAGAATTAGTCATGATACTGACCTTTTCAATATTTTTGTTAGGTGACCTTAGAACAAAAACATGGGTGTGCTAATAAAATTTGCTGATGACACAAACTTAAGGATCAACAATACAGCCTAGACTCAAAATAGATACATATCATTCAGAAGACAATGGATGACCCCCAGAAGCAGACCACTAAAAAGAGTAGCATTAAATATGATAGTACAAAGTCATGAATTGAAGGACTTGAAAATTTTAAACTGAAGGCATCAAGTGAAAAGAGAGGAGGAGAAAAATCTGCATCTGTCAGTCAGCAAGAGGATACCTTTAAGGTATTTGATGACATCATGAAAGAAATGAATAATCCCAGAATTTCAAAGAGAGTTCTGGAATATGAAAAGTATTGCACTGGTATTGGGAAGACTTCACCTAGAATTCTCCATACAATAGTGATCAATTACACTGAAGAATAGTAAATTAAACTTGAAATGGGTACTAAGGAGGGCCAGGAGAAATAGACATGACTATCTGTGTGTTGCTCTATTAAACAGAGTAATTCTGCCTGCTTCATTTACTACATCAGGCTAGGCTCCCTTTTCATGCATTTCACAAGAAATTTAGCATTATGAAACCCTAGTTCAAAGTGAGCCTTTTGAATATGTCTACAATATAAAAAAGATCAATTAATATAACTTTCTCAGCAAAGAGCAGATAGAACAAATTGTATTAAAACAAATAGCAGCTGGTGGAAATACTTCCAAGGTCTCTAGGCTTTTCAGACAAGTGCCTTAATGGCTGACATATAAATTTATATCTTTTTAGCTTAAATCGACAGAGACCCATGCCATATATAGTTTCTTCAAAACCTCTTATTTCCAAGTGTGGTCTCATGAGCAGTTTAAGTAAAAAGACAGCAAAGCTTAAGCAGTCCTTTTCTTATTTTTTTTTTCCCAAAAGTCAATGAAGATAATATTCAAATGCAAAAATAAAGAGAGAATTCTTGAAAAAAGTGAAATAATAAGAGAAAAGCCACCAAAATATTCAAGGTCTTAAGCACAGTTTAGCACCAGAGTCCCAAATTAGTATAGTCTGTACTATCACCTTCCATATTAGAAGATATGACAAATACAGAGATTGTTGCAAAATCAAATGTTAACTCTTTTAAAAAACCTCCCAAACCAAACCCAGTATAATTAAAACATAATGCCTGCATTATTGTGGGTAGTTCTATAAAGGAACATGATCAAATATTTAAGTCCATTTATTCCACTGGAAAAAAACCACATTTCAACCTAGATTTAAGAGTAAAAAAATACACTGCAAGAATTTGATGACTTTTTACATTTTTAATGGTTTTAGCAAAATATAATACGATAGAAAGCAGCTCCATGTCCAAACAAAATGATTTAAGAAACAGCCCTTACTTTCATGAATACCTGATTAGGGATTTTACTGATCCTTTTAATCCTTGTGTTAGAAGGACACAAAAATAAATTCCAGATGTGAAAGGTCTGGTTATCCTTATTAGCACTCCAATTTTCTATGTTTGTTCCGCCTTGAGACCCCCACCTTACAGTAATGCCACTCCATGTAAGGACTGCAAAACATCCCTTTCCTCCCTAAATTTTAAGAAATATTGATGGGCAAGGAAAAGTCTCTTTCTCGCACAGGGTAAGGGTATTGTAGAACCATAGAATTATTAAGGTTGGAAAAGACCTTTAAGATCGCCGAGTCCAGTTGTTAACCCAGCACTGCCATGGTAACCATTAGACCATATCCCCAAGTTCCACATGCCATTTGAACACTTCCAGGGCTAGTGATTCCACCACTTCCCTGGGCAACTTGTTCCAATGCCTGACCAACCTTTTGGTGAAGAAATTTTTCCTAATATCCAGCCTAAACCTGCCCTGGCAAAACTGGAGGCCATTTCCTCTTATCACTCATTATTTGGGAGAAGAGGTCAACGCCCACCCCACCACGACCTCCTTTCAGGCAGTTTTAGAGAGCAATAAGGTGTCCCCCAAGCCTCCTTTTCTCCAGGCTAAACACACCCCCAGCTCCCTCAGCTGCTCCTTGTAAGACGTGTGCTCCAACCCTTCACCAGCTCTGTTGCCCTTCTTTGGACTCACTCCTGTGCTTCAGTATCTTTGTTGTAATGATGGGTCCAGAACTCATCACAGGATTTGAGGTGCAGCCTCACCAGGGCCGAGTACAGGGGGGACAATCCTTGCCCTGCTCCTGCTGGCCACACTATTGCTGATTCAGGCCAGGATGCCATTGGCCTTCTTGGCCACCTGGGCACAGCTGGCTCATGTTCAGCTGCTGTTGACCAGCACCCCCAGGTCCTTTTCTGCCTGGCCACTTTAGCCACTCTTCCCCAAGCCTGTAGCACTGCCTGGGCTTGTTGTGACCCAAGTGCAGGACCTGGCATTTGGCTTTATTGAACCCCACACCACTGGCCTTGGCTCATCGATCCAGCCTGTCCAGATCCCTCTGCAGAGCCTTCCTACCCTCCAGCAGATCAACACTTACACCTACCTTGGTGTCACCTGCAAACTGATTGAAGGAGCCCTGAATCCTCTTGTCCAGACTGTTGATAAAGTTGTTAAACAGGACTGGCCCCAGCACTGAGCCTAGAGGAACACCACTTGTGACCGGCTGCCTGCTGGCTGTAGCACCATTCACCACCACTCCCTGGGCCCTGCCATCCAGCCAGGATTTCATGCAGCAAACAGTGCACCAGGCCAAACTGTGAGCAGCCAGTTTGTCCAGGAGAATGCAGTGGGAAATGGTGTCAAAGGCTTTAGTAAAGTCCAAGTAGACTATATTCACAGTCTTCTCTATTTGGTTTTATTACTTGCTTTGCTTATGATATTCATGTAACTATAATGACAATTAAAAAATGTGTTACATGAAAGCTTCCTTCACTGTTTCAAATATAGAGGTGTAGTGGGTTGCTTCTCATAGCTATCAAGTCAAACAATAAAACTTTTTTATAGGACCTTCCCAGTTCCTTTTGTTTTATAGTACAATAAAAATAATGAGCTAGAATTACTGCACATTGAAAAGGCAGCCTGAGTTTGGTCTAGTTTTTCATACTTGCAGCAAACTACTTTAGGAACCACCTTCTGAAACACATCCACCCTCAGAATTGTTCCTTCCCACTCCCTACAGTTCCTTCTGGCTCCTGCTGTCACACAGCAGGCTAAACAGGCAGAAATAGCTTTAAAAAACCCTACTCAAAGCCGAAAGGGGAAATTTACTGATTCCAAGACTTCAGGTTCCCTAGTCCTCCTGACAGGTTTGGTCAGATGCTTAGCTTTGCCCACTCCTCATCCCTACTCTAGGGCTCCTCTCAAATGCTATTTGCAGCTCCCTCTGCCCAAATGGCAACATGGCCAATACCAAAAAGCTGTCACAGTCCTCTATCACATTTACCTTGATGTGGTTGTGCTTACCAATCTTGATTTCAAATATTCATTAAGAAACCAGGCTTCATTTTTCTTCAGTTTTATCCTGATTTCATAACTTCCCTAAAATTAAAAGATAAAATTAGTCTCCATTTAGACCAAAAGCAAAATCAAATATAGGGAGCATGCTTCATTTTACAGCTGAAGAGACATTTTTCTGTCATATCTTAAATTTCAAGCTGGTTGATGATACAGAAGGTCATCATTATTCCAGGGTTACTCACTGCTGCTGAATCTCTAGCTTCTGGAATACCTGTATATCTAATGACATATATATGACACACATGCAAAACGTGTCTTACACCCAATAAAGTTGCCAGTGTAGGAGAACAAAGAGATTAAGAGGAAGTAAAACTACACTATCATTCCACATAGAAAAGTGGTCCCATTCAGGACAAAGTAGAATAGTAGGTGTAATATTAAGAAAATTTTCTCTCCCAGTCCTTGTTGATATGTTGGGTCTGATGATAAACACAGAATGTTTTGTAAACCAATTAAGTTCTAGTTAATTGCAAGTAAATTTTTTGATCCTTATGCTCCTTCTGATCTTGTTCAATTTCAGCATTAACAGGAAATAATAGTTACAAGCCTAAAATACTCTTCCCCCTCTTTCCTGCCTTTTTTCTCTTTTGCCCTCCCATCTCACCCTTCTGCTCACATCAGGACCACAACACACAAAATGGTGAGAGATCGTTTGCTTGGTGTGTGTATGTCTCTCTACTGACAGTGTATGAGCTATGCCAACATTGCAGAAACATGCACTACTATCTTATCTGCAAGGGGTATCTTTGCAACTGCAAGTGTACCCATCACTCTGCACATCCTGCTATTTACAGCTGGGTCCATCCTTTCTGTAATAGAAACAGAGCTGTACAGCTCTGACAGCCAACTCCTTCGGTCTGTAGTCATCCAGAAATTTTGCTTGCTCTTTCTTTCCTGAGGGGCTAGTTATGTGGCTAATCAATTATCTGTCAGTTTTGGTGTTGGATGGGTTTCCTTTGGTGTGTTCAAGCACATTCCCGCATGGGTATTATGAGTCTTAAGACTTCTTCCAGGAACCTTACAGTTGTTGTTACTAACACCTCAAATTGCTCAAGCACAAAAAGCTAAAAGCTAACAATAATGGTCTAAAATTTTCACTTTTAAAATATTTTCACTGGGCAGCAATTTTATAGTCTGTTTCTAGTCTGCAGTGAATCATCTTATTAGTGCTATGCAATCAGAAGTGAGAAAATTACTTTTTCAGTCTACGTGAAAAGTACAATCCCTAATATTCAAATTCTTAGTGGGGGTTTCCCCTCATATTAAAACTCAATTGGTAGGTGTTGCAGTTTTTTGTTTGTTTAGGGAACATACTGAATTTTACCATTATATACGTGTAAACCAATAAAGCTACTCATTTGGGGGTCAATGAGGGGAAAACTTTCTCTATGTCTCATTTGCATGCACTATGAGCAACACTGTAAGGATATAGATGCAGAAATCCCCAGTGCAGACTCAAATACAGTAAGATTGAATGTTGCATGGTCTTCCATACAGCATGATGCATGTGATTTGAGGAACAGGTACCCTACAATCACATGCATTTTGTATTAGGAGGAAATAAAGAGGAAAAAAATAATAAATGTTACTTCTTATCAACAATGTCTTCTTTTGATTTACACTCACTAAAAATTATGTAACTTAATATGGAGCAACTTCTAAAGCAGGCTCATGGTGGGGAGATACACAGAACTACCAGTAACATCTGACAGGAAGACCACATTTCAGACATCATTTTAATGGAACATGGCTGTGTACCTCAGCTTAGAAAGGAAACACTGGATACCTAAACATCTAAGAAATTTCTGAGCTAAAAATATTCCAAAATCTCCAACAGAAAATATCTTTTGAGAAGGATCCTTTGAAGTTGAACGTTCATCTCTAGCTGAAAGCATATCTAATGTTCCAAAGCACAGTAAGTCTCTGAACCACCATTGCCCAAGCTGCAACGATTTTTTTTAAAGCAGCTTAAAATATTGGTAAGAGCTCCCCTTACTGGTCTACCTTCAAATTGTCAACTCTTCAGTCTCAGCTTTCTGTGAGAAACAAAGATGGGTAAAATATTACTTCTATTCCACGTTAAAAACACTCAAACAAACAAAAACCCAGCTCCACATCAAATTTCTATCAGATATCCTATTGTTTATATTTCTTATTAGGTGTTAAGTCTTAAACTCAAAGATAATGACTTACTTTAGGAAGAATTTGTTCTTCCATCACTATGAACTTCAACTTACTCTGAATCCTTAATTTTGTATAGCACATATAGGCCTTGCCACAATCTAAATTGCAAAACTAATATGGACATCCAATTCTAACATACTGAGTAATGCACTCATTTCACAGTAACCACCACCAGCTTCGATGGGATCATTTGTGGGATAATCAAGGAGGCAGTGTGGAAATTTGTATGGAATTTGGAACTGCAAAAAAAAAAATTATCATGAAAACTTACTGTTTTCTGTAATGGCCTACTGCTTAATAGAAATATACCTCTCAGACTTGGTTGGGTTATATGATTAAAGACTTGTTGAGAGAGAGAGAGAGATATATATATATACATACATACATTTATGTATGATTTTTAGTGCCCTACTTTTGCAAGCTCAGCCTAGGGGCTGACTGAAGTTGAGCACTTTTATGGTGAAGATGCCAACTAAGAAAGGTTAATATAAGTCATTTTAATGACACCATGAAATACCATTATCTTCAATACACAATAAACAATCCTGTTTACTTTTGCTCACAGTAATCAATCCTGTTAATGCATAAAATACATGTTCTCTAGATTGTTCTCACACACATGAGGTGGCCCTGCAGAGTTGAGTGAGAAAAAACTGTAAAATCTGTTGTAATGGCACATTAGCAAAAAGAAAAAAAAAAGAGGGATATACTTTTGAATGCACCCTACTAACCTGGAATGACTGTAAAATAGGATTTCATGCTCTACAACAGCACTTGGAGAAGGTTTAGTACAGTGCATCAGACAGCCATCTAGCTCTCAGCACTAAGTAACAAAAACCAAAAATCAAAACAAAAACAACCCCCCCAAGTCCCCCAATTATCATTATAAGTACATTACACAAATAAACAAACCCACTATAACTAAAATGGATTCAGATGCCTACTTTTTTTTTATGAAACAACACAGGCAGTTTAGCTAGAGAGTAAAATCCACTCAGGTAAAATGGTAGAATTTCGTAAAACATTCTCTATTTTCTTTCAGCTGCTTTTTCTATTTTCTTTCTTGAGGCCACATCCATTTTCTCTAGTGATTGTTGGTTATTTCCTCCTTTACTGCACTGGACAATTATTCTTCCTGGGCTAGTTGTACCAGAGAGAAGGAAAAGGGACTTAGGCATTGATCACAAACTAACCAGGTCATTATAACCCCTATCTATTCTGACTAACTAGGGTCATATTCATTGTGCTGCCAACCCCCATGCTAAAATAACCCACTCTCCAGAATTAGCTTATCCCACAATTTATAAAACTATCTAAATATGTGACAGCATTTAGACTTATTTCCTTTTTACAAATCTTTCTTTGAAGTCCATTAATAAACAAAAAAAGTCTGAGGCTTCAACAAAAAAAGCAAAATGCCCAATCATAATCTTCAATAAAAATAAGATGTTATTGCTTTATTTTACTAGGAAGCTGCATTTTCAGTTTCCATTGCTCTCTTTCCACATAACATTTTGTTCAAATTATTCAAATTCTCTTATTTTGCTTTAGACATCTCTCTCATCTTTCCTTAAGCTCCTGCACGTGTTCATGAAAGCAGTATTTATGAGCATGTTCAAGTTACAGTAACTACACAAGAGCAACTGTTTACATTACAAAATGCAAACAAATGAACTTGCAATCTTTTTTAGATCTAAGTATAAATAAGTAGCAAGTAATAAATGAAGTTCAAGTAAGTGTCTTTTAGGTAATTGTTCCACCATGCTCTTCCTTCCAGTAGACAAAATACTTTCAACTCAGACTGAAAGCAAAAAGTGAGCAGTGAAAGACTTTCAAGAAAAAATTTGGTGCTTTTACAAGCAGCAAGAAGTCTGTCATTCAAGCTCTATTTCTGCTGCTCAAGCAGGACCTGAGAAGACTATAGTTCTTTGCTAGATACTAGCAAAAAAGTGAACTTATTAGTTATGGATACAAACATAAAATTAACATATAATATTCCGAATACAATGAGAGCTGATATTCTCACCCTATCAACTCTATTATCAAAGCATGCATATATTTAAACAGATCGCCTAAAGCTTTTATTCTCAAATGTTTCCAGCCTTTAAAAAATATATCCTTAACACAGTGTTTCATTCCAAGCTCTCCTTAATATTTCCCACCTGAATCAAAACCAGCACAAACATTTAAAATCTGTAAGTGTAAATGCTAACTATCTCAAAATGTCCTGGTATTTTTAACACTAGTATCTACTTTTCTCCCATCTGGGCAAATATTTTTGCTGTTGTTGTTCCAGGCATCTAAGCATGTAAGTTCCAGGACTACATGCATTTAAAAACAATAAAAATCTTTCAGAGGTCCAAGTTTATTCAAATCCCAGAGACCCTCGCTTGGGGTTTTGTTTGTTTGCTTTTTTAATTCATACACATACTCAAGTTCTAAAAGTTTCCTCATTGGATTTCCTTCACCATACTACCTGATTCAAGACCCTTTTTCCCTAGGAACTACAAAGAACTCAGTTCCTTAGACCACATTTGATGACCAATTTGCATCTTCACATCTTTTGTTTATTCTTCCAGCACAGAATCCATTAGGCCTTGTTGTTAGGTTACAGGAAGGATTGACAGGTTTAGAACTTAAAAGTCCATGAACTTGTTTGCTCAAAAAAACCAAATTGCGAGCAGGGCGTATAAGAGTGCATGCCTAACTGTTTAGTTTATACAATTTGGAACTTCTATCCCTCTGTATCACATAAGCCATTTATCAACTGTAAATATAAGCTAAAACACAGGGAATGCAGCAGCAAAGCTGTACAATTAACCAGGAGAAAAAGACAAGAACTGCAAGGAGTTTATTATAGACTGAAAATGAAAGTCACAATAGAAATTGAGCACTAGACACACTAAATACAGAGAAGCTTAACATGTGGAATTCCAAACACGACTTTTCAAATGCTGCCATGTCAAGAGTAATGGATGATTCACCTTTCAGCAGAATCTGGATGGAAAATAAACTAGGATTCCAAAGAAAGGAAACAGACATTTCTAAATAAACTGTACTAAGCTATAATGCCATGTTAAAACTACTGATATTTCTCCATTAAATGACCACCCAATAATCTTCCACAAAATAACAATTATGAGGTCAATGTTTGATCAATCTCTTGAGGTCAGTCTCAAGAAAGAGTTAAGGTTTAAACTTCTTATTTCAAGTAAAGAAATGTAGCTGGTTCTTAATCTACATGACCAGGGAAACACCCACTTGCGAAAGAAAGAAATTAAACAACTTGGACCAAAACTCATTGTTCTACGCAGTCAGAGAAAAGGGAAGGTACCAGAAATGACATGAAGTTAAATTTTACAGGGCTATTTGCTCATGCACATGAGCCTGAATATATACAATTCTACAGAACTTTCTTTGGACAACTTTTTGATTAAGAACATCTAGTGAAACTTTCTCCTGAAGATTCCCTATTCCTGAGGGGAAGAAAAGCAAACCAAAAAAACAGTCCAAACAAAAAACAAGGACAAACCCACCAATTAATCTGGTATCTACTGGGCAAAAGAAATGAGCAGCAGTGAGAGTCAGTAAGGAAAACTGTTCCTTATAAGAGCCTTTCTCTTTACACTTGTTCTTTTTCTCAAAAAGATGGCATCTATCTGACCACAAGCCAGTGTCTCAGCTAAAGTTACAAATACAGTGTAAAAAAAAAAAATCCAAACAAAACCATGACACTACAAAGCTTTTTTCTTTGCAGCAAAGGGCAATATGGGAGGAAGAGCTAAGCTGAAGAAAAAAAAAACCATAACCAAAAATCCAAACCCAGCTTTCTTGTGTGTAGGTAGAGCATGGGAGTCTGATCAGATAACTTATTGTGACTATCAGCATCAGTGAAAAAAATACAAGCAATTATACCTAAAGGACTTGTCCTGGGGTGATGTTATGAAGCTGCTTTTTTCCTTAACTGTCTGCTCAATGCCCAAGGATGCTGTGCCTTTGAGATGGACCCGGGGCTGGAGCCACAGGACCCACAGGGTGCGGGGCAGTTTAACAGTGGAGCCCAACGGCTCGGGGGGCTCGGGGGGCTCTGGGGCTCGGGAGGGAGCGCGCCGGGAGCGCTGCGTTAATCTTTGGGTTTCTTTTGTGTTCTGGCTAGCTGGAAAAAGGTTCTGTTGGTTTCTCTTGTTCTTTTTCCCTTCCCTCTCCCTTGCCTCACTGCCTCCCTTCCCTCCTTGCCAGTCTGGGGAGTCTGTGGGTGTGGCCCCGGCTCGTCCGAGCCCGGAGGTCTCTTCCCTCTCTGGGAATTTGTTGTATTTTGAGGGGTTTTTTGTCCTGTTCTACCCTGTTTTGTTTGGTGTTAATAAACAGTTTGTTTTTCCCACTTTCACTTGCTGTGACCCACTTGTCTTACTGGTGGAGGAAAAGAGGAGGCCCTTTTCCCTTTGGAGGACACACTCATTCCAGAGTGTTTCCTCCTAAGTTTTGTCTCCAAAACCGAGACAGGACTGGTCTCCCATTTCTGTTACCCCTTTAATTTGTGATGATCTAGGGCAATGCATTTATTTTTGTCTCGATTCCTTGGTATCTCTCCTTCCCCTCCAAACTCCCACCACCCCTCCCCAAACTCAGAAAACACAGCATTGGTAAAAGTAGGCAAGTAGTATGGGGCATTTGTAACATGTTTTAACAAAAAAAATCCCAACCCCAAACAACACAATAAAACACTCACATCAACTGTCATCCTGCCGTACAAAACCCATCAAGTTAAAGCAGTATCTGACCGTGCCTCCAGTTCAGAGAGATGTTCCATCCAGCACAGATTATACTTCAACAGACATTCTTTACTTTTTATCAGTCACACTATAATCAGATTCAATCAATTCTACAGGAACACAACATGTCAGAGAACCTCATACAGCATTCCAGTACAGAAACACTACTCTACTTTTTGGGTCATATCATCTTGCAAGATAAAAAGCCTAAAGGAAAACCAGAGAGCATGCATCAAAAATTCTAAATGGAAGTCCTCAAGTGTATAATTTTAAGCATTTTAATAAAGATACCACATTCTTTCAAAATGAGAAACAAAATCCAATTCCAGACTATTTTGTCTATGAAAATGATGCATTTCCTAGAGTAGCCACTTCTATGTAGAACTTACAAGCCACAGTGCTATCTATTAAAACAGTAACCGCCCAAGCTATTGAAATTCACTGTTCCAAAACTTGCAGTAATCTCATTTCTCTCGTTTTTCTCACTTCTGAGTAATAGGAAAGGAGTTCTGGTCCATTAACTCGCCCACTCTCTCCTGGAGGAAGTTGACCAACTCGGCTAATACAAAGACATGCGTTTCATCCAGGTCTTGTATGATGAACTTCTTTCCCAAAGCATTTGACTCATCCAGGTAGAGCAGAAACTGCTTCATTGCTGGGTCACTGTAGAGACAAACACACATCAGATTCCACCTCACAGTTACAGTTACAAACAGAAGAAACACCATTTGAAGACATTCCCAAAGATTTTAGGAAAACTAAAATTAATTTCAAGAGTCCCTCACAACTTAAATACAGTTTATGAAGCTTTAGTAAAAGTTGTTTCTTTCACAGTAGTTTTGGTTACTTCAGAGGCAAAAATAAAATGGTAATAAAGTCTAATGAGTAGAACCAGCTGCTTGATTAGCAGATAAGCTTCCCTATGTTGCTGCTAAGGCAGCTTAAAAAAAAATTTCAAACCAAAAGCTTCAGAAGTTTCAAACCAAAACTAAAACTCAAAAATACAACCCTTAATAAGGCAAAACTGAACTTACATTTCTGATTTCAGCAATAGCCTCATAAAAACATGTTTTCTTAAAGCATAAGGATAACCAAAACACAGGAGAACACAGATTTCACTCAAAGTAGTATAGCATAGACAAAGGGCGCTCATATAAGAATTGTACATTTCTCACACCCTAACTGAACAGTCACATCACCTTCTAAATTAAATTTAAATGTTTAGAAAAAAACATTTTGGAATTATGGAGCTGCTTTTGTGCAGTTATAGATTGCAAATATATTAACACATTAAGTGTACAGCAGAAATCTCATACATCATATAATGCTATACTATGACCCCACAAATCTTAAATGATGCTTGTTTTTATTTTGGAGGTAGCCAGGGGCCTGAGTCTCAGTCCAGAGATGAGATTATATGAAAACACGTACATTGCACCTACATCAAAAACTGACATTTACAAACTCCAAACTCCTTTCCAATATGATCTACAAACAGAACCGCATGTCAGCCTTGCATGGCATTCAGTCTAGAACTAATTAAAAAAAAAACAAAACAGGAAAGGAGAAATGAAAGATTACCTCATCTCCCTTAAGAATCAGTAGAGAAATACTTTGTTCACAAACAACACCAAGAAAATTAGTTTGCAAGCAATATAAAGAACAAAAGGGAGCATCTAATATTTTCAAGGAAAAATTGCAAAGGTAACTGGATCGCTTATACTAGGGTAAGTTGTACATGACAAGCATATGGATAACTTATGTATACAGCTAAAATTTTAATTTGTGGACCTTTCAGAAAATATGACAATGTTGGGGGACCATCAGACATGGTAGAATATAGCTTTGAAGCATAATTTCTCATAGTTAATGCTTATTTTAAGTATTTTATATCCTTTTCTCTACTTTGCTAAATTAAAGTAATCTGCAGACTATTATATATTTTACAAAAATTGGGATTTTTATACCAATGTGATTGCTAACATTTTTGCCATCATATTTTTTAGCCCATATTCATACGGAGTTTTCTATTCTTTAAAGAGATTAAGCATAAGTGGAAAACAGTCTCTTGAGAACAAAAATGGGAGCTTGGAATTAGGATTACCTACAACTGCCTCTCTCCTTCTTCCCCCAAAGGTCACACTTTTCTCTGCTTGTTCAGCACCACCCTTCCCCACAACAATTCCTTTTGTCTGGACTCTTCAGTTACTTAGATTATTTCCAGGTCTAAAGAAATACACAGTCTTTGACAGAAGGACAGGCAGTGAATGCTGTTACTCACCACTCAACCAGAACACCTTTCAGAACATTCACCATCTTCTCGGTTCCCTTACGAACGCTGAAGAATCGGCAAGAACAACCCTTGCTTTGGATCGCACCGGCGATCACAGGAAATCTGAAAGCAAACAGACCCCACACACCCCCAACAAACAAAACCAACCAAACACCTCGGTTAAACTCAAAGATTCTTTGCGACAACCCCACTCCCCACCGGAGTTGCTGGTCCCTCCTGCCCTTCATCTCCGCCTTGGGCACAGCGGCTCCCAGGGGATCCGATCCCTCCCGCCCGTCCTTCAGCTCCGCTTTGGACAGCGAGGCTCCGAGGGGATCCGGTCCCGTCCCTCACCTCCGACGCGGACAGAAGATTTCCCCGGGGCTCCGATCCCTCACACGCACCTTCCGCCCCGCCGCTTCCCGGCCGGCGCACACGCATGCGCACGCGCGTGCGCCGGCCCCCGGCAGCGCCCGCGGATTGGCCGGGGCTGCCGGCGGCGTGATGGCGTCACGCGGCACGCGGGGGCCGCCGCAGCGAGCGGCGTCGGCGCCGGCGGAAGGTGGGAGCGGCGGCCGCGGGGGGGGGCGCGGGGATGGCGGCTGGCGTAGCAGGCGGAGGCCGGGGCGCAGGATAATGGGTGTTTTGTTCCTCCCCGTTGGAAGGAAGCGCAGAGCCACCCTCGCTTGTCTCCTTTTACATGTTGCATTGCTTAAAGTTGGGTTTGCGGTGGTGGGTTTTGTTGTTTTGGTTTTTTTTAATACGCCCCAGTTGCGCAGTCGCGAGGCGGGTAGGTGGGCACCGCACCCCGGGGCGGGCCGGGGCGTGGAGCTGCCGAGACTAGCTGTGAAACAGGGTGTGAAATGGGTCCTTTTGCATTAAACTCGTGTGCCCCTAGGCACGAAAAGCTCAGCGTGAGCCGGCAGAGCGCGCTCGCAGCCCGGAGAGCAATCGGCTGAACCGAGGGCAGCGTAGCCGGCAGGTCCAGGGAAGGGATTCTGCCGCCCTCCTCCGCTCTGGTGAGACCCCCCTGGGATCCCTGGGCAACCTGCAGCCGGCTCTGGGTTCCCCAGCATCAGAAGGACATGGGGCTGCTGGAGCAAGTCTAGAGAAGGGCCACGAAGTTGATAAAGAGGACTGGAGCACTTTTCCTATGAAAACAGACTGAGGAAGTTGGGCCAGTTCAGCATAGAGAAGGTTGCATTGGAGACCTCACAGCAACCTTCCAGTATCTGAAGGGTCCTGGAGGGAAGTCAGAGAGGGACACTTAATCGGGAGCTGTAGTATAGGACAAGGAGTAATGGGTACAGATAAAAAGGGGAGAAATTTAGATTAGATATTTAGAAAGAAATTCTTGTCTGTGAGGGTGGTGAGACACTGGAACAGATTTCTCAGGAAGGTTGTGGGTGTCCCAACCTTGGAAATGTCCAAGGCCAGGCTGAATAAGGCCTTGAGCAACACGGTCTAGTGGGAGGTGTCCCTGCCTATGGCAGGGTTTTTTGGATTAGGTGGTCTTTAAGGTCCATTCCAGACCCTTAACATTTGATAATTCACTGTTTCCTCTTGGACCTGAACAGAAGCTCCTGGCAACAGAGAAGTGGCACTCACTTTGGCCTCCTGTGTTTGCAGATGCATGTTGTAGATTTTAGTAGTTTTGGCACCTGCTGTCACTGAACCACATTTTGCTTGCAAACTGTGGTTAGAGAGAAGAGTAAATGTGAGTACTGTGATTCTGTGAGTAAAGCTAGTAAAGGAACTGTCATGAGACAGAGAGTTTGGAGGCAGGAGAGGTGTCTCTAGAGGGCTGATTATCAATGTCTGAAAAGTGTTTCACAGTGTGGTGTACTCTGTTGAAGTGAATGGATAAACAATATTGAAATGATGGAAGTCAAAAAGCAGTCTGCAGTGATTGTGACAGTGCTGGGGTAGAGCTGGTGTTTTTCAAAAATCTCCCAAACAAGCAAGACAGAAGGGAAAAATCAAAACCTGGGGAAATAAGAAAAGAGGGAAGACATGTTAAAGAAATGAAACAAAAGGAGTCCCCTTGTTTAGAGATGTTGGACACTGATGATAAAAATCATATAAGCCCTTTTCTTGGTCTGTAGAGATTACCTTAAATTCAAGGAAAATATCAGGCTTCCATATTTCAACATCAGGTTTACATTTTATCACTTTGCTTTAATTGTGATTGTGGTAACAGAGACCTAATTTGACATTTAATAAGGGCATCTATGTTTCCAACAAGAATTTGATTAGTACATGAAGATACTGGTGTGTTTTTACATCCATTTAAACCCATTAACTCAGTATTTCATTTAGTATAAATGCATCGATGCAGACACTGAAATTTCACTTCAAAGATACAAGTTTCATGTTACTTCTGCAGCATATGTAAAGAGTATTAGTTGATATGTAGTAGTTCTTTAAGCCTTGTTAGTCAAAATGAAAGACTTGCTTGCCAGCACAATAAATTATGAACTTTAAAAGCAGTTGGTTACTGAGTTGTATTAAATCCCGTGTCATACTGAGTAATGTCTTAATGGAGATATGATCATATCTGGTACTTAAGGAAGGGTGACTAAGAAGTAGGGAAGGAAACTTTTAGAAGCAGAGAAGTTAATTGGAGATACTTAGTCACTAGAATCAACAGTAACATAATTGAGAAAAAACTGCTTTAAACTTTTCTTGTAATTGAAATTCAGCCCATTAAATTGAGAAGTTTATAGAGTTCTTTAATTGGAGTGCTTTATATAGAGCAAAATGACAAACATGGTTTATTGTGACCTTTGCCATCATGACCTTTGCTGTAAAAAGACAGGAAAAAAATGCTACAGGTTTTTCTGCTGTAATTCTTAAATCAATCATTACTTTTTTTTTTTTTTTCCTCCCCCATTATGCAGAATGTCAGTGGCTGCTTACTGTGTATTTTGCTACAGAAAAATAGGAACCTCTGGTCCAGCCACAAAAACACACCTACCCTGGAATGATATCAGTAAGTACATGTCACTATTTATTGATCTGAAGTGTTAATAAAAAGAAATGATATGATACCATGCATAGTTAAATGATACTTAAGTTCTAAGCCCTTGAACACTTAGCGATTAAAAGCTGCTGTTTGTCCCTGCTCTCTGCTTCTGACCTTACTTTGCCTACTGATATGTAATATGACACCAGCAGATTATCTGGGAACAGATACAAACACTAGATGAGGGTCTTTCCCTAACTAAATGTGATCTCCTTAAACTATCTTCGATTTCATTTGTATTTGATTTTTTTTTGTAGCCTCTAGAGCCATGAAATAATTACGTTCATAAACAGCGAATAAAGCTTGTTTCTATTATTTCTTTTTCCTTTTTTACTCAGCTCTGCAGTCTCTCTTGCTTAGTCGCTGCTTTCTTTGGTGCCTTCAGCATGTAACGACAATTCTTACAATTCTGAAATTTATTTCTGAGCATTAAAGATAGGATATTTCAATTTCTGGAAGCATTGCATTTTTTTCTGTTTCAAACTTCTCTGCCAGTTATTTCTTCAACATGTAGCTGCTGCCTCTTGTCTGCATGCAAAATTCTTATGACCTCACAAAGATGGAAGCTGGTAGCAGTGGTTGTGGGGCAAATCTCCCAATTCATGCTGAGGAAAAGAAATTATTCATGATAGGTGAGATTTGGTCCAGTGGGTTTGCTGCTACTGGTAATGATAAGAGTTTCTCTGTGTAGAGATCCTTATATCCAGATAATCATATCAACTTTGTAGATACAAAGTAGCTGAAATCTGATAGGAATCATTAGGGTTAAAAGGCAAATTGTTGCAAGTAGTATGTGTTTGTTATCTGTTTGCTTTATAAATTAGATACAGTGGAATTACTTTTAAAAATATATTTTCTCATGGAGACTCTGCAGGCCTTCTCAAAGAACATACACAGTCCTGTATGTAATATAGTTCCAACATGAAAGAAAAAGCAAACTCCTTAAAATTATTTAGAGTTCCAAATAACTGCTAGTGTTACAAGCAGAGAAAGTTTGTTGATTCTTGTCGCTGAGCAATGAATACAATTGAGAGGTAGCAATATTCAAAGTAAATAGCACTGGCAGGATACCTGTTTTATCATCTTGCTTAGGAGAGCAGGAAATCCAAATCAAGTAATGTTTTCTCCATTTGTAAATTTTGTTTATAATTTCCTGGCAGCCAGAGAGCAATAGAAAATTTTTTTTAAAGCTTGTTCTTAATGGCTGGTATTCTTACTGTCTGATTATCAAATGGTAACTGTGTTTATATTGAGGTGATCCACACAACTTTGTTTGACATTTGGTTTTAATTTTTTCAAGGAAAAATTGCAAAGGTAACTGGATCGCTTATACTAGGGTAAGTTGTAACTCATAAGCATATACATAACTTATGTATACAGTTAAAATTTTAATATATGTATCTTCCAGAAAACATGCTAATATTAGGGGATGTTAGATATGGTAGAATATAGTCTTGAAGCAGAATTTCTGGTAGTTATAACTTATTTCAAGTATTTTGTAGCCTTTTCTGTACTTTGCTAGATCAAAATAATCTGCAGACTATTACATATTTTGTAAAATCTGGATGATTTATACCACTGTAGTTGGTAACCTTTTTTCATTATGTTGTTTTAGTTGATATTCATATGCAGTTTTCTTTTCTTTAAAGAGGTTTTGTATTCATTACATATGAAGTCCTGTCCTTAAATAAGTTACTGCAAATTGATACTCAAGCTCTACATCAAGAAAAACTTAAATCCTATGTATATGTACGTACAGCTTCTCTACGTCCAAGTGAATATCAAGGTAGGATACATAATTGTTTGAGTTCTGAAAATAGAATTCTAAGAGAATAGAATGTTTCTGGAAGTTTCCTTATATAACAAGGAAAGTTATATTTCCTGATGTCTGTTACCAAGAAATGTCACCAAATTTCTTTTAAGCTGCTGACTGTATGTTTTTTTAAGATATTTTTTTCTATACATAATTCTCTATATGTGAGATAATTCTCTTTATATAATGTCTATATGTATGTGTGTGTGTATTTTTTTCCCATATATTTATGAAAAGTGATGTGGGGGAACTGTCTTTCAGAACTTCTAGTAATATAAAAATACTCTTGTAGGGATCACATACAAAGCCAGAAAAGAAATCCATAAAGCAGTGAGAAAAATTCTAGAAACAGAAGCTAAAATCTTCCGGAGACCTTTTAATGGTAGGTATTGAAAGCAGGACTTTATGTATGATGATTATTTTTTAACAGTAAGAAGTAGGGCATTTAGCAAGTAAAATACTTTTCTCACAAAGTTACCATGTTCTTTTCTTCTTGAAACAGTGATAATATATCTTGTAATTTCTATATTAATATGGATTACCAGTCAGTTGTCTATTTTCTATGTATTTAAACAATTTCTTTTCCTACAGTAAGTGACAGTGATGGTTAAGAGGAGATTTGAGGGTTGGTTTTTCTCTTGTTCCAGAAGAGATTTAAAATTTAAGTTACCAGGTTAATATTTGATACCAGTTTTGTGTACAAAAGGTATTTGTGGGATGAAATACTCTTAAAATGTCATTTTAGAAAAGTGTGCTATGTTTCCATCAAAATTGACAATATTAACTGACAGCAGCACAGTTTTGTGGAACAGTGTTGCTGCTTTTTCGAGTAATTTAAAACAAGAATTTCCATTTATATAAGAAACTGTGCTCCTGAGGCATGCTGTCTATTCTCATTTAACTCTCTGTTAAATGATTATAGCAATGTGCATCTCCATTGTGTCATCCTATGAAATTAATTGTTCAAGGTCAGAGCCTCAAGAGTTGCTAACAATTTGCAGCTCCTGCTGTTAATTCTGGTTGGTAAGCGCCAGCCAGGGGTTGTGGGTGTCACATAGATATGAAATATTGACTTGGTGCCACTAAAATGAGTCAAACTCACCATTTCAAGACCAGCATTTTACTGATGCCATTCTGTAATTGTTTATTGTACTAATTTAATGTTAAAATGTTACACTCTGAATTAGTGTGAACGAGTAATATTCAAATATTAGAAAAAAACATGTTTCCTAACTCAACACAGAGAAACATGTCTGGTTAAAATGTTCATTAATAATAACTTGGATTTCATTTGTTTCCTGGTCAAAGAACAATTCAGTACCTTTGATGGTGAAGATCATGAGTGTGCCTTATGGCTTCTCTTAAAGAGAAGTCAGTCAGAAGACAAAGCAGTCCGACTGCAGGCTGTGCAAGACCTGGCAAGCAACAGTCATTGGCATGGTAATGTATGCTGATGTAGCCTAATTTGTCCCAGAAAGTCCACACAGTCTCAGTTAACTGTTCCAAGTCTGCTGACAACATGAAGAAAAGCTAGTAGCTGCAGGAAGCATAAATATGCTGGGAAACTTGGTCTAAGATGTGGGGGAGTTATTTACATTTCAAGTAGGTGTTCTTTCCTAATACCCGGACACAGTGTGAGTGTCTGCAGAGCAGGCCTCTCTCTGTTTCCCCACCAGAGAATTGTAACCATTGCTGTGGTGTGGAAGAGCAGTTTATGCTCATTAATTCCTTGGGCTTTCTGTTGGGACTGCTAACACAGTCTCAAGTTTTGGCAGTGATTTTTTTATAAGGCTCTGTAGGAGTGAGTTTAAGGCCATGGTTAAATTAATAAAAATTGGTCGGGAGCTGATAGGTGGTAATGACAAACCAGAGGTAGAGGGTTTGTATGTGCAAGCATTTTCTGTAAGCCATTTTTTGTCCTAGTTATTATTTAATAGTAATAAGTTCTCCCTCTTGCTCTAGCAACAAATATCCTTGAAACCCCAAGTAAAGGGGAAGTGTGGGTATGTGTATTTGTGTTTCCTTCTCTCCCCTCCATCACCAAGCTACATAAACTAGGTGACATTCTATTCTTGACATTTCATTCTGGACCCTCATTCTGATAATTTGGTCAGTTGTGGATCTTTCAGTCTTCCAGTGCGACTCCACACGATGGGATTTATCTTGTTTCAAATTGCCTCTTTAAAATTCTAAGTAATTTCCACAGGGAATTTACACCAGTAAACTGTTTGAAAACATTTGAAAGTGAGGATGTACCAAAACTGAAGCTTTGTCCTTTGTAGAAGAATACTGTTAGCAGGTGATTTCAGGATCTCAGAGCCCAAGATGTCCAGTATCAGGAATTCAGTTGCTTTTTATCTCCCTCTTTCTGTAGTGCTCATTGTTGCAGTATTTGGATGTTTCACAAACACTGATTATTGTTGTCAACTGCCTCATGAGGGAAACAGGCTTTTTTTAACCTGATACTTCAAAACCAAGTCATAGAAAGTTTAGGACTGAAAGTATGTGCTAATGTTTCACAGCTAGGACCAAAGTGTTCAGCTCCAGTGAGTTCAGTTTGCAGGTATAAATGATCTCCACCAAAGAAAAAATACTGCCAATCTGCAACTGCGAAAAGTGTATTTTAAATGGCTTGTCAGTTTTGTTCTAGAATTGTATAACAATAACAGGAATAGAAGGAAATTTTTATGGAAAAGAGTATTTATTCACATCAAGGTTATATTTTCCTTCTGTTTGCCACTGAATTATCAAACTGGCCTTTAATGAACAGTTAGTGCCCAGGTGTATTTCAGCTCAGTATAGTGCTGGTCTAAAATCTGCAGTTTTTAACTTTTGGAATCTCTGGTTATAAAATCAAAGGATTTTTTTAAGTAGACTGTGGAGAGATGGTTCTTCTTTTAAAGTATATTTACAAAGTAGATCACAAACTACATTTAAAACAAAATTAAATATTTAAAGTTAGGGTTAAAACTAATACTGAAATTCTTGTACAACAGATTATCAATATGGCACAGTTGCTCAAACTTGTGATCAAAGGACTGCTATAGGTTTGGCTCGATCCAAGGATGTCGACCTTCGCTTTTTCCTGCCTCCACCACCATTGCCAAAAATAAAGACTGTAAGTAAAGGAAAAGTAGGTATTAGATGATTCTTAGTTGCTTCTTTTTACTGCTTTTGTTGTTGTCAACTGTTTAAAGTGGAGTTCTTCTAAAGTAACTAACTAGTAGTAAAATTAAGACCCAAATGTATGACATACCCCCGGGGTATATCTGTGTTAGCAAGTGGCATGATGGAAAGAAATAAGGTTGTAAGCATTGATAAATTATTGTTCTTGGACTATATATCCAGATTACATATTTACAAACAGTGAAGTCTGTGCCAGTTACCAGTCTGACAAAGGCACTGCTTGTCTATACCCAATAGGCAATGTGAAGAAATCACGCCTTGTTGATGCTGCCAGAATCCTACACCTAGAGCTCCTGGTGGCCTTTGCCTTCTCAATACTACTGTGGTGCTCTGCTGTAGGCCCACCTCTTCACTGCCAGCTTTTGGGTGCCAACAAATCCTTATTGGATAAATTTGGCCTTGCTTTCTTTTAAAGTTAATTTTTACGTGTGTGTGTGTATGTATATATCTATATATATATATATATATATGATGGCCTGAGGAGTCATGTCATCAGCTTCTTCAATAAACAGCTGGCATAGGAAATATAGTATACAAGGTATTTTGTAATGCTATAAGAATGAATAATGCAGAAGGCCCTGTCAGAAAATACCTGTGTATCTTATTCAACAGAACTCTGAATATGTGCTTTGATTGGTAGTGATATTCTCAGTTTTTGCTTTCTTGTCTTTGTAACGTTATGTGATAGCAGATGTGTACCTGCCAGTCCTTAAATACTAGATTACACTAGTATATGGTAATGGATATATATTTACAGCAGTGTGATTGCTAGGTGATTGAAGCTAAGAGTTGCCAATCTGCTGCTTAGGAAGTTGAAGCAAATCATTGTGGCAGCTCTACACAAATAAGTCTCCATCTCTGATTTTATCAAGGATTAGAATAACTGCAAGTTCCATGACTGTGGGCAAGTAAAATTACTTTGTTGAATCTATCAAACAATATATGGATTGTTAAATGAATACTTACATTAATTTTTTAGACAAAACCTTAAAAGAAATGTCTTTATTTTTTACTAGTAATTTATACATTCATTTTAATGGTGCAGCACCAAAAGCACAGCATCACAAGCTGATGAATGAGGAAGGTGATTGTCCCACTCAACACTCTGTGCAGTTTTGGGCACCACTCTATAAAAAAGACATTAAGCTATTAGAGAGGGTCCAAAGGAGGGCAACAGAGATGGTGAAGGGCCTTGGGGGAAGCTGTATGAGGAGTGGCTGAGATCACTTGGTCTGTTCAGCGTGGAGGAGACTGAGGGGAGACCTCATCACAGTCTACAACTTCCTCATGAGGGGAAGCTGAGAGGCAGACACTGATCTCTTCACTCTGGTGACCAGTGACAGAACCTGAGTGAGTGGCCTGGAAGCTCTGTTAGGAGAGGTTTAGGTTGGATATCAGGAAGTTTTTCATCCAGAGGGTGGTTGAGCACTGGAACAGGCTCCCTTGAGAAGTGGTCATGGCCCCAAGCCTGACAGAATTCAAGCAGCTTTTGGACAATGCTCTCGGGCACATGGTGTAATTCTTGGGGATGGTCCTGTGCAGGGCCAGGAGTTGGACTTCTGTGATCCTTGTGGGTCACCTGGAATTCTGAGTATTTTATGATTCTATGAAAAGTCTGTGTAGTTAAGGGGGAACTTTTAAGTTTCCTCTGCCAAGAGGAACTGGTTTTTCTTCTGCTCTTTGGAACCATTAGAATAAGGCCATCAAAGTATGAAGTGTAAAGCTTGCTTTTCTTCACTTACTTGGTGGTTTTAGAATTATCGGTTTCCAAAGTCTTTACAGATGTAACTATTAAACTTAAGTTGCAGAGCACTTAAGTCCAGGGTTCGTATTTTATGGTCTCATTAGTATGGCTGATTCCATTATTTCAAATATTTCTCTCTTCTGTGTTTTGCTGCATGCTTTGAACAAGAAACCTAAAAGCTATTTGTGCTTACTTCTCACAGGATTATCCCATAGAAGATGAACTTCGCTTGTTGTTGGTATCTTTACCTCAGACTGGTCTTGATCCATGTGTCCAGTACTTCACATCTCTTGCATTACGTGAAAGTAGCCAGACTCTTGCTGCACAAAGGGTGAGTTTCCATCTGCAGAACAGAACTGTTTGGGTTCTTTGTTCCTGCAGAGCTCAGAGATACAAACCTTTTTCCATATTTTTGATCGTTGTAAGAGGAAGAGAAATACAGACACTTTGTGATTGTAGAACATAAGCAAAATCTCTTTTAAATACAGTGTCTGCTTGAAAGCTTGTTTATATTTCCCAGCTGTACTAGTTGAAAGGTCTAGTGCAAGATTATATTTTATCTTCCCATTAAGCAGACATTTCAACACTCTGTCCAAAACTTTCCTTCCCCTTGTGCTCATAAAATGATTTTTCACATTCCATCTTACTGTTGTTTGAATGTTCTTTTACTGATGAGGTTATTAAACCTCTGTTAAGTCTCTAGTAAAATGGTAGATTGTTAGCACACCTACCATTAAATAGTAAACTCTGTTACATCACATGGAAATGCCTCCCTGAAACAGGTCCCTGTTACCAAACCAGAATTGGAGTAGTCTATGGTCTGTTTGGACTTGGATCTAGGAATGCTTCAACTCTGTGCAACAACTTCCTAAGTGACTTTAAGAATGTCATTTAAAGTGCTGTTATTATTATTTTAAAGTAATATTTGTTATGTCAGTTTCATCCACTCTCTCTTGTGAATTTTTTTTATTGTTGTTGAAAAGTTCTGACTTCTTTAATCGGTGATGGTTATTTTTTATAAGATGCAATAACAAAAATGAATGTCATTTTAATAACAATGCTTGTCAGTCTTCATTTATAAAGTTTTCAGAGTGCAATAACTCTTTATTTTCTATGACAGAGTTATGTGTGCTATTTTTACACTATCACTCCTTTGTTGTTTTCACAGCCAGAGCTCGTGCTACAAAGGGAGCTTTGGTAAGACACCACACTTGGAAGTATTTTGATTTTTGTTGAGGTTATGTTGGTCTTTCTGCTGCGTGATTAAGAGACTGGTCTTCAGAGGCTGTGCCACATACTGAAGACCTTTTTCCCTCCTCTGCTAATTTTTGCAAGTCTAAAGATAATCTGATTCTTGCTTTTTTATGCTTAAGCAAATGATCTTAAAAGATGACATTCATTAACAAAATAAGAATCCTACATTTTTCCCCTTTATTGTATGTTTTGAACTTAATAGACTAAGGAGACTACAGACTTCCAGTTAAAAATAGTGAATACTTTAATGATGTACTGTTGTTTAATTTGTACATTTTGAAAAGTGCATGCATGCTGTGCACTCTTAAAAGAAATTTCTGTAGATCATTGCACACTTAACATTCTAGTTTAGAAATCCTTTTTTTTATGTAGCCATTTGAAATGTGTTATAATTTTTACTGTGTTTCATTTCAGGGAGGCTTATGGTGTTTTGGAGGAAATGGACTTCCATATTGTGAGACATTGAGTAAAATCCCTTCAGAGACAGTGGAACTCTTTTGCTTGCAGGCTTTAGTACAGCATTCTAAGGTAGTTTGTCCTTTAAACTGTAACTGAAAAGCTACATTTATAGACATGCCTTTCTAATGCACTCTCATGTACTGGGAAGGAGTTGTCCTTTCCTTGTCTCCTACCCCTCGCTCTTTCTGTAAGAATGTTCAAACAGCTGAGACAGGTGTGAAATGAACTCATTTGTGTAACAAACTAGATTTTTTTCCTCAGGGGGAAGTGTATGTAAGTTTTGTTGTTGTTGTTTCTAATATGCCCTTACAAGTTCCCCTGTACTATACCTGTATGTATCATTCAAGAAGTAAAAAAGCAGCTCTGAAATGCCAGGTTTCCACAAAACAAAATAGCCTTGTGAATTCACTCTAATCAGAAACCAGAACAGAATGCAAACCTTACCCATACACAAAGTTATTCTTTGGGTAGAACATTGCACAGCAAGCAGCTAATGCAGGGTCCTTCCCAGGACCAGTCTGTTTTTTGCAGACACAGATGAAGAGCGTGGAAGATATTTTGTAACAGTGATTCTTCTTGTTTCCTATTGCTACATTCTTCTGTGTACACTTAATTGTTCACAAGCCTAGAACACTGAGAAACAGTGTTGAGAACACCAAATTGTTACTGATAGTGGCGATGGATAAAGTGCAGTTTCCCAGTAGTCTTTTCACATCTTCCATATACACAGAAATTCTGACTTAGTCTAGAATTTGTTATATTCTAGATTTTCAGTTTAAGCAAGTTGTGACTGTACTCATTCCAAATGCCTGTTGAAAGCTGCAGACTTGAGGATATCAGCAGTTCCAAAGCTACTACACATATTCGTCTGGACTAAATTGTTGCCCTTAGGATCAGTAATGATAGCAGTACTAGCTGGAATGTAAAAAATCTTTTTCATTTCAAAGAGAAGGAATTATAATGATTGCATTTTAGGTGATGGACAAGTGGCTCTGGTTGAGATAGTGCTTTAGCAAATGCAGACAATTGACCTGTTCAGCCTCTTGACCTTGAGTTAAAATTTGGTCATGCCAAGTGGAGACCATTTCATCTCCCTCAGGTGTGAAGAAGAGTAGAGAGGTGGTACTCAGAGTTTTTCAAGTTGTCAATTCATAGAGATCTTGCATTTTGCATATTGAAATACTTATTTCTTCTTCAAATATGGCATAATAAATTCTAGATTAATAGTAATTCCTATGTAACAAGGGCTGTGTTATACCTGCTTCTTAAAACTCCCTAATTTGTGAATTAACAGCATCTAAAGAACCTTTTGCAGAACACCTATTTATTGTCACTGTATTTACTGTGTAATGCCAGATGTCTTCTCACTGTGATAAAATTGAAGCTAAAGGAGGCCTTCAGCTCTTGCAGAGGATATACCAGCTACGTAAAGATTCAGCAAAGATACAGAGGAACATAATTCGCATTATTGGGAATATGGCTTTGGATGAACGCCTTCACTCATCCATAGTACGTGCAGGTAAAAGGAAAGCTGTCTCAGTGGTAGATTTCTACTCCAAAAATTTCAGATAAATTAAATAAATAAATAGAAAATATCAATGTGCTGTTCTGTGTAAGTCCAAGCTGGTGTCTGCCTGTTAAAAGCAGTGTGCATTTTTAATCTCTGTTACACAAACGGGAAGTAGCAAAGGCACAGGAAAAGACGGTGAGGGTGGTTAAAAATTTGCAATAGCTGTGATAAAAAGAATAAATAACTAGACTAAGACACTTGGAAAAAGCAATTGAAAGAGAATATGACTAAGATTAATAAAATTCTCTTCACTGGCATAGAGGAGGCAGAGGGAATGGTCATCTGCTGTTAGTTGTAATGCAAGACCAAAGGTTCTTGCACATTAAAGTATAGAGACAGAAATAAATAGTATTTTTCCATAAACTGCATAACCAAAATAAAACTTGCCACAAAACATTGTGGTAGTTGAAGACTTACAAAGTTTCAAAGAGTGATTAGACAATTCGTATAAAGAAAAATCATAAAGTTCGACACATGGAAACCAGGTTGGCTGCAGAAAACCTGAGGGTATAGACTAGAATCAGCAGTATATAATTGTCCTTTTATTGCTCTATTCTTATATTGTTCTGCAGCTTCCACACTGCTCACTTCTGAAGAAAGGCAGCTGGACTATAAAGGCCTTTGTTCTGAGCTCTGGCACGATTCTTAAATTATTATGATTGTTGAAACCATATGTGTAGAAGAAGAGATTGAAACAGGAGAGTCAGGAGCTCCCTGGGACAGAGCTCTCAGTACAAAAGGAGTTTTAGGCAGTGAATCAAACTCCAGAGCTGAGCAGTTGGATACTGCTAGTCCAGAGCTGGATAAAGCTTCTCATTTGTTGCTGAATGATGCATAAGAAGAAATAACCTCTAAGGCTCTTTTTCTTGCAAAAACTGCTGGGACAGGAAGAAGAAAAACAGCGATGTACTGTGTAATAGCTGTGATGGGATATCTGGGGGCAGAACACTTATCTTTGATTCTGAACACTTATTTTTGACCATTCATCTTGGCTCATTTAAGAGAACTGCAAAACCAGAGACCAAGCTAGTTTTAGTCAGACTATCTTGGCAGTCTTCCATTGTGTTTGGAGAACTGAAAGTAGACTTTGGATAGTATTCTTGTTAAGTACAACTTTCACAGTGGTCCGCATATATTCTGCTTAGGAACATAATTTAAATACATTATTCTTAAAAAAAAAATCCTCAAAAAAGTCCTCAAAGGTACTAGCAGTTTTGTTTGTTTGTTTGTTTAAAACAAAACTGAAATGTCAATTCGTTCTTTTCCTCAGTCTACAGTGAGCTATCTTGAATTAGCAAGTTACTGACTATACTAGTAGCAGCATGGTTTTCAAACAGTGCTCATGAAGTAAACTCCCAGGTTTTATTTATGAACTTGACTGTAATGTAGTTGTAATTTATAGGCCACTTTTGCTGTCAGCAATAAGATTTATCAGGATTTTAAAGAAACATGTGCATATGCACATAAAATATATTCCTTTACATTTCTTACTGGTCTCTGAACATTCCCATCCATGTTTAAGAAAATTTGACACCTTACATAGAGTATCATAAAGTGTCTGTAAGTCATAGTATCTTTGACTTAAAATTTATTGAGGGTTGTATCCAATTTAATTGTCCTATGTTTCTAAGGTATAAATAGTATATGGTTTTTAGAATAGGGGAGGTGGTTTTAATTACATAGAGTTTTTCTTACTCTGGATTTTAAAATTAAAAATTATTGTACTTTTGCAGCAAGCATCAATTTTTTTTTACCTGCCATTGCTCCTATAGGTTGTTTCCTGTGCCTTTCTTATGATTTAACTTCATTGTCTCCATCTTCCTGGCATTTTACCTGCAAAAAGAGATCTGAGGTCTGTTCTTGCTACAGCTGTGCTGACCTGCTGATACACTTCCTTTTTATTCTGAGAAGGGGTTCTCCTTCAGATCATAAGCTGAACAGTAAAATACATTGCCTCCTTGCCACTCTGAATTTTTGAATTTTGGAGATTCCGCTTACCTAGCCTTGGCTTTCCTGAAGTAAAGAGTAGATTGAAATAATCTATTTTGACATTACCATTCTTAAGTTTTAGCATCTATTTTCAGAAGTACAGTTTGATGGGTGATGTTTCTGAATTCTGTTGTTTGGGTGATGTTTCTATTAGTTAACCTGCCACTTCATTTTCTCAATGTAGGTTGGGTTTCTGTACTTGCTGAAGTAATGAAATCCCCACATGTCATTCAGTCTTCTCATGCATCCAGAGCTTTGGCTAATCTAGACAGGGACACGGTGAAAGAAAAATATCCAGATGGTGTTTATGTCTTACATCCACAGTATCGTAGCAGGTAAAGTAGAAGGAGTCATTTTACATGCTGTACTTGGAGGCACTTGTTCTACTGTTCTGTTACAAAACTTTGGCAGAGTTGACATCAAAGTGCTGCTGTACTGATGTCACCTTGCCCCTCCTGCTCTTTGGTGAGTTGAGAGGACTGAATTTACATTCTCAAGTAGAAGAACAACAGAAGTGGTTGCAGCAGTCTGTAAATGTGAACAGAGTATTACTGGAATGCATGGAGAAATCTGAACACAAAACATGAAATTAGTTGTTGCTTTGTGTGGGTTGCAACTGTGACAAGACACTGGGATACAGTGTCTTGTAATTATTCTACTGGCAACAGCTCTTGTTGGCCTAAGATGCAGTAAATTTTCATCCTTATTAATAGTGATTATGTATCTAGGACTGAAGCAGTCTCCAGTGTGGGGTGTCACTTAGTAGCAACTATTCCCTGGGTCACTGGTGTAACTCAGGTTACAGTGAAGCTCTAATATGATGATAAAGCTGGAGCTACCGAGCCACGTTAACAGTAGCTGGAGGGAAAGGTGTTCTTCATTATAGAAAATTAGGATTTGTGAGGTGGCTACTTTCCATACCTGATTTTGTATCTTTCTTTTGTGTGGATCCCTAGTTTTTGTTTTTATCTGAGTATGTTCTTTGAAATATCATGAAGTGTTGTCCATAAGATAAGAAATCACATGTATTGTTAAAAAAAAAAAGCAACATTTTGGCATCACTTAGGTTAAAAGTTCCAATTTGCTAAAAGAATATGTACCACACATCTCTTAAAATTTCCTTTTGTTGATCAGCCAGCCCATCAGAGCAGACATCCTTTTCATTCATGGTCTTTTGGGAGCAGCATTTAAAACCTGGAGACAGCAAGACATTGACCGGCATTTGGATAAAAAGGCCTCAGAAAAGGAAGAGGACTATATTCAGTGCTGGCCAAAGGTAAAAAAACCGTATCATTTTCACATGTGGCTGCTTTTCTCATTAATGAGAGCTGTCCAGAGCATCTAGAAGATTGCTGTCTGGCAGATGTCTCTTTTGAATTCAGTTACTTGTAATGTTATACAAGTAGCAGTTTTTGAGTTCCTGATGATAAATTTTTGTTAATGAGTTGTTTGTTGTTCTTGCATGGAAAAGTCCCTGCAAAGTTTTATATTCTCAACATCTTTCACATGCTAGTGAAGGAGGAGGCAATGGCTGCTTTCCTTATGCTCTCTCTTTTTTTTTTAGTGGAATGTTATTGCTGAGGAAAAGATTTATAAAATAGCATTTTAAATTAACTTCCCTTTCTTACATAGGTGTCTGAGTACCTCACTTTGTGCAGGTTGCCATTTAAGTATTGTTGGTGAATAAGTAACTACTGCTCCAAGCAAACTCGCACTGGTATAGCCACTAAAGTATCTCTGTGAAATACGAACTGTTTAGTCCTGCTGGTAATCTTAGTAACTCTTGTTTCACCCAGGAGAGGGAGCCAGGAATGCACGAGTTAGAGATGAATCTTCATTCTTTGCCTGCTTTGTGGCTCAGGAACAATCTAGAGTTCAGCAAGTAATAACAGAATAATAATCGAGGTATAAAATGTATTTGGGGATTAACTGAAGAGCAAAAATCTTGCTTGATATTGTCCTCATAGTAGCATCTTTCTCCATTGCTTGCAAGAGTTTAAGTACTTTAATTATAAGCTCCTTTGGTTTTGCTTTTCTTTAATTTAGACATGGCTTGCTTCAGACTGTCCTTCCCTTAGAATCATATCTGTGGAGTATGACACCCATTTGAGTGACTGGAAAGCAAAATGTCCCGTTGAGGCTCACAGGTAACAAAAGCAGCATCTGCATTTTGGAGGGGGAGGCGGGAAGTAGACCTGTAAAGCTGATCCTTGGCATCACCTAGTGTGAAGGAGTGAATTTAACTTTTCCTGTTGCTTTGAAAAATCAAATTTGGAAAAATACTAAGTATAGTCATGGTACGCTTAAGTTTTTAGCCTCGTGGATAGCTACATATGGCAATTGCATGAATTCTTACAGTCTGTTCCCCTTCGTGTTAAGGGACACAGTAAATTATACTATTGGTTAATGAAAATACAGCATCAACTTTATATCTTAAGGTGAGTATTTTTTAAAGTGACACAATAATGCTTCATAAGCACAGCAAAAAAAATCACTGTACTGTGGCTTTATACTCCTGATAAAATGAAGCATATATTTTCATAGAGTCATTTAGGTTGGAAAAGACCCTTCAGATGACCAAATATAACCATTACCCAGCACTGCCAAGGCCACCACAAAACCATGTCCCTAAGTGCCACATCCACATGCCTTTTAAAAACTTCCAGGGATGGACTCAACCACTTCCTGGGCAGCATGTTTCAGAGCTTTACAACCCTTTTGAGGAAGAAATTTTTCCTAATATCCAACCTAAACCTTCCCTGGCACAGCTTAAGGCTGTTATCTCTTGTCCTGTCACTGGTTCCCTGGGAAGAGGGGCCAGTCCCCACCCGGCTGCAACCTTCTTTCAGGTGGTTGTAGAGAGTGGTAAGGTCTTCCCTGGGCCTCCTTTTCTCCAGGCTAATCAATCCCAGTTCCTTCTGCCTCTCCTCACAGGACTTGTGCTCCAGACCCTCCACTGGCTCCAGTGCCTTTCTCTGGACCTGCTGTAGCGCCTCAATGTCTTCGTTGTAGTGAGGGGCCCAAAACTGAACACAGGACTCAAGGTGCTGCCTCATCCCTTCCCTAGTCCTGCTGGCCACACTGTTTCTGATATAAACATACTTTTATTCAAAAAATGGTACTTTGATGATAAAATATGAGAACAGTATCTGATTCAATCAGAGTGTAATTGCCCTTGCCAGAGGAATGGTGTTTTTACTGACCTTGAACAGGGTAGGTCAGAGGAGGATGCTACCATCAAACATGTTCCTCATGAAAAATAAAAACACTTTGGGCCTATAAAGGTTTTTTGTCTTGAATAGAATTTGGTAATTATGTTCAGTGATCTTTAAATCAGAATCCTTGAAACATTTATGCCGATACTTAAGCATGTAACTAGTACTGTAAATTTGACTTGTGTACTGCAGCAGAGGCATGTACATGGCTGCTTACAGGTTAAGAATCTGAAAATTAATGATGTTTTTTGTGCAGGGAAGAAAAGAATTCAACATGTGTATAATACACTGGGAACTCTGTGCTTGTTCATTCCCTCTTCCCTCTGGCTATATGAAAGATCAATGCAATTATTGCATTAAAGAAAACACAGAAGCAGGGAAAAAAATAAGGAAGACATAACTGTTAATGTGCCTATTTCAAATTAGGCAGAAAAATGACAGTAAGAAGCACGTAGGTGGTTACCTGTGCAGGTCCAAAGAAGACTGGAATTAGCTTTTAGTTGCACCAGGGGAGGTTTAGGTTAGGTATTAGGAAAAAATTCTTCACTGAAAGCATTTTCAAGCCCTGGAAGAGGCTGCCCAGGGAAGTGGTTTATTTACCTCTGTCACTGGAGGTAATAAGAAGGCAGATAATGCCCTTAGGGACCTGGGTTTGTGGTGGACTTGGCCATCCACCTTGGGCTAACAGTTGGACTCAATGGTTGTACTGGTCTTTTTAACATAAGTGAATTCTATGATTCTAAGAAAACTCTTCCTGTGTCTGTCTGGAGTAAGTATGTTAAAAGAAATAAGCATATATTTCCTTTTGTTTTCCTAAGGTAATGTCTTTTTCATTACAAAATGGAAAATTACATTACCTGCTATTTATAGTCACCCAACCATAGTATTTGATAATTTTATAATTTGATATGGCTGATAATAAATGAAAGATATTGAAGATATTTCTAACTAGCGGGAGCAAAGAGGTCGCAGTAGAAACACAACCTTACATTTGCTCTTAAATGTATGGTCTCATTCACTGTTTCAGAAGTGAGTTTTTGTATCTCTCTGCTAGCCTAGAGCATACTGTTCAACTGAAAAGACACATTTGATTATCCTTTTCATATGTGTTATAAAGCAATTTCTGGTGAGAATGCTGAGATCAATAGAGACGAAGTGAATTCTTTTGCACGGTGGTTGCCCCCATGTCCTGATGTTTTCATTACCCAAGGGCCTTCTGTGTTTGATTCTTGTTACACTGCAAGGAGTAATGTAAAGTGCAAATGTGGCACTTCCAAGCTTGGATTGGGAATTGGCATTGGTTTTGTTTTGGTTCTACTGCAGATTCATTTTAAACCTCTAATGTGTAGCTTATCCTTTCCAGAGCTCAGTCTTCTCATTTATAAAATGGAGATTATTGTGCTTTCAGTACTTTTCAGTACTATTCCAGTATAAAGCATTTGGAGATTGTTGTCTGGCAAATGTAACTGACATTAGTTGTGATTTTTTTTTTTTAACTTATCGGTTGATCATGCACACAGTTTTTCAATTTCTATACATTGCTCTACATTTTGAGCGTTGTTTAGCAAAGTACATGAGGTTTGTTCATGTTGGAGGGGGTAAAGTTCATTATGTGTTGATGTCACTTTCATAGAATAAAAATTGTTTTGCTACAATGCGTAAATGAAACTATCTAAAACTCCATAAAACAGCTTGTCAAGAAAGCAGAAATGTTTGCTGAGCAAAATTAAAATAAAACTTTCTAGCAAGAACAAGAAACTGAATTTAGCTCAATTCCCATTGACCTTGTGAAGCCATCCTTACAAAAGTTTTTGGCCTTTTTCAATGTGGAAACAATAATTAAATTGTTAATATTTGTTTACCAAATTCATTTTCATAAATGTGCAGCACTAAAATTCATTGTGGTTTAACATTGCCTTTTAACCTGTCATGCTCCATTATGCCTGTGTTTGTTTCTTCTTTGCAGGAAGTCTATTGCTTTCAGGAGCAGTGAGCTGCTTGACAAGCTCAAAGCTGCTGGGATTGGAGACAGACCACTGGTGTGGGTATCCCATAGCATGGGTGGTAAGCATGTTGCCTGTTTCATATAAAGCATTTATTTGCAGTTAGAATTCAGAATAAGCCATTAACCAAATCCAGGTAAAAATGCAATTATTCAGAATAGTTCATTTAAAAAATTGGCAAAGACCTAAAAATGAAAAACAGATTTCTACTTTCTTACTGCATTATATTTAATAGCATATACATTTTGAAAGGATTTTTAGTGCTGTTTGTTCTTACTGTGTTGATTTAAAAACTCAGTTGAAATTCATGTAAATGGAAATCCAAAGGCAAAATTTTCTCCATGATCAGGCATATAGTAAATGTCATTAGCAACACATAAAGCAAATCAAAATTGGATTTGCATCATTTGACATTTTATATTGATGCCTCCTCAGGCTTGGTTTGGGTTTTTTTCAAGTTAATCTTATATATTTGACAATCTAAGGACTAATCAACCAAGGCAAGAATGTGGTTAGTTGTTTCATGGTTAATATAGCATGATCATTATTTCACAGTGATTTAAATCCCTGCATTAATTCAGCTTCTGTTGCCAGGTCTTCTAGTCAAAAAGATGCTGGTGGATGCTTCCAAGAATCCAGAAATGGATAAAATTGTAAACAACACCAGAGGAATCGTATTTTATAGCGTACCTCACCATGGTTCCCAGCTGGCTGAATATTCTATAAATGCCAGATATCTCCTCTTCCCGTCTGTGGAGGTTAAAGAACTCAGCAAGGGTATGTTCACTTTGCTACCATCTAACAACAGGGAACTCTGCTAATCTGTTCATGGTGCTTTGGGGTTTTTCATCATGCTGTCAGAAAAAGCTGGGTAAAAACAACAAACCCCCTTTTTGTGTTTTGGGTTGTGTGTTGAATTATTGCAAGTAATTCTGAGTAGCTGTTTCATTTGATTGCAGAGGTGAGAGGAAAAGGGGGAGTCAGAACAAGTTGTTGCATATGCTAGTTGGAAAAAGGGGATTACAAACAAAATGCTACTCCTTTTACTGTCATAGTAATAAAAAACCATCTCTTTAGCAATGTACTCTTGCCAGAAAAATGCTATAATCTCATAACACTGCAAAAACTATGTTGCTCTTTTTCAGATTCTCCTGCCCTTAAAGAGCTGAATGATGACTTCTTGTCTTTTGCCAAAGACAAGAAATTTTCAGTGCTGAGTTTTGCAGAAACCCTACCAACACACATAGGCAGCATGATAAAACTGCATGTTGTACCTGTGGAGTCAGCAGGTAAGTGAGAAATAGCCATTTAATTTATTTAATTTGGTATATATTGATGTATAATTGACAATGAGAAAGGGTTGTAAGTGTTATGGTAGAAAAACCTAGAAAAATGCATCTATTGTGGTGTGGGGGTTTTTGTTTAAACTTTTGACTGAGCCTCCCAGCTGAGATCAGAAGCAATTGCATTTAGATCTTAGAATAGCAGTTTGTTTGTTTTGATTTTTCTAAATGAGAGTGAGGCTTGTTGAAGAAAGAAGGATAGACCCTGATCTAATGTTACACTGTTGGAGTCCTTTCCTCTGTAGTTATGACTACTTGTGGTTTATCTTTGTGTAGGTAAGCTGAATAATGTTTCAGATGCTTCTGTAAATTCCAGCTATTTCCTCCTTTAAAAAACTAAGAAAGAAAGTTAGTAAACTGCTAATGAAAGGAAAAAGTCACAAAGCCGGTTTTTAGTGCTGAGAATCCTTTACCTTTCACATCTCATGAACTCAAGCAATAGAGTTTGCCTCCTGAAGAGTTCCCTCCATCTTTTTGCCTTTTGTAGGAAAAGGGAAAAACAGACTTTTTTTTCCCTTGCTTTTTTTATATGTTCAACTTAGAGAACTGTTTCAAGTCTTATATTTTCAGGCTTTCTTTTGCACTGCCCAAGGTATCTGTAAGGCCAGAAACCATTGCTTTGTTAGATTTTATATCAGGCTTTCCACCAGTTGAATCCACTAGCTTGACTGCAAGGTCAGATGGCTCTGAAAAAGGTGGACTATACATCCCTGTTTCTCTGAATCACTATTTAACAGTATTTTTACAGCACGTCTTTCTCGAGCAGCAATGTTCTGCAGAAATGTTGCTGATGCACTTCTATTGTCAAGGACTGAAAAACTGGACTTTTTTTTGTTATTATTTAGCAAAATAAGATTAAAAAGAGGGCCAAATAACAGAGCCCAAATGAGCTCTGTGCACTTGTAATTTTGTAGCATCTCTTTTCTCTTCTAGAGATGACACCCAGTGCAGCACCTAAGTGCTGTTGAAAACCCTTAGAGGGCACATGGCAGTTCAGTAGCAGGACACTCATTCTGTTCAAAACACAGGCTGACAAGCAGGAAGTTCCCTGATTCTTGCATGTCTGCTTGGGCACATGAAAGCAGAGCTTCATCCTGCTCTGGTGTAATCTTACGTGCATAAAGTTCAAAGCAAAATGGGGGATTTCTCTAGATGAGAAGTGAATAGACAATAAACTGGAATCTGGCAGTAACATCATCCTCACTGGAAAGCTGGTAGTAATGGCTGTCAGGAAAGAATAAATGCTGTAGTGTGCCCCAAAATCAGTAGCTGAAAATGGAATATTTGTATTCTACAATTAAGCAATGTAAATATTTCATTTACCTGGAAATGTGTGTAGAGATTTGCAGCACATTTCAGGTTCATTCTAGTACACATTTTAATGTCCACATCAAAGTATTTTTGTAAGGAATATGGGCAGCTAGTGGTGATCAGATTCAAGATACCATGCATTAAACTACATCCCTGATCATATCAATGCTTAAACCTCAGTCAGGACTGTGCTGTTGGTCAGGTGCTGGTAAATGAGGTTTTGTTTCAGCAAAGTTGTCTGTGTGGAGAAATGTTCATTTGTGTAGTTAGAACAAAGACAGCAGAACTCTGACCTAATGGTGTAGTGTGCCAGTGTGGGTTTTGTGGCAGCATTGAGCTCTATCTGGCCATAACTGTGTGTACTGATGCTTTTAGCACATGAAAAAATAATGATGACCAAAGAGTTATATTGAAGATAGGAGAAGTTGCTTTTGAGAGAGAAATTGCTAATGCAAGATGTTCTTTTCAGTCTAGGTCACCTTATGAACTCTGGTAGCTTTCTCTTCTCTTTTTTCTTTTTTTTTTTTTTCCGTTCCCAGACTTAGGAATTGGAGACCTTATTCCAGTGGATGTTAATCATCTAAACATTTGTAAGCCAAAGAAGAAGGATGCTTTCCTGTATCAACGTACACTGAAGTTCATTCAGGATGTTTTAGCACAAGAACTGTGAGACTGAGGTTTTGCCCTCCTTTCCTGCTTGTGTCCTCTTTTTGGTGTAACACAGAAACTTCTCCTAACATTTGTTAGGGGATCTGCAGAATTACAAGGGTGCTATGTCAATAGTATCTGCTGCTGAATAATTTTCTGTACATCTCAAACTTTAGACACCTCTCCAATTTATTTCTCAAAATACATTCAAAACAAATACAAACTTGACAAAAAGAAAGTGTGTGCCCAGGGTATCTTCTTTTAGGAAAAAAAAAACCAAAAACCCAGGGTTGCTTTGAAAGCAGATAAATATACAGCTGGGAAAAAGTCTTATAGAGAGGATTAGAAACAATTAACTGAGGTGGTTATTTGTTGTGTCAAAGGGGAGAAGCAGCATGTGACTGCTGCAAAGTTTTGGTTTGTTGTCCATGTTAGGTAGCCTGACTGGAACCTGGAAAAATAGTATCCAAGGGAATGAAGGTGGCATTTTGGTCATGGCCCAGTTACAGGAGGTTTTGTCATTTGCCTTTTTATTTAATAGACCACCCAGATTTGCCAGCAGTCATGGCATCTGTTTTTCTGCATGAGAAAGAGACAGGTTGGTAACTTGCCTTACTTAGAAAATTGTCATTGTTTTAGTCTGTTTGTATTAATGAAAACAAAAAAAGAGAAATATTCACCTTCTTGTACATTTCCCTCCTAATCTTAGCAACTTGTGACCTTGCTTTTCTTAGGACAGGGTATATTGGTCAGACAGGGCAGTTCTGTGCTTGTTCACATTGAAGATGTGCTCAATGGGCTCAGCTCTTCTGCTTTACTCTTGGGACACACTAAGAAGATGGTGCATTCAAATCTCTGACTCCTGTTACTCATACAGAAACCTTTCTGTAGCTGATTTAAAGAAGAGCATTGAAAATGGTCAGGTGGAGCACAGCAAATGTAGACCCTGACAAGAAAGGTAATGCTTAGAGTTTGGAGCTGAGGTAGAAAAAATTAAAGCAGGAAAAAAATCAGATTGTAAGGCCTCACTGGAAATTACCACAAATGGTTTGGTTTCTTGGGGCCCAAATATGTCTGTTGGTGTAGATACAGAAAAAACAGCAGTGTCTTATTTGACTCTATGTTTATGTTTAGGATACCATAACAGTACTGATGAGAAATCAGTATTTTTAGACAAAAAATGTCAGTGCACAGTCACTTTTTTAAAGTCTTAGATATTTTGCACCGTGGTTAAAAGCAGCCTCACGTTGGTTAAAAGCAGCTTTGTGTTATTGTGGTCTCTTTACTTCCTTTCTTTACACCTGCAACCCTCTCTGAAAACAAACATAGGCTGTGTAAGGCTGTGCAGCCTTTGCTGACCATTTGTTAAATAGGGTCTGTATTGATGACAGGCTTGAGGTAACTCCTCCCGTCACTTCTCTGAGATGGATCCAGTATTACTGCCCTTCAAATGATGGCTGTGAAAGTTCCCAAAGAGGTTGGATGCACCTTGCAATTCTGCATGGACTTGGTGCTGATGGGCATCACAGTCCTGCCAGGTCCTGAGGCCAGCCCAGCAGGACACTGCAGCTGAAAATACACTTCTGCAAGTTGAGGGAGTTGCGAAGTAAAGTTCACAAGAGCAGTACAGCACTACACTGACAAAAAGAGCATTTTTCCCCCTAACTGAGACGTAAGCAAGAACACTCCATGGCAGTATTTTGTATAGAAAATGTAACAAAAATGTCGTAATTTCTAAAGAGCTTTATCTTTTTACACTGTGGTCTAGACTTCAGAGTGTAAATATATTAGTGCACTTTGTATTCACAAAGTAGAGAGTATGTGGAATTCATGGTGAATAGACAAGACTTCTAATAACTGAATGCTTGCTTAGTTTGACAAATCTATTGGTTTTATTAGACTCCTTTGGCTTACATGGATTCAGATCAGTGACATTAAACATTAATCTTAGTAAATGCATCTATGTTTTGTAACTGGAACTCTTAAGGCAGTGTTCTCCTTTTTGTAACTGTATTTATATATGTGTAACTTCTAAAACTAATATTTGGTGGGGGAGTTGTTAGGTTTGGGGGTTTGGGTTTTATTTTTTTGGAATATAGTAATAAAATGTGATTTAAAAATGTCTTGGATATGTCACAAAGTGTATTAAAGGTTAATGATCTGCCAGCTGAATACTCTGGACCATGTTCATTTTGTTAAAGAGCTGCATTATTTTTTAGTGACCGTCTTGTGCTGGGACAATGTAATGTTACCCTTCACTTGGGTAAGAGGCACAGTGCTGGGGGGCGACTGGTCAGCTGCATTTTGCCAACTTGAACAGTTTTTCAGTTGTGCTTTTGGATTTTGCAGCAATGCCTCCTGAAGTGTATACAGACATTAGTTTGAGGGCCAGCAGGTCTGTTGCGTAGCACTCATGTCTGCTTCCCATTAGGAATTGGATGCTTCTGTGCTTCCTGGTGCCACATTAATTGAGAGTAGTGTCTTTCTGGAAATTCTCAGGTCTCAAACTACTCTTTTAATCCCATCCAATGGCTCAGCTTGCAGGTGTGTGGCAGGCAGGTTGTGTGTGAGTCATCTGAGTCTCGAGATGGTGTTTCATCTGCATTGTGGCATCCAAGAGTAAAATAGTGAGACAGGAAGGGAGGACTAAAAGGGGTTGGTCAGTCCTCTTGCACTTGTTGTCCAGCACTGTGGTATAACTGTGTTGGTGCTTCTAGCAGCAACAGCCACCGAGTGTTCTTTTGCTGTGATTTCTGCTTCCTGGTGCCAGCCAGAGCAGTTGGCTGGAAATGAGAAATTTTCCATCTGGTGAAAATGGCAATTCTGGATGAAAAGGGAAAAGCAAAAATGTTGTTTTGTCACAGTGAAAATTCTAACCAATGTTTCAGTTCTCTTTCTTTTTGTTTGTTTCAGTGGTAAGCCTCCTAAAAAAGCTACATCAGGCAGTTGCTTTACCAAGGAGAACCACTTACCCACCCCAAACACGAATGCAGCAGAGCAGCCAGGCTGCCTGCTGCAACTTGAAGCTGCAGTGCTGCGGGCCCTGGGCAAGCTCATGTGGTGTCTTGCCAAAGCATTAAATAAGCAGACACTTGTAGACTTGTGTCTGGTAAACCATTCATAGCTGGCTGCCATCAACAATTTTTAGATTGCCAAGGGCTGGGTTCATGACCTGAAAAATGTCATGGGATAACCACTCCCTACAACCCATCTATGTCCCTGAAGGCTGACAGCTAGCTGTCTCTGAGGACATTGATTTCCATCGATTATATCCCAGTGAGGATGGGCAGCAGAGCTGAGAACAGAGCTGTGCTGTGGGTTGCCTGGTTGTGGACATCAAGTAATGAGGGTTCAGGTTACTTGGCCTCTTTTCACGTGGTGGGGGCTGGCTTAATCCCAAATGAGAGGAAAAGCATCACTGCCTCCTGCAGTCTTGAGTTTTCTGTAGTGATTTCCAAAACATGGAGCAAGTCTGGCCTTGCTTTGCTTCCGCTGACCATTGAAATTAGAACCAGGTCACAAGCAGGTCACAGGCTCCTGCCTCTGAGAAAACACTTGGCTTGGATGTTAAGCACTGGTGTGGAAGGTAATTTATTGAGACAGGAGATTCCTCATTCTGTGCTGTAACCTTTTCAGCTGGACTGTCTGTCCCCTTCCCTTGATTTGCTGCAGCTGAGCAGTATCTGCTGTCACTGATAGCATAAACCAGCGAGCTGCCGGGATTCATCCTTCAGTGGGCAGCTTGCCACAGACACCGACATAAGATGGAATGCTAAAGGCCACATCCGTCTCTTATTCAAGGAGAGTAATAAAGCAGATTTTATTTGACTTGTATAAATCCAGTTTAATTGGCTTTCCTGCTAACACTTTCATTAACATGTAAATTAGCTGTCCTAGAGCTGTTAATTATCTTTGCAGAAAATGTTGGATATGGTCAGATACCGTACTCTTTCTTTTTTACTGCTAATGTTTTATACTGAGATGTGCCCATAAATATTCACTGTATTTTTTTTTAAGAGGAGGACCAAGAGGCAAAGGCTTTGTGTCATCTTGCAGGGAAACGAGTATCTTGCTTTAGCATTATTCACCAGCCTGCAACCACGTTAAACTGACACACGAGAAGCTTAGCACTGGGTTTTATGGGCTTGGCCTTTGAAGGTTCTGGGGATTTTCTAAAAGTGTCTGGCAAACGAGAGGGCAGAGGAGGATGACAGGTGCTCAAAGGCAGCATCCTTTCTGGCAGGATCTCTTGTGTTCAAAATTTGGCAGTGGCAGAGAAAGCAGGTAGGCATCGTGAGGAAGAGAATGGCTGAATTCCCAGTGTTCAGGAAGCTGACAACAAGGCAATTAATTTTCCTACGGAAAAAAGAAAAAAACCTTAATGTTTTGAATACATCTTAATTTTTTTTTTTTAATTAGTTGCTTTTTCAGCTTCACCAGCTGCTTAAAAATGTTCTCCTTCCTTTAATAATAAAAGATCTTGATCCTTCTCTTAACAAGTTACCATGACAAGTTGCAATCCGGTTATGGTTTTTAACTGCCTGCTTTGCACAAATGGCAGCTCTTGCGTGCAGTTTTACCCCACAGGCAAGGCAAAAAGGACCAGCTCTTTCCTCAGCTGCACTATGGAAATAGAAGACTGACATGGTATTTGCTTATGAAGACACAGAATGGGAACAGGGACACAACTACTGAATTGCTAAACTGCCTTTAGCCATAGAAGACATCCATAAGCCAGTACCTGTGGCAGCAGCTGGTCTCAACCATTCCCCATATTTTCTCAGGATCTGCAGAGATAATGCACAAGCAGCCTGCAGCATTTCTTTGCAGTGAAACAGCATGTGGAAAACCACAGTCCGTTTTCAAAGTATGCTGTTGAATATGGGTTTGGGAACAAAGACCAGGAACCCTGTAGCAGAGCAATAGCAGTGTTATTGCTGTTGTTATACTGGTGTACATTCCCCTTTTGGATGTTTGTTCCAGAATAACTGTGGCAGTCTAACTCTTCGAAGTCAGGATGCTTTATTTCAAACAACAGAAATTGATTAAAATATACATTTCACAGGAAAATGTTTTTCTTAATGTCTTTTTTTCCATACACCATTACATGTTCTTACATATGATTTGTACCTGAAATGAAATAAAACATCTTAAGATGGATTAATAAAAAGAAATAACTTAGAATAAGGAAGTTTTCAAATGAACTGTAGGTAATGTTAGGTTGTATGTACTCTATATACTTCCCTCCAGGGGCTGTATCTTTAAACATGAAAACGAAATGTAGCATGGACAGATAATCTATTTCATTAAATAAAAAAAGATTTATTTTTTATTTTGCATCATAATTATGATTTCTGTAGGAACACTAAGGCAAAATTTTACAACTCTAAATCAGTATTTTTTTTCATTAAGGTATTTTTGTTTTGTTCTAAGCCGAGCAGTTTGTTGAACCCTTCTGCTACTGCACTGCTGTCTTCATCATCACTAAATGTAACCCAGTGACTGAAATCTTGCAGGTTGGGGTGATTTAAATTTTCTGAAGTGTGTGCTGGAGAAGTAGCTGATGGTGCCTGTATGGAACGAGGGAAGGAAGAATGCATGTCCAGGTCCAGAAGATCGGTGTTTTCTGAAAGGGAGCTGGTATCCAGTCGTTGTGGATGCTGGCCTGCTGGTGCAGGAGGGCCCTGGAGCTTTGCCTTCAGTTCTGCAGCACTTGGTGCCAAGGGCTGAGTTGTGCTGTTTTCTGGGCCGGCAGAGGCTGTAGGACCCGAGTGAGCAGGGCCATGAGGCTGGGGGCAGGGCCCAGGGTTGTTGTTGTTGGAGTTGAACAGTGACCCACTAAAAAGGGGGCTGTCACTGCTCTGGAGAACTTGGAGATGAAAAGCTGCAGGAGCTGACTTCTTTCTTCGTGGTGGCACCTTTGGGGCAAAGGGAGTGTTCTGGGGAGGCAGTACAATGGCCTCAGCCGTGCTTGCTGACGGGGGCTGCCTTTCACTGTTCCCCCTGCTCTCCTGAGGCTTCCCAGCTTGTGTTCTGGGTTTAGGGACTGGAGTAATCTTGGTTGGACTAAGAATAGCTCCAGCTTCTAGATGGGGCTCTAGCAAGCCAAAAGGAGACTGTGCTGTCTGTTGGTCGAATTGCTCTTCTGGAGACATGGCCTGAGGAGGAAACGGAAGAAGAAATGTGAGAACAAAAAGGGTACCTTAAACTCTGAGTCACTACTGGTGCAAGTCTAATTTACAGCATTACTAAGAAAAGCTGACAGTCCTGGAAGAAAAAAAAGCAGTACAAAGAGGAGGCTTGACAGCACAGTTCTCCACTGTACCTGCTGGGCTCTGGGCTGACATGTTGTGCCTTGCACCCATCTTCATTTACAGAGAGCTAGTGGAGGACCAGGACCCTACAGCCTGTTCACTCACAGCTCTTTCTGACCATCTCCCTTTCCGGTTAGGATTTTGCTCTGGGCCAAATTAACAGAGTTCTGAGGAGTTATTTATTTGTTACAGCTCTCTGCTGACTAATATTATTTAAGCAAGATTGCATAGGGAGGCCTAAATTAATGGGCCTGTGCCTTTAGGTGTAGCTTATTTGGATAGATAAGGTTGAAGGAGAATTAGCTTAGGCTAACTCAGTAAATGCAGTAAGGGCTCTGTCCTGTCTCACTGATGCTGGCAACTGAAGATAAAAATAAGCTCTCAAAGTCCAGACTAGCATACATTCACCATTTAAAAGTATATAAATAACAAGCTCAGCTCAGTCTAGGAGAGCAAGGACTGCTTCAGATTTCTCACACTCTGTGTGATTGAATGAAAGCATTTAAATTCTTTATTACTCTTGCATAGTATGAAAAAATAATGTACAGGCTTTTTCATGCAGGCAGAGTGTTTAGTCAGTAGCTCATGCTGGACAGATCCTGTGACACTTCTTTCCTTGTGCTGTTAAGTTGCCTACATTTGACTGTGGTAGAGGGGAATTGGGTAGAGGTTTTCAAGTACACAACTCGCATCTGACCTGCCTCAGATGAAGGAAGGAGTGGAATTCCAAAGCAGAGTCAAACTGAAATAGATCTATTCCTGCAGAAGCTCTCATGTAACTAGCACTAAAATAGCAATCCCTCTCAGCACCTTTCAGGAGTGACCTGGGAATGGTGACAACATAAATAAAACAAACTGATCACTCCTTGGCATAGACTGTGCTGTCTGGGTTGGGTTTTTTGGTGAATCTGCTAAGTAAAGATGGCACGAAGTCCATTGTAGAGAAGGGGTGAATGCCTTTACCAAAGGAAGATAAGGCAGGAGCCCTAACAATTTAGAAGAGAGCTTCCTTAGCAGAGATTCTGTCAAAGGAAGAATATAAAAGGTTATTATTTGTCTTTCTCTTGTACTTACATTGCTTTACAAATTAGATGATCATTTTAGCAGCTCTAGAGGTGAACTATTATCTCCATCATAGAGACCTGACACAGATTAAAATCTAAACACCTACAGCTTTGTATTTTTGAGAACAGGAACTCTTGAGTAGACTCCAGAATTCAAACTGAAAGGCTGAATCCCATTACAAGGTGTGCAAGAAAAGCAAGGAATGACACAGGACACAGAACTGATGAAGAAGCTGCCTCAAATCATTACAGAGCAGACCACTCATGGTCAAAAGTGATAAAGAACAAATGAGTCTTAAATTCTGACAAGGTTTAGACAAGCCAGAAGAAAAGTAAGAGAATGGACTGACAAATAGAAAAGCTGAAAGTGGCTCACTTTCTGGTCTTTCTTGCATTTTTGTGCCTCGGTGAGTATAATACACAAAATCATTCCAGCACCTGCTGAAATGACAGGACTTCCTACAAAAAACAACCAGCCCACCCCTCCATCATTCACACTGTGTAATGGAAGCTGGATGCATATTGCTGCAACTCTCTTACATTTTCCACCTTGACTCCAGTCCTTTGCAGGGGCACTGGCTTCTTTGGAGTTGGAACTTTGGGTGGTGGACGATGAGGCACAGGCACTGCTCCTGCCTGTGACCCTTGAAATGATGCTGACTTTGTGATGCTGGGAAGAGCCTCAGGTTTGGAGGAAGTTTGGTTTCTGGTTGGAACAGGCTTTACTGCATCTTCTTGTAGTCCTGAAAAGCAAAACCAAATACAGCATCTCAGGCTGATCAGAACATCGATTCAAAATAATTTCTTTCACAGTCACATTTCCCAAAATGCTCATGCCTGTAGGGCCAACTCAGGCCAAAAAGGTAGGTTTTGGAAATAAGCACGGACCTTTGCAATCCCGTAATATCTTTAAGAGGCTGTTAGGGAGAAACTTCCCTGTCTGAAATAACTTCATGCCAAACTAGCAGTGCTGTGCCACCATTTGGTCAAGTAGAAAAAACACTGGCTGGGGGTTCAGGATTACTGGGCTCAAGCTCTGAGTCTCCTTTTGCCATTATCTGGAAAACCAAGTTAACGATACCAAGCGCATCTTGTAGAGTACTTTGGGAAGCAAATGCCAACTGGTGGTACAGCACAAGGGACTGGAAGTGATGCTGACCAGACTAGTTTTCTTACCCACACCAAGTGAATGTGAATTCCAAAATCAATGGAGAGTAAATCTGATTTCAAAATTAAATGAACAGCGCTGAGGAACACACATCAAGATGCCTTTATGATATTTCTAAATAAATGGGATTATTCCAGACTACATTCATTCTACATATAAATGAAAAGGGATGGTTTTCTCCTAAACTGAGAGCCTTGCAAACTTAGGTAGCCATTCTCACTCGTACAGCATCAGCAGAAAGACTGCATGCAGCCCTGGGGTGTACATTCACAGTACCTAAGCTAATTTCGTGCTCCAACTTGCCCTTGCAAGAAGCTCTCTTCTCCAGGGACTACACAGAGAGCCTAAACACAGAGTAGCCTTTTAGCTTAGCTATTCAAGCTGAAGTAGTGCAAGCTTTTATCTAGGTTACAGCTATACTTGCTGTCCAAATGTGAGCAGAATCCAGGTTATTTCTCCTAGAGCTGCATTTGCTATGTAGTTCTGCTTGGAATAGTGAGCATTCAGTAAATAGAGCAGCAAATATCCTCTATGCATCTCTGAGCTAACACAGGCACCATCAGTTTAGTAAAATCCTATCTCTATATTTTAATTTTTGCAACTAAATCTGGGCATAAATAACCCAAGGTGCTTCTAGCAGCAGGTTCTACAACAAAATACAAAATTTTAATCATCTTGAAAAAAGGTTAATAGTATCAGAACTGACAGAGAATACCATGTACAATTTTGCAAGAACGTGTTCAGGTGAAATTCTGAATAGCAGTATGTGCAGCTGGGCTATGATGAGATGAATACACCTACAGTTTTCTTTCTTTAAAGATTTTCAGAAGTCAGTTAGAAAGCTGTGCTCACCTCCTTTGGCCTCCATAAGACATCTAATAGCTTCTTCTGCTTCCTCAGCTGTGGTAGTTTTGATCTGCTTGACATTGTAAGGTTTGCTTATTCCAGTCCGGACTTTAGGCTTTAAAAAATATAGGGGAATGAGTAATCTTGAGAGAACTGATTTTTCTTGTATGCCTGTAATTTTACAGCTAAGCTCATACACCTGTAAAATTCTGTTCTTGCCAGTGGCTATTCAGTGATCTATAAATACTAAAGAAATAGTGGGGAATCTTTTGGCAAATTCTACATCTTTGCTGCCAGCTGACAGAAGGCCAATGCCTGAATGCCACAGCTAGTCCCTTAGCCATCCCTTGTTCAATGCATTAGGGTCCTCATCCAGCAAGACAGGAGTGGGGAGGTGTTTCCACATTCTGGTCTTGGTCTCCCCAGGGGACTAACAGCCTTGCTGGCAGTGGTCAAGACTTTTCATGCTTTTGGGGCACTAGCATGGCCCACCAAAGCAGAGGTGAGAAAAGAATTAAACCATATGATGATGGTGTTAAAAATTCAAGTTAGCATCTGTCAGAAAGCAGCACCAGTGCCCTGGTCTTGCACAATTCATTCTCTCTCTCCCTCTTTGGCCTTTCTAGTTCCTGGCAATTTATTAACATTTTTCTGCTGCCTAACAGGGCCTACAGTTTAGTATTAACAGTACAAGAAGTTATCTTGGCATTTTCAGCTCAGACATGTGATGGACTTCCTTCCTTGTATGACAGGTGCATCCTGTACGTGATACTCAGTGTGGATGGGAGGGATCAGGACAATGCCAAGGGGCCGTGCTGAGCAGCAGTACTCACTGGCTGCTGAGGGGCTCCAGGAAGCAGCTTTGCCGTAGCCAGGATGGAGCAGGTGGAATGACTTCCTGGGGAGAGGGAACCATCTGAGGGGGACTTTTTGCCTGATGTTCCAGCTGGAAGAGGAATAAAAAACAGCTTTTCACATTCAAGAGCTGGTACAACATTTTATCTGCAATGGAGCAATACCAGTGTGCATGCCATCACCCTTCCAAAATCTTGAACTGTTTCAGGAAGCAGTTTTCTAGTTAGTCTTTCTTTAATTTAATTAATTAGATAACCTCAGCTGAGCATTAACATTGCATTCTAGGCACAGAAATACAGAGACCAGTGTTGGCAGTTCTGTGCAACAGACTCAAAAATGAATGGAAATAATCCTAAAGAACTCATCTTCTAGCAGGTGAGCATCACAGAACTTCTCATTTAAGTCCGGAAAATTTACACAAAAGAGAGACTTCAGGGCTGCAAGAAAAACATGATGTATAGCTTGTCTAATACAGGAGGCAAAGATGATTATGCACATCTAGCAATCAGCATTCATCCAGAAGCAGCCATAAAAACAGGAGCAGCACAGCTCTGGATGGCATCTCAGGTGGGCAGAGCTTAGGTAAAGAGCATCACTTCCCCTTTGTGCCCCACTGAAAATCATCATCCACTTTGCATTTCTTTCATAAACACAAAAGTATGCAAGAATTGCTTGCAAAGAAGGAAAGGACAAAAACTGTCCAGAGAAAGTTGTCAAAGGTTTTTGAAATTCTGATTAAAATTAATTCAGAAACCAAAAAACTGCAAGAAAACACTCAGTGACTTTAGAAGTCAGCAGGCATAAGTACCAATATCTTTATTGCCACAAAGTGGCTGCTCAACTCACTAACCTGAGTGGTGAGCTAGTATGAAACATATGGTCATTTTATCCTTACAAAAGGCATTTTTTTTGGTGGAGTATCCTAAAGACAAACTTTATTCTGTGGAGTGTCATCGTAAAGACAAACTTCTCCCATTACTAATGGCAGTAATACTCAGGCTGAAACAGGCTGGGAAGCAAGTAGAAGTACCTCCACAGCCTGCCATTTCAGAACAAGGTATTACTTTCTTTGTCTTCAGACATGGCAGGCAAAAACTGTTCAGCTGGGGCCAACACCACATTAAAGAAAGTTAAACTTACCAGGAGGGGGAGGCCTCTGTGGTGGCTGAAGTGGCCGAGGCCTGGTAGGAATAGACAGAGACCTGCTTGGAATCCGGCGTCTGCATTCCCCACTCGCCTCCAGCTCCTGCTTCAGATCAGCCAGGTCTGCATCATCTAGGGGCATTTTATAAAGTGTCTGTATGAGATACACACTGGGTGAGGTGCACTAGATCTGAGAGGTCAGGCGAGAGGTGACTGTGAGTGGCCTCAGCCAGGTCTCTCAGCAACATGTCATAGCTCTGTTCACACTGTTTTGCTCTCCCCCAATGTCTACCTGCTCCCACTGCAAGAAACGTTTACCCTTTTGTCAAATGCTTCTTTCTTTCTCTCTCTCCTTTTCCATCATTTATTAGCTGTTTGCACCAACACAAAGAATGCCTGCATCTGATTCCGGGGTTACTGGGCACCTTGTTAGATTCTGAGATTTTCACAGCCAGACTTGGTGGCAACTTGCTCCCATTCAAACTGTCTTGGCTAGTCAAGGTGAATTCCTTGCTTTCCATGCCGAACACAGGAATTCCATTTGAGGATTAGACACCTTCTCTTGCACAGGAGAACTGTTTTTATACCACAGAAAAATCTGTCTGAATGGCTCAATCATCACATCTCTGCTTTCCAGCAACATCTCCTAACAGGTACAGCTGTCTCAATCTGCTGGCTCTTGGCTGCACTGTACATTGCTAACTAGTTACTCAGTCTTCATCCCATCTAAGCCTTTCTGACAGCTGGAGAGGGGAGAAGTGTGGATTGCTTTATTCTCCCCCATCTGCTTTAGATGGAGGACTTTCACTTCAGTCCTCTCACCCTGCCACGGCTGCCCAGCTCTGCAGCTCTTGTTCTTTAGGGCTCTAAGATTCACTGGGTTTAGTTTTGTCCCTGTGGTTTGGAGAGATGGGCGTGGAATTATGTAGCAGCAGTCTCTTGTACTTCAGGCATTTGTAAACAAGTCCGTGTTTTTCAGAAAGCTATGCTCTGCAGGGAATCATAAGCTGCCTCACAGTTTCCTGCTCCCACTCAGCAGCAGATGGCAGCCAGAGACAGAGCCTGTGGTCTGCCCAGCCCGCCCTCCCCATGCTCTCTGCATTTTCAATACTTCTAAGCTGCAGATACAGGCTCATCAGTAAGATCCAAGGAGTCATGCAGGCACCTGGAGGCACGGTTTGAAGTCCTGGCAGTAAAACTGAACACAACAAAAACCAGCCACCACCACTCAATTCCGTCCCTGAAAGGCTGCTGGCAGGGACATCAGTTTCATGAGGCTGTGCCCTTCCCTGACCTCAGAAGCACACATATACACTATTGTGCCTGTCACTGTTTTCCATCTGTGTCTACCACCAGCTACACAGTCATCATACCTTCAACTAGGAGTTAGTCAGGCAGAATTGGAAGCCTATGGAGGAATCTGAAATTGCAGACACTTTAATTGAATATATCATATTTTGAGTTGTGCGAGATCATGACCCCACCCTGACCTCCTTCAAACTATACTCCATAACCTCTATTTACTTTGTGATATTTTTTGTGGAGAAGAGTTAGTGTGGGTGACAAGACTCACTGCAATTCTCTGTGGCTTAATGAATCATCACACAGTAGGCCAGAGGTGCTTGGAGGGCAAGGCACCCTATAATACAAAGTGATTGACTTCACAGTATTTAATAATGACTGATTACTCCTTGACTCAGGGATAGGCTTCTGGGTCTGGCCACATTGAACCCAGCCTATGACTCAAGGTGGGCAAGAAAGCCATAAATCACTCTGTTTGGAAAATCTGTCTGTGTAAGTGTACGAATTTCATTTAATCTTTGTGAACTCTCCTTCTGACTCAACCTTTGAAGGTAATAAAGTTTTCAGTTTCATGTCAGAAGACAAAGCACTTCTGAGAGAGTGCAGAATGACAGCTACTGAATCACTTGCTGTCACAATGAGGTGTTTAATACATATCCCAGCCTGTCAATGCTTGGCCACTAAAGCATGTCCTGATCACATCCCATTGTAAGACCACGACTGGCTTGGCTAGTTCTTTCTGCAGTTTCTATCAGTTTTCTCTCCACAGCTTTATCTTCTTTTTACCAAGTCACTTCACAGTAATGTGAAAACGAGCGAGAAAAAAGGTAACACATTTATAAGAACCTAAAGAATGAATATATATATATATATATATACACACATATATATTCAATTAACCTTGACTCCTTCAGAAATAAATCAAATGGGGAGAAACTTCAGGTCTCTGAAGTAATTTGAACACAACCTCCCAGCTTACAGCTGACTGCTCTGCCACTGTTACTGCTCAAAGGACAGAGTTGAGCCCATCACTGAATCAACAGGATTCATTTGGTTTGATTTTGCTTTGGCCCTCACCAATAAGAAAATAGCATGCAATTTTTTGATTGTATGTTCTGGTGCCGAACAACATCAAATGGTTAAAAAGACTTAATTTCTTCTGTCTAGAAAAGGAAAAAAAGCATTTTTCAGCCTTCCTGCCTTGCCCTGGCCTAGAGAGAAGGAGAATCTAAGTTTCATCATTTCTGTTGCTGTTATGCCTGAGGACCTCAATTACAGTCACTAACTCAAGGGGAGTTGAGCATAAATAGGCACTACAGGAGAACCTAGAATGAAAATATAAATGAACAAGGAAATACATATGACAGGAGAACAAACAATAAACCTTCAGGTCTTACCCTAAGGAAGGCAGATACTTTACCTTTATACAGGCGGGGGGTTTGTCCAGATTTGTTTGAAAGAGCTACAGATGCACAATGTCCAGAGGTCTCAGACATATCTTCTGTGTCTGCTACTAGGTGTTGACACAGAGCATCCTCTAAATAATCGTCTTCATCCTCTATATCACCTGGATTAAAGTATTAGATAACAAAGAATTAATGAGCAAATTCATTCTCAGTCTCTCTACACTACCAAATAATTAATCTATACTATCAGTTAATTTAATATATAGGCTGGGCAAGATTCTTGTGTAACCAACCCATGTGTTTCATTACAGAGTGTCTCTATACAGACACCTGCACCATACATTGAATTTGCTAACATATAACACTAAATTGACAGGATGATTTAAGTAACAGTTCTCTGCCCAGGCACAGAGTCAGCTCGTGGCTTTAATTACAGTCCTCTATAAGAAGTGTAGCTTCATTACAAATTAAGGTGCCACTGACACTCATACTGTACCTTCTCTGTGCAACCAAAGTCAACAAAGCAATTTCTCACTACTTAGCTTAGAAACCTGTTGCTTACCTTCTGACTCATAATCCAAACTTGAGAAGTCAAAATTTTCTTCCAGAAGATGAGAGTTTGCCGTGGGGGACATGGGGACAACGCTGTCCCGTTTTCGAGCAATTTCCTCCTGAAGGCCCTTTAGCCAGTCCTTAGTCTTGGGCTGGATCTTCACTGTTCGGCCTCTAATCTAAGAAAGAATTGTTTCCCTTTGCCAAGCACCTTCACAAAATGAGAATGCTTGAACAGAATAAGCAAGTGCTGCCAGCCTGTCGTACAACTGCTTCAGAAATTGATGCAACTAAAGCTTCACTTCAGAAGCTAAATGGAAAGGAAACACTCTTTTACTCCCATAACCAAGTTTTCAGACTGTAACAATATTCTTGAAAGAAAATGAGCTTCACAGCTCAAAAGCACTGCTGCTGCATTTGGGAAATAATAGAGAAATAGATGAAACATCAAATACCATGAAAACAACATTGTGATAGCAATATTGTCATGGGAGAATGCCATTTTTGAGTCAGCAGCTTTAAAACACACAAGACTTTTGTACCTGCTGCCACCTGTTAGGAGACTCTGACCAGAAAATCTCATGTATGATGGCTGATGTATATGGAAAGTGTATTTTCAGACAGATTAGGACTTCAGCTGCTTATGTGTGTTGCTCTATGATATTTGGGGTGAAATGCAGACAAGCCAGCAGCTTTGACAGGAAAATTAGTTTGAAAAGTTCCCAACCCAGATTCCTTGCACCTTCACATACTGTGTGCATACAATTATGTTTCAGTCTGTGCTATAAATTACATCAATTGCAGGAGTCAAAAGATAAAACTACAAATATGAAAGAAGAATGAGAGTTAAATCCATTACTTCAGGCTTAAGTTTACAGGGCAGCCCTACAAACAGTTTTTTCAGCATAAATAAGGGGGTTGATGAATTGTAGAGTATGTGTGTGCGAAGGAAAAGCAGGGGATGGGAAACTAAATGCCTACTGCTAATGCTGGATTTGCCATGGAAGCCAACGAATCATGTTGTTACAGCTTAGCAGAAGAAGCCTCTTTGATACAATGAAGAGAAGCAAAAAATCTCCAAAGCACAGTCATGAGGATGCTTTAGCAACAGTATAAAGTCACACAGAATGTCAGAACTGCTTCAAGTAGCCACAGCCATGAACAAGTCCATGTGTTCTGCAGTGGTATCAGAGGCCAGATGCTAAGCACTGCTTAGGAGCTCCATGAAAAGTCACCTCATGCCATCCTGAAACTAAAATACTGCATTAATAGCTTCAGCAGCTGTGAAAGTTAAGGACTTTGTGAGCACTAACTTTCTTTGAAATAATGCTACTCCATTTAGGTAGAAACTCAAGTACCTCATTCTCAACAACCACTTTTGAGAAATTTGTTATGAAATTATTATTATAGATTTGAGAAAATCTTACTTTGGCACCATCTATATCCATAACACGAAGAGCTGACTTGCTGTCTGCAAATGTCACCAGCATTTGACCTCCACAGATCCTAGTGAAAAAAGTCAGAGGAAAAAAACATTTTACTTCACCATTTAATAAAACCCTTTGAAGGCAAGCATGACAGAAAACTATCATATAGATCTAGATACAGGATACATATGTAGTGCTATGCATTTGGTTTTAGTTGTATTTTTCTTCACAATTCTAACTTTTGAGGAAAAGCAGGTGATCTATGAATCCCAGCTGGGCTCCTCTTCTCTCCAATCCTCCCTTGTGTGACCCCCAGCACCGTGCCCTTTTCTGGATCACCCCTGGAACAGCAGGACAAACATCTCAGTAGCTGTTGGCAGGATATCCAGTCCAATATTTACACTCTGTCTGGACTAACTTCCACGGGTCTGCATATCCTTCACCTCAGAGGACATATGATGCTCCCAAAGACTAGTATTCCACCAAGATCTAAAGCAATTAAAAACAAAATAAACCAAGAACTATCCACCAAAACATGTTCTTTTCTTGCTCCTTTTTCTTCACAAGCAAGGTGGTGCTGCTGCTCCTGCAAGGCTGCTTTTGAACCCTCAGCTTATACTGGCATTTCATAAAACTGTACAACAACAGGTCATCAGCTTTCTTCATTAATAAATGAATCAAATAAACATAAACAAGTTTTTGGTAGTGTTTCCCAGAGGTCAATTGTTAAGCCTTTCACCTGTATTTCTCAAAACAGAAGTCTCACAGCTGTGCTGGAGCCCTGTAGAGAATCAATCAGAATGAAATTAAAGTGCTCTGCCAGAAGGTATCACACTGTCCCTCTCAAACCCAGTGGGTGATAGCTCTGCGAGAAGCTGTACTGCTAACAAACAAGCAGAATGACCCCCAACAGGAAGGAGAGCCAGCCAGGAAATCCTGCTGAGTGTGAAAGAGTGGTGGAAGAGAGCAGACCTCCCCAGAGGAGGTGAAGCAGGGCCCGAGGATCCACCAGAAGCAGCAATGCTTGAAAGTGAGGCCTGAATCTAAAGATGATGATTTACATCAAAGTCTCTGCTTTATGGTGTTGTATAGAATAAAATTGTTTTCCACTCAGTCAAGAGAGCTTTGATATTATTTCTTTAAAAGATTGTCAAGAGGTGTAAGATATTCAAAACACTTGTATTCAATTTCTAATGAAGAACTGAACATGCAGTAAAGGAATTCTACATACTACCTTCCAATACAAAGTTAACTCTGTCAGGACAAAAGGGATCATCTAGTCTGCGCTTTTTAATAGATGCCAGGTCATTTCAGTTCCCAAACTCACCTGACCAGAACAACAGTGCCATAATCCTCAAACATTTGCATAAGCTCTGTACGCAAGTCTTCAGGAAATTCATTTTTCTCTTCAGGTGTTGGTGACAACAGATTTACCACTACTGTGGCATCCAGTGGTCCCTGGAAAGATGACACTTCCCGGAAAACACTGTCACGGGCAGCTTCATTAACTTCCTGAACTTCCACTTCTACAATGGCTAACACTGGCCTACACGAATCAAAGGAAAAATGCTTATTTAAAAATAAGAAATGCTTATATAAAATTTAAATCTATATCAAGAAGGAGGAAAGCTTCATTTTTTCTGCAGTGGTCAAGATCATGCCTTGAGCACTATTAATTATATTTCCCAGTCCTGCATTAGCTGCATGTAACAGTGAAGACACACCATAAGGGAATTGAAATAACAATTGTATGCAGCACTTATGGCAAACCTACAGACCAAAAATATCAGGATACTTCACTCATTATCAAACAGCTGTGGTCCCAAACTTCTATAAATCAGGATGGAAATATATTATTTTCTGTTAGACAAGGCCACATATCTTCTTCCAAAAACGAAGGACATAGTATTCTAGGTGTATAACATTGTCATGTAGCAAATATGTGCCAATCCATTACATTATAAGCAGCCAACATTGCAAACTTGCTTCTTGAGCCATTTCTTACAAATTACTTCTCTGTGTGTTAGATCTGAATAAAATTGAGAGAGCTGTCTGAAAGAGTAGAACTCGTCTCATCTCAGTGGATGCAATCCACATTCTCAGATTTCCACCTGCACATACATGCAGAGCAAGGACTGGGATGGCTGCTCTTACAGCTGTGTCAAAATTGCTGCCTTCTACTTGCAATAGACCTGGCTCTTGAATATGCATTACCAGAGCATATGAAAGCAACAACAGCAGGGCTAGAAAGGGGTAATAAAGGGGAAAAATGTATAGGAAGCATTAACTATTTCCATAAGCATTGTGAATCATAATGCATTTCCATATGTCACAAAGATACAGCTATGCCCTTTTTCTAGCACAAACCTTTGGAAAGCAAACCTGCTGACTATAATTAAAAAGCAGCTTTTGGAGTCAAGTTTGCTGAAATAGAAAACCATGTATAACAGCAATGTTTCGCAGATTGCATCCTCAGGGTCCCATATAATGAGAGCAGCAGCTCCACTGTGCTTTGCAGAACACAGCAATGTCAGAGCCTTGATACAGAGAAATTGATTGCAAGAGGCATATTCTTCCATTGCTAGAGGAATACAGAACGGTCCTGGCATGCAAGAGCACCACCAGAAGCACAGAGGCAGCCACTGGGGGGGTCACTGAGCGCTGATAGGAGGAGCAATATTGCAGGATTTGCACAAGACATGCAAGGGGTGAGACAAATATTCTGAATGTAAGGGACCTTCAAAGTGTATTTATTACAGAATTTGTTTCTCAGAAGTGAAGCAGAGAACAAGGTTACCAAAGAAAGGTCATTCCTATCCCTAAAGAGAAGTTAATGGTATAGACCAACCAGAAGCACTGGTCTTTGATTTTTTCTACCTTCTCCCGTCTCCATTTTTAAAGGGTGCACAGAAGCCCCACTATTGAGTACTGTGAAGAGGCCAAACTTGTCCCTGTGTGGCCTGGCTTACACCTCTTCAGGCCACACAGTCCCAGCCTCCTCCTCTCCCACAGCAAGCTGAGTGGAAATCCATCAGAGCAGCTTCCTTAGTTACCACAGTTTTTCCAAAACCAAGCAACAGAAAGCCCTGTTTTCTACACCTGTTGCTGCAACTTATCCAACCCTTGCTGAGATCACTGTGCAGGAAAAATAAATACATGACTGTAGATACCTGCCAGCCTGGTATAAAACCCACCATGAGAGGAAAAACCCATCAAGCAGATACTGAACATGGAATAAGGGTGTAATTCCTGTTACAATCAGACTTGGTCCCTCACTCTGAAGGTGTAATTCAAGATGACACATTTTAACCTGGCAATCCTCTCTGATTGTTTATTTACCTGTGGTCAGATGCTTGCAGCTCCGCTCTCCCGTAGTACATCAAGGCTCCAGGGGTCCAAGTGTGCCTGACTTTAGTATCAGCACTCAGATCACTGTCCAGAAGATTGATCTCTCCAGCTATGCAGCACAAAACATAATTTAAAACTCACTCAAAGCTAGTTTTACTAACAGTTAAACACTATTTCATTAGGATGCTCTTCACAGACCCTAGCAGTGGGAAGTAGGGGTTTTTGTTCTTCTATATAAATCATTCAAAGAAGAGCTTGTATCCTACAAGATTTACAAATTAGGGACTAGAAAGAAAAAAGAGAGAAAGAACTGGAAGTGCAACTGAGACAGCTGATCAATAGAGTAAGACACCTGCAAAATGGTTGACCTGAATGTTACCCAATTAATTATCTGTACAACTTGGGTTGATAGAGTCATATTAGTATTTTACCTCCTACCTACAGACACTGTACTTGGAAATTATTTTGCAAATCTGAATATTAGACAGGGATTGGAGAAATAATACACAAGAGATAGGAGAAACCAAGCCCAGGCAAATCCAACGTCCAAATAATTCCATTGCAACTAATTAAGGTGAAAGAAAGTGCTCCAGACATTATGCTAGAGTGAGGTGCTCTATTGCTGTTAATAAGGAAGTTTTTAGGTCACTGTTTGAACAAGTGGATAACTCTGCCTCTCCTTTCTGTGAAGCTGAAAATGAATTAATATGGAATATGGTGTTTCTTCCTAATCACTCACACTGAGGCTACACTTTCTTCTTGTAGAGCGAGTAGTTGTTTAGCCTGTAACAGCAATAAGAAGCAACACAATTAGAGCTGAGAGGCAGAAGAGCCTTGCCATCAGCAGTAAAGGAGAGGAACTCTGGCAGCAAACCAAGAAAGCTTTGCAGGGCTGGGAACGCACCAGTCAGTTATGGACTCATGTGAGCCAGCTGTGGGAGGCCTACCAGCTCTAAAGAAAGGGACCTGCCTTGACTCTTGCAGACCAGCTGGTTAGGTCCTATGTGCTGTCTGTACTCCAACTCCTAAAGTTCCCCAGGGGCAAGCTTTGCCATGCAAAGCAAGGAATATGCATTGCAAATGCTGAAGGGTGTTCTTTCCCTAAAATGAAAACAGGCCGCACAAGAGGGTTGTTTTAACTTCCTTATGTCTCATACAGCTTTTATTTCCTGGACTGCATCTCTATCAATGGTTTAAGCTCCTCATTTTGCTTTGTTTTCATTCCTTAAGTAAGAGTGAATAACTGTATCCTGATGACATGCACCCTCTGATTGCCCTAGTTTTGCTTTGTAGTTTTTACACTTAACATAGTCATGGTATGACTTAGATTCCAAGCAGAAGTTTCCAGGCATGTGAAAAAGCACATCTGCAGGCACAGACCAAATTAATTCTCCAGCAATAACACTTTTAATATGAATTTATTCAAATTTTAGAAACATTGGGGCATAGATGTTCCTGCAGACTGACAGAATGATTATGAAAACTATCCCTGGATACGCAAAGAAATACTTTTTATTTCTTAACTGTAACTTTTGAATAACAAGTGAAAACAGCCTTTCTGTTGTGCTGAACACTCACAAATTCAAAGTACTTTATAGGCACTAACTATTGAAACCTCCCCCAATTCTATAAGCTAGCAGAAATATTCCTAAGAATTACTGATACAGAAGGAATTAGAGAAAACTGCTTATACATCTACTGAGAACAGCAGTTTTAACAATCTAGCCAGTATAACACAGGAGCTTTATGTGGACTAATGATTCTGTTGAAAAACAACAGAATTATTTCTGTATTACTACAGCTGGACTGTTTTCAGTTCCTTGGTGAGCTCCCAGAACCTTTTCAACCTGTAGCATGAAGCCTTTGTTCACACACTCAAGAAAGGGCCTTCTCTATCTCTGAAACTTAATCCAGTGAAGCTGAAAGAACATCTGCTTAAGTAAAGCACCATTCACTAGATTAAATCCCCTTAAGTGGGTTCTAGATGAATTCTGAAACAACTTTCAGAAAAAGAAGGATCCTACGCACCTGTTTTTTCAAAGGGCAGTTTCTTTCTCCACCAAAGCACTCTGTCAGTCCATGCTGGGGTTCTGCACTTATCACTTGTATCATAAGCCTCTGAGCCAACGTCGTATTTATATGTTGGTCCAAAGTTAATAGTCCCTTCATGGAAGTCTTTAAAAATCTATTAAAATAAAGAACATCTCTTTAAGTTACAGATGAGGAAGGTGCCACAGTGACAATTTCCTCGCAAACAACGCTCTGATTTTCAAACCAATTGCTGCGTTCAAGAGCTATAAACAAAGGTCTGAAAACGCAACTTCTTCACTCTCTCAAGGAACAAGACCCAGCCAACACACAGTTATTCAAGAAAATGAGACACACTGTCTTACTTTTCCACTGGATTTTTGCTGCTGTAGTTGATCAAATTCCAAAAGTGTCTTCCAATCTTGACGTTTGAGAAGATAAAAGACTTCTTCATATTTTAGATCAATGCGATAGTTAAAATCACCACACCAGAAGACATAGTCATGGGAGAACATGTTCTGCCCCTAGTTTTGAGGTACAGAATACTGTTAATGTTAAATCATGTTAATGAAAACACCTTTAAAATGCACTGAAATGTAGCACTCAGTTTCTCTGAATTACTAAATACTGGACCTACTTGTCACAATTTATTTGTCAAAATTCATTTTGTGCTAAAATAGAATGGTTCCTTCACTGTCTTTGGCACCTCACTGAGCTGAATTTTGTAAACAAGAGTGTCAGACTCTGACCCCTCTTTCCTGAAGGTATGTCTAAGCTGGAACACAGCTTTCTAGTCACAATTTGTCTGTCATGAATATTCAAAATATATGTTTGTTTGTTTCCCTAACACATTTCACATGCATATATTTACATATACTAAATATAACACAAAATGTGCTTCTGGTACCAAGGCAAATTTAGCAACAAAGTTCCTGAGTAAGAACAAGCTCCAAACTTGATCTTATGTACACGTCACAGTTTTGTAAAGGTATTGAAATCAAACATCAATGAAAATTCACTCCAGTTCTAAATTTGCCATACTATCCTCTAACCAGTCTTTTTTTTTTTTTTCTTCCTAGTTCAGCTATAAACCTCTCAACAGGAGAGATTTATAAGGGAAACGTTCTAGACTGTGGCTGTCAAAGCACTAGAGGGCACTCTTTATATGCATTATACACACAAGGTACCTTTAGCTGTTTCAAGTGAAAAGGACATCAAATAGTTAACGAGTTACTAGAAAGAAAAACTACCATAAGCACAACTTTATGGTCATTTGGAACAGATCTCCTATGCCGGATGTCCATTCTGTCAGTATTAGCTCCCACATAAAACAACTGATTGATATGCTGCACATGCCAAACCTCTAAACCTTACAAACAACAGAAAGGTAAAATTTTATGCTTTGCAACCTAAATGCCATTTTTTGCTGACTAACCAGAATACACAAACTGGTCCAATCCCTTCCTGGCTTAGGGCCTTTCCAGAGAGGTCCAAGAAAGAAAGTATTGTGGAAATTAAAGCAATCAACACTAAGGAAAGCAAAGGAGCCCTGCTACCGAATCCCATGGGTTATCTACTGGCCTGAGGAGTCAAGTTGGATATACAACACTAGGGTGACTGATTTAACACCATTTAGGGGAAAAGTTATTCATCCAGACCAGTGATGCCTACTTGCCACACTCTGAGAGAAGCCAGCAGTTCCTTGAGAGTGACACATTCACGAGGACAAAACGAAGGGAACAGAGGGTACCATGTCCGTGACCAAGAAGTGATAGACCATACACGACCAGAAGCAGCCAAGGCACTGCTGCACTGAATGGCATGGATGGGCTCCCAGGAATTCTCACTAACTAAAGCCAGCAAGAGCTATCAATATCATGCTCTCCAGCTCTAACACCAATCACCTAGAGCTTATCCATGGACCCTTACAGACTTGTCAGTTAAGTTGCAGTTCTGAAAGATCAAAAGGTGCACAAAGCCAAGGACTTTTCAAGAACTGGAGCAACTCCATTTTTTGAAAAGAGTAGTACTTTTGTAAAGCAGGTGCTATATTGGGTGGTATCCAGTCTTCTGTGAAATGTGCTATCCTATTATTTATTTACTAAGATTTTCTTTTACATTTTTTTACACTGAGATGCCTCCTTTGATGACCTGTCATCAAAGACAGCCTGTGACCAGCTTTCATGATGTAATGATATCACCTTTATCTCCAATGGGTTTAGCACACATACGTCTACACTTACCATTGGGAAGCTGAGTTTCTGTGTGATTTCTTTATAATCTTCGTTCCTCTCTTTCACCTGACTCTGCCCAGCAGTCAAATGACTGCATATAAAGCAGAAACTGGTACTATAGAACTGAAAACGAATGCTCACTGCCCCTTTATTTCCAGCTTTTCCTCCCATTCCTGTCTTCACAGTGTCTATTGCTACATCCCTGCATTAAAAAAAAAAAAAAATAGAAAGAGAACAAGAGTAAAAGGCTTCAGGGACAAACATTCAATTAACTTTGACTGGAACATAAAGGGAAAAGCCAGTTTACAATGCCATATCTTCTCCCCTCTAGAAAGCTTGCTGCTTTTAGGCACATCTTTTGGTTTCTTGATGTTCATGTACGTTTCAAATTAAGTATAATACAATAGTACAGAAATAAAACTATTTGAAAATATTTTTCTCCTTTTCTTGTCCCTTCCAAACAGACCAGCAAGACCTTATTTCTGAAATATGGGGAATTTCTATAGAATTTACTTTCCTAGTTTACCTCTACCATGATCCTTAAAATATTGACAATACCTACATTTACTATTATGTTTCCTTTTACTTTTGAACATATGGGAATCAGCTTTTCAGACAGTTAACAATTTACTGTTCATATGTGTTAAAACCCAACTTCACAGTTCAGGATGGATTTTCCATTTAATTAAAGAGCAACAGATCATAACGCATAATTCTTTAAATCAGATGTGATAAAATCAGTGATTATTGGATACTATTTTTACTATTATAACTACTTATATGTAACTCCTCAAATGAGTTCTGTACTGATGACAAACTGCTCAAAGTCTCCACGTTGTTAATTACTTATTATTTCAATGTGATGATTAGCACACACTTCACTACAGAAAGATAACTTGATAAAGCAGACCACCTGCTCTCAGGGTAATTTCTCCCAAACAGCCAGGCTACTCCAAGAACAAAGCATGGCTGTCTGATCAGATAAGTAAATTATGAGATCGTTGTTGTAGCCAACCCCAGCACCATGCATGTGAGAAAATTTTACTTTCCAGAGAAGAAGTCAAGCAGATATGACTAGAATATTATTGATTTTAAGAAGTGACATGCAGAAAACTGCTAAGTCTTATTTGAGTTATTCTCAGAAATTTGTGATCTAAATGATGCAAGATGTTACAGGTCCCCTTTCCCCACCCCCTTAATTTTCTTCTCTCTTCCTCCCCCATCTTTTGTACCTTTTTTCTCCCTCTTTAATTTCCTGTCTTTTCCTGACAGCAGGACACCACCAGAAGACACCCTCAGGGAGGCAAAGGAGGAACATCAAAGTTTTCTAAGAAACAATGGGTTTTAAGCACTCCTACAGAAGCACATGTTCAGTCTTTTCACTCTAAAGAGTTCTCCCTTCCTGCTGCCTGCCTACCCTCTCCTGGCTGGTATTCAGCTGATTTGCATTAATGGCAAAGGTTATGCTGAGATAACCCACTTTAAATTCAACTCCTTGTGTTTCATCAACCCTTTCACTGCTATATAAACCAGCTACTGTCTCATATTATTTCTCTATTCTCTATCTTCTGTCTAAATCTCTTCAATCTCTGTAAGCACAGAAGCCTTTTTTTGCACTTCTGATCATTTTTCCTTTCCTGTTCTAGACATAGAAAAAAAATATGCAAGCATACAGGTTAGGTTTGATTATAGTCACATAACACAAAGCAGCACATTTGCCTTAAATGATGAAACGGTCACTAAAATCAAGCTCTCTTGAGTTTCAAATGGCTACATCCAATTTCTGGCAGTTTGACAACTGCGACAGTCACTGTGCTGTTCTGCTTCTGATTTCCATTTAAATCATGCATTTCCTACTGGATTACTCAAATGTTTTTTAAGTTAGGTGAAAAGTCAAAAACTGAGAGAAACACTTCTCCTCTGGACTGCTTCATAGCAGCAAAAAAAGTAATTCTTTAAAATAATTTAGAAAAAAGATTACTGGAAAACAGCAATGCAAGACCATCAGAGTTACCTGGATTTCATTGCTCTGTCTGGCCTACAGCACTTGATGTTGCACAAGCTCTGTTCTGATGTTTCCAGTAGATATGAGATCACAGGGGAAAAGAGGCAGCTTTTGATATTTTAATCATAAAATCCAGTGGCAAATCAGTGCCCTAATATGGGGTAGAGAGGAGTGTTTGGATCGTTGGGGGCTTTAAGGTCAGACAGATGCCCAAAGATAGTTTTGACTATTCACTTCCTAAGCATTTACACTTAGCCTGCATAATTCATTTACACTTAGCCTCCATAATTCTTGCCCACAGCAAAGGCATTTTGATGCAAGTTATCCCCGTGGGTTGGTAATCTTCTAGGAGAAGTTTGGTCACTCTCCAGGGACAGCTGAGCTAGTAAGCTGAGGATACACAGCTCTGCACCCTCCGGACTAGGCACACAGTTCTCATGACATCTGGGAGAGACAAACACTTCATAGGTTCTCTTACCTCTCAATTCTATAAAATGTCAAGGGGCAAAATTAGGTCTCTTTCCCCCGTCTGCCTTTCCACCTTTCCACCATTCTTTTGAAGTCCAGAACTACCTCTGTTTCCATAAGGAAACAGTATGGACAGGGCTAGAAGGTAAAACCTGCCCTTCAGGCAGAGGCAGGCACTTGCCTTCATTTGGTGCATCAAACACTTCGGTGCATCAAACACATCAAACACTCTTGGACTTTCTGGCCCAAGTCATTCCTTTTCCAGAAAGACAGCACCCAAGCAAGGTGCTCCACCCTGACTGCCCACCTGGAGCATGCCTGGCTTTTCAGCTAACTGGAGGAAGACACTGAGGCTGCCTGGCCTTTGTACTACCCAGGGAGATGGACTCCAGCCTATTGCTGCCTGGAAGCATGCCTCTCTACCACGCTGAGCAGAGACCAGAATCCAGGTTTGCATGACTCCCACCAAGATGTGCAATCACTCCCATGCTCTCTGGCCACACATCCATCACCGGATGTTACTGAAGACACAGGTTGGGTTTGGGGGCTTTTTTTGTTTGGCTGGTGTGGGGGTTGTTGTTAGGTCCATTTTATTTTGGGGTGGGCTTTCTGCTTTGTTTTTGGTTTGGTGGGGGTTTTGGGTGGTTTTTTTTGTTTGGTTTGGGTTTTTTTTACCTGATGAAGGGGACATGATATGGTCGTACAAAGATGAAAAGACAAACACCAACAAGCTGTGCTGATGTCAGCTGAATGTAGCGATGAGTCCTGGAAATAGCTTTTTGAAGCTGCTCTCCCCACATTTTTCTATTCGTTGTACTGGAACAAACATAAAATCATTTAATGGAATCAAAACAAACAACATACAGTCAATAAAATGAACAGATTAACTGTGCCTTAGGTTTACAGACATCCCATTAGGCTGTAGAACTTGAAGTGCTGTAGAATGCATGGCAGAGACCGATAATACCTCCTTGTAAGCCAGCCCAGAGTTAGCAGGGTCAGTGAGCCCAGGCACAGAACACAAATAGAGTTATCCTGCTTCTGGATGTGAGAGGGATTTTGCCTACCATGCTTAGAAAGATCCACACTCACATGACATTGGCTATACCCATTCACTGGGGATAACTGGAAACTGATTACAGCAATCATAACCTTAAAAAAAAATTTCCTTATCAATCTCATGACTTGTAAGATTTCTTATGTTCACAGTGAAGAGATCTTCTCTGGATTTTCTGACTGGAAGGTGACTGGCTACTCACAGCTGTTGGCTGTTCTTAGCTAAGATTTGTGAATGGGTGCATGTATACCTTCACTTCAGTGGATCTAGCTTTTTCTCTTCTCCAAAGTCGACATATCCATGCAGATATACTGCCAGCCCAGCAGCCACGCTAAGCACTGCTGTAACTTGTCATTCCCAAAACAGACAACTAACTGGCCAGCCTGATGAATCAGCATTGGAAACAATCTTCAGAGTTCCACCCCCATTCAGATTCACAAGGACCAGTAAACACAACAGCCTACTGCACATGCTGATATGCCAGCCTCAGGCTTTGCATGCAACTTCTTCTCCAGCTGTAATTTTCACAACTACAACTAGCCACAGAGACATTTTTAGACAATTTTAGAATTCCTACACGAATGCAAAGTAGGTTTGTAGTAGTCATTGAGCGCATTTTTCCAACATCAGACAGGGTTTTAAGGACAAGTGTTAAATCAATCTCAACCACCAGAATCCTTCTCTGCCAACATAAAGACTTAAGAGACTTAGCAAACACAGTGTATTCTACTGTGCAAAAGTTCACAGAGAAAGAGCACTTTCAACACCATCCAGTGACATTTATTGATGGGAAACATATTTCCAGCTATGGTTGCAAGCAACAGACCTGGCAGGGAGTATTTGATATAAGTAAACATAAAAATGAATACGGCCAGTTCCTTTGGGGAAAACTATGTTCTTTTTGTTGGGGTTTTGGATGGTTGATTGGCTTGGTTTGTTTACAGTTGTGGGGGTTTTCTTGGTAGGTTGGTTTTTTAGGTTGGTTTTTCAGATCGGTTGGTTAGGGGCTTTTGCTGTTGGTTTTGTTTGGTTTTTTTTACGTACCTGGCATTCACAATATTCCCTGCACTTAACTCAACCATCTCTTCAAATCCCACTGCAAATATGTCAGGAGGGCAGTTATCATCATCTGTTGGCAGGAAGGAAAAGTTATACCAGAATTACTATTTTGTTGTTTCTTCTAACGACTTGTATTCTAATTTCTGTCAGAGATCCTTCCTGTAGTTCTATCTTGTGTGTCCCCTGCCAAGCTATACATATTCATAGCTTCTTTAATCTAATCTCATAAAACCTCCCCTGCAGTTCCTCTGAAATTTTTTCCTGCTTTTCTCCCACCAGTTGGTCTCCATCTCTCTTGCAGGAAGCAGTTCAGAACAGAACGTTATATTGTAGCAGTGTTAAGATCTCTCTCCCCCACTCATCGCTAAAACCACAACATCTCACTACTCACCATCCTTTACCCTTGTCATTTTACCCAACAACAACCCAACATGCTCTTCCTTTCTGACACAGATTCCTACATAACTGAACTTAATTGGCCACACACCAGTATGTCACCTCCATCTCAATGCCTTTAGTAAATTTATCTCATAGTTTAAGGATGCCTTCAAAGTTTCTTCTTGCCTTCTTTCTACCAAGTCCTTCTTAGATCACCTGTATTTAAGGTTAGGTCACTTTGGAGCACAGTGACTCCCCCTTCCCCGGCTCTGTGGATATTACTCTGAGAAAACACCAAAAATCAGATGCTCTCATATAATAGGGTGAAGCAAATCTGTTGACCCATTAGGTCTGTCCATTGCCTAAAGAGGTTTTTTGGTTTTTTTTTTTAAGTATTATATGGCCACAGTGACAGTAACTTAATTCAACACAAAGATCTAAATATAGACAAACATAGGAGCCTAAATCAGATCTGACTCAGAAAACACGACTGAAAAGTAAAATATGCAGCAACTCACTGCAGACACAAGGGTGAAACTAGCACGACAGCTAGCCTCCTTTACTAGCTTAACCAGACAGGCACTGTCACATGTATTTCCCGTTAATAATTTTGGACATCTGTCCTTGAGCACTTGCCCATTTGTGTAGGCACTGCACTGACATTAACGTGGATACAGACATTTGCAGGGTCACACCCTAGCCCTGCCCATTCACATAACTCAGCTCTCTTCCAGAAGCTGCTCAGACTGTCCATGTCACAGCTGCCTGTACCACGCAGTGCTGCTCCTCTGGTTCTCTCAGGAGATGGCCTGGCAAAGCTAACACATGACAGGCTCTCAGCAGATTTTAGTATCATGGGCATAGTCATGTTCTAGCACATGTAAAGTGTTTCTGAAACAGACCTGACTGGACTAATCACTTACCTAGGCTGCTCAGAATACAGTGGTCTGCTCCTAATCACATAGCACTCAGGAACTAAGGGTTCAAATTAGACAACTTGTATAAGGGAGCCAAGGATTTGAAGAAAGTATTCCTGAGCTACAAGGTTAGGTACAGGACTATCCCTGTGATGCCTGCAGGAAACTAAACGTTCCACTGCAACAACAAAAGCATGGGTTTTGCCTTAGTTTTGCAACCACTCAATTTTTAAATGACAGAATGTTCACTTTTCATTTACCTTAATAAAATATCTGTAAATCAATTACAATACCTGACCTTGTGCCATAAATAAGAAATCCAGCAACCAATTTCATCAAGCCACAAGCAGAGGAGTTTTCTAAACTGCTAAAGAAAGGAAATATCGCCTTCAACAAAGTAAATCTTTTTGTCTGAAGGTTTTGATAGTAACATTTCCAGTCAAGCTCATAGTCCAGATGGTATAGATATGAGAGACCAAGGAGGTGTTCTGATGGCACCTAAGCACATAGTTTCCGCCCACAATAAAGGGCAAAGAACAGAGATAAGGAAGAAGAAAATGACATGCAGAGTGCAGAATAGGCAGATACATCCCATGATGGCATGAAAGAAAGCTCTGAATTCTGACCTGCTGAAGGTTTGAAACAGTCACATGGACTGTTTCAAAGTGTTCAAAGCACTCTGACTATCAGGAGCTCTTCACACACCATTCCACTTCTGCAGGGAGGCAGCAAAAGCATGGAGGAGCTGCATACACCCCTAAGAACTGTCAGAAAATGCCCTCCAAAATGCACTTCCTTTGAAAGGCTGGTCAAATCTTGTGTCCTGACTCACTGTCTCTAGAGATGCCAGCAAATACTGCTTACACATTTTAACTGTGAAGTCTTACCTTGAAATTCTGAAACTCCTGAGAGCTTGGGAGAATCCAGCAGCCAGTCTGTCAGCTCACTGGTACCAAGGATGTTGCTTCGAAACTGCTTTCCCCCATTCACATTCCAGGTCCCCGTGGCAACACGAACACGCTTGGAGCTTGTGAATTCAAACTGACGCTCTGACATGGCCTTCAAAATACTTGGAGTTACTGACAGAAGAGGGCAGAGAGAAAGATGGTGTGTAAAAGGAGAATGTGCTGTAAAAGGAAAGAAACAATCCAGACAGCAGCAGCACAGTCACTGTGAAATAATGACATTATCCTAGCAGGAATAATACAAAAGGTAGGGAACAACTCCTATGGAAATGGCAATAACTACAAGATAACTGGTGTTGATGTCAGCAATTTCTCTTCCAGAAAGCAGGCACCCTTTAAAAGCTTGGGAAGGGCTGGTCACTCACTTTCAGCCTACATTTTTCTGTACTTCTTCAAGTAAAAAGTAAAAAAATTATTTTAATTCCCATAATCTTTTCAGTTTAGTCTACAGTGCTGTCATGGTTTAAACCCACTGGGCAACCAGGGCTTAGTAGTGCTCATCCCAGCCACTCGCTCCCTCCCTGCACCCACAGCGAAATGCAGCAGAGAATCACAAGAGTAAAAGTGAGAAAACTCATGGATTGAGATAAAGACAGTTTAATGGGACAGAAAAGGGGAACAAAAAAAAGATAATAGAATTAGAATATACAAAACAAGTGTGGTACAATGTAAATTCTCACTGTTCCCCAACCAATGCCCAGACAGTTCCAAAGCAGGAGCCCCCAGTCAGCTTTGCCCCCCCAGCTTATATACCAAGCATGGCACCATATAGTATAGTATATTCCTTTGGCCATTTGGAGCCAACTGTCCTGGCTGCATCCCTTCCCAGCTTCTTGTAGCCCTCCAGCCTTCTGAATGGGAGTGCACGAGAAGCTGAAAAGTTCTTGACTTAGTATAAACACTATATAGCAACAACTAAAACCATCAGTGTGTTACCAACCTGCTGTGGTTTAAACCCAGCTGGCAACTAAGTACAACACACAATCCCTCGCTCACTCATTAGTCTCATATTAAATCCAAAACACAACAGTATACAAGACACTAGGAAGCCAATGAACTCTATTCCTGAAACCAGGACAAGCAATCAAGCATGTCACAATTTACAACTTCAACTGAAGCCCTGAGAAGTTTAGAATGTGGAAGGAAAGATGGAGAGCAGCACAGAGTTTCACATCAGTACAAATCTAGCACTGTGATGGCTCTCTAGCCTGGTCAAAACTCCTCACAGGAAACTGCTATATTTTCATGTATTTTGCTGAGTATAGAAAATTAGTGGTGTGCTTTTGCTTTCTAATCAAATGAAGCAGAGCTGATCTTTAACTACCTGGCTTGCACTGGCAGTCAGGCACAGAGAAGTTATCTATATTTCCCTTGAGATCCACATCAGGGAACAAGCCCAGGACTGAAGTGGTGCTGAATGGTTCTCTGGAGTAAACTGACCACCCAAAACTGCTTGTGGGTGAAATTATCCTGTATTTTGCATGTAAATATCTTCTCAGAGAGAGCTGAGTTTATTCTAGATGGGGGCAAACAAATGTATCTATGTTGTGGACTATTAGGGGCCTGGAATAAAGCAGGAAATGAACTAAAGTAACAGAGATGTGCCTTTAAAGATCCAAATGGGCTAAAAGCATGTGCAAACAGCAAGGACACAAATAAGGAATAAATACACACAAATAAAGAGGCTGAGCTCAAGAGACTTCCTCAAGACAAACTCAGACAGGACCAGACTGGGAATATAGCCCTAAAATCCTTCCCTCTGGTCCAACTCTAAACTTTCAGAGAATAATACTATCAAAGAGCAGAAAAGCATACTCAAAAGTTCAAAACAAAATATGAGAAATAAGCACAGTGGAATTAAGACACACAGAGTTGTGCTATCATCACTTGAAAGAGTCCTTTAAACAACAGATCTGTGCAAAAGCAGCTTATTTATTGATTTTTTTTCAAAAGGGTACAATTGCTTATATCTGACAGCTAAAAGCACATACAAAAGAAAAGCTAAGGGTTTATACTGGCTTTACCCAGCAGTGCAGTCTGGTCCATGAGCATCTTGCCTTTGTCTGCATATTCCTCACGGAAGAAGTCACCCATGAGCAGCAACTCGATGGCTTCCTGCTTTACTGTGTCAAAGAAATTTGACTGGATGGTACGAGACACAGAGCGGGCACCATCCTTGAGCTTCCCAACCTACATCAGACAGGAATTATGAGTGCAAGTGACACTAAATAGGACATCCTTCTTTACTTGTAAATAAACAGTTTTGCCATTTTTCTTTACCTTGTTCTTCCCCTCAAGGGCACGACTGCCACTAAATACTCTGCTCAGATTCTGACCATTGAGAGTCCACATCTCCTTGTAGGATTCCACAAAGCGCTCAATTATAGGTTTAGAATTCAAACCAAGACTCTCTAATTGAGCAAACAGTATCTGAATTAGGTGCAGAAGGAGAAAAAAAAACAAGAAAGAAACCAACATTGTTTTTAAATGTGTTTTTTTGCTTTTTATCCTCAGTATTCCAGCCAGCACTATTCTGTATCAGAGCTGGCAAGACACTCGCATAACTGAGACTTACAGCCTCTTTCGTGTTTTTCCCATGGAACAGCCAATGTATGCACTACAGGTATCCCACAGAAGGTCCTCTGACAAACTCACCTCCAGTGCAACGAAGGACTGTACACTATTAGAACGATCCAGGCAGTCCAAACAATTCATTCGAAAAGTACCTGTCTGCAGGCTTTGGTAACCAAACACAAGAGGAGGGAGGAGAAAACGGTATATTTTAAAACAACATCTAATCATGAGTTGATTGAACAAGATCATCAAATGTTCAGCCTGAATATACCCACCCACATTTTGATGGTGCAAGCACACTGCACACAATATATTCCATTAACACATCTCATTACTTGACTACGTCTGCAACACTATATTGGCAAATCCATGCACTAGTAAGTTTGCAGATTTAAAACCATGGAGATGCAATTAAGACAATCACTGATTTAGCACCAAGACTACACTTTGTCTCAAAATTGTATTTCAAGATGGTCATTGACAGTCATGGTCCAAACACAGCAAGAAACCTGGGGAGGCCAGGACAAACAGTGCCCAGCTACACTGGCACAGAGGGGCAGAGACACTCACCGTGGACTTACATGCTCGCCCTTTGTGAAGATTCCAAAGTCTTCCCAGTGCAACTTCAGCTGAGGCCTCAGCAAATTTTCCAGTTTCTCAGTTTTCCCACCTTTTGCAAATTGGTGGTAGTCAAAGTTTATCATGGGACTGTCTTCCGCATGGGAAGAGGCCCATAGCAGTTTCTGTTTAGATAAGAGAAGGAAGGAAAACAAATCCTGCTCAAGCCATGTGTCAGGATTGATACCAGCATGCTTTTATCATTAACAAGCCTTGACTGTTAATCACATAATTCATAAGGAATTCTGAAAGGCCAGACATGAAAAAAGCAACTAAAGTTCCTCGTTTGTTTTCTTCACAGAAGTAAACCTGACTGTTAGAACCCAATTTTCCTGCAGGGGAACTCAAACTGTAACTGCAAAGTATACATCAGAATTGTGCTGTGGCTGGTGGCAGCCCTGCAGCAGTGGGCTGCTGCTACCTTTCTGCATGAGGCTGGACAGCAACAGCGATGGTCTAGGCAGGCTTAGGGAGAGGAAGTTAAGTAAGGAATTACATCCCAGGAAATGTACTATAAAGTGTTTGTGGTAAACTGCAGAAGTGAAAGAAGAGGCACAAATAGCCTCGCTATTTCATCTCCAATTTCAATGACCTCACATCTATTTCCATAATCCCCACAAATTTCATTAAGGTATCTGCAACAAATCCAACAGTAATACATCCTGTTCTTCACAAGAAAGCCAGAGAGAACAATTACATTAACTCCAACTGTGCAAGCCTTTGTCTATCCTCTTCCCTCCTGCACATTTTCACCCCAAGAGATGGATGCTTTTCTCCACTTACATTGTGACACACACTGGACAAAACAAATCTGGTATCACATCTAAAGTGTACATGTAGCAGTTACACCAGCATAATTGTATTGAGTAAGCCATTAAGCCTTTCCTGCAGAAACAAATTTAAAGGCAGTGCTTGGAAAGAGACCTGTAAAATGTATTTCATTAGACTGTTACTGTTGACACCCCAATCTGCCCTTGCAGATGCTGGCACTAGTAATGTAACTTTAGGATGACATTTACCCACTGCCACAGTGCAAATTATTGTCAGAGTATTCGCAACTCTACACTGCAGCCTTGCTTTTACTGTAAATATAATTACAACTGTTACAGGGAAGGCTCATGAGAGGAACAGCATTTCCTGGGAACAGTATTGATTTTTGGTCTGGTAGCAGCTGATTCAGGTAACAGATAATGAATGGTAAATGAACGGTAACCCTGCCGTTCTGATCAAGAGAGCCCAGCAGCAGTAATTACAAGAATAATTTGAACCAACACTGATAAGAATGAATAAGGTTGAAGCAAGAGTGGAGAGAAGAGGAAGAAATAAAAGCGAAAGAAAGATGGAGAAACTAATGACAGAAGAGGAGACAGGTTTGCAACCCTAATCACACTCCTATGAATTACTTTATTTATAATCCCAGCCCTTCAAAATCATTAAAGTAAAATTAACTCTATATTATTTCCTAACATCCCTTTCTTAAAACACAAAGGTAAAGAAATGACCAAGGACTCATTTTGAATGATTACAAAACTTTGCTTTTCAGTAATCTCAGTCTAAATTCTTTGAGCTCACAAGGTATGTTCAGAGTTTATTTATTTTTAAAGTAGGCAGAAAATGTAACAATTTAAACAGAACAGGTCTTTATTTAAATTAAATTAACAAATGCAAGGTCTTATTCTGAAGATGCCCAGTTTCTGACTTAATTTCTGGTTACATGATGCAGGCTAGAACACGGTCTTCAAAAATGCGAGAGTTTGAGAGAGTATCAGTAGTAAATTAACAACAAATGTCGTATTTTTATCTGCATAAGTTATTTGAGCATTTCAGAATTGGTTATCTCTTACCTTTAAATTTCAGTGGGGTTTGCAAAACAAACTAAAAAAGCTGTTTTAAAGAGAGGGAAACCAAAAGATTACAGAGGCTAAGCCGTGTCATGCAGAAATTCAGTAAGAAGCTGAAAACAGAAGCTAGGACCAGACTTCACTTCTGTGCCTCCCTCATTGCCTTGCAAGCTTTCATCATAATCACTTTCTTTGGCCACATTCTGTACAAGGGGAGAACTTCACTGTGTCATTTTCTGCTGGGGAAGCAGATAGTCCTTCCCAGCTTTTTTGTAGGAGGAGAAAATGGTCACACAGAAAAACTGACAAAAACTTGACACTCCCTGTAAGTTCACTATTGCAACAGAGGGACAGAGATCAGACACTATAACTTAACCACAATTTTTATTTTGCTTAGCTTCACATAGTAAACATTTCAGCTCAGAACTGCTGGTATCACTCTTTACCAATGATATATACATGGCACTTACTACAGGTGTGTACTTAAATCGTGCTATCATCAGTTTTAGGACTGTAATCTCTGAAGAATCTGTCAGTTTGCTAAAGCAACAGGCACTTAAGGAGGCAGACTTCTATCAACCTCCAGCCAGATTCAGGCAACTATTGCACCGCTGCAAACCCCACTCAGTGCCAATCTGTGGCTTTAAGGTCACACTAGTTTTAAAAAGAATACCACACTAGAACACAGCACAGTTTTAGTTCTACAATGCCTGACGTCCTTGCTTTCAGGTATTAGTTGTGCCTAGGGACACACAGGGGCCAGGAAAATCTCTCTCCATATACCAAACTCTCACCTGGTGCTCAGGCAGCCAATTCCCAACACAATCAGTGCTGGATAGCTATTTCCCATTACTATCAGAGCAAGACAGCTTAGTGATGCTAAGTCACTATGCCCAGTGATTGAGGCTCAGGGCCCAGCCCCCAGAGAGTTCTGGCAATCCCAGGGGGCCCCTGACTGCATAGGTGGCTACATACAATGTCAAAGCTGACTATGATTCACTTTTGCAAATATGAACTACCCTTAGGAGTATTTGGGCAATTTCTTTTTAAGTTTGGTTAAAGACAACGTACACAAATGTATGAAGAAGTAAGCAGAAAGGAAGTGCTGGAAATTAAGCCATGAGACCAAGAAGCACTATTCTCAGTATGTAACATGTGGTAAAGGGTTAACATAATTTCTTTAGATATATTATTCATCACCTCCTGGGCCAGAAGGAAAACAGAAAAACATGGAGGCTCAAGGGAAATCAGCTGTTAAAACGAAAATTATTGCTTTTACCTTAAAAGCTCTGTTGAGCACCTCCTCTCCTCCTCTGCTTCCCAACAGGTTAACAATCACTTGTTTTCCATACTGCTCTTTCAGAAGCATCATATGCCTACAGCAAAAGTAACCATAATAGGTATAAACAAAACCACGTTACTTTGCCTACTGCCATTTTCAACATACAGGAGTAGAGATCACTGGTGGTTTCATCCAGCAGAAAGTTTCAGCCACACCATCTACAGACATCTTCCAAGTTTCCTTGCAATAAATTATTACAGTAAAAATGGTGAAAGTACACAATTAATAGATATAGCACTTTGTACTGAACTTAAATAAGTGTCTTAGGAAATAGGTCCCAAATCTTTTATGTCACTGTTAGCTTTGACATTGCCCTTCATGCTCCTACCTCTTGGCTGTTAGCCTAGGAACTACACAGGAAAGACAAGAAGAGAAGAAAAAGTATTACACTTCAACAGGAATTGCCTGGCATCTTGCAGAGATGAGACTACTAAGAGTCAGCAGCAGCAACAGGGCCTATGACTCCAGTGCCAAGGCCAGAGAGGTCCAAACACATGTCACGGGTGACAGGGTTCAAATATCTCTGAGCTACTACAACGTGGAGACATTCACTCTGAACTCAAATCAAGCAGGAAGATTAGTAATCATAAGAACTGCTGCACTGGATCAGAACAAAGGTCCTTTTAGCCAAGTTGTCTGGCCCAGATTCTTCAGGAAAAGCACAAAATAGGACAAGTATAAAGTGGGCTGGTTTTTTTGTCTATGTCATGAAAATCTTGAAACCTGACATTTAGGGACTCTCAAGAGCTTTTAGTGAGATGCCGAGACACCCATTCTCCCCTCAATACATCTTTTTCAAGTTGGCATGCATGGTCTACAGAAGCTGTGCTGGCTCATCAAGAAAGAATTAGATCTTAAAGTTGATTTCCATCCTGTACAGACAACGCTGTAGTAGTACTTAAGAGGAAGCTGGATAGAAATAGATAAAAAAAATAAAATAAACACTCACAAAAATGAGAAGTTATTACATGCTGCAAAATGACACGTAATGGCAAAGTGTCAGAAAAACAGCAAGAACACATCTTCCGGCATGACTCTTTAAATCCTTTAACCAGAAATAAGTTACACAAAAAACCATGGAAGGGGAGAAACAAAGAAGTCATTAGCATTGCCTTCAGGAAACACAGCTAAATATATTTTCTGGTGCATTCTTGATTCTGCAACCAGTTCTCTGTATGCCAACTCTTCCCACACAGTTGCACCTCTGATTGCAGCATCAAGATCCTACCTCTCTGCCAGTGTTGCTTCCTCCCAACAAAACTACTGAAGCTCAAGTCACCTGTTTGAGTATCTTAAGCAAAGCTCCCTGTGGATTTCTCAGGGAGAGAGATGGGATGAAAAAATATCTTCGAACAAGATTATCATCCCTTTCTCACGTGGTTAAATGTAACAGGCTAAATTAACATCTCAGAAAAGCTGTAGCAGGTTGCTAAATTCCAGTGTACTTTTCCATATAATCAGTCACCTATTCCTTGCCCATTTTCAAAGGACTGTCTTTTGCAAATTGGTAAGCAGAGAGATCCCTAAATTCATTTAACTTAAAGGCACAAGGGAAAGAAGGAACAGTGCAAGTTTATCCTTATGGTCACGTTTCTTAGGAGAAAGCTATTCACCGCTTGTATTAGTGTCAGGGATAAATGGTTTTATGGAGTTGCTCCTTCCTGAGCTACTCTCAATTTCATGGGCAGTACAAGAAGATGCTGAATAAGTTATTGTTTTCCTCTTGTATGAAATATGTCTGCTGTGAAATGCAAACATCTAAGATGGAACTTCAGGGACAGTGCCAGGGCAAGTTATCACAGCACCAGATGGCCATGAGACCAAGAGTCTCAAAGGCACTTGAATTCAGTAGGATCTAGGAGCTTTAAAAGCTTGGAGAATGCAGGCCAAGAACCTCTGGAGCAGAGACTGCTATGGTACATAGTCCCTCTAGATTTTAATCCCTGTTTGGGGTCTTCAGTGTTGCAAAACCATTAACAGTCACTCATGTCCTGTTTGCTAATAGTTGCAGTTATAAAGAGGCTTTACTCAAAATCAGCATACACCCTGTTCTCCCAAAACCAAACCAAAACAGATCTTGATCTGCACTTAAAAGGTGAAAATTTCCCACAGATCAAATTCTTCATGTGCTTTTCAGGCACTGTTCCCACGGATATCAGTAGAAATATGCCCTTAGAGGATAGCACTTCCTAGTTAGACATTCAAAGGAATCAAGCTAATGCATGTGTTTTTCTACAGCTTCCAGCTGACAAACAGAGGTCTACAAACCAGTCTTTGCATAAAATAGAAAATATCAGCATAATAGCATCATACAACACTGGTCACAATAGCAGGCACTATTCTATTTCTGTATAGGAGTAAAACAGTGAGGAAAAACCAAATCCAGAATGGTGTGAAAGCAGTGTTTACTCTTTAACTACCTCAGCTACAGTGGTAAAGCACACATAAGCTGTGTATCATACGTGTAAACTCACATCTGTTGGCTCACAAAGGTTTACACAAACCCTTCTTTTGCATATCATTTCTCAGCATTTCTAAACGTTTACAGGAATAAGCTGGAAGACCAAATTAATTCAATTACCACTGAAAACAAGAAGGAAAAAAGCACAAAAATAAGTGACTAAATTAAGTAAACCAATCTAATAATGTGCCACATCTGGGGGATTGGCCACATCATCTGAGAGATGTTTCACATCTCAGGATTTTCTAGGAAGACAGAGTTGTGGAATCTTGGTTACATGCCAGGCTGCTGTGTTGCTGCCAAAGTGGAATGAAACTTACCGGTCAAAGGCAGGGGCATTGGCTTCCAGACCTCTGTTAAGCCTTAAATGGCGGGAACCAACCTAAAATAAAGTATTAGAAGACAAAGAAAGAGAAAAACTTCTTAAACGGCTAGAATTCTAAGTCACTAGATGTCTCCCTTTTTCCTTCAGAGAAAAACCTCTTTTTTAACAGCACCAAATACCTCTAACAGACTCCAACCACCCCCACACATAATATCCTTAACACAAAAGCCCCAGCTTTTATTAGACAACATTTACAATTACAAGTGAAAACACAATTACCATTAACCAAAGGGATACCTACACATCTTTTTATGGCCAAACAAATCACATCTCTTTGCCAGCTTCCTCTTGCAAATAGCACACACTGCCTCACATGAGTATTCTGTGAGCCCAGCATTCTTACTGCCCTTGCCTTGGTAGAAAAGGCTGCACTTATGCCAGTTCCATGGGTTGTGTATTCTGACTCTTTCAAAAGTACCACAACAGTGATTCAAAAATATAAAGGATGAAATTCTGTGCCATCAAACTAACAAGGCTTTTGATATGGATGTCAACAACAGTAGCCTCGAGCTCCTTTTGAATGGTAGCTACTGTTATTACAGTATGCAGAGGGCTTCTTTCCTCTCCAAAAACTACACTCCTAAATACGTATAGGACCATGCATTGTTACCTACACTTCATCATCTTTGTTTTTCATGAAGTTGGTTTCTGCAATTCTAACACCAGTGCCAGTACATTCACACCCAAGAAGTAAGAGTACGTAATCTAATCCAGATTAGGCAAAAAACCCCAGGCCTACTAAAAAAATTGAAAATTCTGTTTAACTAGAGATATTATCCACTAGTCAAAAATACTTGAGGCAATGCTCAATGTCTCTGTAACATACAGAACAACAGTGCTGGATACAGCTACACCACAGGCAGGACACGCACAATCATACGGACAAATGTGTTTCATAAAAAGAAGCAAGTATTGCGCTGGATGGTGCTAACAGACAGCAACAAAGATCCTTTAGTCATTTCCTTTTGTGCTAAATCCAGTGCCTCTGAAGAGTACATAGGTTCTAGTTTAATGATCAAAAAAAGATCCATGTAACCTTTAAAGTATCTTAAAAAAACAGTTATGTGATGTATTTTCTCTACTAATACATGTGAATATATGTGCATACTCATTTCAGTTGCTTATCCCTCTGTTAAGAGAATGTAAAGTGTGCTAGGAAGATTCTTATTTGGGCTTACAACTGTATATAACTGCAAGTCACAGACCACATGTAATCCATTAAATTTGATGCAATAATCTCCTGATGAAATCCTACATCTCTGCCTCAGAGAAGATCAGATTAGATCATTAACACCGTTTTGACTGAAATCTAGCAAACACACCATCCAGATGCGTTCCTTTGTTTCAAGGTAGCATGCTCCTATAGAGGTACTGGTACCCCTAGATACTCCAATTGTATTGTGGAGGTCAATATCATCAAGCGAACCAGGCATTTCAGAGGAATAGGTTATTCCAAATAAAACTGAAAATGCTATAAAGATATAGCTGTAACCTTCGTTTTATAACACTAGGACACAAAGCCTTACAAACAGTTCCCTGTAGAGGCACTCAAATGCACAAAAATATTAAACTTCAGTTACCTATAGCCATTTGTCTGGTATAGTTCTGTTTATCTAAAAACACAAAATTTCCTACAAGGTAAACCTAAAATGAAAGGGCTCAGCAGTTTCACAGAATGAGCTTTGAAGCTCATTTTTTTAAAAAAAAAATTATGTTTTATGTTAATTCTAAATTATAAGTAGCAAGAGAGAGAAGCAAGGTAGGCTTACTGATTATTTTTTTACCTGAAGCCCTGTTTGCTCCCAAAACAGTGGAACGGAACCTCTGATCTGCACAAAGGAAGAGACATCATCATCCAAGTAGATTGTCTGCAAAAAATAAAATAAAGGAAAGGTGTTCTGCAGTTAGATCTATCAGCCTGTGGCCCCTTCAGCAGGTGACAGTTAAAGACACTGAACTCAAAGGGTAAAAAAAGTAAACCATGTATCTCCTGGTATCCACTTACCACTCAGCCTCTTTTCCATAGTCTCGCAGGCAGTGGAACAAAGCACAACGTATTTGCTTTCATGTCATCACAGCAGATTCAATTCACTTCTCACCAGAAACAAGAGAAAACTTAAAACACCACCACATCTTTCATCCACAATCAAGATGGATTTGATCTACTGGTGGAGGCACTCAGAAAGACCATGCATATACTCTCCTGCTGTCCCTCTCACAAAACTTAACTGTGCAAAATGTCATTGCTCCTTGTGACTGATGATGGGTAACGTCAGGTGGGGGATAAGCTTATCTCCTGCTGTATTTACCCTTTCTTATTTCACTGCATGCTGTGCCTTGTCAGAGAGTCCAAATAAAACTCTGTGAAACCAGCAGCTTTGCCACTCCCATCCTGAGGTACAGTGAAAGCAATGTGATTTACTTCTTTTCCTCTTGCTTACAGCAAGAGGTCCCAAACTCTCCCTTTCGTTTCCTAACCAGACCTCAAACTCTCCCTTTATGTGTTCTTATGATAACTGTTAACAAGGTGATTTTGAGGCAAATCTATAGAAAGACTGACTTCCCCTTTTGCCTTCCCCCATCCACAGCCCCCAGTCAAAGTGTTACACTGTGTGTTAACATAGCATAAAAGGTACTATCTTCAGATTCAATATGACCACAGAGCAACTGTGCAACGCCCAGCTCACTCCTCTGGCCTATACTTAGCAGTGGAATCCTGGCTGCTTTCCACAGGGGATACACGATACACACGATACACATCTCCGTTATCTCATGCATGACAATGAGTGTTCTGCAGCCCCTGGGAGGAATGGTATCCAGGTTATCTAGGTAGCTGCACTAACCACATCATATCATTTGGCACAGCTGCTGCCAGCTGGCTAGTAGCTCTGAAAATGGAATAGAACATTAAAATGGGTTTCTCTACAGCTTTGAAGTGTTTTGTCTTTTTGGATTTGCCACTAGATGTGGCCAATGGGTGGCACAGGGAAAGTGCCTGACCTTGACCTCTCATCTTCATAAGCATGATCAGTGTACAATTTTTAGAGCTGTATGTGTGAAAAAAAGAAGAGGTGGGTATTTAGATAAAACTGGTGACAAAATATTTATCAAATATTCACCGTATTTTCGCAGAGCACTTAAAACTGTCTCCATTTCACTAAGGTGAAAGATTTAGGTGGCTTTGTCATGGACACAATGTCAGTGTTAGAAGGATAGCCAGCCCAGATGGAGTGCAAAACTATATTTCAATTTTTTTACCTCTCACCAAAGCATTAAGAATGCTTTTCTCTGTTACATTCCCTCCTAGCACAGCCCCCTGCAAGAGAGGTGCTGCTCAGAGAAGCATTCTTGCAAGGCCTGTGTCACAGTTTGAGTAATGTGGCTCTAAAACATGCTCTCCTAGTAAAGTTTTCTGAACATTACTGGCACCCAACTGCAGGAGGTAATTACCATGGCAACACACTGGTGCACCTTTTCTTTGTAGAGTTGTTTGCTTTCTTTGTTTGCTCAGAAGAGTTCATTCCTCCTGCAGCTGGACTACTTCCTCTTTATCACATTCTCCCTGAGACTGGTTGTTCCAAGACGAGTCAGTGACTTCTACACACTGAATCATCTTTTCACTCACAGTCGTGAGTCATGAGCCAAAGAAACTCATTCCAAGGTAAAGCAAATTAATAGCACTACTACAGCCCCAGCATTATCCTGACTAATACTAAATGAAGATTGTGACCTGAATCTGTGCAAAAAAAGACTCAAGACTGGCCTGCTTAAAATTCTGACAGCAATCATCACCTTAGCAGGTGAAACGAAACATCTAATAATGACAAAGCTTTACCAGAAGTACAGTTTGGCCACTCAAACAGCTTGCTACAGAGGATTAGTTTTCTTTACAGTATCCTGGGAAGTCCCTGTTTACATACCTAACTGCAAAACTGACAGCTAAAGTATTTCTTTGACCAGCTCCTTTAGACATCCAGCTGCAAATCTCTAGACCCACTGACTCAGTGTAGTAATTCTAATTCAGTACCTGCAATTTAACATCTTCTGAGTTACAGTTTAAATGGAAAGTATTTCCTCAGTTACAGACCATGAATATATAACCTGCCTTCTTCCTGCCAAACACAGAAGAAAAATACTGACCAAACATTTATTTCTGCATTAACAGATGCTCTGTTTCCCCTTGAAACAGAGTAAACAGATGTTTGTTACCACTATCACTCATATTTTCTGTTCGCTGGTTTTGACCCATTACCTCTTCTGTTTTCTGCTCTATTAAGCTGTCCATTTGGAGAACTGAACAACAACCAAAATATTTAAACTATTTGATCATTCCCGTAACCTAAACAGCATGCCTAAACCTTGACGTGATGGGCTGGGGAATCCTCTGTCAGGCTGTGGTCTAATACAGGACTCTCCTATGATGACAGAGCATTTTAAAGAAACTGACACTTTTCATGTATGTTGCCATGTAGCTTTTAGAAAGTAGATGAGGGTTTTTGAACTGGGAGCACAGCTTCTCCAACACAGTCATTCACAAGAAAGTACTTTTTTTTTCTGTTCACTTACAGGGCTCATCATTCTGTTCTCTGAAGCAATTCTCTGGTCTTTCACAATCCTTTCACCTCATTCTCATGACCCAGATGAATCCAAAATTATTTTCTTCCAAGCTGCCAGCAAGTTGGAAAAAGACCTAATATTTTTTTAATGAGTGGGAGACTCATTAAAATGACTTTTCTGCCAGTCATTCCTTCCTAAACAGACTCTAACCATTTCATTAAGCATTACAACTGTGCAAATCTTCCCTCAATTTCAGCAATACCCACTTATCCTTCATCCACCACTCCAAAGAACCTGACCCTTGATCTCGACATTGCCTGTTAGTATATATGTCCCTTGACCTTACAAGATTAGTAGCAACAGACTTCCTACCAGCAGACTTGTTAAGCGATCAGGTTTAAGTGACTTTCCACATCAGGAATGGACATAATCTTAGCAGCCACATACACTATAAGAAACCCTATTTGCTAAAATCTTAAATAAGCACTGATAATACATTCAGATTGAAATTACACTCATAAATAAAAGATTCCAACTTCGTTGCTTATGCATGGAGAAGTACAGTTTCTTTTCTCATATTCTTCATGGCCCTGATCAGTTTTTGTGCACAATGTAATATTTTCTGCAAGCACATATGTGTCCCACTTTTTTGTTGTTCTAGTTTTGGCTTTATTACCCTGTTCTCTAGCAGATCCATTTCCCTTATTCTAAGGTACTACACAGAAGATGAACAGTTCTTTAAGAAAAGAAACTTAAAGAAAAGTAAACTGCCTTATGTCCAGAATTTTCCTGTCCTCTGTTTTCCTTAACTCATGGACAAGAAGATCATACTGTTTTTTCTCTAAAAGTTCAACAACAATCAGTTTTTTTGGACAACACTTGGTCATTAGGATTGATACATACTGCTAAATCTCTGTCTTTGTGGAGTCTTATCTTGTCTTAGATCCAAAATGACAGCAAGCTGGTATCCATGTGCCCCAGAGAGAATGTTCTTTCCTATCAAATCCTCAAAACACTTGAGGACTACTTCATTAATCTCAAAGGTTCTGGCCCATAGTACAATCCAGTCCAGTCAGCTGCATGAGCTTTCAGACCAGTTTCCCATCAGACAACATAGTAGCAACTGAACACTTAACCCATCTGGAAGACCTCTTTTCCTTAACAACAGATTACTTGGCCTCTGATGTCTGGTGTTAGAATTTGCCATGTTTTTCTTTCAACTTCTGTGGTCTTAGACTCTCTTTGTGGTCTCTTTCTTCAACTCCAGGATCAAGGATGATAGTACTGACAGTTCAACAGGACATTTTTCATTCTTTCTCTTCCATTGCATAGGGCCAGACCTTGCCCCTGCAATCCAAGGAGCTTTCCTGGTAACACAAGCTTCATGCACAGGGACTGCTAGAAAGCTTCTGGGCAAGAAGCAAACATCCGTGTCAACCCTCTGGTGTTCTAATCACAGCATGCTGTGCCCATTCATTGGTTGGAATAATTTACTCACTAATCTCCATCACCCAGCTTCATTAGAAACAAATAATCATCCAGTCACAACTTCAAACAGCAAAATTCATTACAGACTCAAGGGGCACACAGAGACACAGTCCATGATGAAATGGATACTCAGATGGCTTATTTGGGGATCCCCAGCTCTGCCACACAACCCATATCCAGCACGGACAGCAGCTGGCCTAAACATACCTCTCTGTGAGTCCCTTTAGCTCAGCTCATGGGACCCAAAGACATATTTGCCAAAATAATCCTTTTTGCCTTGCCTGGGGTCATACTAAAACTTGATCCAGAAAATAAATCAACCACATGATTGCATCCGTTCCTCTCCTGGAGAGCTAGTCAACACAGCCTAGGAGATATTGTGAAATAGGGATAATTTTCCTTAATCCATGCCTGACTTTTTTTTCTTAAATTGGAAGAAAGGGAAGGTTAATCCAAATTCATGCTATTCCCTTTCAATGCTTCCTCAAGGTTTCAATTTTCTTTACTGAACAATTCCATGAAGGGGAAAAAACTGAAACTGTGTAGTTGTCTTTGGTTAGTTAGAATTGTTCCTTGTAAGCCACATACTAAGATTTTAGCATAACTCTTTGGAGGATAACTGGGGAAACAGCTGAAATGCAAATAGTAACAGGCACACAAACTAAATGAAGGCATTTCTAGTTTCTCAAAGCTATCAGAAGAAAAGAATTACAAAAATGCAACACAGTCTCAACTTCAAAGGATTACTAGGGGAGGAAGAAAAGGTGAAAGGAAACATTTAAGCTACAACTGAGATACAGTCTGATTTTGAAACTACTTGAGAATTAACTGCTATACTGCATGCACTACAAGTAGAAAGGACTACCATCGCATTACAAAATATTTGTCAGCAAATCTGAAAGCACACATTGAAGGGATTGTCCTCTTTTCCCTTCATTTTGTTTTTCCTTAAGTGTTTCCTATAATATTTTCTTTCTTCTTTCTTTGTAAAGACTCAAGCCAAATGATCAAAAAGCCGAAGGATCTACTAGAAGTTGTGGGGTTTTTTAAAAGAAAAAGTTAAGATACTTTACTTTTCCTCCCTTTTTGTCAAACACTGAGTCACAGCAGTTAAGTGAGCCCACAAAAAATGACTCACTGCAGAGCTGAAATGCCACAAGGCTAACTCAGTGGGAGACAAAAGCATACCATCTATGCATAAAAGAGCTGCCTGGAGATAAGATTAATTGTTTCTCCTTCTTCTAAAAACAGAAAAATGTTAGAAGCAATTGCTACAAAGAGGGGGAAAGTCCTGGGTTTTCAGAATCCAAGGGTGCTATTTATCCATGAAAGCAAATAGCCAATATGCCATTATACTGTACAGGCTGAAGCAAATGGAAACAAAATGTTATTCAGCCAAGGTATTACTTCATAGGAGATTAGTCAGTCGTTTACTATGAAAGCAGGAGAGAGTTTATTCTTGGACTCTTCCTTCCTAATGGCAAGGGGATGCCAGCTTGAACTGGATCTCAGGCATCCCAGTGGTTAGCTCAACTTTGCCTTCTTAGGACATGCAGCTTGGTAAAACTAGTGTTTAGCACCATCAGTAACAGCAACCTTCTTTTCCTTTTTCTTTTCTTTGGTTTCAGAAACCAAACATAAAACACACAACCCTTTAAAACTGCAAACTCTTGCTATAATTTTAAACCCACTCAAGCCTTTCACCCTAAATCCATTTCACTCTTGTGCTTTTGCTTACCCAGTTGAAAAAACACTCAAAAGCCCTCAGTTCTCCCACTTCAGGATCTGGCTGAATGGGAACAAAGCACAGCAGTTCCCATGAAGAGCCTGACCCAGACTCAGCCAAGAGAAGCATCAGCAATCAAGTACTGTTTTGCTACTCACCAGGAGCCAGTCCTCAGGTTTTCTGCTGGAATGCAAAGGCCCTCTCATTTTTCATGCTAATTGTTTGCACCATGATGTACTTCAGGAACATAACTAAATAGAATTAGTTACTTCTGACCCAATTAGTGAGCAGGACAGCAGAAGTATTTCCCATAATAAGTCAACTGATAAGTGCAGTGCCACAAATGCGAGACTCACTGAAAAAAACCTGACAATCCCTTCTAACATTTTCTTTCCCCAGCATTACAGCAAGATAACATTCTTCAAATCCTAACAGGATTAGTGCTTTGCACTAATATTAATAAGACACTCAGCTAAAACAGGAGAATGTACCAAGTTATCACTCAAAATGGCAGATCTCCCTTTTTGTGTTGCCAAGTTCCTGGGGAAAATTCCATTTTTCAGTAAGCTGACATAGCTGCATCTCCTGATGCACTGACAGACTTTCTAGAAAGGTGTAGATGTTGCAAGACTTGACTTGCATTTGCTTTGGAGCAGCAGCACACAAGAGAATTTTTAGCAGAGAATTCAGAGGCTGACATTAGAGACCCAAGCACTGCAGGGGAACAGTTTCACATTCAACAAGCAGAATTTGTGGGAGCCTGAACACTAAGCAGAAAGCTGCCAGCCTAACTGAAAATGCAGGGCAAACCAGGAAAAGGAAGGACATGAGCAAAAAGTCACCCACATCCCCAGTGAGAACTCTGACCACTGGGCAGAAAGTCACACGTGTAACGTGGTGCATGCTTTGAGCACCTCTTGGGAATCAAACCTCACCAGCAGGCTGCGGAATACCAGTCTGCAACTCCTTCAGGCATCCTCCTGAGGATCAAAGCACTGCCAAATCTAAGGTAGCTTGATATGTGTCTTTAGGCAGAACCAGGTGAAAAGGTTAAAGTTGTATTACAAAGACAACAGCTTAGAGGAAATTTGGAAAGTACCCAAACATGTCTGGATTTTGGACAAACAGGTGCCTGAAGGCATCCCTGGCTCATGCAGGGGGATAATGGGAAGGAGCTAACCGGGTGTGAGCTGCTACATTCACACATTGCTGTAAGGAAATACTAGTGCTGATCTGTGGGCACCTTTGAAAGGTGGTGCCATCGTCAGCCATCAGGAACACGCTTTCAAAGACACAGCTGAAGAGTCTCTAAGCTGCACTCACTGTTTCATGCTCCCCTTATGAACACCACACAAGCAACCTACTTCCATTGTACATGGACCTACATACACAGACACATACACATACCATCTGTGACACATATGCAGCTCTGTAGATACACTCAGAAGATGCTGAAAACTACCAAATTTTAGGAGCAAATCCCTGTTCTTTGTTGAAAACAACCAGTCATTTATCTATTCTGTTTCTAGAATGATCCATTTCTGTATGATGGTTCTGACTGCTAATAATTACTACTTCGGTTCAAAAGGGAAAAGGGGATTGTATTTGAGTAAGAAAGCACTCACTTCAGCTGGCACAGAAGACTTCAGATTCTTCGTGGTCCAGTGCTTTTTACTGACTTTCAAGGCCACAAGCTAAACCATGTGCAATAAAACCAAGTGACTCTGTTGTTTTGTTTGGCTGCGCCAATCAAGGGAGCCTGCTAAATGCATTTCACACACTTAATTTGTCTCAGCATCAGCTGGAAATGAGATTTTTACCATGTATGTATAAAAACTGTCATACCACCTCTCATTGGAGAGAATTCCCCCACAAACCAAAGGGGAATATAAAAGCAGTCTCCTTCAAAATTAGTTGAACTGGAATTTTCCTGTTTCTAAGAAGATGTCATTTTTTCAACATTTTCTTTACTAGTGAAAGATGATTTGACAGTGAACTTTACTAGTCAAAGATGACATCCCAGCACCTTTGCTAGACAGCTTCCTGAATGGTTTAAAAACCCATGTCTGCATTTCACTACAGTTATCAAACGGCCAGACTTTCACACTCAAGGAAAAAATCAAAAGCGTTAGTGAAAACCATGTGACTGAAAAAGTCAGAAACAAAGAAAAAGAGCAGATTGCAAAGAAATGCTTAATAGGCAAGAACTAATAGATCTGCCAAGCAATAATACTCTAAATATTCTTGAAAAAAAACACTTCCTGAGCTCCTTTAATTCTCATTGAAAATTCTGCCCCAATTAAACACAAGTGGACTAAATTGTGCAAAGCCATTGGATATATCCACTCACCTGCTCTGTCTCAACGAAGTTAGAGACGTGTCCATCATCATTGACCCCTCGGACATGGAAGCGGACACCAGCTCGCTCGCAGCTGATGCGAGAGATGAGGCAGGCTTTTGCCTTCTTGTGGGAAGCATAAAGGGTGCGAATGTCCACAACACCGCACACCACTTTCAGCAGCCAGTCAGAGCAGTTCACCTGGTAGTGTTTGAAGGGCACATGCAACAGCTGGTTCCTGAAAGGTTCAACAACATACACATTACTGAATAAAACAAACAGACAGGCATGGTTTCCACCTGACAACAATCACTAATTTCATCAATTAATGTTTTATGACCCCTTTTCTCCTTTACTTTATCTCTATCCAAACCCCAGAAATATCAGGGAGAAACCCTTGTGAACTATTACAGTAAACTGAACATAGGAAACTTTAACTGCACAGCTACCACCACAGTGCTGTCTTTAGATCTTGTACTTGTCTTACAAATTCGGATGCAAATGTCACCTCTTTCAGCTCCAGAAATTTCTATTTAGTAATCTTTTTTCATAAATTACAGTGCTGTCAAGCTAATTACCTTTTTTTGGAACAGTACTATCTGGACCTTAGCGTTCACTACAGGATGAAGAACTGGTTCAAAATCCACCAGGATTTTCAGAAAAAATAATTCCAAGCAGAAACTGGACCTGTAGGTCACTGGAGATATTGCAAAAAGTACCACTAAAATGAAGAGGAACATCTGTTCTAACCTTCAAGATCAACAACTCAAGAAACCTGTCATGTCTGTTAACAGTGATGCTAGTCTCTTCTATTATGATGTTTTTCTTTATTTCATGTTTCAAAATGTGCCTTTAGTTACAAAGGAGGGCCAGGAAAATATCTTTTATGACCACGAATCGCTCAACAGTAGATCTGTAAAAGAGAGCGAAACCCCTGAAGAATTGTTCTTCTAGAATACAGCATTTGCCTGAAAAAGGTGCAAGGTATTATTACATTTTTAATCTAAATATGTAACAGAAAAGGCAGCTCTAAAAGAATTGTTGCTATCTCTTCCACCTCTTTCTCCTAGTTCTACTCACAGAGGAAGTCCTCACTCAGGCAAATTCCAGTAGAATTTTTTGTGTTGCTGCAGTTCATTAAACAGGCAGTTTGTGTTGCCTATAACTAAGGTCATCTTACACTTTTCATTGTGTAACACTTTATCTCATTGTTTACTTTCCTCAAGCATCTACTGTTTGGTCTGAAATTTCCCGTATCACCTAATTACCCTAAGACAAATTTTCTTTGGAAAATCTTTCCAGATCTTTCTTTTTGCCCTAAATGTGATGTTGTCACCATTTATCCCTGTTCTACAACATATTGGAGAATGGCAACTCTTCAGAATTTACTTCTAGATTAGCCAGAATTAGCAAAGAAGGAAAGTTCAAATATACTTATCTTCCAAGAGGAAAAGTTTCAAAAGATAGTACATTGAAAAAGAGTTGCTTTAAATGTTGTTTCTTTATTATGGGATATTGCCATCTTGGCAGTCTCATTGGAGTACAATTCATTTCTGCCATGTGTCTTAACTTGACAATGCTTGGTGACCTTTTGGAGACAAATGCATCACTAGCACAGCTGAAAGCAAATATTTATTATATATCTCTCTTCAGAGTTAAACCACTAGATCTTACCAGTCAAAATCACATCCTAGCTAGAAAGATTATTTAGCCTAACTGAACTGCTTTCTCATGTTAATTCATCACCTATTATGAACTTTTTTGCTTATTTAATATTCACCTACTTTGGGCCACAAGCCTCACTGCACATTCTAGCAGCACATCCACACTTAACCCTGCCAGTTATTTTCCACCAACATCAAACCCTCATTTATTTCCAGAACAGCTATGCCTGCTGTGTGACTATCTTTTTGTTTAAAAAGAAGGGCGGTGGGGGGGAAAGGGTATAGAAATTCAAGCATTATGCCAAAACTTGCAAAGCAAACAAACTGAAATTACATCGACCATGACCCCACCTAGAAAAGACAAAACCTAGCATTGTGTTTTCTCCTTTCTCCTCAACCAATACTTACCACAATACAAGATAATTTTTCTTTTCTTTATAAGCACAAGAAAGTAAAAAGCACAGAACAGTGTATCCTGGGAGTTTTCTTTCGTGCAACTTACATTTGCACTGAGCTGTAAACATATTAATATTGATGTTTTCAACATAAAAACGAGGGCATTTTGCCAAAACAATAAACTACAGACTTTCAACACATACACTTTTTAAAAATAACAGCTACTGCGGTGCAAATGATGGGATTTATGAACAGTTCAAGTGCAGGCTTCTATTAGATAACTTTAAAGAAAGTTATTAAAAAGGACTGCAAGGGAAACTATTTATGGCATCTAGAGACATGTTTCTGTAGTATGAGCAATATACATCCTGTCTTTCCCCCTTTGAAGCATAAAATGTCATTTTATAATTGCATTTCACTACCAGATTAATTAAACACAAGTTTTTACCATGAACTCATTAAGGCCACCTGCCCTGTAAAAGGAGTGAAATGAAAGGAGATGCACTTGAAATACACATTCACTTCCCTCTGAGAATGTCTGATCAATGAGATACAGGTGGGGTCAACAGAAGACTTGGGTATAACATGCAGTACTAACCAGAAGAACGAGTTACCAGATTCATAGTTGTTATCACCCTGCTTCTGAGCCCGCACAGTGAGGTCAAAGTTTGAGCCTGCATTAGGCCAGGAGAAATAGAACATCCCAGAGTTCAGTATTTTCTTCAAGGCAGTAATGCGCTCATCTTCCTTGGTTTCTTCCTGGAGAGGACAGAAATCTGTTGCAGTAATTTTGTAAACTTCAGCGTCCAGGATTTTTCCCACCGATGTACAGCCTGTCACCAGGACCAGAAAGTGCAGCCGAGTGTTACCTAGAAAGCAACAGATAGTTACAGAAGGGTTATTTCCAGGTGGACACAGCTTCTCACCAGTCCTGTCACATGCAATGCCGACAGGGCTCCAGCAGAGGCCAGCATCTTTGCTTCAGAGGAGAACAAACACGAACAACGGGCACGGCAGGCCACGTTCTTTACATTTCTAAATTCCACTTAACTGCAGTTAAGTGGCTGCAATTGCACAATATTCCACAATACTTATCCATCGACATCCTTTGCTGCACCAGAGTGTGTTTCCCCCACTGACTTTATGAAGAGCAATGTGCTTACTGGTGGGACAGTACTCAAAAAATCAATTTCACCACCAAAGAACATAGAGTATTCAGAGTCTTTACTGGCTTCAGCTGAAGCTGGGTGTGTTCAGACAGTCATAAAATTTCAGTGTTACCAATTCTTGAGACTTTTCTTTTTCTCTCACAAAAGCATGTACATGATTTGACGACAACCTCAGCTATCACTAAAACAATTACAGCTGCCATAACTGTGAAATCATGAAGCAGCTGAACTTCAGGGCCCCAAAAGTAAAAGATAAATTTGGAGCTTGAGAACACCACTGTAATCAGATCTGTCATACACAGAACCATTTCAACCTCTGCTCATTCTCTCTGAAATGATAATTAAGAAACAGTAGAACAATTTCTCTGGAAATGCCAGTTTTTCTACAAAGAAACTGTTTGATTCACTTAAATTGGCCTGTAATGGAGACAGTGTCATGCTAGTCACTCCAGTTAGTAAGAAAAGGTGGAAATGAGCCAAGATTTATTAATTTAGCACAGCAGAACCAACAACTGACCTGCCAAGAGCAAGTTAATTAGCTAAGGGCACGGTGACAATCTGGGACAGTATGGCTTCAGACAGCTAAAGGGAACACTTCGTAGGATCGCTTTTCAACCCTCCAGGGTGACCCACTGCCTGAAAGCGCACACCAGCTCTCACACAACGACTCTTCTTTTTCTGAAACACCAGAAGGGAAGTCCTTGCTTTCAGATAACAGGCTCGGTACAGAAACTAGAGTTAGGGGTGGTTTTCAGCAGGGCCAGAATATTTGTGTAGGCATGTGGGATTGGAATGGCAGGACAAGGTGGGAGATTAGATCTTATTCATTCTGGTCTGCTGACTCCAGTTTTGCATAAAGGCCAGCGTAGGTGGTATTTACTAAAAAGCTCTGTTCATCACATTTCTTTCTGTAACAAGGCTGTGCTGTGTTCTCCTTCTTGAGTGCTTTCAAGAAGTGTCTTCTGTGCTTGCGACATCATAGCAGAGGGCCAGAAATACTGACAGTTTATTCCTCCTTTGCACATGACTTTGCATAATTACACAGAATTAAGAGTAGGAAACACATCAGTTATCACCACGAGAGTTTATAACTGACCAGATACTGCCTTGCAGCCTCCAAAAAGGGTAAGGAGGAGTTAGCTGTCTCTCAGGATAGCTAATAGCTTCTGTGACTTAGCTGAAACCACACAAAACTGATCAGCTCAAAGTAAACTTCACTCATGAGAATTTGGAAGCAATATATAAAAACACTATTAATATGCCTTAATATCAGTCAGCTTTGTTAGTCACAAAAAACCAGTAGTGAAGGACTTGGACAGCTGCCTGGGTGCGATGCTGAGACAAAGAGTACAAGTACTTTCATTGCCTTCAGTGACCTTAAACTTTTCTAGATGGTTCAGAAGAGATCAAATGAGAAAGTCAGCATTAAAATAGCCAAAGAGAACAAAAACTTAATAATAGAGGGCTTGTTACCTGTGGTTCTGTCCTTCAAGGAGCTTGTAACCAGTGGAAAATAACTGGATCTAAACAGAGTAATCCTCTAGTTTAAGAAGGCGTTGAGTAGGAATAAAACATGACAGAAAGGCCAACCAAAAGTATAGTTTTGCCTTACCTAGAAACTTGCTCACCAGAGACTATAAACTCTTTTTGCTACCTCCTCCGCTCAACCACTCACTCCCAAATGGGATACTCATTTACACATTCAAAGGTCCAGCAACTCTACTCCCCCATATCACTAGCTAATAAGCTCAAAAAAAGTAATCACACCTAGGAAGGTATTGTATTGTCACTGAAGTATAAGGAGATTGGTTTTCTGAAACTGTAATACTTTTCTGCCACTGGGCAGTAATTCCACAAGAAAAAGTTAGGGCTGTTCAGCCTGGAGAAAAGAAGGCTTCAGGGAATACCTTATTACAGCCTTTCAATATTTAAAGGGGGGCCTATAATGAAAGATGGAGAGAGACTTTTCACAAGGGCTTGTAGTGATAGGACAAGGGGCAACAGCTTTACACTGAAAGAGTGCAGGTTTAGATTGCATACAAGGAAGACATCTTTTAAAATGAGAGTGGTGAAACAGAGAAATAGGTTGTCCAGAGAAGTTCTGGATGCCTCACCTCTGGAAGTGTTCAAGGCCGGGTTGGAAGGGGCTTCGAGCAACCCGGTTTAGAGGAAGCTGTCCCTGCCCATGACAGGGGCGATGGAAGTAGATGGTCTATAGAGGTCCCCTCTGACTCAAGTCATTCTACAGTTCTATATATCACAGAATAAGTCTCATTGCAGTACTCCAAATTACAGAGCAGCCACTATGCACTTTGCATTATACCTTTGAACAGAGACAGGCTGGCAAAGAAGCTCACACTTACAGCCCAGAAAACTGGAGAAAAAGGATGAAAAGAGAGATTTAAGGTATGATAAAGCTAGCCTGGTTTGCCACTTCGTCTTCCCAGGCTGCTGTGTGAGCTGAGGTGGTCCTCAGACCAGCTCTAACCTCTCTTATTTGCTTAAATCACTCAGGATATGCTACAAAACAGACAGAATGCAGAAACCCTACAACACCACCGCCCCAGCTTAACACAAATCTCTCTGACTCTGTACCTTGGAAAAAAGTGCCATCCTCTGATGGCACTTGCATTCCAGGTGGTATTTGGACAGTGTTCCTGGGAACCAGCTCTGGGCTATCACTGCACTGTCTGCAGGAGGAAGATCCTTGCCTGATGCACATGCCCTCTTGGCACAGGGAACAAGCTAATCACAATATCCCATTGACAGTGCTCAAGACCTGTGTCCTGCCCAATTTCATTCACAGCATAGATGTAGGCATGGGGTTCTGAACAAAGGTAATGCTCCTGTCAGCCTTTCACCCTTTTAGAATCTCACACAGCAGAATTAATGCTGCCAAAACACTAATCCACTATTCATCTTTTAGCCATGTCTCCATTAAGGTGTAAGAAATTACTCACCACTACACTATACAGCTACACGCAGAGCTTCCCTTCTTTACCAGCAGTTTATGTCTAGGAATTTGTTCATTTAATCTCAAACAATTCTCCCACCTTTTCCCTCAACTCAGGCTGTCAATGCTTTTATATATATTGATAAATACATTTGACCAGTTTGTAATGGAAATGAGAACTGTGCTGCTTCCACTTATGCTTTCACTCGGCATTTTCTCATATTGCAAATGTTATTCCAAGGAATGAAACAAAAGCTTTACGTATCCAAGTAGCACCTAATATGGGAGAAACATAACATTTTCAGACACAGGAAAAATATTTCTGCTTATTTTCCAGTCCCTGAAAGTCTGCTTATTATGACTATACTAAAGAAAAAAAAATCAGTCCATTGACTTCTAAATTCAAACTTTAAAAAGCAAACGTGGTTTCTTTCCCATTATGTAAATGTTAACAACCCATAATCTTTCCTGTTGAAAATAGACATGCAACATGAAAGCAGCTGTATCAACCACAACCTAAATGCACTTAAATTTAAGGGTAGAAACATAAAAGAATGCATGAAGTGGCACTCCTGGTTTACTACACCCACCCACCTCCAAAGCAAACAAACAATCTTGCTATGAACACAACATGGGATTTCCTTTGGTAAGTGGATTTGTGAGGCCATCACACAAGAAAGAAAGGAGTTTTTAAATTGGTTTTGGTGAGCAAACTGTGAAAATGTCACAACTTCAATTAAATAGATCAAACTGAAACATCCAGATATACCTTAAACCCAGAAGGTATTTCCCCTTTAAACAATGCAGACTATTCCATCAAATCTCTACAGACGTAACTTTTCAAAACTGCAGCTCACTACCACTACCAATTCTATAATTAAATTTAAAATACTGCTCCTTTTAAGTTTCCAGTAAAACTGTTTTATGCAAGTAGCATTTGAAGTACCAGACTAACACCAAACACAAGAAAAAATCATCTGCTAGTCCAGTCAAACCCACCTGGCAATATCACCAGGAAGCATATTATGGGGTTACAGCTTCTAAAAGGAGCTAAACAATATTGAAGGTATTTACAATTCTTCTGTTCAGAACATCAACAACAACATGGAAAGAAAAGTACTAAAAGTCATGAAATGAGCAGTCACCCCTTAAGTGCAAGCTCAAATAAGACAGAAAGTTGTGTTTTAAAATGCTGGCAGTGCATCCTCCAGATCAAAGGGAGAATTAACACTAAATCAATTCCCTAAAGTCTGTGGCCCTGCCAGTACTACCACTGCAGCCAGTCTACAGAGGCTCCCTGCTCTCAGGACTTCCTTGCATATCTGGAGTATGGGACAGGCCAAACTCATTTCTGGAAACACAAGCCCAACAGTTCTTATTAAAAAAAAAGTTAATTAATGGAAATACAATGGGTGGAAAATTAACAGTAATTTCCTGTCTATTTTATGTTCAATACAGTAGCAGAGAACATGCTATGTTCACCCAACAGCTGCAATATGCATGATGAATGGGACCAGCACTAAGGCCAATAAAAAGCAATCCAAAAAATGGAATTTTTTTTCCTGTGAAGTGATCAAGGTTCCAGATCTGGCTCTTATATTTATTTCACTTTGTACCAACCACCAAGCACATCAGCTGTAGACTATTTATCATATCCCACCTTGGAGATTTTTTTTTCTTTAACTTAAATAAGTAGTTTAATGTACAATCCTGATTCATATTAGCCTTTGTAAACTGTACATATAGATGAAAGTCATTTAGGAATGTAAGAACTGCACTTGAAGGTCACAACTATAGAAATGTCCCTCCTGTCCTTGGAATGCAATCTGGAATGTTTTAAAGAAATCTCCGAAATAATTTTAGAACAAGAAATGAAGTGTTCCTTACTGGTCATGCTTTCTACTGCAACACATCTATGAAAAAGCAAGACCAACATACAGTACTAAAGAAAAAAATTATTTCAAAGCTTATGGACCAAACTTTGATCTCAGATAAATAGGTACAAATGTGACCATCATTATTTTGCTTCATTACAGCTATCAAGCACTACAACCATCTGTAAAAAACACTTGTGAAGAAACGTAAGAAATGTTTTGCTCACAGCGATATGTACTGAATGCCCGTTTATTAGGTTGCACAAGAGAGGCAGAGGATGAAGAATATTTAGCACAGAAACAAGACAATAATAATTTCCATCCATTTTTTCAAAAGCTCTTGTGAAACCAACTGCCTTTATCCAAGTTGAACAGGAAATGCAGTTCTGGTACGTCACACCGTACAATAATAAGCTGCAGTTTCTGTATTTAACCTGTCTACATGACTCAAGGCAATTGCTTCCCCTGCAGCGTAGGGGATGATTTCAATGTTGCCTATTTTGAGCTACAGTGAAAAGGAGACAATATTAAATTCTTATTTTGTCCTTCTTAACTGCAACTATTTCACTCAAGACTGCCTTTTCTTTTTAAATGGATTTTCTCCAATTTTTGCTCTTTCTCCATTCCGTGAAAGTCATGCCATTGCCTTATGTTCCCTCAGCCTTTTCCATCTCCACTCCACACATACTCTACTCCATTTTATAGTCCACTAAAAAATTTTTTTGCCTCTTGTCTGTCTTCAAAAATAGCCGCAGAACACAGCAGAGCAGTACCTTCTAACCACCTAGCTGACAGTTCCTGAGGGAATCTACTGCAGAACTATGAAAAGAGCCAAGATTTTCCAAACTACCATTTTAGTCTCACAGACACTCCTCTTTCTCCTTCTTCTAAATACAATCACATTTTTAGGAAAAGTGCAAAAATAATAGAAGACAGGTACTTAGTTGTCTTTTTTGCATTTGAAATGTCTTCCTTTCAACTACGCATTGTATATGTACAAGAGTGAGAGTATATACACAATCAAATGAATTCAGAATGCCTCCCCATTAAAATACCACCCTATGTATGCATCTCTTCCTGACATCACAGTATCTGAACAAAACACTGTAAAGCCAGCTCTTTTAACACTTTGCTTAAGATGTATTTGTCACTGCTAGATCTTCTTTTGCAGCAAAATCTTGGCTGAGTTACAGCTCAGAGACACTGTACAATTCATTCTGCTGCCATCCATCTCACAAAAGAAAGCAGAAGAATTTAGTGAGTCATGTTAACAGACATAAGTACATAGAAGTGAATGTTACTACGGGTGGGAAACATTAATTTTGTGAGTCAGTTTCACATATTTCATCTACTTTCTTGTGAAAAGCATGATCTACTTTGGCAGGCATACAACGTGATTTATTTGGATTTCTAAGTAGTGATATTTACAGATTAATTAAAATGTTCAAAGACGTCTTTCATGTCTTGGCAAAAAGTCTCCCCTTCTGCTCTCCAGATATACTCTTAATATCCCAGTGGAATGTATTTTCACAAATATTCTCAGTTAATTTAATACTTATGGTCTGCATGTTTCCAGTAGTAAGAAAAAACGCTGATACTCCTGAATAAAGTCTATGTGATCACCAACCCTCAGTGAAGAGCTGGCCAATTATGCCTTTGTTTGCAGCTGCTAAAATACATTCTACAAAAAGGGAAAAAGTTACATTGCATTCCTGTGGTAGTTTGACTCTCCTTGGCTGGATGCCAGGTGCCCACCAAAGCTGCTCTGTCAGTCCCCTCCTCAGCTGAGCAGGGAAGAAAACATATAATGAAAGGCTTGTGGATTGAGATAAGCAGGGACAGATCACTTAGCAGTTATGGGCAAAACAGACTCAACTTGTGGAAATTAGTTTAATTTATTACTAATCAAAATAGAGAAGGACAATGAGAAATAAACCAAGTCTTAAAAACACCTTCCTCCACCCCTCCCTTTTTCCCAGGCTTAACCTTACTCCCAATTTGCTCTCCCCCAGTGGTGCAGGGGGGTGGGAAATGGGAGCTATGGTCAGTTCATCACACACTGTCTGTGCTGCTCCTTCCTCCTCATGGGGAGGACTCCTCACACTCTTCCCCTACTCCAGCATGGAGACCCTCCCATGGGAGACAGTCCTCCACAAACTTTTCCAGCATGACTCCTTCCCATGGGCCACAGTTCTTCATGAACTGCTCCAGTGTGGGTCCCTTACACAGGCTGCAGGCCTTCTGGAACAAAGTGCTCCACGGTGGGTCCCCTGCAGGGTTACAAGTCCGGCCAGCAAACCTGCTCCAGTGTGGGCTCCTCTCTCCATGGGTCCGCAGGTCCCACCAGGAGTCTAGTCCGCCGTGTGCTTCCCCAAAGGGTCACAGCCACCTTCAGGCATCCACCTGCTCCAGCATGGGGTCCTCCACAGGCTGCAGGTGGATCTCTGCTCCACCCTGGACCTCCATGGGCTACAGGGGCACAGCTGCCTCACCATGGTCTGCACTGCGGGCTGCAGATGAATCCCAGCTCAGGCACCTGGAGCACGTCCTGCCCCTCCTTCTCCACTGACCTTGGTGTCTGCAGAGCTGTTTCTCTCACATATTTTAGCTCTGCTCTTCTCCAGCTTCAGTTGGTCAGTATTTTCCCCCCTTCTTAAATCTGTTATCCCCGAGGCACTACCACTGCTGCTGATGGGCCCAGCCTTGGCCAGCAGCACATCCATCTTGGAGCCAGCTGCCATTGGCTCCATTGAACACAGGGAAAGCTTCCAGCAGCTTTTCAGAGAAGCCACACCTGTAGACCCTCCTGCTACCAAAATCTTGCTACAGAAACCCAGTACAATTCCTTTGTAGTGTTAATCTTTTATTTAGGCAACAGCTAAAGGGATAGAACTCACATGTAAGATGGAAGATCAAAAACAGACTGTGACAAAAACCTGAGCTACCTCTTGAATAGTGAGATAGCAGACATGCATCTTCGCTTTTTAAAAAATGTTCAGAAGCAGAAAATGTTTGCTTACCTTCACTTACCATTACAGCATGACCCTCTGGCTTTTCACTGAATTTTAACAATCCCTTCCAAAGTAAGTCCTGTATCAGAACTTGTAATCTGATGCTACAACAAGGCAGAGGTGCAGTGAGAAAGCTCAGAAAGGAAAAACCTCACACTTTCAGAGCACTGAAGTTAAGCATATGTTGTTCAAGAAGAAATAAGGACATGAGAAAAAGTAAGGCTGAGAATATTTCACAGCCCATGTGAAATCATTCACCTTTTCACAGAAAGACAAAAATTGGATATATTTGGTTCCCATCACATACAAAACTACCCTTATCTGTAGCTTGAAGAGCTTGAACTCAATAGCTACATTCCTTTATAACTACAACAGGATTCATTAGACTTCTATGAAGAAAAACAGATCCAAGTGCCAAGAAAAACTAATCACGAGTCCTCCATTTTAAATTACATTAGCAAATTGATATAAATCTCCAGAGAAATGTCTAATTAACTCCACAAGAAACAAAACAAACAAGAAGTCCACATTCATTTTAAAAGACTAGATGGGTCTACAGTTTTAAATTATGACACAAAAATCCTTCAGATTGCAGTTGCCTCTTCAGGTCAATATCAAGTCATATTTCTCAGGCTGCAAAATGGTAAGTGGGGTATAAAAAGACACAATTAAGATCTACTGGCCTAAATACACCAATGCTCACACCACCACTACCTGTGGTAGACTCCTTGACCAAGCACCAAGCAATATGGAAAAGTCTTATCATTTCTCCAAGTGAAAATTAGGGCTCACTGTAACAACTTGGGAACAGCCCATACAGTGCTTTTTTATTTATGCATCTAAATCATCAGTGATTTTTAAGTATTGTGTAAGGTCCTATAATCTGCAAATCAATCACTGCAGTTCTCTTCTTAAAACATGTTATTTCCATTAACATTCCTGCAGGCAGTGTAATAACAAGTCCTTTGCTAAATCAAGATTCCCAAACTGTACAAAAATTTACATCAATGACAATAAACATTCCTTACTATACTAATTGAAGCCAGAGGCTTTCTTCTGCAAATCCCTATCTGTATGAATGATTAAAGGTAATTAGGCATTATAACAAGAACTGGCAATCTGTAGTACTGTACTCTCAGATGACCATGATAGTCAGTGTCTAAACATGATCCTTAAAGAAGAGAAGAATTAAGAAATCATAGCTTGCCTTGGACAAATGAGGTAGGGAAAGAAGAATGGCAATTATCTTCAGGCAGTTAAGAATGTTAGACATAACAAATGAAGAAAAATCCATCCATCATTCAGTGATATGCTTTTGGCACAAAATAGAAAAAGAAACGGATCTTTTCCAGACTGCCCATGACAAGGTGCAACCAGTTTTCACAATTTAATGAATTAGACAACTTTAGCCACTTATTACCATTTAGCATTGTCAAGGCATTTTATAATCTCAGTCATACAGATGGTCACTTACCACATTTAAGCTGAAGCTCTCCTAAGCAGCCATAAGCATCCATGAGTTTTTCATACTGTTCTTTAATTGCATCCTTTTCTTCTGGAGCTAAGAAACAAAGAGAAAGGCAGGAAACTTAGTTATCCAGTCTTTATAAAATGTTCAGGTTGCTATTGCCTACACCAATGCTTTCCACAGTTGACTTTTCTCAGTCAACAAGACTACAGTACAAAAGTAGGGTTAAAATGCTGTAAAACCAGAGATTAAAACATGATGGGACAGAAATGCATAGCATCTCTACACACCACCCTAGAAGAAAGAAGAACACTCACTACATTTTCAAACAACCTGATTCTCAGTTAAAATTTTATTCTATGGTACAGATGCCACATCAGATCCAGAATAAACAAAGAAATATATAATCACATGTAAAATTTACACTGTTCTAAAATAAGAACAAAAATAACAATCAGTCTTGCCATAAGCTAAAATACAATATTTTTTCTTGATGTACAAAGAGAGTTTATACTTCCAGACTCTCAGTCTAATTTCAGACAGAACTGGATTTTTTTATGCAGGATAGCATGATTTGATGTAGACACAAGACCAGATGTTGATTTCAAGAGGAATTAAACATATTTTAGTGATGTAAGAATTAGTTAATTAAATAAAGGGTCAGATGCTCATGGTTACATTTGTGCATTTCTGCAACAAGCAACTGCAAGACGCACATACTGAACATTTAGATACTAAGCCAGACCACAGATCAAACTTGTCACTGGATGCTTTAACATAAAATCAGCATACTTTCTGAATGACTAAGTCTGCATTTTGTATATATTTCCCAATGAGGAGCAAAGTTAATCTCCCAAATGAGGAAAGTAGACTGTAACCTTCAAATGTCCTTTTACTTCTTGAACTACAGATAAACAGCAACACAGTACTTTCAGAGATTTGCTAATAATATGCAATCTTATGCTCCTAATTAACTTCTGCAGTTAAAAAAACCCCTGAAACCTCTGGGCTTAAAAAGGACAAACTGAACTGCTTGCAGTGGATGACAGAAGAGAAAAGAAAGAGACTTTTCTTTATAAATCTCAAGAGGCAAGGAGTTCAGTGAGAAGCATAGAAAACAAATAAATATCCCATATATTGCTGACACTTTGAAGTGAAATGAAGGACAATTCCTCTTGCAAAATTCCTTAACAGAGACAACCCCCAAGAGTAATTAAAACATGTTTGTCTCCATTTTTGCACTTGTGACAAATAAAGAAGACTCGTTAATTTTTTCTTAATTTTGTTTTTACTACCATACTTTCACAACTTATGTACTCTACTTTCATAGAACACTGAGTAAATCAGGAGAAACTAGCAGAATTTTACCACACACATCAGTGAAGCAAAGCATAATCAGCAGATAGAGGATAAAGTGATTTTTGTTGGGTAACATAAATTTCTGCACAATAACTTAAATACTCTGTAATGGCACATTTTAAGAGCTGAGACTCTGCAAGCTCAGTTCGCAGGCACTTATAAAAACAATTTCACAGAACCAGTTTAGATAGACTATAACAATGTTTCAGTCTTTGAAAAAAAACCTCCCTGTCAAGATTCTCTTAGGTACTAAAAAAACAGGTTAAAAAAGGTGATGTTTCATTACCATGGTGTCTTGGGGTGACTTTATGATGTGTATCCCCTATCGCTGCTCTATGCCCATAAATTAATTTTGTGCCTTTCTGTGCCTTTAAACTGAGCCTGAGAGGGGGGAGAGGAAAAAAAACTGAGTGAACTTTTCAAAACAGTTGTTCAAGGACACAGATACACATCTTTACTAAGTAGAAAAGAGCAGCAACAACATACTGACAGGTTTTTCTTAAATCTGTTCCCTGCTTTAAGAGCCTGTCTACAGTAAAATACTTGTGCTACTTTAAAATAAAAAGGGAAAACCAAAACCCTTACTCCAAATATTCCAGCTTAGGAAGAAATCTAAAATGGGAGAAATACCAAGAGGTTCAGATCTGAGACTCATGTGGGACCTCATAAAGTTGAAGGCCAGGCACAACTTGAAAGCATTTCAAAAGTCACTTCGAAAGCATGGTGATATTCTTCAAAATAGAATTACAAGTTGGAAAGCTGGCTGTTAGAAGTGTCTGGTAAGAGCACAATCCAAAAGAACGGAATTTATTTCAGTGTGGAATTAAGCAACACACAGCTCATTCCACTATTGGCAAGAAGTACCTGCCACTGGCATGGATGGAACCCACTGGGGTTTCCCAGGTCAAGCCAGTGGCATCACACACATGTCAGCTCCTGGCACAGGACTTCTCCAAACACACAGCCTAATAGCTGTGTTTTGCCAATACTGGGACAGAAATGTCACCGTTCTGGGCAGGCCACTTGTCAGAACCTATGCCTGCACAGCAGCATCAGTCGGGGCAGCAGCACCAGCAGAGAAGGAGCAGGAAGAAGCAAGAAAGGAAAATGCCAAACAGACACAGATATGTCTGTGGGTCATGCAGACAGAGAGGCCAGAATGTTTTAGTGCCTATGGACCACATTGGGGGGGTGGTGTGTGTAAATTCCCTTTGTTAAAGATACTGATGGAATTCAAAGTATCCTGTCCTGTTACACTCTTTGGTGTTGCACAAAGGACATTATTCCAGAGGGTTTGAGGCAGGTTCGTATCTTATGATTAAAATGAAACATTTATAAATCTCAAAATCTTATTAAAATCTCATATAACTGTCATCAAAACCTGAAACATCTCCTAGAGCAATCAGAGTGCTACAACATAGCAGTCAGAATCAAAAAGAGTGCAGCTACACAGAGAACAAAACTTACATGCTACTTTGTTGCATGAAGAGCATTAAAGGGAAAAAATTCTGTGAAAACTCAAAAGGACAGTGATTAACAGGGAAAATATATATCAATATCTGACAAGTTTCAACAATACAGAAAATACAGTTTTACCAACATTTGGCAGTACATCTCATTAATGCATATAAATATCTCAAAGGCAGGTGCTGAACGGATGGGGCCAGAGTCTTCTCAGTGATGGCCAGTGGCAGGATGAGGAGCAATGGCCATGGACTAAAACACAAGAAGTTTCATTTCAACATGAAGAAGAACTTCTTTACACTGAGAGTGGCAGAGCACTGGAAGAGGCTGCCCAGGGAGGTCTTGGGGGTCTCCCTCTCTGGAGAAGTTCAAAATACACCTGACGAGCTCCTGTGTCACCTGCTCTAGGTGACCTTGCCTTGGCAGGGGGGGTGGACTGGAGGATCTCCAGAGGTCCCTTCCAATCCTAAGGATTCTGTGATTCTGTGGTAACATGAAAACTATTTTTGTGCTTCTCTTTTAAGTGTCCCAAGATCAGGGGGTTTATTCTGCAACAGCTTTCATAAAATCTCTGAAATGCAGAGGCAGTGAGAGTGGTCTGGTTGAAAACCTTAGATGAGAACCACATGTTTAGCTATATTCTGCTCACATGTAAAATCCTTCCTCTTTTAAGCCAGCCAGCTTGATATAGCTACATATATACATACAGAGTTAATACACAATACTGCTACACAAGTTGAAGAAACAAAAAAGTTTTCTACTTAAAGAACAAGTTTAGTTTGAAATTACATAGTGCATTTCTTTACTACTTAATAATAACTAAGGTACACATAATAATCACCAAACTCCACTAAAGCTTCTCATTAATAATTCTTTAGTAATCTTTCCTTCCACTAAGCATGTAATGAGTATCAGGTCTCCTGCAAGAATCACCATAACTGTGCTGTGTTCATAATAGCTTTAGATCTGCACACGATCTGCATTCCTCAAGCACTTTCCTTAATTATTAATAAGCTCCTGATGTAAACATAAGGTTGGCACGTTACCTCAACACTTCAACCCTTACAAAACAACAGGTATGCAATAATTCAATGAAGCTAACCTACAATAAAATCAATTAAAAGTGACCTTTTCCATGCATAAAATACTTCAGAGCCAAAAAACCTCCCATCATGAAAAGACATAAAACTACATTATACCATATGCCTTAACCAAGTGTGACTTCCTGCTTGTAAAACCTGCTAATTCAATTTACCAGCTAGCAGGAACTGGCCAGACATAGGCAGTTTCCTTTATTCAACCCCTCCTTAGGGCTGAACCCCCCAGAAGACTCAGCAAGAGTCAGCACAACTCCCAAGCATGTGGAGCACAGAAAGGTTAGTGACTGGAGTAAGAGGGTAGAGAAAGGTATCATAATTCAAAGTCCAACATTAAGGACAGACATAGTAATACCTACAACCTAAAGATGAAAACGAAGGAAAAGTTCTTGCAAAAAAAGAAAGAGTCTGAGACTGGGTTATGGATTCTGTTTCTCCCTTGTGATTTTTCAGCCTGATTCTGGAAATAGTCACCTGCTTGGCTGTAGGGACTGCTATACGAATGTAATCTCAAGCACATTTTTAAGTACTTTAAGAAACACTGGTTTGGTGTCATGGGATGACTTGATTTGTGTCATTTAGCATTTGGGGGAAAGAGGTGTGAACTTTCCCCAGAAAAAGGGGAAATCTATAATCAAATTTTATACCAAAACTCCCATATATGCACTACCACCAGCATCTTACCTAGAAATAAGTCCTATGTCATGTATTATATGAGTTTAGACAATTAACTTGCCTCCGAATTGTGTTTTCAGTCATCTGCAGACACATTTAAAGTACTTTGTTGTATTTTCAATAGATTTCACCACTAAAATCTTCCTGTTCACATTCAATACCAGCTACACAGGCATTGTGAAAGTCAGACTGCATTCAGAAACACCATACAGGCCAAGCAGTACAGAGCTTGGAGGAAGTCTGTGCTCAGAATTACAGTTAAGAGAGTCCAAATATTTAAAACATTAAGCAATGTATTCACCAATTTTCTAGTAAGAGACGTTTCTGGTTGAAAACACAACAAAACAGAAAATTGGCGTTTTGGAAAGATCAATTCCCTGGTTTTCTATATGAGATTGAGAACAATCTGCTTCTAGTGAGAGGTTATGTTTTCATACCTGCCTGTGCACATATGAATATATTCATTCACAATCAAAGAATAATGGATTAATGAAACCACTGGGTTTCTACTGGCCAGCTCTATGCTGCTGCAGACAGTCAAGAAAATAAAAGAGAAGTCCCTTAGTGATTTCTCTGAAGCTTGGCCATTATCTTTATGTGGTTTCTGCCGTGTATGACTCATATTTACATAGAAATGTGCAGCAGTCACTATAGACACAACCACCCCAAAGAATTTATCCCTCCCAATTACTACTTGTTTCCTAGCATAGAAAACAAGTCTTGTAACCAACACTCTACATTTACACTAATACATCTTCCCTCTTCTTTGTACCCAGTTTGCATTTTGACAACAGTGAAAGAATCGCAACACACACTTTTTCCTACTATCTAAAGCAGTGAAGTTCAGCCTGAGAAACCACAGCTTGCAAGTGCCCACTGCCAGCATAAGCAAGGAAGACAGGACTTCTGCTCTGTAGACTGCTTCCACAAGTAGGGAAAAAGTTGGAACACCACTAAACTACAGAAAATTTCGTAAAAGTTTGTGCTAGCTACATGAATATTCTGGCATAAGAGTAGAAATGAGCCATGGTGGAGGGCTCACCATCTTGGATAGAGTGTAGCACTTAGAAATACATTCACAGTGTGCTTATACAAGTATTGGTGTTTGATTCCCATACCCCACTCAGTGGCATAGTTGTTCACATAATTACAAAACCAGAGCTCATTATAAACAGTGAATGTACATACAGCACAGAAACTGCTTTCTGTACAAAAGAAAAAAAATGATGCACAGGTAAATAATTGCTACTTCCTGGTTTTGCAAGACTTTACCCTGATTTCACTCAGCTGCATCAGAGAACCACACACACACCTGCAACTAAGCGGTGGAGGAGGCACAGAACTCCTCCACAGAGTGTACACACACCTTAACTCTACATAAGTTTGTCTCTAGTAAAGGCTAACTTCCCAGATCTGTGAGTAAAAGTCTGGAAAAACCTCAGACATATTTGCAAAAACACACACTGTATCAGCTTTGAATTTCTGTACTTTCCAGACACCATGGTCATTTAGGATTTACCATAACAGGCGATGTAACATCCTTTATAAAAGCAGCTGCAGAATCAAAGCGCTTGCGGAAAAGAAAAAAAATCTCTGCACCCTTTGGCTCTGCCCTTGAGAAAACACATTATTATGCTGAATTTCAATAGCAGAGCACTCCTGTTGACAGCTTTTCACTGAAATTACCTGCTATAATAAAGTTAAATCACCATATTTTCAACGCTATAGCCTTAGTTTAGTAACTGCCTTGACAGCAGTCCAGAACTACCTTGTGCAGTTCACTTAATCTGTAAACCACTGAAACTGTAATGTGTTTCAAGGAGGAACAGCATCTGTATCTATACTCCCTGTTGTAGTAAGCAAAAACTTCTAAATCAATGACAATTTTTCTTCATCCTTCATGACTATGGGTTTCTTCCATAGAGTACATTGATGTTCTAGTTCAGAGAATTCCTGGAAGAATTGTTACAGGCTGTCACCCACCCTTCTGGAGACAACTAAAGCTCTAGGGTTGCCAGCAGCCAAAAAGGAAAAAAAAAAAAAAAAAAAAGAAAAAAAAAATCTCCAGCAAAATGTGTCACTCAATTCAAAACACTGAATTTTACCCTCCACCCTACAGTGACATCATGAGAGGAGGAAGACAAACTCCCACCCTCAAAAATACTATTTAACTTAGGGTAGAGCAGAAAACTGTTCTGTTGATATCACATCACTACACAGATTAAGTCAAGGGGTTTAGGGATATGCAACTAGGTTTCCTAGTTTCCAGTGATTTCTGATTTCTTGATTTTTCCTAAAGTTTCTTAGTTTAGGTTTCCATTGCAGAACAAGTGTTCTCATTTTATAAATTGCTGACATCTCAGACAATCTGAGATCTTTACAATATTTTTCCACTAATGGTATCCAGGATGCAAATATTTTTCAGGTATTAAATCTCTGTATGGAGTACGGAAATTTGAAACATAACCAATTTTCAACTAAAATTGTCATCATTACCTTTATAGCATATTGAGAGAGGAAAAAGTATAAAGTCATCCATTCACAAGACAGCATCAAATTGTTAGCTCACAAGTTTGAAAGTGTTTATTTTAATGAGGAGCTTGCCAGAGGTTTATAGCCTGTATTGACGCTGTGTCTGCCCAAGTGTGTGGTTTTTCAGATTTCCTTTTTGTAACACCACTTCTTCTAGAACAATGCTCACTCCCTTCTGCCACTTGAACTAGGTTAAATTCAACGTTTAAGTTTCTTCTAGTACAAAATCATTATAGAAGCAATTAAACTTTCCGAAAGTGCAGATGTCATGCCTGTTCAAGGGCAGAGATACTTGGTAATTATGGAAAAACTAATAATGAACAATGACTAAAATTTGTTCTTGGGCCTTCACTGTCTGTCTGTGATTATTCCTCTCTACAGTTCTGTTTACATAAGGGTGCAATTGCAAAACTACATAAACTGTTGTACAGCTTAAGTGCTCCAGGTATACCAATCTGCTTTTATTTAGTGTAGAGGTTTGTATAAGGCACAGTTGCATAATTCTTCCTCACCACAGGTATGCAATTTTTAAAGAACTTTATTTTAGAAACAGAAAATAGAGAAGCCAAAACTAACACAATCCTAAGACTAGTATGTCTGAAACCACACATATACAAAGTTTATGTTAACCTCCCATGGTCATGTTCTATGGTTAGTAACAACCTAAAGGCTAGTCAAACAAAACAGAATTAATGTTGTTTCTGTTACCACCCTGCTGTGAAGCTTCCTCTTCACAATTCTTCTAAATTCACCATCACAATACCTATTACTGGTTTTCCCTCCTTTTCTGGTCCTCTGCTGCATAAACAGAAGAAATTATCTAAACAGGCTCCACTGGACAAACTAGCTTTTCCTACAATACAGGAACTGACCCAGGAAGGAATAGAGAAATCAAATGAAATAAAATGACAAAGTTATTACCATGGAGTGGGCTGAATGCCAACGCATGAGTGATTACAATTATCTCAAGACATGACACTGGACTTCCAAAAGGCATGGCAAACAGGCTTTTTACACCATACAAATCACTACTTCAGAATTCTCCTAACACATTTTAAGAGAGACTGTATAAATTCTAGAATGATAGAATCGCAAAATCATAGAATCATCAAGATTAGAAAAGATGTCTAAGATCATTGAGTCCAACCATTAAACTAGTACCACTGTGTTCATCTTTTAAACCATGTTTCCCAACTTCCAAATCCACATAGTTTTGGATCACTTCCAGACATAGTGGTTCCATCACCTCCCTGGGCAGCCTGTTCCATTATGCCTGACCACCCTTTCCATGAAGAAAATTCTCCTAATATCCAATCTAAACCTCCCCTGGTGCAAGTTGAGGCCATTTCCTCTTGTTCTGTTGCTTGTTACCTAGGGGAAGAGGTCAACCCCCACCTGGCTACAACCTCATCTCAGGTAGCTGTAGAGAGTGATAAGGTCTCCCCTGAGCCTCCTTTCCTCCAGGCTGAACACCCCCAGCTCCCCCACCTGCTCCTCATAGGACTTGTGCTCCAGACCTTCACTGGCTTCATTGTCCTTCTCTGGACATGGTCCTATTTTGACATAGGCCAGGATGCCATAGGCCTCTTTGTTCACCTGGGCACACTGCTGGATCATGTTCAGACGGATGCTGAGCAGCACCACCAGGTCCTTTTCCACTGGGCAATTTTCCAGCCACTAAATCATTTTAGGTATAGCAATTCAAATGGGGATGGCAACACTGGGGGAGAAAAAAATCTACTCTATGTTGATGATTCCTTTAATTAGTGAGATTTCAAATTTTTCCAACCACTGGTCCTACAGGTGGCTCAGGGCTGGCTAGATAAATATTGGACTCTCCATTTTATTCATTCACATTGGCTTTAGGAAGCAGAGGTGCTTTAGATTTTTATCAGAAAAATAAAATACAGACCAAACCCCACTGATATCAATATAGAGTTTTAATGTCAACAGGTTTTAGAATCAGGGAAAGTGAGTAAACTGCTGCTCAGTACTAACTAACTTTTCACTGCCAGCTCACTGAAAACTGACGCAAAAAACTCCCCTAGAAAAATGTAACACATTCACGTCCACTATTACTGAAGAATTTAGCAAGAAACGGAACCCCCAAATATTACACAATATAAAACTCCAACAAAATAAACAGAACCAACCAACCAAAAATCCCCACAGTGTGGCAATAACATCTTTTTCACGACAGGTCAAAATTTTTCCACTGTCAAAATTATTCTTGTGAAAATCAGCTGCCCCTTGATGACCATTTTGGCTTTCGTCATTCCTAAAGTCCCCAGCACCTGAAAATCAAGTATTTTTGTCTGCATGTCCTACCACTGTACATTGTGGAAGATTCAGCTCAGTAGACCCAGATCCTGAGGAGACATTGTGACTGACATTGTACAAATCAGAGTGTACACACAGGGTCTTACTACAACAGTTTGAGCTACTTGAACACAGACGCTGACAATGCTGTGAACAGCAGCATGATTGCAGGCACGGGTATCACACAGAAAACAATTTAAGAACACAGCACAAGCATGTGTTTCCCTGCATTGCTTCTTGCACCTCACATTCTCAGTCACCTCATTTTTCGGTGTCTGCCGCAGCATTAGCACCATCACCGTTCCATTAGCTCGAGTGTGACAAGTATCAAAAACACAAGGTGAGATAACCCTGAGCACGTTTACGAGACTCCTCCAGTAAGAGCCAGACACTCAAGTAACTAAATACCGTTCAAATCACAGGGGCAACACAGCAAGAAACCTGGGCTTTTTCACAGGAGACAAGTCAGTCATCCCAAAACATCTCTGCTGTGAGCTGGCTGTCTTCACTGGCAGTTAGCACCTAATGTAGCTGAGTAGAAACTTCCTCAAGAGGCGGTGGATCCCATCCCTTTACCTGGACCCTCCTCTGCAGTCAAGGCTGTAGAGGATAAGTTTTGCACACTAAAGGTGCCCTGTGCCGAGACCCCACCGCCACCAGGCAGCCAGGTGGCCTCTCCTGCTTCTTCTATCCGGCTGCTGGTGAGGAGGCTAAAGACATCCAGAGCAGAGATGCGACACGGATCGGTAGGAGATGCTGGCGAACCCTCCGTGCATGGCACGTACTGAGAGTCACCCAAATGCGACAGCAAGTGGCCAAGCCTGGAGGACCGTGCTGGAGATCGGGCTGTAAGTGAGGTGAGGCGCTCTCCGCATCCAGCATCCCACTGGACGTGGGTCTACGCGCTCCTCTTCCTCTCTCCATACCACGGGGGAAAGTGCCCCAATGCTCCTGGGCATCGCCTGCTGCCGCTGCACCCCAGCGCCCCTTCGCAGGCAGAGGGGCGCACCCACGGGCACCCACAGCCACGCCAGCTCCGCGCCCCCACAGCCGCCCCCGCACGCACTTACTGAGCGCCGCCACGGTGCCGGCCTCCAGCAACAGGCAGTCCTGGCGGCTGCGCGCCTCCAGCAGGGCGCTCGGCCCCGGCTCCTGCTTCCAGAGCAGCCGCAGCCCTTTGCTCAGAGCCATGGGAACCGCCGGCCGCGGGGAGGAGGGCGCAGGGGTCCCGGTGCAGGGGGTGGCGGAGGAGCCTCCGTCTCGTCGGGCGCACGGCGCGGCGCTCGGGGGCCGCCGGCAGCCCCGCGGGAGCTCCTCCGGGCGCCCTTCCCCGGCCCTGGCCGCTTCTCCCGCTCCCGCTCGCCGGTCGCCTCAGAAGGCCGCCGGGTGCCTCCGCTGCGAGGGCGTCCAGCGCAGCGCGAAGGAAGCGGAGCGTCCCCCGCGGGCGGCCCCGCCGCTGCGTCCTCCTCCTCGGGGAGCCCCGGCTGCGGCCGACGGGGCGGGAGCGACCTTCCCCTTTGCTCCCCGCCTTTCCTCTTCCCACCCGCGGTAAACTTTCCAGAGTTAACTTTGTCCCTCTGGCTGCGCGGCTCCGGCTCCTCCTCCTCCGGGACAGGTACAAGCCGCCGGCGGGGCGCTGCCCCCGCCCTGCCCGCGGGCGAGGGGAGGAGCGGCGGCCGCTGCCGAACCCAGCGGGGCGCTGTGGGTTCCGGCCCGGCCGGGCTGTTCCCAGCTCCGTTGTTCCCGGCTTTGCTCGCCCCGGCCCGGCGGTGCCGCTCCCCACCCCCGCGGGTGGCGACGGTCGCCGTCGAGCCGCCGGGAGCGCGGCGGGCCCAGCAGCGCCTTGAGGCGCCGGAGTTGTTCCCCGGGCCGGCCCGGCGGGCGAGGCTGCTGCCGCCGCTGCCCGGGGAGAGGCCGCGCTCCTTCCCGCTTCCTGCGGGAGCGGCCGCCCGGGCTCCCGGCGCCGCTCCCCGCCGACGGGGCTGGCAGGGAGCTCCCCTCGGGGCTGCCTTCCGACTGTGCGCTGTCCCGCGGGCTGCGTATAAAGAGTTTCGGGTAAAGGCACAGCGCACGTGTTCTGGTGTTGCAGGGTTCCCTTCACAATTCCCTGTGAGTCTATGCAGGGTGAGTCCTCTTTTTTTCCCGGAGTGCATCCATAAGGAGTGGATTGAGGAAGTAGGCACAGGTACGCCAGTGTGTTCGGATGAGAGAAAAACTCGCTGTAATCTCCAGCAGAAAATAGAGTCCTATTCATACATGGGTAAACCAGGCAGAATTCTAAATTTTTAACATCAGGAATTACAACTCAAATTTATATGTAGAGAAAACAGCGAAATTCAAAGTACCCAAACTACCATGTGTTATTGTTGTCTCACATTTACGTCGAGAACGTGAGTCATGGTTGTGCGCTGCCAGGTGGAATGTCAGCGTCCCTGCCTTCTTTGAACGTAATGGAAACAAACTGAAAAGCAGGTACTGCCTATAACACACATCTGGTTTGTTTATTTCATAACCAGCAGTAATTCGGAAAGGAGATTGATTTTACATTTGTTTATGGTGCCTCCTTACAAAAGCATTTTGAAAGGATCTGGTATGGAAAGTGGGATTGTTGTTTGCATAAGGCTTTTTCCCCCCGATCCTATACTTTGATTATAGTACGTAGGGTGAGATTAAAAATACTGGGTAAAGCAAAAGAAATGACCCAAAAACTGTAGAAATTAAGTGACCAGGATGAAAAAAGCAAGACAGCACATAGCTCAAAGTTTGGGAGTTTTGGAGGATGTAAGAACATGGATTAACCATGGTCCATTTTAAACAGAAAAGGGATGCCTTTCTAACAGCTAGCCAATGTGAATGGCAGGCCAAGAATCAGTTTATGTCTTTGACATCTTTCACTCTTTCCCTAGAGGAAAGTGCTCATTTGAGATGAAATACTTAAAGTATTGCTTAATCAGTGCTCCCCAAGAGAGTTGTATCATGTTACTTTAAAAAGTTGCCCTGGATCATATGCTTACATGTTTAAAAATAACAGCAAAACCCCCCACTCCTTTTTGTGTGTGCATGCCTGTGTCTTTGCCTTTAAGGAATAATTCTTCACAGTCCCCTTTAAACTCCATCATGAGAGCAAATTCTCCCTGGGAGGACATAGGTATGTCCCTCTCTATTGCCTGTGTTTGTAACTCCTTAGTAATTTTTGTCATTAGTTCTTTTCACTGCAAATTCCAAGAGCACACAATTTAGGATTGTTAATAAAAAGTTTACTGTCCAATTTGTTGGGTAAAGTACTGAAGAAAGTGCACCTGGGATAGTATTTTTTAGCACCTCAAATCATTATGAGAGGATAAGTGAGAGGAAAACTCAGATGAAGGTGGGAAACTGGAAACCTTTAGCAGTGTGTATGAGAAAGCATTGCTTCATAGGTGGCTCTCTGGTTTAGTCTGTTCTAATCTGCTACAAACAGATCTCTTCAGTGTGTTCCAGTTGCAAAACATCCACTCAAAAAGCAGTAAATTGGTTAATTAGACTTTGTGTTAGAAACACAAGCCTGAGAAAGCAACAATCAGAAAATGGTAAAGAGTAGCAGTGAATAAAACCATTCTTTTTACTAACCTCCTTCACAAAGAACGACATCCAAATTTAGGGCTCATATAGGAACCTTACTTGATATACTGGGGATGTGTGCAAAGGTGTTCTTTTGATAAGATCTTTTCATCTAACCAAACTATCTGTGTTTCAATGCATGGAAATCCATTCTTAAGGGAAAGTATTGAAACTGATAGATCACCTTTCATCTGACCTTTGATGTTGAGCTGTCTTGCTCTGGGCCTTATGTATTTGAGTATCATGGAAACATTAATTCCTGCAGTCATTTGAGGAGTCCCTCAGGTGAACTCATTCCGTCATGCACAGCACTTGTTTTCACTCAGGCCATACACCCTCATTACCTCCTCAGCAATTTTTTGTTTCATCCTCCTTTCTCTGTGGAGTTTTCCTTTTAATCTCCTGCCTTGACAATGTCATCATCCTAGCTTCTTTGCCCCTTTTCACCCATCTTTGGTTCTTTATCACTCTTTCTACCTTTGAGCAGTCACAGATACTTTGCATTGCTTTCTGAATGTTCCCACAGCTAAAAAGGGGGAGGTGATCTGCTGCTGCCCCTGCAGCCTTCAGCTGAGAGAAGCAACAGGCCGGTGGGCTCTCTACTATTCAGCATGCACAGAATAGTGGCAATACTTTTGGAGGGTGGAATCTCTCTTGTTTGCAGCAGTGTTCCTTCGCTTACCTTTTTTCTTTCCAACTCCTCTTCCAGCTCCTGTCTTCATAAGGGCAGGGAAATCCTTCTCCCTCTGTATCAGAAGGGGAGGAATCCTTAAGATCTGATGTTTGCTGACTGTGGAACTATGTGAAATGCAGCTCAAACAGAATTGCAGCAGTGGTATTTTAGGGGCAGCCTTCATGGTAGGAGGATGGAGCCTTCAGTTACTAAATCAAGTTCAATTCCTCTTAACTCACCTGTAAGCTTAAATTGCATTGAAGACAACGCCCACACTGTGTTTATACAATTTTTTAAGCATTCAGCTGTTACCTCAGCTGTAGAAATCACCTCAGTGTAATTTCTGAACACTTCTATCTTTTTCAGAGTCACTCCATTTAGTTTGAATTTCCGATCCCTTCTCCTCCCTAGCCCCTTGTTTACCTTTGAAGCATTGCTATGCACTATAATGACTCCAGCTCCTAGATCCTCATGGTAATGGATGTTTCCAGGGTCCGGATAACTGCCTCCCTGATAAAGAGTCCTGCATGCTGATCTTAGCCGGTGGCATTGTTTGTTTGTCTGAAGACCGTCTGAAGAGGAACAACAGGGATGTTGCAAAACAGAGTTTAGAAGAACTGGATAGAGCATGGAGTATTTGGCTTAGCTGTCTGCTCTCTGTCTGGAGTAGCTGTCTCGACTTTTGGGGCATAGGATGGGTGAATGTCCCTACTGTATTACTTGTCTGTCTTTAGGTACTATTGAGTGAACTTTGTAATCTGGGGCTCTAGAAAAAGCTTTGGTGATATACTGTAGAAACAACCAAATATATACTTTTCTTTGTCCAAAAAGCTACTGAAATAGCTTTTTCAGTAACTTTTTGAAGCTCTGAGATTAAATATAAAAGTTTAGTTATGATGGCACTTCCTCAGGTCTTTTAGGCACTTGCACATAGCCTCAGTGGTCACAAATTTCTCAGGAAATGTGTGTGCTTACAAGGTCATTGAAAACAGTTTGTGTTTTGCCTTTTATGACAAACTTTTGATTTTAGCAAGTAAAGAAGAACTAGGGGAAATATCTCAGCATATTTTTTCCTGCACATGGCATTCAAAACAACAAGTAACTGCTGCTAATATGCAAAAACTTCTACTATGTTTCCACATTTTCTAGTTAACATTAGAATGAATTTTATTTAAAGCTGAATTTGACACAGAGAAGCATTTACAACACTTTTAGGCTAAAGTGCTCAAAATGTTGCTCTGAAAGTAACTGTGGGGTTTTAATGTCACCTCTTACACTGTCAGTGAAATTGAGAGAAGAGCTTTCTATTCTAGTTGGTTACACCTGTCTTGGCCTAGTAAAGAACGTCTGGTACTTTGTTACAGAGACACTCAGTATAGTTTGAGCTAGGTCACTGTTACTCAACATCAACTGCATTTCCTCAAAAATAACTGAAGAGCATGAGAAATATGGGTGATATATTAGTATGCTTTATTTGTTTAGATTTTGACAAAGAACATTTGACCTTGCCATGAGTGTAAGAGAAGTGATGCAGGGACATTTTCTTTGCTTTAGTCAGTGACAATATTTTCAAATTTCTTCTACTGTTTACAATCTTTCTTGTCAAGCTCCTCTTACTCCTTGCCATTGGGGTCTGCGATCCTTACAACAGGAGAAAGAAACTTTTAATGCTAATAAATCTGTATCATATTACCCTTTAACCAATTATTTGGAAGGGGGAGGGGTGGGTGCGCAGGCTCAGACCTGAGCTTCTGGTTCAGCTAAACATATGCCTGACTTTAAGTATATCAGTAGCCTAAATCTCACAGCTCCTTGCTTGGGTGAATAAACTTCCTTCTCAAGTGAATAAACAGTGTGGGTTCGGCTGCTCAAGGTAGCTGGACTGGAAGCAAACGAGCTTTAGGCTCAGACTGAGTCAGGGTCTATCTGGCTGCAGGCTGTAGCTCCACACTGTCAGAAGACTGGGCTGTGAATTCAAGCTCTGAAGGTGTTCCAGAAGTGGTTGAGACATGCTCTGGTGGAGTGCTAACACTTTTAGAAATGCTGCTAATGAAAAACTGTGTTGCTGGGAAGTCAGTGGAATTTCTCACCTCCTCTTCCACCTATATTTTAACTCTGTACGTGCCAAATGAAAGAGGTCACTCTAGAGAGGCAGATCGACTGCATTCACAGCCACTAGGCTTTTCTTATTAAGAGACTATTTTCAGTAACAGCAGCTGTTTTAAAGCTTAACATTCTTCATCCCAAAACTATGTGCAGTAGAGCAGCATTAGTCAGATGGTGTTTATTTAGGCAGTAATAGTGACCAGACCAGATAAAATTTTTATTCTTTCTTCCAGACTGACATGCTTATGATTAGTTGTAGGCATCCCTTTCTCATGTTCAAAGGACATGAGAAAGCCACAGAGTTTTCCACTTCTTCTTGCCTCATTTTCTGGAACTCCTGATAGGAAAAACAAAATGCTTAATAAAATAGAAAATTTGAATTTAAAGTGGACTGCTTAATATCTGCCCAGGAAGAGCTGCAGCAAGTATGTTGGCAGTTTTCCTCAGTGAGCACGTGCCTCATGATCAAAAACTGTGCACACCTCTGTTGAGTATCAAGAGTGAAAGCAGAGTTTATTGATTACACTATATCAAGGGATATGGATTTGATGAGGCAAAAAAAAGGCTTTCCTTTTTTCAATGAATCAACTAGGAAGAAAACTCCAGGAAGAGGCAATCCCAGATTGCCAGTTGGGGCATTTCAGCAGTATAATAGTGGCCATCATTGTCACAGATGGTGTGACACTGGACTGCTGGAAGAGACTGCCTGCAACAGAGTGATTCCTAACTTCATTCTTAAATAAGAATTTAACTATTCTGTTGATGCTCCATATCTAAGAAGGAAGAACAGAGTTTTCATGGTTGTTCAGAACCTCTAAGCTTCATTGTCTGTTGAGATGTTTTAACTAGCCTGACAGAAACAGATGAATACAAGAGTGGACAATGCAAGAACACAACAGAAAGCTGATTATGATACAGACAATGGACCTGAAAGCTAAATAAGTTAAAAGAATAAAACCCACCCTTGTATTTTTAGAGTAACCAAATCATACAAAAATCAGAAAAGTCAAAGACAAAATACAGTCAGGCAAGTGACAGCAGGATTTCATGTGTTTCTGGATAATTTTGATGGTACACTCTATTTATTGAGAAAGATGTTAACTTTTGATCCCTCTTACTATGATTCATTTGTAAATTAATTCCATTAACATAAAAATCTTCAGTTATTTTGTCCTATTGGATAACACAAACTATACTTAAAAACAAAGGAGCATACAGGGTAGATGAGACCTATAATGAGGCATTTAGAAATGGAGGTGTGGGAAGAGAGGGCAAAGAGAATGGCATTTCCATGCTCAGTTCATAACTAATTAATGTTAATTCATTTAAAGCTTATTAAACTATAGTTTGCCCTCAATGGGATCAGACATTTAAGGGAGAATACCTTTTATGAAGTTTCTATGTGTAAACATCAGTGGGAATTGGTTGAACATAATAGGACATGTTAACTGAGTTTATGTCCAGTACTGGCTATTTACAGTTGTAATATTTTATAACAGGATTTTATTAATTAGATGAACACGTGTTCTGTGTTCACAGAAATGCATACACAAACACAATAGAGGCTCATATCTTAAAGTTCTCTCACATTCCAGTTCTGTTTTTTCCTTGCATATAAAACACAAAGCTAAAGCAAACTAAGGATTTTTTTTTTTTGTGAACAAAAGTGAATGTTGGACGCAACCTGTCCATTTAAAACTTTCAGATTTATTCAAGTATCTGAATGGAAAAGAAAGGGTTAAAAATAGTTTTCTATTTTGAGAACACCTCTTTAATACAATCAAGTCATGCCATCAATAGATTTTAGGAAGCTGTGTTTCTCTTCACAAATGTGAATTTTTTTTAAAAGTACATTAAATTAATGCTTTCCAAAAGAAAAAAAGTAACTAACTTTGGAGAACACAAAGGGACAAAAGTCTATTGCTGTTGTCCGACACTTACTTCGTCTTAATGTAATGGATCATTTAAATGGATATATTATCAGTATTTAACAGTGTTTTACTGTTTCATGCTTTTCTTCAGAAAGCTCTAGTAGGTCTTCAAAACTGCATTAAACACAGTGAGTGATCTGTGGAATGCAACAGCCACCTCACAGCCAGTACAACCACCCTACAGCTACTAAGAAGCCTTATGTCTCTGTAATGAGCAGCTTAATTTCGCCAAAATCTGAAATACAATCCAGAATCCCAGTTGGTACATCAAAATTCAGTGGGAAACATTCCCCAGGTTTAAGGTTTGGGATTTGTTCGCTGCATCTTTCTTAAGATACAGAATTTCTAGTTCACACCTTTGATAATGGACTACTTGTTGTATGCCAGATACTAACCCACACAGCAAAAGGAGTCATTCAGTCACTGTCTAAAAGGAACAGAAAATGTCTTGCATGCATGGATTTACTCTTCTATGATCAAATGTTTGACATTTTTTCCATCTGAGTTGTTTCCAGCACAGCATATATAGTGCTTTTAAAATGAAGTTAGGCTTCTTTCTTTCATTTCATTTTATAAACAGATGCTTTGTGGTATTATACCTCCCCATGCTTTAGAAAGCCCTGTCCATTTATTTTCAGATTTGGGAGGGGTTTCAGACCAAAGAGCAAGGGGAGAAAGAGGCAGTGTAATAACACATTGCCTTGAAGGAAGAGAACGTATTTATGTATATATGTTTACCTGGAAGACTGGGGGTTTAGGTTTTTTTCAACTGCTTTTGGTAAAGTTTGAAAAATCTTGTAGAAATGGAATTGGGAAATAAATCTCAGGTGTTCCTCTCCTCCTCAGCAGCTTTATGACAAGATAACTTAGACTGAATAGTTTGAAAAGACAGTGAATATGAACTAGTTCAAATCAGAGTAGTTAAAGGAGTTCCTCAGTATGCCACCAGCATTGAACTGGAGAAGGCTAAAGAAAAACTGAAACAGTAAAATAGAGCAAACTGGCCGAGGAGTCAAGCTGTTTCACAGCCCCATTTATGGTGAAGGCAGAGTGAATAGCATATGTTTTTATTGAAAGGAAAGGAGGACTGTAGAATGAGGTGTTATCTCTGTCAGTGCTGCTGTAAAGGGGAAGCTGACAAAGCACAGTGTGTGAATGAGGGGAACAGACCAGAAAAGAGAAGAACTGAGGGAATATCATGGTTCGAAGTTATTTGAACAACCATTTTGGTATGTTACATTATTCCTAATGCAGCAGTTAAATCCTAATGCACACAGACTATATGTATGTGCAAGTAAACATAATTTGGCTTCGTTCTGCTTGCTAGTCAGTGTTTGTTTTTTGACAATTTAACTTGTTTATTTAGGTGTGCTATTCTGCTTCACTAAAACAAGATGTTTGCATTGCTTTTACAGCAAGAATTGCCTGTACTTCGAACTCGTGCCACATTCATTATCAACATATAAATTATTATGGGAGTCTGAGGTTGAATGGAATGATACATTCCCACCCCAGGTTGCAGGTGTTTTAGATTTCACTATGCCTGTAGCTCTCAAACAATCCCTGTTAGCCTGTGGATGGGTCATGGCACACATAACAAAAATTATTATTCCATATAGGTGAGTAGGCTAGGCTAGGGTTGAAAGTTGAAAGCAGGCTGAAAGTTTCAGGAATTACAGTTAACTCATTTGCAGGCTACTATCCTTTTTTCCCCCCCTCCAAATATGTGTTTGTCTGTGTTTGTGTGTGTGTGTCTGTATCTCAGAAATTACCAGGGTGAAAGGGAGGTGAGAAACCATCTTCCCCTGTAGCCTGCACACCATTCTTAGGACATTTCCTCACTGTCAGCCACCAATACCAGTAGTACCCCAGTAGTACCAGCGACCTGGTAGTGCTGGTGTGCTTGGGAAGGGGTGAGCACACAGTGTGGGCAGGCCAAAATAATCTCAGCATCTTGGTGGGGAGGGCATGTGGAGTGGAAAGACCTTGTGTGGGTGTGGCTGGAAAAGCTCAGCAAAACTGTGGGTTTGGGAGAAAGCCAGCTCTGGTGTGTGAGAATTACTGGGCCCTGTAAAATGAACTTTGGAGGGCAGGGAAAGCTGAAGCATGACACCAGTGCTCATGTCATCCCTCTGAAGCCAAAAGTAAGAGCCCTTCTTCTGTCACAGACCCCATCCACTATGATTCACCTTGTGCAATGTCTGTTTGCTGCTGGTTTTGTTACCTCTATTTCACTAGCCCTTTGGATTGCCTTCCTAGCTGCCCTCATCACCAACTTTTTTCCTTATAATCCCATTACCCTTCCTCTTCTCTGTCCGTCCCGCTGCTTGGGTCTCTGACACTTTTTGCCCAGCTGGTCCACTGATGGTTAGATTCTGTAGTTAGTGACCCTGATACATAGAGCTATTGCAATTGCTTTCTGTGTCTTTTAAAACAGTGGGTGCAGTGACAGATTTCCTGTGCTGCTCTTGCAGAGTAGATATCTTGAATAATGTTCCCTGCATATTTTGGTAGGAGTTCAGCAGACTTCTCTCTTTACTTATTCCAGAAATTTGAAATAGACTTTGTCCGATCTTGGAGATTTATTGCAAACTACATGAAAGGGCCAGAACTGGTGCAGATCCTTTCCACATGGAAACACTGATGCACGGAGTTCATAGTATGCCTGAATAAAAGCAGAGATGCTCTGTGATCTTAAAAATGCCTCTGAGAAGTCAGATTAACTAATCTCCATTTAATTCTAGAAGCTGCTGCTCAGAATGGATGAGTCAGGATACAACATATTGTAGAGAAACCTTTATAATGACTACTTTTAAACCTGCTGTCTTAAGAGGCACATCTATACCTGTTGATAAGGGTGATTGCATTACTTTTTGTTTGATTATGTGCACTTGAACTAATAGCCTAATGCTGGCTATTGAGTTTAATTTAGTGGTGGCCAGAGTCCCATAGGAGAAAAATCTAAGGTATCCTGAGACAGATTTTTCTGACTATTTCCTCACCATGCCAGAAGCCAGCTACACTCACACTCAACACCCTTTCTCTGCCCTCAGGGCCAGCAGCTGCCTAGCACAGCCTCTTTGGCAAAGCACAGGGCAGAACCACTTTGATGATCTTAGCTGGCCACAGAGGGCTAGCTGAGGGGCAATTGCATCCTGGGGGCTCAGGTGGAACCAGACAGTGATGGTGTACATCTGTCTTGTCTTTCTCCATGCTGCAGAGGAGTTCGTCACCAGACCTGGGTGCCACACACACACTCGGACCCAGCCAGGGTTCAGCAGTGGACCTGAGCTGATTACTGTTCTCTACCTGCAGAGCAGTGAGAAACAGCCCAGAGCCTATGTGCAGCTGAAGGTGTCTGCTCGAGCTCCCCTGCAAACACCCAATACAATGTTTACTTGTGGGTTGGGTTTTGGCTTTTTTCCCTGTGACAAAAAAATCCCCTTCAGGAAGGGCTGTTTTATTTTACTATTTTAAAGATTACTTAAAACCACTAGTCATTTTTATTGGATTCTAACACTCAATATTACAATATAAACTCCTTGTTCAGAGGGGAGCTGTGCCAGACAACACCTACAAATAGCTTTTCTGAACTCCACTCTTATTCTAGGAGCAGACCCTCAATCCCCTCTGAAACCACTGCAGTCCCTGCAAGTTCCCCTTTTCCAGTGCTGATTTTACAGCACATTTGAATAGATCCAAGTCCTGCAGCCATCCTGCAGACTTATTTTGTGGTATAGCAGTCTATGGATAGCAACCTCCTCTTACTGACTGTGAATTTGGTTTAAATTTTGGAAGACTTTCATAAACAGTTGCATTGTGGGTTTGTGAAGCTTTTTTGGTTGTTGTTTCCTTTCTGCCAAGCATTAAGACTGTATTTGTAAGACAGCAGATAGACTGGCACAAGTTGTTACCCCAACAGTTTACCTATTGCCAAGTAAGCATAAACATGCTCACAGTAGGGAAGAAACGTTCTAGACCTACCTCCTTCCCAAAGGTTTGTAAAAAAGTCCTTGCCTTAAGTTTGGTATGTGCAATTTGTAACCAGGTAGAAAAGCATCACTACTTAAACAGGGAAGACACATGAAGAGTTTTCTTACTTCTCAATTTTCTCTGCTGGCATAACCAGTCCGGAGTGGTGCAGTCTTGGTGAGTGCAAGCAGATGGGAATCTTCTGGGGCAGTGTGTCAAGCTCAGCAAATCCATCCCAGCAGCAAGCAGCCTGGTTTACATTTTGCTACTATATTGCAACAGATGCTAAGTTTAACTTTTCACTTCTCTCCCAGCTGTTGAATTTTTAAACAAAATCTTTACTGAGCTAAAAAATATGACTCAACTAGTCAGGAACTAGTCAACAGTTAGAAAAATGACCCTCACTCCTGTTTGGCCCTTACTGTTGAGGCAGCTTTTCCTTCAGCAAGAGTTTAACTTGATGAGTTAAACTTGGTGGACGCACCAGACTTGACAAGATTCTGTGTCTGGCTGGGAAAGGATTTGATAAAAAACAGTGAAATAGAGATAGATGAACACTGGATAAACAGTGTCAACGCTGTCATTTTGGGCTTTGTTTCCAGCTTGTCATTGGACATTACAGTGACAGGTTTAAAAACCCCAACAAAACACAAAGTTTGGATTCTCACATATGGATTTTAAGGGACTTTAAGAAATGCCAATAGATATTTCAGATTCCCAGTTCAGCTGTGAGTGCTGATAGTATCGTAAGGGGGTGCCATGCTTGCCAAAGCCCTCACGACAGTCGTATACAACGGCAAGGACATCCTAGCAATGACCCCCTCCTGCTCTACAGAAGATACAGGTCTCAGAGATGCCAACAAAGTGAATGTAGTGCAATGTATGTCAGGAGTGCAATAAATTTTGATGGGTCCAGAAAGGTCTTGATGAGCTGGCAATGCACAAGGATCACAAGTTATATGTTTTAACATATAAATATATGTTAAAAATGAATATTGAAGATGGTAGGTATAAAAGGAAAACTAAGGGTACCAGAAATCTGTTGTGAACAGAAAATACTAAGTATTGCACACAGTCTTGCTTCAGTCCTGACAGAAAAATGTGACATACAAAAATGTATTTTAACAGAATACAGCCACAGGTTAGAATAGGGGAAGAACAATATTTAGTAAAAATGAGAAAGCTGGCTTCAGATTGACAGGACCAGTTCAAAGAAATTAATAAATCCTATTGTAAAGCAAACAGTTTTTAACCTTGTAGATGAGAAGAACCTAGAGTTCAGAAAGTTCAGCAGGAAGGCAGTAAGTATAGTAGCTGGAATCTGAAGGAACGCAAAAAATTTAGGATAGTTTTAAAAAATCTAGCCAATTAGGAAAGATTATAAGGCCCAGAAGATGAAAAATAGGCAAACACATTCTTTATAAGACAAGGAAGTTAAGCCAGTTTAAATTCAGTATCCCAAAGATACTGCAAAGATCTCAGAATCACAACTCATGTGCAAAGAGCCATGGGAGAAAAAAAAGAGGGAGAAAACAGCTAATCCAAGTTTGTGACTCAGATGTTCTTTAAAACAGTTTGGGTGTAACTGATATTGCCATGTGACAGAATGGGTGGACTGGACACCAGCCAGTCAATATATTTCTAATTCTATAAGGTTGTTTTTGTTAGGGGTTGTTTAGACACGGAAAAGGGTTTGTTTCTGCTCAAGTAATTAATATGCTAATAATACCCCAGGTATTAGCATTCATTTTATCAGAAGAGTTATAGGAAAGTACGTGGAAAAAACAACGGCCTAAAGACTCCCCCACTCCTTCCCAACTAACTGGCTTCTGCCTAATGCATGCTTATGTCTTAGTGGAAAGCCATGAGAAAGGCAGAAGCAGCAGTAGCAGGACACTTGCCTAGCAAATACTTTCCTCGCTGCTGGACTGCATGCCCTGAGGCGGTGGAGGGAGTAATTTTGGCCAATCCAGACTGGCTGAGTGTCTGGTGTATGTCAAACTAAGCCACAGCACAAGAGATGCACCTCTTTCTTTGTGAGAGTTTTCTTTACAAGGCTGTTAGTCTGAATTCCTTTTTAAGAGTCTGAACTAGACTGTTTTTGGTAGCAGTAAAATTGATGTATTACTTAATTAGGATTTACAGAATGAAGTGTATGTTATGTAGTACTTTCTCAATTATCTTGTCACAGCAAATAGGAATTACTCAGAAGTATAAAAATTTCTGTACTCATGTAAAGTTCTGACTTATTGAAGAACTCTTAATTGCAGTCGACAGTACACCTCCAAAACCATACCATGTAACAGAGTCTGCTGCTGCAGTCTAATCCCATGTTGGATTAATTGTAAGCAAGACATGCAGGTAGCATTCCTCTCTGTACAGCTACATTTTTATTTTTAAAAAATGGATGTAGTTGCAGTAACAGAATGAGCAATTAAAGTATAAAGTTAAACCCAACAGTGTGGACTGTTGGTGTCTTTTATGAAGTCACTGGGCTAGTGCCAGTGTTTGGCTCACCCTGGAAGGAAAACATAAGCCTGGAAACAGTAGTAAGGCTTTTTGATGCTGCAGACACTAATTATTCAGCTGTGACAAACAAAACACAGGAGAGCACTGCTTAAGTCTTACATTAACTTGCTCTTTCTGTTTTATGACTACATCTTCAGTGTGCACATTTTCTGTTGCCCCCAACTCATGCAATTAAACTACGCCACTATTCATGTCTAATTTAAAAAAACAAATATCAAAGACAATCCAATTTCTATTCTGGGTCAACACCATGCTGACACACAGCCAGGAATACACAGCAGCACTGTGCTCTACTACTTATTTGCAGTCAGGAGGGTTCCATCAACCACGAGCTGGACTGACCTGAATAAAGAAAGCTTACAACATATGCGTAGCCTTTGCTGGTTTGCAGTCACTGGTACTATTATACCATCCAGTTGGGATGCCTGCTTTATGGAAGACACATGGAGGCTTTCTCATTCCTCAGCTGGCCCGTGTGTTAGCTGGTGAAAAGCTACAGGGAGGATTTGCCTCATACTGCATTCACCCTGTTAAAAACCAACATGATGATTTCAAAGAAAAAGATAAAATAGTCTGGTGGATATACATAAATATTTATTATCAATTTAACTTCATTTTACTAGAAGTCTTTAAACAGTTTTTCTTTTTTTTCTTTTTTGCCAAAATGTTGCATCTGACACAGTTGCTACTGTCATAGCTTCCCTGCACTGGGAATGCAGAGCTTACACTTAAGATTCCAAAACAGTCTATTCAAGATAAAGAACTTTCAACTTTAGTGCATATGGAGCTATTTAAAGATTGGTAAAAAGAACCCCCTTCCCCCTCCCAAATGAAGTCTGTTACAAAGAGATTTCATTACCAAAAAGTGAATATACAAATGCTAAAAAAAATGCTGGCTTGAAAAAGTGATTTCAGAATTTACTGTACACATTGTAACAATTTATTATATAAGCTGCTTCTACATGCAAGCAGATCTTACATTTGGTGTAAAACATTTATACACATTCTTTACAATTTGTACATATTTAAATGGCTGTATCAAACAACACTGCGCTATGGAATTTTGGAAGCAAACAACTAAAATTGGAAGGAGAAAAAGACAAGGTTTATAAAAGGTGAACAAAACTCATGACACTGAGAAGCATCTAGACTTAGGCTTAGTCTTGTTTGGTTTGGTTATTCAGGCAGACCCAGATTTTCCTTCTAGCACAGAAAAGTAAAACCAATGCAAAACAGAGTAAGGCAACTATTGAACTGGCAGACTGTACCCGTCACTTAGAATGGCTTATTGGTAAAATGCCTTTTTTAGTTGTTTTTTTTTTAACTATTTATTTTCTAGGCACATTTTAGCAAAAACTGCATTTTGGCTTTCCTGCTTGCCTGTGGCAAGAAGTGAATTACTGTAGTTGATGCCCATTGTGAACACAGTTGGTAGTGGCTTTTTTGGTTTGATTCTGTGAAAAGCCAAGGCCTCAAATGGTATTCAGCAGTATGGAAGAGGATACTGAGTCACTTGATAAAAGATGATGATCAAAGAACAGAGTTTGTGTGATAATTAATGATGTTATTCAGTACTTTTGTCACCTTTTGGTTTGCGTTAAAAGGCAACAAAAAGTTAACCCGAACCAATAGCACACCATACTACTATATGAAGACCTGAGCTTAGCTGGAATTTGGGGACTTTTAGTAGTTGGGGTTAGATATGGCAGTGTCCCCTCTGCTGAAACACTGCAAACTGTCAGAGGGGAAGCTGGCCCTCTGCAGCACTGAGAAACACCAGTGCCTTATGGCATAACATTAGGGGTGTCAAAGTGCTGGTATGGAAAACAGCTTTTCACACTTTCCTGAATGGCTAGTTCCTTGTTTGTACTTTGTCTTCTTACACAGTGCATAGTGAAAAAGCGAGCCTGACATAAGGTCTGAGGTGGTGCACCACAAGAACAAGATTTAGTTAGAAGGAAAAGGAAGAGAGGGAAGAATGATTTATATTTACCAGAAGTCATACTGGGAGCAGGATGCCATGGCTGCATATGGGAGGCAAAACTTAAGAACAAAGCATTCATTCAGGAGATTATCATGAACATGTGCCAGAAACATACACAAATATAATTCCTCCTGGTTACTGAATCGCTGGAGAGCTCAATTGAATATAATGAGTGTTAAGTCATTTTCAAGTTTGTCTGCTGTCCCACTTGAAAAAAAAGCTACAAATGCGTAACTCTGATGTTGATCCAGAGTTTTTGGAAGAACATCTGATAGACAAGTCTTCATGAAGTCCATGGCAACATATCAGTTTGATAATTTAGATCCTTATAACTGACAGCATTACCTAGCTGTTTTTATTTAAATAATGATACAAATGGGAGAACTGTCAAGATAGGAGAGTCTTATTGTATGATTTAGGCTGATAAAGTAAAACTTTAAATAATACTTTTTTTACAACTGATTCTTGTTGGCTTGGGGGGTTTTGGGATTTTTTTTTTTTTTTTGCAAAGGCTAACAAGTTTTTATTAGCATTGCCCCCACATCAAAAAAGCACTTTGGAGTTGTTCTTTATTGTTGAATACTCCTTATTCTCTACATCACAGGAAAGCGGCTGAGTGCCTGCCTCAGCTTCTGTGCAATCTGAAACAAAGAAACAGAAGATATTTAATATGTAGTCACTTTACATTGTGCAGAAATTATTGCAGGCTAAGAAATTAGGTGTTCCCTCGTGATAAAAAACTGCAGGCATTACTGCAGGGTTTGTGTACGCGGGACTCTCAAAACATTCCATTCTGAAGACTTCTCATATATACACATTCTGCCTTGTTAATTTGGTACTTTCACTGCTCCAGTTGTGTTGGAGAAAGCACTGTAGGCAGGGCTGTTATTCTGCCTAGTTGTTTATCCAGCACTGCACTACACCAGAGAGCTACAGGAACAAAGCCAGATTTTCCAGGAAGCCCACCTCCCTGCTGAAGCAAGGCTGAAACATCAGAACAGAGCCCCTGTGCACTCTCCACAGTTCCCATGGAAGCCATGACCCCCCCATGTGAACATGTACTGGGGGAGAGAGGATTGGTACAAGGAAACTGGTGATACTGCAACCAGAAGGATATTATTTTAACTCATTCTTTCAGTTTTCAGGTTTTTTTACAATTCCTTTTACAATTTTTTGTACAACTCTTCAAATATCTGCTCTGTTGGAGCATGGATTAAGTCCTGTGAGTATTTCCTATAAAAGTAGCAGCACAATATGTGCCAAGCAAACAGTGCTGAAGCCCTGTCCCTTACTGTTTCATAGAACTGTGCCTGCTGCTCCAGATAGAGACGAATGACGCTGTTGTAGTCATAGATCCGGTTACTGTGGAAGTGATTCATCTCAGCTGCAATCAGATCCAGGAGACAAATTATTTAACAGAAGCATTTATAATTAGGAACAGTTTCACTCAGTTCAAGTTAGTTACTCTTCAGCAAGCTCAGTGTCCAGCCCTACCATCACAGTTACTGTTCTCATGCTTCCACAACCTGTTCTGACTGCAGCACTCAGGTTATGATGGAACTGTTTGTCAAATTGGTAGGGCATCAATTACACGCCAATCCAGACACTTCCTGGACAAAGCCAGGTTCTTGTATTACAATACTCAGGTGCACAAAGATTCTATAAAAAATACAAGCAGGATTTTCTTCTACTGAGATAACTGTTCCTTCCTGAAGATTTTCCAACAGAATTTTGGCTAGGACATTCAGATTTCCAAGGGTATGGATATCAAGTTGTAAGCCACAGCTGTAAATAATTAGCTCAAAAAAAAAAGAGCAAAAAAAAGATACAACCAGTAGTGTCTGACCCATTCTTGACTGAGGCTGTTTCAATAGACACCCGAGAAACAGCATTACTGAATCTGTAACATCTTACACCACTTTCTACATCTCTTGTCAGATCACAGCTTATGGCTGAAAGAAGAAGGTAAATATATTTTGAGATATCAATGGAGGGAGAAGAAATATTCTACATTGTAAAAGTCATCCTAGAGGTCTCTTCCACAATTACCACACATACAGCACAATTCTCTTGCGTCACTGTGATTAAGAAGGAGGAGATGGGGAGTGTTCTTGGTTGTTTTTAAAATCAAGTTTGTGTGCTGCTCTGACTTCATCACATAATATATCAAGTACTCTTCACTTTAAATCATCCAAAAAAGATGCAACCCCTCAGCAATGAGTAATCTCATTGAAGTCAGTAACAGGATGCACTTAATGACTTGATATCTTGCAGGACTGAGCCCTGACTCCTCATTCCCCAGTTTTTCTAGTGTGGTGTGCTGCACCTTATATTTACAACACCTCTAATCTAAAGAGGAAAAAGTTCATTCAAAGAACATCCAGGAAATAAAGATCTTATCCAAAAGAACAAGCATCTCAGATGGGAGATGGATTATGTCTGACTAAACCGAAAGTCAGAAAAACACTTCGGCTCATGATGACTTTCTTCTTGCACCAGGGTCTATACTTTCAATTCGAGACATTATCACTTCCAAATAAAAGAATCAGCTTGGGATAGTTGTTTTGGGGTTTTTAAACTGCATTTTCAAAACATGTGTCTTTTGCAATAGTGATGTGAGATTAAAAAGAAAAAGGGGAAGGCAAAATAACTGCAATTTAGAAAAATCTAAGCAGGTCACACAAAAAGCCCCCACAAACAACCCATGACCAGGTTTTATTCCTGGTAGTAAAAGATTTTCTTTCAAATTATGCTGCTTAACAGAAGTCCTTCCAAGGTCTACAACATTGCCATTTAACTCAAAATTTGGTTTACCTTGTAGTGCGTAAGCCATAGTGCTGACACGTTTCACCATGTTCTGTTTGTCTTGTGGCGTTATTTTACTGGTTGCAACTAATTTGTCACTTTCCTTCACTCTTTCTATTGCTCCCTGTAGAAACCAAATGCAGAAAGATTAAAAGAGTAGTCAACTTAGAGGTCTTCATGGTAATCTGAAATGCCACTAGCTACATTTTGAGTTTGCATTCAATACACATATATACACAAAATGATTGATTCTGCCTTCTCACATTTTCATCCAAAGTTTGTTATTTCACTTTACTGCTTTCAAGGGTCCTTGCAAAAAGTGACTTCAAACACAGGCATGATCAGAGTCATCAGCAAACTGAGTTTGGTACAGGCTGTAATACACAAGGATATATACAAAAAGGACAAAAGGACCAAGTTTCAAATTACAGCTGGCCAACATAAATTAACATGACCAGCATCCAAAAGCCTCAAACTATCAGATGCCTGTAGAACCTTATTTGCACATTTTACAAGATGAGGCGACCTAAAACTATTTTTCAAGAGACTACAACTCATTGCAGTGTATAGCCATTGATTCAGAAAAATCCTTGTGTCACATAAATAACAAGCATAAAAAGATACGCGTCCCCTACACAAGGTATTTGTGCCAAACAACATTCAAGAGAATCTATTTACATGTCTCTTGGCAGTAGGCTTATGTTTCAAGTTTTATAAACATTTCTCCTCCTTTTGTGGTATTTTCCCCCAATGATTCTGTGGGATGAGGGACTGTAAATGTCCTGAAGAAAGAATACATAAATCTGATATGCTTTTATCTTTGTTGCTCTCAGAAGTATGTTCTTATGTTCTTGTTCTATATATTTAACACTTCAAGTGATCAAAAAACCCCCAAACCCACATATTTATGCACTAGTTTTAATTACTTCACAATATTTTTAATTTTACTTTTTAATTCACAATATTTAGTTTCCTGAAATACATTGCAGCAGACACATGAACATAAAGAAAACTATGACCAAAAAAAAAAGGGCAGAATATCCAAAACTATATACCATGACTTTTGTATTACAGAGAACAAAGTGGTTGGGTTTTGTTGCTGGTGTTCTGTTTGTTTTTTCTTCCCCCCAGAAATGTTAGAGCTTAGATCTAGTCTCTGATTTTTGATACTAAAGAAACTTCTAGGCAGTGCATGATTACATATCACATAACAGCAAACCAGCCATATAAGTGTACACAAGTTTTCCTTCAATACTTATATGGTTTTATTATGAACTACCATATAAGGCTCAAATATTACAAATTTACACTACTGCTATTCACCCCACTGGGACATGAAGTCAATCTGAAGAAAATCATGAACTTTCTACTGCTCTACTATAGCAGAAAGTCATGATATTCTCAAACGGCGAGAGAAATCCTAGCTTCCTTCCCCTCCCCTCCCCTCCCCTCCCCTCCCCTCCCCTCCCTCTCCTCCCCTCCCCTCCAAGTACTTCTTATTTTAAAAATCAACACACCAGCTTCACAGAAGCTTTCAGTGTTTCAGCAGCAGGGGCCAGGCTGCTGCACAAAGGCAGGGTACCATACCACCACTTTTGCTGCTGTCTCTACTGCCCAGCCCTTAAAAGGAAAGGCTCTTCACATACCTTATGAGCTGCTATGATGTCAGGGAAGCAACCAAGAAATCCCTTATATTCATGATTTGTTTCCATCAAAAAGTGAAGATCTTTCTTTGGCTAATAAACAAAGCATAAGCATTAGTAGAAGTATCTGTGGCATATTAACATCACAGAAAAGAAATTACATTGCCAAGAAAGGGCGAAGGGGAGAAAAGGGAAGGAATCAATAGAAAAAAATCCAAACCAAAATATTAATTGTTTATGCAAGTCTTGAAAGGGTTTTTTTAAAAAATATAAGCCTTTTAGAGCAAGGCACTGAGCATCATTGAGCAGATGCTTCTGTTCTTCATTTCACTTAACACTAGCTCACCAAGTGAGAGGTTTAACTGCCTTGAGTTTTCACCCAGGAAGACTTACCAGTACAACCTGTTTACATACACAAATATGTACATGCACAGGAGCATCTTCTTAGTTGTCAGTTTGGAAAGGTGTTTGAATAACTTTCAGACTAACCCTTAAGATAAAGAGGATCTGCATTTTGGAGACTTTAGGCTTAACATGCTAAACATCGCTTTATGTCTTGAATACCAATCAATGTTTAGTTAAGCCAGATTTTTACTGAAGCAGGCAGCTGCATGTCAAGGCAATGGAACAGGTTCAATACACGGGTATTCCCCCATATGGAGCAACAGCAAAATCTGGATCCTGTAGACATTTGAGGAATGCAGAGGGAAGGCAAAAACCTCTATCCTTAATTAAGTATCATTCTTTTGTGTCAGTAATGAAGACAGTTCACAGACACCAGAAAATAAACACACTAAAAGAGGAAACGATCATTTTAGTATTTTAGAAAACAGAGTATGGGCTTTCTGACCCACAGAAATACCCTCTCAACACATTCCCCCTGAGCTGACATAGAGTAGAAAAGAAAATGAAAGTGTATTTAAAAGCGTTAATAGCAATCTTATTTAACTGCTCTACCGCACTAGCAGTTGTGTTTGAATACAAGAGGAAAAAAGAAAAGTCAGAAGTAATCCAAATAGGTGATATGTTTGTACACACTATGCCACTGCATTTGTAATACTCCTACCTGATCTGCTACAAGACTGGCAATTTCTTCATAAGTTTTCCCAGCTTCTGTAATTGCTCCATTTAGATCAGATTCTCCTAAAAGTAAACATCAGTGTTCAAATTACAATAAGTCAATTGCAACAAGAAACTTGCCTTGATTCAAGACAAATTTATAAAATAACCTATTTACAATAATAAATGTCTACCCATACTTTTATAGCCAGGAGAAATAAAGAATTAAAAAAAACCATTAAAGGAGGAAAACTGAAGACCTTGTAGAAAATAAACGTTCTTCTACAGTACTAGCACTATTTGCTTCCACATTTCATAACATTATGCAGTTTAAATACACAGGTATTCCCCCATATGGGGCAACAGGAAGTCTACCAGGATGGAAAGGAAGGAAGAATGAGGAGGGTGACAAAAGATACTGACAAAGCTGATGTGTTACTAGCCCTGAGCTCTCCAACAGTCCTGGACCATAACTGCTCAAAGCTCAGAGAAGCAAAAGGAGGCTCAAGTTAAGTTATTCCTTGACAACAAGACTTCTGATCCTTTAGGGAACTCTTAGATAATATTTTCAAGCTCTGTAAAAATCACTGGTTTTCAGAGTGAGTTTCTAACTTTCATCCTGATATGAAACAGATCAAAGCACCCTACAATCTACTTAACAATACAGACATAATCATAAATCCTAAGCTAGACAACACCACAAGCACTCATAACACTGTATTACTAACAGGACAGGCTACGTGAGACAAAGATGGAAACAAGCCTTACATTCTTGTATGTTTCATGCCACTTCACCTTCCCATCCATGTTAGCTTGTCCAAAGCATGTAGTCAACAGTACAGAAAGCATATTGAGGTAGAGAGTAGAAAGGCGAAGGTATCGTTTGCAGATATCAAACTTTAGTTTAAGAAAAAATATATTTTTCTTATGCTTTCAGACATGTCTTGATATTAGGCAGTGGTTAGTCTTTTATGAACTTTTTGATTTTATTCTATAGATATTAATCAGTGACTTAACTGAAAATTACCATAGATTTAATTAATGATTAATCTGAACATTAAAGTAACTTGGTTTACTACAACATATGGTCTAATCTACGTTAGAGATTACATAGGATTCCTTCATTTTAGCATGTCCTAAAGGAAACAAGGTAATGACTGAATGTTGCTTCAGTTCTATCAATAGATTCCTACTTTCCATTTGACTGGTTTCATAAAGTCAAAAGGCTGTGAGGCAAAGTGACATATCCTAAGAACTAAAAAGTCCAGCAATACAAACACTGCTAAACAAATTATTCTTTTTCTCCTATTTGGGCCTATTAGGATAAAATAAAAATAAAAACCAACACAAATTCCCATTGTGAGACGCAAGAGGTACACAATTCATGAGACATCGCCACCTTTTTGTAAAACAATAAAAAAAATTGAAGGGTGATCAATTTTATTACTTCAGGGAGGCTTAATTATTTTCAGTATTTCAGAATTCCTTTGTTCAGAAGGAACCTTGAAGTAACTGCTGCTTAGGCAACTGACTCATAGATTTTGGGATAAAACATGGTGTGGCTTCAGAGTCAGAAGCCAGGTTGGTCTAGATGTTGCTGTTCATTTTGTAATGCCATAAAAGACAGTAACTTTCCCTATCTGAACAAAGAGGATGTATATTTAAGTTGAATGACAAAATTGTTCCCTTCTGTACAGAGCTCATTCAAGGAACTTCCATAGGTCAGAGCTTCAAAAGATCTAGACAAACATTTCCAACACCAATCATCTTTCATTATGAGCATTCTCAGCTTCTGAACCAATGCAATGCTGGGAATTGCCTTCTTAACTCAGTGAGTTGGGTCCCAGTGCAAGGATACACCAGGATGTCAGGGGTTCTTTAATCAATGGAAAAGCAGAAAGCACCAAACGTTGCTAAAATTTTAACAAAATTATGTTAGTGTTCAACACATATATTCCCAGAAGAAACAGAGGAAGCCTAAAAGCATTGACTGAAGGTAGTTATAAAAAGAGAAGTTAAAGTGGCCAGTAATATCCAACAGATATTTCAGCCCAACCTCAAGGAGAAACAGGTAGTTTCATTGGTTTACAGGGTGCATACTGTCATAAGAAGATGAAGGAAGATGTAAAACTATGAGGAGACTTTTGGAGATGTTTAATAGAGCCTCTCTTAGCAGTTCAACTGTTTGGTAAATGCCAGTGATAATCATTTCGGAAGGAATGCACCACACATATTGAGAGCTAATACTCCAAGGCTTGATTGGGGCAGAAGAATTTTTTTTTGTCAAGAAGTGCTTTTGTTTTCTTTTCTTTCAAAGTATGTTTCAATATAAGAAAAGTTTCAGTAAGAAAAGTTACAAAGTTTGAGATACTAGCAGCAAATATTGCAGCAAAACTTTTCTTGATAAGTACAACTCAAATGGATATGTTCAGCACACAAGCAGCTTGTAAAACAGGATTTGCCTGTTGCTAGCTGCTAGGATAGTGAAACTTGCATGGAACTGCCTAACAGGATTCCTGAGGGGTGATGTAGGATTAGGAGATCTTACTAGGTTGAATGGCATACCAGTCATTCACACTTTCTTAATATAGGAGAAAGACTCCTCCAGATTTGGTGCCGCAAAAGAGAAACTGTACTATTTAAGGCTGTGTTAACCTTAGAGTATCCTATGATACAGTAGCAAAGGCAACACACTGCCAGGCTGCAGGATACTTCCAGGCATGTTCTGGTACCGTCCAATATGCATATTTTGGATCAGGATCATGCTCGCAAAGTGCGCATTCTTAGGATCAACTGGACAGTACATAGGCCCATAGCCAAGTTAAATCAGAACCTCAGTGTGTCCTTAACAGTTTTAAAGGTACCCTTGCCTCTACAAATACTGGGGACAGATTCCTAACACACACTGGGGCTGGCAACTAATTGATAAGGCTCATTCTGTAGCATGAGAAAAAGAGCTAGAGTGAAATTAAGAAGTGCATCTTGTCTGGTGCAATCTTAAATATTTTAGGCTAGAAATTAGAAGAGAAGGCAGTAGACATCACCACACATCTTGCTTTGCAGAGCAAGCAGGCATCACTGATTAAAGTGGTATGGACAGTAGACACATTCCATCCTAACTATGCAAATGAACCAACTAACAGTATATTCAGTATGTCAGAAGTCAGCTACCAGTAGCTAAAATGTTTCTTTCATCAAATCAGTCATTGCAATCTTTAGTGGCCTATATGCTTAAACTTCCAGAACTCTAGTATTATAAAAAATCAAAAAAAACAACCCAACCAAAACAAAAAAACAAGGATAAAGATATTCAGCTCCCAATAGAAACTGAACTGAGTGTCTTTAAGCATGGCTGAATGAGCCATTCCTCTTTACTGATAGTCCAGAAAAATCATACATCATACTCAGCCTACTTCTTCATTGGAAGCAATGTGTCCCCTTTTAAATACTGAGATAGGAAAGCTGCATCCTCTCCGTTTAAATTCAGGTGCTTGAATCTCTTGCAGAGAGTCTGCTTAATCCATAGACCCGCACCTGATGGAATGATCAAGTGAATCCATACAAGAGCAGCAGGCAGGACAGAGTGAGAGCAGCAGTGATGAAGCCATTTAAAGCCACATGTGCATTTTACTTGCTCTCTCTTCCTGGGAACTCAAATTAAAAAGCAAAGAATCCCATGTATTATTAATTTGGAAATAATACAAGGGTACAAATTATTGAAAAGAGCAAAATATGTGGAATCAGGGCAAAGGCATCTGTAGGAAGGGCACTTTCCTCAACAAGATACAGGTGCAACCAGGTATGACTGGGCAAACAGCAAAGAGAGACATGCTCGCCTTGTTCCCAAATTATCATGGGATCTATTTTTTCACACAATTCAAAGATGCTGGAAATCAAATCAAAGCTTTCCTTTCTAAGGCTGATCTGCAATTTTGTATCCTAGCTTTATGACATATTGTTTTCCCTTTACATTGGCAAAAGAATGTGCTAGAGGCCAAGCAATCTTCAGTCCTTTCTCAAGACTTCTTACTACAGATTTTATCCAGCCAGGATTTACAGTTTTCTAACCCATGCTACGAATACATAACCATGCAAATCCCCTACTTCATTCTCACATCCAAGAGTGACTTTTAAGGCAATATGCTATGCTCAGTTCTAACTAAGCAGTCATCCTGCTGAAGTACAGGACACAGATGAGAACAAACTATGGGGACAATGCCCATTTCCAATGCTTCCAGCAGCAGAAAATCTGCATTTCAGAAGGTTGCATTTTAATACATTGTTTATGGGGCAAAATGTTTTCAGATTATAAAGCAAGTGATAAATGAGTAATCAGAGTAAGTACTGGTCAACTAAGATTTCTAAGATGGAAAGATTTCAGGAAACTTCTATGCTATAACATTGAAGGTTTTAGAACACAGTAATTTTGCTATCAAGCCTAGAAAGAAAAAACCCAAACCTCAAACACCTTTGAAAGGAGAATCCCAGAGAAAACTGACTCAAGAGGCTCCCTCTGTATATGAGGACATACTTTCCAGTTGTCTGGAAAACATCAACAGAGCTTAACATATCAAAGAATTTTAAATTTGGTCTAAAGACTACACCTTAGGAAAACTTTGAGCAATTGATGCCCTCGTTTTCCCTCCCACAACTTTCATACCCAACATGACAGGCTCTTTTTTAGGGCTCTTGAAGGAGAAGCAAAGGTGAAGGACAAGAAAACGCTACAGTAGCCAACCCTCCAGCCCACATAATGGATTACAAAACATTGTAGTAAGTTTTCCATCCTCATGTGGAGTTGTTGTATCATGAAGTCACACAATAGTTCTGTGACAGCTATTTTCAAGGCCGCATTTTCTCTCCTTTCCCTTTGATATCACAAAAATCCTACAGCATGTTTGTTCAGTCAGGTCAGTGACCAGATTATATATTAAGAGATCAAACTAAACTCTTCCACCACCACTAACCCACCACAAGATTATACAGCTAGAGAAAACAAGATTGCAGACTAGAACATAAAAACCCCATAACATAAACAGAAGAAAGGTTTCAGTGTTTTTTCCAGAACCCTGTTTGACATCTAAACCTCAAAGAGGAAAGCATTAAGATCTTCAGAAAAAAAATGTAGCATGATGTAATTAAAATACCTCTTTTTAAACAAAGTACAAATGAAGCTATAGATGTACCTTGGTATCCACTAGTGCTGAAGACCAGTGCCAGGCTCTGCAATGCTTTTCCTATCTTCTGGTACTCCTTTGGTAGTGCTGAAGGTGGGAAAAGGATGAGGAAAAGAGGGGAAATAAAAGCAAAAAACCAACAAGGGTAAGTGAGACTAAATCTGCAGCATTTCCAAAAGTTGACAGAAGCAGATGTCAAAAACAACTAGGTTTTACATTTTCTCTAGTGACACATTTACAATCATATTCTTTACCCCCCTCCCCTACTACACATGTTCCAAAACTGGATAAAGCATTTGCAATCTGGATTCTTGAAAGGTACAAACAGTAGGGGGAAACACTGTGTGAATGCTATTTTTAAAAAATGAAATCTCATTGCATTTCTAGCTCAGTCCTCCTATGCATACAGTGAGGTTTTTTTCCCCTCCGGGAAGGAAGAGGGGAAAGTGCTGCAGTGTGATATGGAGAATAGGTCTCATTAATATTTTAAGAGAGGAGATTATTATACAGACCCATAATACCTAAACTCTCCTCAAATAATGAATTTTATATTTAAAGGCACTAGAAACCAGGATTATCTAAGGATAAAAATGATACAAGTATCTGAATAATAAAATTGGTTTTTATAATCTATTTATTGAACATGAATGCATAAATTTCTCCATCACAATTAAATCAATCATCTGTGATTTATGAGTGCATTCATTATTAACAGTTTGAACAGCACCACTCCAGAGGCCTAAAAAGCAGTCTGAAATGCAGAAGCAATTTTTTATATGCTGCCTATGCTAGCAGAAAAAAACCCCAAGTAGATGTGGGTTTTGTTATCAAATATTTGTATTCAGAGGGTACACTGTCCAGGCAAATACAAGGCTTCTAGCTGCTCTAGCATACCCACACAACCTGATTTTTAAGAAGAACCCCATTGTATGATATAAAAACCACCACAAAACCCAAAAACAACCCCCCTGCCCCCCACTGTCTAATTTTATTGATTATCTTTGATCAAGCTCTTCTTCAGAAGTTAGACTATTTATGATAATCGATATGTCTTACACAATGAGTACCATTTAGAGTACTAGAGTTCTGTTATTGGTCATTACACTGAAACTGAATCCCCAGTGGAAACTTTAGTGAAAAATCTCTGGTTTCTTTTCACATGTATTTAAGAAGTTTCCACTGTCAGTCATTTTAAATATCACTGAATGGAAGACATGTAACTGTTGCTCATGAAGTGCCAAAAATACTTTTGATTAAGAGTCAAGACTAGAGCTGACAGGGAACTTAAAACCTAAGAGACTATTAAAATTCTTCAGTTTTGCCTGTCCCAGTTTACCAGTCTCTTTTTTTGTATTCAGTATGAATGTCTGGAAAACAGAAAGTTAAAATTTTTGACACAATCACAACTGTATTTCTGCATCTATGCTAAGGTAAGTAATTAATAGTTGTAAGTATTAGAAGAGTCATTCAGTATCTAAAGCACTAGTGTTGTAAGTTTAGGAAAACTTACAGAAACTTTAGCAGTTCAAAATATACAGAATTTCTACTGTAAACACAAGTCACAGCCAGCCCTTGGTTTGATCATTGCATCTGTAACTGCAAAGCAATGCTGTTTTTCTAGTCTCATCTGAAGAACCTTATTCCTTCCCCTGCTCTCCATTTTCCCCTCAGTATAATTTGCTAGTGAAGCAAGATCTGTATCATGTTAGACTAACATTGTAACACATGACTGTGTCATGTGTTAGACTATTTTTGACCAGCAGGAGGGTCAGTGGTGTGTAGAAGGAAAGTCTTTTACTCAAAATGGGAAAACGCAAATAATTTAAAGTTAACATCCTATAGATACTAAGGTCTAATGTAATCACTTCCATGAGAGATGAAGTTGCTACACTTCCCATTCTCTCTGGTCAGCCCCAAATACTCAACTGTAGTGTTAGATTAGCAAGAGGCAGAAACATAACTCAGGAGATATACTTCAAGTTCTGGGGGCAATGTTTTGGGGTTTTTTTGTGGGAGTTAAAAGGAGAGTAAAAAAAATCAAGGCGATTTGAGGAGATTTATGTGATAGGTCTTTGGTTGCCAGACACTACAGCCTGCCCTGAAGTATTTCTTATTATGATCCTCAGCTGTAGTACCTGCTTCCTTTCAATAGCTGCCTTGTGGTGGCCACAAACACTGAACACTGCTGTGGACTAGGAAATTAGAGCCCAGGCAGAGTCATAGGGACTTGGTGTGAAGTTCTGCAACCCTAAATATCTGTGGGAAGGAAGAGACAAGATAGGAAAAAAAAGAATTGGGCTAAAGATTAAGTTAGAATCAAGTTGGTTTTTCTTTTCTTTTTCTCTTAAACTCATTTCACCTTTATATCACTCCTCCTAGCATGCAAGGATCCTAAAGAAGGGGTTGATAAGATGCAATTATTTGGAAATACGATTTCATCAAATAAACAGGTCTATTTTGCCCATGTCACTTAAATTTAAATAAATGGCCAATATATGAGAACAGGTCCAACAAGGGCTTTAGCTGCTTTACTAGAATTATTTAACTTTTAAGTATTTTTAAACCTATGGGCAGGGACCAGATATTTCTGTTATGAGATAAAGAAAAAAAACCCAAACAACCCAACAAAAAGCCCCACATCAAACATACCAACAACAAACTTGCATAATTTATACTCTCAGACTGAAAATAGCCAGGATGCTGTACAATTCCCATGATAATTCAGGATTTTCTTTAGTTTTAAGATGTGCCTTGAATTACACACATTAAAAAAGAGAGAAAAGAACCACAGAAATGGCTGCTGAGTTCAGAAGGACACTTACGCCCTGTACACCTCTTCCAGTGCTCTTGTCCCACTGTCAGCAGCTCTTTAACTCCATCATCCATTGCTTTGGTGAACCTACCCACTGCATCACATTTCTGTTCTCTGTGGCATTTTGAAAAAGCAAAAACAAAAAGCAGTTTAATAGATGCATTATGCTAACTTTAAACACAATACTAAAATGTTTAGTAATGTCAACTAGGTCTTAAAAATATCAGAGATATAAATAAATTCCTTGAAATTTCTACCATTTCACTAAGTTCAGAATTCCCCTCTTTAGATACTGTCTCAGTTTTGGAGACAAAACTTCAGGAGGAAACACTCTGGAATGAGTGTCTCCTCCGAAGGGAAAAGGGCCTCTCCTTTTCTTCCACCAGTAAGACAAGTGGGTCACAGCAAGTGAAAGTGGAAAAAAACCAAACTGTTTATTAATACACAGAGAAAGCAGGGTAGAACAGGATAAAAAAACCCCTCAAAATACAACAAATTCCCAGAGAGGGAAGAGACCTCCGGGCTCGGACGAGCCGGGGCCACATCCACAGGCTCCCTGGACCTGTGAGGAGGGAAGGGAAAAAGAACAAGAGAAACCAACAGAACCTTTTTCCAGCTAGCCAGAACACAAAAGAAACCCAAAGATCAACGCAGCGCTCCCGGCGCGCTCCCTCCCGAGCCTCAGAGCCCCCCGAGCCGTTGGGCTCCACTGTTAAACTGCCCCGCACCCTGTGGGTCCTGTGGCTCCAGCCCCGGGTCCATCTCAAAGGCACAGCATCCTTGGGCATTGAGCAGACGGTTAAGGAAAAAAGCAGCTTCATAACATCACCCCAGGACAGATACAGGCATTATTTAGTGACTTAAAATGTGCATATTTTTCTGCTGGTACAGAACTGCTACCACACAGCTATTTTATCCACTTAATATGCACTGCGTCACATGCATAAAGCCTGTGCTGGGATATTTCTAGGTGTAGATACACTACTGCTTTGCTACTAAAAACACTTCTATCCAGTTTATCCACACACATGCACACAACTTTATCCAGGTTTCTGTGTTCTACAACAGCAAGAAAAGCATGTCATGCATACTACAGGTCTTCTAAGAAAAATTATTAAGATTAAAGAGTGAAATAAAGGCTGCATAGTAAATCCAGTCTTTAACTCTGTGAAACCCAAAGGTTTATCACCTACAGGGTATACATTAAAAAGTGCATGTATATGTAATATACACATATATAAAAGAAATATATCCATTTGCACTTCCAGAATGAAGTTTGATAATTTAAGTCACTTTCCATTTTTAATAGCTTTCCATGGATTACAGATATTCAAATCATACTATGTGTGCATTACATACAACTGTTTTACAGAAACACTGTTTTGCTTATTGGTCCATCTACAATTATCCTAAGCTACTTCATAAGTCTAGCATGTTTTCGAACTGTTGAAAGATTAAAGATCAAAATACACTTCCACAGCAATATAAAATGTAATTCCATAGGAGCTATCCCATCAACTAGTTTTGCATAAATTGTTTTAGGATCAGTATTCAGCCACTGAGGTAAAAAAAGACATCACATAGAGTTCCACCAAGTTTTGGAGAGGTTGATATGAAAATCTCATTATTTAAACAATTTTTCAGCTCTGTCTTGATGAATACCTCTTCAAATCTATAAATATATGTGCACACTTAGTATTTGAGTTTTGGATTATCTCAGCATCTGTTGTATACCCAGATGCATAATGCCCATACAAAATGAAATCACCTTACATTTCTACCATATCCAAGTCCGGAGCTTCTGGTTCCATTGTAGAAAAGATCATGACTCCTACAGTTTCATCTTTTTCTGCCTTCCGCTTTCCAGTTTTCCACTCCTTAAGAAAAAAAAGAAAAGAGAGAGAGACAAAGTTTGACCACCACTCATCCTTCTTTAAGGGAATGTCCTTAAGGAGTGAATGAAATGTTTAGGAGAACTGTTAACCAACAGACCACCCCTGAATTAAAACCTTTCATTAAGAAATGAAAGCTTCAGAGGAGCCAAGGCTTTTTACAGTTTCCAAAGTTCTCCCCCTTCTCCTTTGTGTACTTTGTTATCTAAATTCTGGGTCAACAGACCTTTTTTATGTATTACTGAAATACAGTGTAAGAGCAATGATATTCAGCTGTCTCTGCACATGGGATACGTCTGATATCAGAAGCTGCTCAAGAAAATAATGAAACTATTATGCAATTATTAAACTAAGTTCTTAGTGGTTAAAAATTCCCTTTGTATTGCAACATCTGTTCTGTTTATATGTCTATAAATTAGAAACTAAGAACAGCTGACTAGCTGGCAGAATTATACAACTCCCCACTAGCCATCAAACCAGCATTTCACCGGGACTACTACTTACTATGTTATTAAGCCTCTATTTACAGGGTCACAGAATAATTCTGGTTAGAAGTACCTCAGGAGGTTTGTAGTCCAACCTCTGACTCAAAACTGGTCAGCTGTGACCTTAGTCACAGGGGACTTTAACCTTGGAGATTTTTAAGACCAGACTGGATAATTTACTTTTTCTGCTAAGTCTTTGTGTATTTAGAAGTATGATTATATTGAGGAGAAGGCAGCAGAGTTTTTATTTCCTCATTAGTAACAGAGCTGGAGCTCAATCATGAAACCATTATTTATTGAAGGTTTCCTGGCTTTATTTATCATTTCTTAAGATATTAAAATATCTTTCAAAAATGCATAATAAAGTATGGGGGGGGGAATAAAAAATGGCTGGTTGTATCAGGCAAGATTGCAACCCATTTCAGTGAAAAACTGTGGTTTTGAGGGAGGGGGATGGGGGCAGAGGGTTGCTTTTAAATATTATACAGGATCAGACACAACCTAGATTTGCTATGAGGTAGTTTTTGTTAGCAGAGCAGCACCACTCAGAGGATCACAGTGATTAGTAAATCCAGCAGAGACAGAGCAGGTCAACAGCCAAGAGTTTTATATATGTTCCTATTCTGCTGGAGGAGAAAAACCATCCCTAAAGAGACTGGCAACAAAGCTACTTTGAAGAGCACAGCTCTGTTGGAATAGTGTGTAGCATTTCACATGAGCAATTTCATGCCTTCTTTGACCAATCAGCTGAGTTAGGAACCCCAGCAGTTTCCAGCCTGTCACTACTGCCCGCAGTGGGGCGGCTACAGACCTGAACTCTTGGTTAGAAGGGGAGCTGTTGGGAGACAGCAATTCCTCAGTTCCAGTCTGTGTGAGAACTTTATTTCATTTCCTACCTTCTCATCTCGGAAATTGAGAAATTGCTGGAAAACTTCACTTTCTGAGATGACGGGATGGCGACACATTCTTGTCATCCAAGCTTGCAGCCTCTCCATGCGCATTTTGATAAATTCTTCTTCAAAGCGCCCTGTTACACATTGAACAATAATTGTTACATTTACAGGCTAGCACCTTCAAATTTGTTTTTGTTCATTTCTTTTTTTATTGATTGAAACAGCCTGTAATTCTCTTGGTGAGATATGAACAATTTGATGATTCAGAACTTACAAGAATCACAGAATCCTGAGTTGGAATGGACTCACAAGGATCATCGAGTCCAACTTGTAAAATAAATGGCCCGTTATGCTAACAAATCAAAAGAACCTTAAATTATATTATATTGATTACTGATCAAGAGTTCTCCTCCTTTTTGAGATAGCCAAGAAATATTAATAAAACCTAACACTCACCCACAATTCAAATACGTTTTTTTAAAAAAAATTAATAAACTTCTGGATGGAAAAATTAGGTATTCATATGACCCAAGAAAAAAGTCAGGCACTGGCTTGGAATGCAGATATTTTTCTGATACAGTCTAGTAAAGTCTTGGTCAATAGGAGGTTCAAAAACATTGAAGAAAAAGGAAGTACAGTCCAAGTTGCCATGTACAAGCTAACAAGGCACTGAAATTAAACTGCTCAAAAAACATTGAAATTGCATTGCTCAAAAACATTTGAAATTAGTCAAATAAAAATCACAGATTTAAAAAGCAGTGCCTTCTTAAAATATATTTCCATATACGTAAATTGGGAAAAAAAAATCAAAAAATATCAATAAATCATACCCATAAACTGGTTAGAACATACACATACGTGTAAGACTGTAACTGATTTTTTTGGTACTTGAGATATTTTTAACACAAACTAAATAAGTAACCCTTTTTTCTTAAACCAGAAATGCATCATCACTGTGTATTCATTAAGAACCTTTTAGTTTTAGTACAAAATGTCTTCTTGATAGAATCTTTTCTAATTTTAAAAAATGCATGACATCAGACTTCTAAAGCATAGAGTGAACAGGATTTGAAAGGAAAGAGAGATTCCTCCAGCACCCAACTCTTCTAATTTCCATAGCAGCGCAGATAACAAGCTTTGTACACGTGTACTCTTTCAATATAATTCTACTGTATAGTTACTATGGCAGCAGATCTACAAGGTTGGGGTTTTTGTGGTTTGGGTTTTGGTTTTTTTTTGTTTTTTTTTCAAATATGGAAACCAGCAAGACTAGCAGGTAGATAATAGAACTAATGAAAAATGAACTTTGTGTATAGGTATTTTTCCTGTAAATTAGCAAACTTAATTATACTGAAGGGTATAGCGACATTCTATACCCTTCAGTAATCCTTTGCTTCACTTTTAATCTATACAGAAATCTCCACAGCATTCCTCCAAGGAGTGCAAAACAACAGAAGAGCAGCAGTTGCAAGTTACACGCTGGTCATGAAGTATATCATCGCAACCAGCATCCTGACAAAGTCAGTCTGGAGTCCTGTTTTGTCAAGACTAATTGACAGAAATGCTTTTGTGGACAATCTTCAGAAAGAAGCCTCCTAAACACAATTAAAGATAAGTACCCTTTTCCCAGTTTCCTCATAATGCTTCAGAAAGAGACATGCTTTTTATTATTATTATTATTATTATTTTTTGGCATGAGGCAAGGTATTATCTCCCACAGATTCCAGAAGACAGAAATTCACAGGCAATGTATTTTGCCAAGATGCGATGCCAGACTCTTGAGTTTTTTAAGATACAGTTGCAATGAAATCTAGAGACCCCATCAGGTCTTCTGGTTTCCTTTTAGTAGACATGCACATGTTTAAATAAAAATGCTGGTCAATTCTAAACACGAGGCTAAGGGGAAGAAGTCACTTCCTCACTTTTCAGTTTCCTCGGCATTTATCCCAGCAACTTCATCAATGCTCATCTTTCTTCAAACGCAGCAGAGCTGCTGCATTTTGAGTGATGCCCACAGCCACATGGTTGGCAACATGCCGGTGCTTGTATGTTTGGTTTTGGCTGTTTATCCTAAAGGCTGTATAAAAATCTTACCAGAAAACATACAAGTGGAAATGGACTAAAGCAGTGCATTTTACTCCTATACAGGTGTCCATTCTTTTCTTCACATGTACTCTAGCACATACTTGTAGAAAGGAAGCCAGAGACTACCAAAAATGCATAGGCATTGTCATATTCTATTGCAAAGAATAACTTAGGTGCATTTAAAGGATCCAATCCCACTTTTCTTGAAGTCAGAACAAAAGATTTCCACAAGCTTCAGACAGTTTGGTCAAGCTGAACTGACATCAAACCAGAGCAGAATGCTATACGAATGAAAAATGCTTTCTAAATCAAGTGTGAAATCAAGCAAGAGGAGAAACAGCTGCAGCATTTCACTTGGAAGCAAAAAACCCCAGTTTGTCAGGGGATGCTCCCTTTCCTCTGGGAACTTTGTTTCAAAGCTCCTACAACATAACATACATATAATCAAATGCAAAAGAGAAAAACCCAAAGAAAACTGAACACAAAGCATGCCCCTCCTCAACCCTCAAAAAAACCCCACTCAAAAACATTTGCCCAGCCAATCAGCAAGTATGGACATAAGCAGCTATCTAGTCTCTCCAACAGTAATTATTATCTCATGTAGTAACTAGGGGGATTATTTTTGCTTTTAATTACCTTTTATTTTAATCACTGGACTAGATAATTGAACCTGAGTTTTGAAGTGATTCTCCTAGTACGGATCTGTTATTATCAATCAGTCATAACAACTCATTATAAGTTTTGAATGGTAAAAGGTTGGGGTTTTTTGACACCTTCTTTAAAAATAATGAGAAAAACAAACACTAAGAAATAACTGAACTTATTAAAAAGTGATTTCCTTATTTCCCATTCCATGAATTCAAAACTGGGAATAATTACCTGTTACTTGCTTGTCTGGAAGAGAAGGGATTGGAATGGCTAATCCAAATTTAACCAGGAGCCGCTCATACAACCAGTCAAAGTGCTTGTATCTGTGGTTGACAGACCGGTTAGTGTTCTGTAAGAGAAACACAACTCTGAACTTGGAAAGGCATCTGCACACAGTGACATGAAACAAGCATGACCAGAATGGTAACCACATGGAATGTAAATAAAATTTATGATTTAGAGCCGTAATACAGAAGAACTTGGAATTCTAGAACAAAGCAAATCCCTGGGGTAAAAAAGTATGCAACTACCACTTACTCTTACAATGCTCTTACCAAGTCACACAAACTGTATTATTTATATGTACAAATGACACATACTTGTGAGACAAAAGATCCTGTTTCAGATATACTTACAGTGCAGGTCAGCTGATACTCAATGTAGCTCTTGAGACCATACATTTTAGAACCTTTTTTGGGATCTGCCACCACACAGTCAAATGTAGAGGTAGGATATACCCACATGGGGCCATAATCACCAATCTGTAAGAAATTGTAAATATTATCTTTAAATACATCATGTTGCACCAACTGCAAACAAAGAGAGAGGTATCTTCTCTCTTCACTTGAGAGTTTCCATTGATTTCAGTGAGAGGCTGAGAGTCTGGAAATTCTGGAAATAGAGGGGATCCTTGCAAGCAAGGAGGAATGACCATAGCTGAATTTATCTTGTGTATTTTACAGTCTTTCCCAAATAACAACGGAATGGTGAATTCTAGGGCTATTTCAACCACATTTCACTAGAACAGCATATATACAGAAGGGTTTGGTTTTTAGATCAGAAAATGACCTAACCATCAGGACTGAATATAGCAAACCTCTACAAATGTAGCTCCTACACGTAACGATCTAGATAACTAATAGACAGTGTAATGCATTTGCTCTGCCTCCCAATCCCAAAAAGACTTATGTTCATCACAAGTGCAGATACAGCATGAAGAAAAAAGTACTGAAAATAATAATCATCGTCACACTTAGGATTTTTATTATGACATTTCTATTTCTAATTATATGTTCACTATCAGTTTCTTCTGACCCAAATATATATAGCAACCTTGAGGATGAAAGTTCAGTTGAAAAAACAGGGAAAGGTAAGGAGGATTATAAAACCCACCCACCCAAAAAAAACCCAACCCCAAAACAAACCATACCACCCACACAGAAAAATTCCACATATCCCCAACTTACAATTATGGGAATTTTCTCTTTGGGTTTTGCTAGCTGCTTTGCCAACAGATACTGTTCCATTCCAGGTTTTGCAAATCCAGGAAATCTAACAATAAAATGAAGTGATAAGTTTATTCCAGATTCTCCTTCCTTTGACATATGCAGAATTACCTGCCATTATAGGCAAAAAACCCTTAAGTATTTCTCAAGTATAGAAAAGAATTTATGTGAATTACTGCAACAACCAGCATTTTGCACTGAAAAAAGCAGAAAAGGTTTGGGTACTGACATCCAGGTTTTCTGAGTGTGTTTTGTGTGTCTGTGTGTAATAGGTCCCTTCTTCCAGAAGAAAGTGTCTGTTTGTGCTCTGCTGTCCATCATATCAAACATAAAAGGAGGACACAAAGTAACATCTGTCACTCCTCTGCAGCCCCACCCTCTCTGGAAACCACACACAGATGCTCATGCACCTGAAATTTCAAATTATGAGAATTCAATAATCTGAAAGAATGATAAACAGAAGATCTATCAAGTGCTTCCAAACATGAGTTATCTTAAATAATTTATCATCAATTAAAAGAAAGCCAAAAAATCACTGTAATGTTCTTAAAGTCTTACAAAAGGACTTATAAAAAGCACACGGTGGTCCTCTTTCTAATTAGGAAGATAATTAGCCCTTGAAGTATTGCCAACCTGCTTGCAGAAACATGAGCAGTGAAGTAGGACTTACTTCACAGACAAAAAAAATCTCTTAGATCAGGTATTTTTGTGAGTTTACAACAGGTAAACAATGATGCAGAGGTACTCATGCCACACTGGACATAAAAATCCACTGATGAACAAAACTAACTAGTCATGCAGACACAGCTGATTTTAGTCACATGCCCAAGGAACCATTATTCTACAATCCTTTCCCACTCTGCTTTTGTCCACTTAGAGATTACCATGCACTAGCTCTCAGAGTAACAGCAGTTTTAGAATAAACAAACATTAAGCTACAACATGAGATAATGCTAGTATAACCCTGACAAAGCTTGATGCTACTGTAATATTTTTATCTATAAAATCAAACTTTCTATGGCTCAAGAATCAACCTGGATGATGCACACAGTAGAACAGAACTTTTCCCCAGCAGAAACTCAAATTGCTCAAGAACTCTGGGGCAACATCTCTGATCAGTTTCTACTGTATGGACAAGCCATCCACCACCTCTGACTTTCATTAAGAGCAAACTGTCAAAGACAGTTACATTTTAAAGACTTATTTCAAGAATGTTGAATTTAAACATCTTGACAAATTCCAATTCTCTTCAATATATATACATTTCCCCTGCATTTTCCATTACTTGTTAAGTGGTAACTTCATAGCAGCTGCACGAGAATTTCCACGCTGGACCCCCCCAGCCTCTGACGCCTCAGTCTCCTTGTAACCAAGGTAAGATGGTGAAGTTGATTTTGGGTCATCCCAGTCATCATCCCAATCATCGTCATCAGCAGCTGCTGAAGTACAGGAGGGATCAGGGGATAGGGAAAGGAGAAAGTTATATAATTTCTCTTCAAAAGCAGAAGCAGGTACTTCAGCACTCACATACAAATAATCAACCAGGTAAATATATTAAAATCTCTTTCAGCCTTTCTATTTTATGATTCCTCCTCAATTACCACTATCTGCATCAAATACAACCTGCAAAGCACTGCACTAGAAATCCACTGGGGGAGAGGGAAAAAAGCCAAAATAAACAAGAAAAAAGAGATGATGGTGTGTTAAGATGAATTCAATTGTGTTCCATATTCACAGACCCCAAGTTAGCATTCCCCAGTTATGGGTTCTCCCCTTAATTTAGGCTGTTACTACAAAAAGTTAGAGAAGCCTTCTGAAAGGCTAGTCACTTCTTAAAACTAAGGATTTAAGAGACTATTCCTTGAAAGGCCTGAGAGCACTAATTCAAGGGAGTTTAAAAGTTCCAGTTACGCAAGCTGAACAACATGCCTGAGAATAGATCGTGAAAGCACAAGACTTTGACTTGTCAGATTTCCATAAAAGTTTGAGGTGTCTGTTACTGTGGATCCAATTTAAAAAAACCTTAATTTTTAAAACCCCTATTATTTTAGTGTCCAGATTACTCACATGGCAATGTGCTACTAGGAAACTGGTTTAGTTTTGTTTTTTAAATAAGCCATGGTCTACAATTATGAAAGATTAAATAATTCTTACCTCTACTCTCCACCTACTCTAATTTATTTTTTTTTAAAAAAGAGCATTATTAGCACACCTGGTCCTTGATATGCCTGTGGATGACCAAATGCTGCTGCTGCCTCCCAGTTATTTGAAGCGCTGTTCCTCTGGCCAGGTGCACTTTCAGGTTTCGTTGCCCAGCTGTCAACAGCATTTCCATTATCCCAGTTGCCAGACTTCCCAACGTTCCAGCTGGACCAAGGATCATTGGCAATGCTTGCCTACATTGTATAAAGACAAAAGAAGAATTGCTGAAGAGCTGAGCAACAACTACATACTTTATTCTTTAAGTCTTTGATCTCCTGCTGGTAGGCTGAGTTTGCATTCAGCACTTCACTTGATTGATTTAGAAGCAGCTGCCAAATCTTGCATTTCCAGCTACACAACTCTTACATGCAGCAAGCACCTGGAAGAACTGATCAGCTTTCCAGCAATGTGACACCAATACATATTAACAAGAGGACTTCTCCTCAGGGAAATTATTTGTTGCAACAGTATTAGGAAGCAATCTCACCCATGGTAATTATTTTACACTTACACCATAATAAGTATGGTATTTGTGAACTATTAATTACCTAAAGCCATGTGCAAATTAGTGCATTTAAAATCGGAACTCAGAAGTCAAGAATTAGGTTATTGCAAATAATTATTTTCTTTACTAAAAGCAAATAATAACTTGCCCACTGACATCATCACTACTGGTGTGGCAGCAGCTAGGGAGTTAAAGCCTAACCTGCTGAGCTTTCCTGCCAGAGCTTAACTCATTCACAGTGAGGGGGGGGGGGGCAGGGGAGGGGCTGAAGGGGGCGGGGGACAGAAGGGGACAGTGGAAGAAAACAGACATCTGCCAGGGAACAGTCTGGTATCTCCCTGTAGACCTACTCTCTCAGTGTAAGCTTGTGGTGAAGGTACTCACACACCCCCCCTCTGCTGATGCTGTTGTGGAGGTGGAAACCTCAGTGAAGGAGTGCAGAGCAGACATGTCTCTAACTACTGCATTTTCAAGTTCATCCTGGCTTAATAGATAGCTTAGCATCCTGCTCAGCTCCTTCATTTTAACACTACACTTTGAAAACACATTGACTAGTTAAGTGTAGTCTACTCCAAACACTTAGTGCAGAGACTTGCTGGCAGAAAGAAAAAACTGCACACATATCGAAACCCACACACCCAAAGTGTAGGAGGAAGAAAGAGAAGAGGAAGGAAGCAAATAAAGCTGAGAAGGCTTGTCTTATTCGAAAGAGGGAGAAATGGAGTTTTGTAAAAAGAAGTCTCAAATCCTACTGATGGTAGTGCACTATTTTTACCACAAAGAATCATATAAAAGAAGTGCCTTATATAAATTAATTACTATTAGACTACAACATTTACATGTATCCTAGAACATTTGCCAACACAGGAAATTTAATAAAACTCCCACTAAAAACTATATTATTATCTGCAAAGAAGTTTCTTATACAAAAAAGGTACAGCACATCCCAATTTTCTCCACTGAATATTCTCTCCTCTCATTTTAACTTTGATATTCTTCTTATGAATAAGAACTCTCCCTTCAGTTTTTCCTCAAATAAAGTCAGATTTCACGGACACTATCAAATCATAAAGACTCAAAAATTATGCTGATATCATATAACACCTTTATATCTTTAAGTTCACAATCCTCGGAATCTGGAAATTAAGACCAAGCCCCCAAGCTGAGGAGAAAAATCACTATTCAGAAGACTCACAAGTGTCAGTGGGTTTCTAGGAATTGACAGAGACAGATTACTTGGACAGCTTCTACAGTGATAGCTTGAGGATTTTTAAAATTTTTTTTGAGGATGAAACTGACACAAGAACACTACTCTCTGGGGGAGCAATATTCTTGGATAGCTGATACACCGTGCTACTTCGAGCAAATTACAAAGTTGCTGGTAGCTTATACCAGTCGGCTCTCTTCCTATGATGTTCACCTGGTATGAGTTTATGTAAAGAGAAATAACCATACATGGCATTAGTCAGGATCCATTCTTTGCTAAATGAAAACACACAGGGCTGGGGCCCAACCACATGGAAAAGCATGTGTGCTTCTAACAGAACTTGGAGAACTTGGAGCACCCAGAAAAGACTAGTTTGCATATTATTATATACCTATACCTCTGCAATATATGTTGTGCTGATCACTAGCAAATGAAAGTCCAGAAGTGGGATGATTACCAAAGGACTGAGTAAAGTTTTCCTCTTTTCTGTAGTAGTTCATGTGAAATCTGGTACGAGTAAATGGCAAAGAAACCTTAAAATTTGTTGCAAAAAAAGAGGAAGGCAATAATATTAACACTACTAAATAATGACTGTCAAGAGCAATCATCAAACTTGCAGACAAATGTTGATATACACAGATGCTGTACAGCAAAGGGAAATGTATTACTTAAATTGTGCTCTCAGATGTCTTATCTCTATGTACCTATAAGGAAGCACTCTTCAAATCAGAAAATTTTACTTCTGAGGTATTCTGAGGTCTTGCCCCTAGGTGTATCATTTATAGGCTGTAAGAGGGGTGGAATATGCTACTTTCCTCTCAGTTCCTTTCAGCCAAAAGGTCCACATTTCTTTCTGAAGCACTGGGTAAGATTCCTAAGAGGGCTTAGGAATCTATATATATAGACAACAACTTTCAAAGAGCATTTACAGGACTCCCTTCAACTTTCTTGCAATGTTTTCCTACATGCACACATACTGTGGACGCTCCTAAGTGGTAGTCAACCATCAGTAAACACGGAGAAGGGCTCAGGAATCAGGCCTGGCATCCTCAAGGTTCTAGAGCATCAAGGAGGACCAAATAAAGACATACCAGTTATTAAGAGGGTAATCTCAGCTCCAGTGAGTAGTTCTGTGGATCTCAGCAGCTGACAATCTCCATACAAGAAGCCATTTATGTGGCCTAGCTCTGGTTGAATAAACCCTAATTAAACCATCAAGTATTTTGCAAGTGATTAAGTTCCATGTTCTTACAGCTTTAGTTTTCTGTAACTGAAATTGATAATCCTCTGATCTCTCCTTAGCCATCACAAAAAAGGTGAAGAGTCCTTGCAAGAAGCTGATATTTAGTCAATATAATTTGATACAGCACACCTAATATCCAAGTATTCAAGCCATCTCAAATGCACACAAAAAGAAATGCCATACCAAACAACTAAGAAACTCATCAGCCTTCAAATGAAGCACTGCATCTTTTCTCCCCAAGGTAATGCCAAACAAGTACACTGAGATTAAATTCAAGGATAAACTCCTAAAAGGCAGCTGATTTTCCCTTTTGCAGTCTACTAGGGACTTGCTCATGCCTACTGTTTGTTCTAGGAGAAAAAACAAGACAAAAGGGCTATGTCTGGAACGGACAACAGAGGGAACCATTACTGAATGTTTTAAGAGGACTCCATTAAGGGCAGATTCAAACTCACTACAGAAACAGCATTACTGGTGGGGCCTGGGGGATGGGAAGAGAAGTCTAGTAGGTTTTTAAAGATCTAATAGTAATTGAATGAGAAAAAATTCCATCACAACAGAAAAATCCTCAGCTTGGAAGTGGAATGTCAGTATCTTTACCAAATGAATAGTGAATTAAACAGGAGAAGTGACATATTTGCTGTTTTCCAGAGAATCCAAAGCTACAGACAGTAAAGCTGTAAAGATAAGGCACTGAGGTGTCTCTCTGCCCTGGCTAAAAAATCTTTAAAAAAGAAAATAAAAATAAAATAAAAAATCTTTATTTGATCTCTTGGCCAACTAATTTGTCTCTGGCAGATTCCTTCTGCATTCTCCAATAATGCATGCTCCTGATGGACAAATAGATCCATTCTACCCCTGAGGGATAAAAGCCAAAACAAACACACTGTTCAGATGGTAAAACTGATTTAAGTGCCCAAAAAGACCTAGATAACAGTGCCATCAAAAATAATGACCTCCAACTGTAAGAAATACATCTTGAAATCTACTCAGACACAGAAGCCATGCTGAAGCAGTGAGTAGCAGAAGTAAGCCTGATCAGATCAAGGGAAGTTCAGGACAGCCAAAGCTGCATTGAGAAGTGTTATGCTCTTGAAGAGGGGTTTAAAAGTGACAGACAGCACAAAGCAATGACAGAAAACACAAGAAAACTCAAGGTAACTCAGCTGAACAGCTCACAGGAATGAACATACCTCTCCAGTTTTATAGCTGCCTTAGTTACCTGCATGGAAACAAAGCCTTGAGCATACTCAGACATTACACTAAACTTAAGTTCTTTGGATAACAGTCTCTGAAAGATACATTAAAAAAACCCCAAACAACTAAGTGAGTATATAGACAGACACCTTCAAAAACAAGTGTTTTTCTCTGGGAAGGAAGATGAAGGGCTAAAAGCCTACTCTGCAGCAATCACAGAACTGCATTCACTGTGCTGTATTTAAGATAGAACAAGTGTGCACATTAGTAGATAACTGAAGCAGCTGCCTTACCCATGATACTTTATGGCTAAGCTTTCTTCTTGGTAAATCATTATCTAAGCACTGTGGTCCAGGGCATTTCTTCCACATCTGAAGGAAGGCCCTCTTTCTATAGTACAACATAAACATCCTTAAAGAAATCCTCTAGGAAAAGTGGAGATGGGCTAAATTTTAAAGAATAACCAACTTTTTGGACTTAAATACTAGAATGCTCCTGTAGATAAATACTTGAAAGCAACATGACCTCCAGAAGCAGCTGGCAAGGAAGCTGTAGCAATGCTGTCCTAGGAACCCATCTGTCCCTCAGCTGCTCCTGTCTTCTCAGTTCCTTCCAGAGGAAACCACCATCTAACACCTCCACTATCAGCCCCACTGCCCCCTTCCTAACTTAGTCTCTGCACAAGAATTGGGCTTTGCTTGCTCACAAACCACACAAAGCCAAGACACACCCACTGGACACTCCTTGTTTTCAGCAGGAAATAAATCGAAACCACCAGTGGACAAACTGAGACACTTCCACAAACAGCAGAGCATTTAGTTTTTTGTTCTTTTCCTGCTTCCAATCCCATTTCCTTACCTGTAAGGTTATTCATAACCAAACTGGACTAGGGGCTGCATTGCTTGTGCACAGTGCAGGCAGACGATTTCTGCCTATCATCTCCTGATTCAGCTCAAAAAAAATCCATCTTTGAAGTACAGAAAGGTGTTTTAGAGAGATACATAATTTAGACTTGAGTAAAGAATACTCAGTGATAGAATGAGGGGAGGGAAAACCCATCTATTGTCACCCTGACTGCTTCAAGGAATTTTTTTTTTAATTCAAGTTTGCTTAGTTTCAACTTCCAGACACTAAAAATCCTATATAGTTTATTCAATGGAGCTCTCTCAGGCTTCTGTTTTTGTTACTCACATCTGCACATGTAAATGGCAATCAAGTCACTTCTTTATATCCTTGTCTTCTCTTAAGCTGATTTCAATTCTTAATGGTTTCTTATTGAAACACAGATGAGAAATTTCAGACAGTTTTCCAAGTAGCAATCACAGCAATGCCAGAAAGAAAAGAAAGGCGCCCTATTCCTCTTTGATGTTCTCTAGACATCCCAGGATCGAGCTACAAAGTTTATCCTTTCTTTTTGGGAAAAGCACTCTCTTTTTGTCTGGAAACACAGGAGAGGGGTTTCCCTGGTTGCTTTTTTTTTTTTTTTTTTTTTTTTTGAGGAATTGAAGAGTATTACTGGCTATTTTCAGTTTATCACTTTCAGTTACAAATGCTCATGATTCCACTTTAAAAGAAGTGCTCAATGAACAAAATAAAAACCAAAAACCCAGGAAGGAAACTACTCATGGCAGTAAGCCCCCTGCTGTGGTGCAGGGGACTGTGCAACGTGTGCCACATGGCACTGTGAGTGTGCAAGTTAGCAGAAATGCTCACAGGAGGGTTGACAAGATTGTCACCATTAGCAAGTTAAAACATTCTTTATACTGTCAGTGCCAAACCAGACCACAAGACTACCTCAATGAAATAAGAAGTCAAATGAAAACAAAGGTAGTGCAGAGTCCTGGGGAAGAATAACCCCAGGCACCAGCACAGGCTGGGGGTGACCTGCTGGGAAGCAGCTCTGCAGAGAAGGACCTGGGGGTCCTGGAGGACACCAAGCTGTCCACGAGCCAGTAGTGGGTCCTGGTGGCCAAGAAGGCCAGTGGTATTCTGGGGTGCATTAGGAAGAGCATTGCCAGCAGGTTGAGGGAGATGATCCTGCCCCTCTGCTCAGCCCTAGCCTCATCTGGAGTGGTGTGTCCAGGGTTGGGATCATCAGCACGAGAGACATGGAGCCCTTGGAGCAGATCCAAAGGAGGGCTACAAAGTTGATTAAAGGACCGGAGCATCTCTCTTATGTGTAAAGGCTGAGGGAGCAAGGCCTGTTCAACCTTGAGAAGAGATGACTGAGGGGACCTCATCAATGTCTGTGAGTATCTGAAGGGAGGGTGTCAAGGGGATGGAGCCAGGCTCTGCTTGATGGTGCTGAGCAATAGGACAAGAGGCAACGGGCAGAAACTGGTGCATGGGAAGTTCCACCTGAGCGAGGAAGGATTTCTTTACTGTGTGGGTTACCAAGCACCAGAATAGATTACCCAGAGAAGTTGTGGAGTTTTCCTCACTAGAGATAGTCAAGAACCATCTGGACACAGTCCTGTGCCATGTGCTCTAGGATAGCCCTACTTGAGCTGGGAGGTTGGACCAGATAATCCACTGTGGTCCCTTCCAACCTTACCTATTCTGCAATTCTGTGAACTGTACCAGGAAACGAAGCATACCAACACTGTAAATTGTAGAAAACTATTTCAATAGTCAGATTTTGCGTGAGGGTATGGGTGCAGATGAAGGCAAGGAGTGATCACAGTATTGCAGCAGTTTAATAACTTCCTGCCTAAACCTTTGCATTCCACTGGGTCATCAACAAAAAAACTCAAGACAACTCTATAATTGGACTTGATACAACCACTGTCATATGTTGGATAGTTATTTTTTAATATGTGAATGTGATTCATTTCAAAGCAAAAAAGCCACTGTTTCCAGTACTGTAGAGAAGCCATTGCCTTGTACTTTGCTTAAATGAGAGTTGGTCACAAATTCCTGTTACCAGTCTGAATGCAACATTGTGATTGAGATGGTGGAGTTGCTTTCAAATCACACATAGCAATAGAGGATTTTATAGTGTCATTATCTGTAACAGGAACTAGAAATTACAATTGTAATTATAACTCCCATGGTGAACCTACCTGCATATTTTATATGATAATTCAGCATACTGGTTTAACAAGACAAACTGGACTCAGTCAAGTACAAGTGAGTTACACTTCCTGTGATAATGCTTCTGCTTTACCACACACACAGAATCATCAGAGAACAGAAATGCTGTTACATGAATTTGATAACATGCATGTCAGAATTTCCACATAAGTAGAATACTGCACTCTTAATAGGAGCACTATATTTATTTTCTTCAATCTTAGCTTTTATTGCTGCTCATAGCAATTCAGAGAGGGGGAGTGGGAGTTATGGTATATAAATTTAACAATGACAATTTGCCTTTCCAGCACTTCATTGGAAAAAGCCTGAAATATATGAAGCAAAATTTTGGGAATAGCTTCCTTAGTGTTCTCTTTATGCATGCTCAACAACTTATGTCTACATACCAGGTAACTTGAGTTGCCTTAGTTCCTGCACATCAAACTATGTGTTTTCACTGCTACTTATTCTTCCTGTCTATACGTAAGTCCCACAGCCTTCTGAAGAGAAAGGGTTTTGCACACATAAGAGTCAACTTATCTTACTTTTCTTCTGAGAGAGAAACTATCCAAAGGGATTTCACTCTTACCACTGGATAAAACAATACAAACATGAGAGGTTTGTGTTAAATGCTTCCTGTACCTACCCATGGGGCCTTGCTGCTCTGCCCACAACATAACACACATAAGACACAAAACATGTGGATTCTCTAGGGTCAACAGGAATTAATGGAAAAATCTGTAATTCATAAAAATGCGAACTCTCAGGATACTTATTTTATCTCAAACTAAGAAGAGCCATACAGTCATCTTCATAGAGAAGTAGACTTGGCAGTGATTAGAGAATCAGCATCAAAGAAAGGGAACAAACTCCTCTACAAATGCAACTTATGGTAAGGTACAAGAACTATATTTATATCTTAAATATAGGGAAGACACATCTACAGCTCTTACGTCAATGTAGCTGTGATCCACTTCCACCTTGAAACAGACAGGCAGCACTTCAATTTATTTTCATTTATACATTTCTAATACTAGCTTTCTATTCTGCAGAGAGGGGGGAAAAAAAAGTAAGAAAAAAGACTATACTGAGCTCTAGAAGGAAGGGAGGAGAAACCATACAAATTAAAATATAATATACTAAAATTTATAGCATTTCTATCCTCTGTTCAAGACTGCTGCTTACAAAGACTAAACAGCTGGACTACATTGTGGTTAATTGTACATACAGTCTGCTTACAGACCATTAATGAAATTACTGTACAGAGAGTGTTTTAACTTCTTATTAAGAAGAACTAGCTTGGGCCAATATAGTTGTAACAAAATCTAAATAATTCAGACAAACACTATCATTAAAACAGAGCTGATGTTTGTTCACAACTTTTAAAGCATTTTAAGTTAGATAAATGAAAAAACACCACAAGTTGTGGTTCAGAATAGGAGAAGAGAGATCATGGCTGTTAAAACAGCAGCCTCTGAACCTGAAACACAAACAAAATAAATGCAAATACATCTGTGACTAGAGAAGCACTAGTCTTGACCACCACAAAAAAACTCAAACCAACCTAGACGGAGGAGACAACTCAGAATGAATTTTACATTAATGATTGTATTTCCATACATACTTGAATTACAAAGACTCCAAATGCCACCAAGCTAATAACCTCTTGGCCAACTGCAATGAGAAGTACTGCCTAAAAGTGTGAAACAGAATATCCTTTATTGCTACAGCCCCTGGAAGAAACTCAGCAAAGAAATACTGTAAGAGAAAAACACATTACATATTTTTTCATCAAAATGACAGCTTTTTTGTTCACTCTACTTGTCAGGTTCACTTGGTTTAACCTGACAAAACTTACATTCATTTCAGTGCCATTATTGCCAGTATTATTCCAATACCAAGAGAGTCTACAGGTAACTTACTTTAAAACATACATGCATGTGCAACTCTAACAAATAGAAATAGCGTGAGTGCTGATATACTTACTCATTGGCTGTTCCGAATGACAGTCTAAAATTAGCACCCTGCATTGCTGCTCAGAGGAACAGTAGATTGACAGAGAAGAAAGATTTCTCATTCCCTCTGCTCTCTCTGCCCAAGGGCTACCAGGTCAAAACAGGATGAGACTCATCAAAAGCCAAGGAACAGCCTCCATCCTTGGCAACTAAGGCTTCCTTATATTGTATTTGTTTGAACAATTTTTTCATACATTAAACCACAAATTTTATGGGCAGATGCAACATTAAATTATTCTATCTGCTTATCTTCTTCTAAGTGTGTAAATAGTCACCTTGAGTCAATTTTTTCCCCTCATTTTGTGTTCAATTAGCTTCACTGCTTCCTCTGGTTGTTTTGATGTCCCCAGCATCTTCTCAGATAGCTCTTTAAAAGAGCAGCTGCAAACTTTACCAGGGCAGACATTGATGGGACATGGCTGATGCAAGGAATGAGCTGGAGTGAGTGAACTGCCAAGGGTCAGGTGGAATTCTTCTCTTCCCCTTAGGAAGTATCTGTGCCCCTTTTCTACTTTACATCTGTGGCAAACCCAGGTAGGGTGCAATATCAAAGTGTTGCTGTGGTTACTGAATCTTTCTCAGTGAAGAAAAGGAAGAAAAAGAAACTGCTTTTAATTATTACTTTTTAATTACTTTTCAGGAGATTATTTACTGAACAACAAAAACCTTCTTAGGAAAACAGACAAGGAGTAGGGCAGTGTTTGAGTCAATGATATTTTCTTAACACCAAAAAGTTATGGCTTCCAGAGTAGGAAACCAAAAGTCTCTTGTTTGACAGGAAAGCAAAAAGGGATGTGGGAAGAAGCAGCAGAGCTGTTTGAGTGGGCATTTGTCTTCCCAAGTAATGGTTATGCACGGTGAAGCTCTGCTTTCCTGGAAATGCTGAACATCTGACTGCCCATGGGAAGCAGTGAATGAATTCCTTATTTGCTTTGCCTGCATGTGAAGCTTTTGCTTTATCTATTATGCTGTCTTTATCTCAACCCAAGGTTTTCCCCATGTTCACCCTTCTGATTCTCTCCCCCATTCCTTTGAGGGGGTAATAAGCTGCTGAGTGAGTTGAGCTGCCTACCAGGGTTAAACCACAACACTGTGGTTTATCTGGTCTCCTAAAAATAAAAAAGGAAAAAGCACCACACTCCCATTTCAACTCAGACAGATCTATTATTTTTAACAAAGCTTGGTACTGAAGACTACACAACAACCTGGTTTGTTTTTTGGTTTTTTTTTTAACTTACTGTTAGAGGAATGGAAGGAATTCTAAGAATTAAAACATCTTCTGACTTACTGAATTGGGGAGTGGGGGTGTTGTGAAACTATGTGTATGTTAGAGTGACAATGTTTATAGAAAGCAATTTCTTCAATACAGTCGTAGTAAGAAAAAATCCTAAAACATCCTGTTTATTTAGAATTGCATTTATAAAGATTTCTTGTAATAAACTTGCAACCTCCCCCCGTGTTACCGCAAAATAGAATAGATACCATCAAATGTCAGCATTTAGGAATGCTGCTATTTCTTATTCCATCTATCAGACTAATATATCTACAAACATTTTCATTTCCACTACTGTGCCACCTCCAGCATCTATTCCACTTACATTGACACATAATTTGTCATTTTTCTTAACTCTCCATAGCCTGAACACGAGCTTCATTTAAGATTAAAAGCTTTGTATATTGACCTAGTCAGTCATTAAAGCACTTGAACAGACTGTCAGTTGCTTGCAACTGTGCATCTGAACTCAAGCCCAAGTGCCTCAACAAACTTGTGTTGAAAAACATAAATGTTATCGCAACCAAATTCAGAATAATACATCTAGGAAGAAGGGCCACACCCACAAAGTAGAAGATTGTATTCTTATTGGAAGTGCCTCAAAGAGAGATGTCAGTATGCAGGAGATGAGCGACTCAGCCTAACCTCCTGATGCAGTATTACTGGAACCAATGCAACCCTTCACTCTGTCAGGTGTTTCTATGCCAGCACAGCAATGTCAAACCCATTTGACACCACGTGATCAATGTACACAGCAGCAAATGCACGCGCTTCACAGACACGTCACGGGATCAAAGCCACTGCAGAAGAAAGCTTGCTGTTTCTCATGAGAGCAAGAAAAAGGACAGAATGAATGGACAGAATTTCATAATTAAGAAGACAATTAGCCATAGAATTTCTGCAAGGAGAAAATGCCTGCACTAGAGAGCTCTCTGATCTGGGAGAAAGGCCTAGCAGCCAAAAGTGGAAAACAGAACTGCTTCCAGACTGCTTAGTACACAAATTAAAATCCCATTAGCGATAAGCCACTAGAGAAAACTACCAGATATATGTCAGAAGCTGAGGAAACCAATCTTCAAATCAAGATCTCCAACTTTCTAGAAAATACATATAACCAAACAGCAGTTACTGAACTCAAGTTAAAAAAAAAAAAAAACTTGAGAAAATGAAAATAACTTTTGACATAAAATCCTGATCACACAACAGAATGGTTCCTCCTATGAAAAAAACCAGCAAAACTGAAGACTCAAAGACACCAGCCTGATGAAATCTTCTTCCCCTGGATCTTGCATGGCTTTGACTGCATCCAGGTGCACACTGTCCTCCTCTCTCTCCCTCTCCTATTCATGTCAGCAGTATAGTTTTACCATAATGCACTATAGTACAGTGGTTCTCCCAGCTGTCTCACACAGCATTTGAAGGATAACTGAGAGGAACAGAGCACTTATAAGAGTAGGACATTGATGCAAATGTGACAAGCTGTTTTCCTGAAGTTACTCTTTTACAAACTCTATGAAAAACCCTGAAATCGGTATGTATTACAGGGACAGTATACTGCTGTAAACTACAGTGTAAAGTGACCATATTTTCAAGCTTTTCACTCCTCTAGAAATGCAACTTCCAAGACTAGATTGCCAGAGTAATTCTCTTTATTTAGAATATAACAGATACGTTTATTTTAACCTTTCCCTCTATGCAGACTAGACCTTTTTTCTTCCCTTCTCCAAGAACAAGTCTTGTTCTTGGCTTGTGTTACACTTGCCTTGTGTTAAGCCCAGAACAAACTCTGACAGATACCTCTACCACCATTCAAAATATTCTGTGTATTGCATTAGTAAGTAATTCTTCCTAGATCAAATTAAGTTATGTTTCTCCTCTGAGAAACGGTAGTCTCTGGTTTGGCAGCAAGTAGCTGCTGCAAATATCTCAAGCCTCCTCAGATGCAAAGTTTTGCTAGAAACACTACAGTAGGAAAAAAAATGAGGCAAGGGTAACAGACAGCACAAAAGAATAGAGGTTCCCCACTCTGCGCTCAAATTACTGTAATTGTTACTGAGGGAAAGCTAGCCTAGAATCAATACTTTTGGCTCAGTCTGACATTAAAAATTCATGAGGCATTTTAAGAGTTCTGCATTTAACCTTACATATTAACTGGGCATCAATTAAAAAAAATAAACATTAAGACAGTCACAGTGAGGCTTGGAGTCCTCTAGTGAAAACACATGATCACAGAATAACAATGCTGGCATTGTCCAGCCGACTACAAGGAAGCACAAATCAAACACTCTACAGTCAATGAACAGCTATGTTCAGTGTCATACAAAAATGTCCCATGTAGAGTTTTCAAAAGATCTCACTTCATGTCAAAGTCTTGTGGTGCAATTAAGAAAACTAGTAACTGATATTTAACTGACCTACAAACCAGGTGGGTGTCCCCAGTTGTTACCATAAGTAAAGCACTTACTTTCCAACACAAAAGACCTTTACATGCTGCTGTTGGAAAAAAGCAGATTTTGGTCTTCTGTTGACCTATGGACTTCGAAATGTTTAACTTCCTATATGTGAGACATGCACCAGTCTGTAGACCATAATAAACAGCTTGTGTTTAAGATAATAATGTGTCCTCAGACATCTAATCTGAAACTAAATATTTGCTGCTTAATGAACTGATGCACCAAGCAAAAAGCCAGGAATAGAGGGACAAAAATATTCTTGCAGCAAAACCAAAGTCAGCCTCTTCCCTGGCAGAAAATGCATGAACTTGCTTCATCTTTTTTAATCCAAGAAAACACTCTTACTCAAATTCTGAAAGAATTATATCCGTTCACTCTGGCTGCTGATGTATAGACCACCTAATTCTATTAGACATTAGAAAAGAAAGCTATGGTTCCTTAACAAGGTCAGCATACTAAAACAAGTAGCTTGAAAATAAAATAAATGTGCTAAGAGTGCACTTACAGAGACTGAAGCAGTAACAGATTTATATCATTGCAGACTGGAAAGAATAAAAATGCTCCATTTCTGAAAGTGTTAAGACTACTAAATTTTCCAGCAGTGACAGGATCTGAGCAGACACACACATAATTAATATTCAACAAAAGTGTTCCCTAATGAAAACACAATTACTTTAATTAGTACTTTCATGAAGGTTCACAAATACAGTACAGCAAGCAATTACGTCAACAAAACTTTCCATGCCCACAGTGCCCAAAAAACCACAAGACATACCTGATTACTGCTTTTGGCAGCAGAATTGGTCTGAGCTGTATTTGAAGAAAGGGAATCAAAAAAGGCTTGGTCAGCTAATGAGTTACCGCAGCTAATGCCATCTTTTGCACCTTCGGTTATAATCTGAAACGGAAAAGGTTGTGAGAGATGTTTCATGCTTTAATTAATCAAATTATGCTTTATCATATATAATCACCCCAACACTCATATCACTAGACTTTAAGATGTTTGCATATAACCTTTTTAAGTTCAAATTCAATTGAATTTTTTACAAGAAACTGACATGATACTCTGGAGGATTTACTTCCACACCAGATGGAACTGGTTTGCCCTGTAATTGCAACATGAAAGACTGTTGTGGCAGTGAACACCTATCTATAAATTCTTTAGGGGTTAAAAGTTGTTAATATAAGTGCCTGGAGACTGGGAACTCAGTGCTCAGAGGATGGATTTGGGACAGTAAGTTTAGAGAGCCAAAAGCTACTAGACCATGAGCTAGCCAACTGAAGCAAAAACACAAGGTCATGTGAGCCAGCATGACCCTGCTTCCCCTCCCCTTTTTGTTTTTTCAAATAAACACAGCATCGGTGAAGGAAGAGAAGCACATGCCTCAGGAGGCTGCAGGAATTACAGGCAAGGTCTTCACCCACCTAACTGGCAACCTGCATACATGCAGACCCTGGGCCATTCAAGACTGAATGAGATTCCAGTCTTTGCACTGAGATCCCATTCCATCCCCAAACCAATACGACTGGTCTTTAAACAAAAATCAGAACACACACTGAAGAGACAACAGAAGAAGCTGAGTAGTCCCTGAGATATGGTAACCCATATCCTGGGCCCCAGAAATGTCGCTCCATTCCAGATTTGTGAGTGCATGGCAAATCTGCCACAGCAACACCACTGTAAACTTGCATTACTCATTTCACTTCCACATTTGTATCTTCAGACAAAAAACCCCAATTATTGGATTATGAGACCCCTAAAACCCAAAGAAGATTCAAAACAACTCATGTTCTGCAGATCAGCAGTATTTACTATAGACAACTTCCTGGTGCATTTCTTGGGAAACCACTAAGAAGCTCAGGAGCTTTGGAGGGCATGTTTGCACTAGTTTCCAAAGCCAGCTACAGTTGTTACAATGAGATTATGTATTACAAGCTTTCTATTTGAGCATTTCAGTCTGGTCAGCAAACCAGAGGATGGCCTTTTCCGTAGTTCTGCTTTCTTAGTGCAGAGCAGTGTAGTCACTTACCTCAACATAATCTGTTGGAACAAGTCCTCTCTCGCCTTGGCTGTTTTTTCCTTCTAACCAGCCTCCACCAACATCCTAAAAGAAGAAATACAGAAATAATTTTGCTAGATGGATCCTACAACATGCTTCAAACAGCTCAGCAGGAAGCACTGTCTTGCTGTCAAATGTCAAATGCTCAGCAGGAAGCACTGTCTTGCTGTCAATGTTCAAAACACAGTTATGACTGTGAAACTGTGGAACAAACTCGCTCAAAGCTGCTGAAGCAGCAGATACTCATTTAAACACAACACAGAGCGTGCTGGTTTTACACAGCTATTGTGGACTTCAGATTTTAACAAGCATGAAGGGGAAAATGATTGATTTTTTACCACTTTTAATCATTTATGAAACCACAGTCAACCGTCTGGCCACAGACTGCAGAAAAACACAGCTATTAGTATGTCAGTTTCAAAGAATTAATTTTAATCAATAGACTATAAAGAAACAAGACTCAAAGAATTTAGCTGTTGGTAATATTTGTAAAACCTCTGCCTCATTTATTGAAGGTGCAGAGATGTGTGATGAGTGAGAGCTACCACCCACAGAAATATTAAGGCTATTCTCAAGATTAAAAGAGCCACATGCCATGTAAGATCTGGAGACACTCTTTCTGCTTCACATTTCTTTTCAGAGGCAGTCTTATGCTATTAGTTTAGAAAGAACTAACAACAGTTCAGCTCTGATCTCAGTGGGACATCCTGATATTGTTTGGGGTTTTTTAAACACATATTCTACATACACTAAGAAAGCTCTGCAGGCCTTTGCAGTTAAGCAAAGTTAATCCCAGGACAACACTATCTGGAATAAGCCAGCTCTGGTTTAAATCAAGCTGTTCAGGGAACACATAGCTACATGTCAAGCTAGCTCACAGATTAAAACTGAAGACACATATGCTAGACAGCGACTACTGAATTTTAGGTTTTCTTAATTTGCTTTTTAATTGAAGTATTTGATTATTCCCCATTTTGTTCTTTCACTTCAAAATTTTATGTAATCCTGCACTTTGTAAGAAGCCTGCTTATGTATTCAAGATTTTATGCAGTAAAGATCAAGCAGTTAGTGAAATAACAACTTGCATTGATTTTTTTCTTATATACCTAAAAGCTTAATACTCGAGAACACAGAAATAACTAGACATGTCAGATTATAAATTCAACTAGCTTTGTTAAATTGCAAGAGCAATGACATCTTGAGCCAGAAGTCTTATTTGCGCTGCTACACTTAAAAGCAATCATCAGTGGACTTGCATGACTTATGCTATTGCCATCTAATCATACCAAAAAAGATCAAGAGCCTTTGTGGCAATTTATCATGGACAGCAGAAAATAAAGTTTCAATTGGTTTTGAGTATACTGCCTTAAACCACAGATTAAGCTAGTGAGAACTAGCTTAAATGTGGTGATCTATTTACTTACATTTAGTCTTACTTTTGTGAAATGGCATTAAGCTCCTGACTTTAATGAAAATGTTACCCCTGCAATAGCACAGCACACTATCCAAGAGGGTGCTGGCTCTATTAAATATCTGCTTCAAGTATTTAAGATCAGTGAAACTAAAAATTATTAGGATTACACATGACTAGGATATTCAAAGAATTAAGTTTATTCTGCAAAATCCATGTGTTCTATACAAACAGATAAATAAAATATGGCTTCAAGATCAGGCAGTTTTTGTTTGTATTTGTTTTAAAAGGCAAGTCTATTCACTAAGTCATTACACAAAAATCAAAGCAGAATCAACTAATACCTTGTTACCAAGGGTAAGAATTAAATACAACAATTAAAGTGCACTGAAATTCAAAATGTGCACATAAATCAAAAATCAGTGCTCAAGTCCTATTCATTTAATGCCTTGATAGCATTATGATAGTATTGTCACCGTTTCTTCCCTATACCTTGTCCGTATTTCTTTAATTATGAAAGGACACACAAATCCAGTAACAAATTTTTGTAGTGAGTTCTTTAACAAATTTGGAATGCTGAAATCATTGACTAAGAAACTCAAAACCTAGAAGTGAGCTAGATGTCACATTTAAATGCAAGTGGCAAACACCTGAAAGATTACATACACACAAAACGGGCAATATTAAGCACACACGAAAAAAGACAAGGACTTCAGATGTAAAGGATATCACCATCCTTAGTTCCTTCCTCTTCCTTGTCTCTCAGCTCTGTTTAGAGGAAAACAAAGCCAAGCACATTCTTAAGTGTTTGAGGAGGTCCTATCCTCCAAAACATTGCATTTGTTTCCACAAGTTTATTAGAAAATTCTTTGTATTCAGTTTTTTTGCTAATTCTTTGGGGCAGGACAGCCAGGGCTTTCAGATGTCACCCAGCACCATTTTTCTTCCATTTGCTGGTAGAAGTAGGTCAGGGAAGTGCACTGAAGTTGATTCCATCTCAGTTTTCTTACCGGGTTGGTGATTGTGATGATCTCCCCTTCACTGACTGTCAGCTCATTGTTTCCAGGCTCAGCAGCAAAATCATACATAACACGAGCCTGTTTGTGGAAAAGAATGCAACAGTGAAACTTCCAGCTTATGTAGAAGATTTCATGAAGGAACTATCAGCACAAATTATCCTTAACTTACAGAAATAGTAAGTGGGATAAGGCTGAATGTACAAAGAGCAACTCAGCACACAGGAAGCTGACATTTCCTAGATCTGAACTTCAAACTCAACAGTAACAACAACTTTAAAAGATAAAATCTCACGTGGAGCTTCTTGGGGATAATTTACCACTGGGACTTAAGACTGGTTGTTCTCTGTCATGTCCAGAATTATATGTACAATTTTTTCCAGGGGAAGAAGGAAAGGTTTCTAACTTTAGAAAACAATTCAGTTGGTTTGTTGTTTTTTTTTTTTTTAATACAAGACATATTCCAACTCAAATTTGGTTAAAGGGAAGTATTTCATAGAGCAAGCAATTCAGAGAAAAAAAAGTAACTGCAGATGTAAGTAACCACTGCTGTGCATAAAATGTAATATGTGAAATTATGTTTTGAGACTCTGTATGGGAAGAACTATGCAAATGCAGAAACAAGCAGTGACAGTAGGTCTGTTATATCTGGCATGAGGAGGGAGGGAAAAATAAAGCCAACCTAATTTTAAGTGTTTAGATACACAAAGGCTTTGCTGAGCACCGACTCTGCTACTACACCACATAAAGAAATGTTTGAAACACTTGGTTTTACTAATAACATCATTCAGTGTACAGCAGTGAGGTTTTTTTTCTTCCCCTCTTGTACTTCGAGGGTGAGGGGAAGAAAAAAAAATGAAACAAAAAGTAATATTTTCTGTCAAAGGAGACAATAAAATAATTTCTGTTGAAAGTAAGCTATGTGATAGGTAAAAAAATACCAAAGGACAGACATTCACCATCAAGTCTTGCCTGTCTCAAAACTGGATGTTGTTATGATCCTCACCTATACACATCTTCTGACATAAAACCAGAGGAAAACAGAACTTCCTCCCCCATTTTAATTTCATGAGTAGCATGTGGAAATCCTTCTGGCTGGTCAAAAGATACTTTACTTCAGTGTAAATAAAAACAGATCTGAGAAAAAAACACACATTTCAGCTGTTCAGCTGACAAATCTAATCCCAAACCATGTGCCCAACAAATCAAATACTTGGTCTTCTCCACTACAGCAGCACAGCATTGCAGAAAACCATGTGTCCTAAGCACTCTGAACGCTCCCTTGCATGAAAGCTTCTCCCTTAGAATGGAGACTTTCAGCACTTTCAGATTATGCCATGCAAAACTGAGATGAAGAGGCAAAAACTGTGTTTGATAATGAAACTGACTTCTTTCTTTCCGGCAGACATCTGGCCTCCATGGAAATATAAGAATAAGCTGCCTTGCTTTCCTTAAAAAGTAAACTGAAGAGAAGCAGCATGCACCTATTGAAATACAAGAATGTTTTAAGCAGGGGTGTAAAAAGCACCACTCTCCAGAGTTCTTCCCTCAAAAGCAGTAGATGGAGGTGTTGAACATGTCCTTTTTACAGCAGGTTACCAAAATTTGTCCACTTTCTGCAAGTCAATTTAACTCAGATGCTGGGCATCTGAATCAAGGGGAAAGCAGCTTTCTTAACCAGGGAGTCTTCTGAGCCTTTTTCAAGTAATACACCATAGTATTGAATTCTATTCACAGGAATGATGAGTTTACCAGGACAAAGGCAAAAGATAAATTTTATCAGCCTTCAGAAAAACTGGCAAAACATCCCCAGTAATGGCCAGACTGGAAAGGTAAAATATATTTCTGTCCAGTAAAAGATGCAAATACTAGATTCTCCAGATACAGCAGTGAAATAAAAGCTACTCAGAACAAAAAAATTGAAGTATTCCGTTTGTAGAGAAGGAAAAAACAAGAGATCTATAGAATAATAAAGTCATTATGCCAAAGTCCACCTAGTCACCTGCTCTGGATCCCTGTTTCAAAAGTTGTTAGAAAAAGTAGAAGACAGGGAAAAAAATTACAAACAAACCTTGCTTCCTGCAGTTTAACAACTTGGAAAAAAAAAAAAAAGAGAGAGATTTGCAATGCTACAGAAATGGATAATTACAGAGCATTAAGAATATGAGCTACATCTGAAATCTGGTTTGTATATTGACATGTCAAATACATTCCTCATCTTTTTCTGCCAGTACTCTCCATTTCACTTGCATTTCTAGGCTCACTTGCCTAGGCTGGAAATGAAGACCTTAAGAACTTCTGGAAAGTAAACTTTAACACTACCCTCCTACGGCTGAGATTTAATGGGGAAAATAGTGTAAACTCAACCGATTCCAAAGTAAGTAACACAAAGTGACTAAACGTTTTCTCTCAATCAGTAAGTGTATGGTTAACAATGGAAAACCCCCTACCCTTTCCCTAGGCAGATACATCAGCCCCAACGCTATTTAAATTTCTGACAATCAGTTCCAAAATACTATAAAAGGGAAAATGGTTTGACTTTCCAATAAGCTTTTTCCTTCTTACTGGCCATAAATATTATGTCCAAGTAGCAGATAGGACTTAAAAGACAGATCTTTGCAACTCATGCAAAATTGCAAATGGGCATGGAAAAAAGCATTTAACAAGAAAAGGATTTTAGCTCCTGGGCACTGCAATATACACACTGAATATTAGAGCTAAGCTTAGGGACACTTTGAATATTCATAAAATGGGAATCTCCGATGAATTCCAAGTCACAGAATGAACACTACAAACACATCTTCCTCAAAACACAGCTTAGAAAAAAAAAAAACTGTTACAGTAACTGTTGTGTTTCATATTTACTTCTGATCATATACAAAAGGATCAAACAGTCCAAGAGTTACAGGAACTTCAGAAATTAAAATATTTTGTTAGTGGAATAAAGGCCACTGCTTCATTTACAGAATACTGCAAACGTGCAAAACAAGAAAGAACCATTAATAAATCTACTAGCTATAAGAAAATTAGTATCTTTTACTGGTTGCATGTATATCTTCCCTCTCCCACCACCACCTCTGCTCCAAAATACAAACAATTCTGGATTCTGAAGTGGTTTTGTCAGTTCCTTTGAGAAAAAACCCCTGCTGACCCTGCTTTCTTTGCTCAGGTGGCAGCAGAACATCTGCACTGGGAGTTTGGAACACATCCTGACGTTCATCTCATACTCCCTCATGTGAGAAAAGGCTGGCATGGATTAAGCAGAACCCTGCAGTAGCACATGCCAAGAGGGAAAGGGCTCTCTGATTCCCAGCATCTCTGCACCTCTGGCATATATTGCAGTTTCTCCGGAATGAGAGGGAGCCAGCAGTTTTCTCTACAAGTCCAAGATGGGGGAAACCAGTAAGAGGTAAAGGAAAATTTCTCTCTTCAGCAGTATGGATATAGATATTTAGATCATAATAAAGAGAAGGAAATAAAAAGGAAACTGGCAATTCTCAGTGTTACAGAGATGGTTCTACCTGCTGTAGTTATACAACTAGACTAGTTTCCCAACTTACAGATTTACTGACTTACCACAGTGTGAAGCCTCCCAACATTGAGAAGTTCTAAGCACTGCAAGCAATCATTATTACTGTCTTTTTAGAATTATGATGGAATCATGCCTAGGAATATTAAAACACCAAAGATTCCTCACACTGAAAGGCAGCATGTAGATTAGTGAAAGTATTATTCCTCTGCAGGCCTGGAGCAGACTTAGCTTTCCTCCATTACTTTTGTCTGAGTTGAGCACTTCCCTCTTCTTTCTGTAATATTAAAAACCCAACAACAAAAAACCAAGAGCATTTGCCAACTTATTTTTGAAAGCAAACATAAGACTAGGCAACTATACCTGTCAGTTTTAAGGCTCTTCAGCACAAATGAGGTGAGAAGGAAGTTGCCTAGCAAAAGTCATTAAAATAAAATTCCAATGAAAGGTTACATTGTCACTTAACTAAGTTACTAGATGAGTATCCAAGATCTCTGTAGACATCCTGATCCACTGGCTCCTGCTGCATGGCCCCCAGAACCTTGAAAGAGGTGATAAAGCAACAGAAACACCTATTTCTCATGAGAAGAATCTTTCTGCCTTTTCCAAGATGTTTCACTCAAGGCTAGGCTGAGATGGAAAAGCAGCTTACCCTGAAACTGAACAATCCTGATGTACACAGAACCATACTCTCCTGCATTGCAGTTCACCTGCAGGATAGCTCTGCTATGGAGAAGGACAGTGAAAGCCCCTGTATATTCCTCACCAGCCATAAGCAGACAGGCTAACACCTAATGCATATCAGATGTGCTCAGAGCAGCTTTTACAACAGCTTCCCTGCCCAAGCCTTCCTTGAGACCAATGATCAACAACCCACAGAGGGTGACTACTGCTTTTTCTTTGAGTTCACACTTCTGAAGCAAAATGTTTTTGTAATGCTGGACTTCCTGACTGCAACACAACAGTTCTGCAACAAAGTATGCTTTATTGCACAAAAATTGGAGAAGCCACTCAAAAATTGGACACATCTTTGAAAATGGTGTGCACAGGACTTCACTGGTATTAGAAAGAGATCTTGTGTTACACCTGTAATTACTTTATCCTGCCTATGGTAAAGAAATGCCTACATGTTTCTCTCACAGGCTTTCTTAAGAGACAAGAAACAAATTGAAAAAAGACAATAAGAGGACACTAGGGACACTGTCTTCTAAGACAGACTTCTACAGAAACATCTGTTTCAACCATGTGTTACAATTTAGGAAACTTGTAACACAACTTTTCTTGGTCACCTGGCAGTGGCAAATAGTATAAAGGAAATACCTACAGAAGTTTAATAGCATGAAATTCCCATAACAGCACACATTCCTCTTCACAGTTAGCACTTCAGCAGTTCAGTGCTTCAACCACCCTGCACTGCTCTTGTCAAGAGACAGGGATTCACAGGTTTCAATTGCTTTGTGCCACTGTCACAAATACAACTGCTGTATCACAGCAGCAGGATGGCAACACTTTATGTTGGTGGCAGCAGTTCCCATATTCACAGAAAGAGGATCAAATTCTGTATTTCTGTATTTTGGGAAGCATATGAGGCAGACAAATGCAGGTTACTCTGAAATCTGCATCCACTGGAAGAGCAGAAAATGTAATTTGGGAAACCTGGTAGAATGCCAAAAACAAAATAAAAAAAAATTAAAAATAAAGAAAAGTTAATCATTAGCATCGGCTCTAAACAAGTCAAGTCCTAAAATTTTAAATGGCTGTGTCAGTAAGAAGATGAACTTTTCTTCCAGGATAGCAGCTTAAGCTTTCAGCTGGGATAAACAACAAAGGGCTTTTGGTCACCTCAAGTAACTCCAGTAACACATCTGTTATGAATAAACATCAGAACAGTTTGCTACAAAACTGCTTCAGTTAATACCTATATTCTTGAGTAGGTCTAGTAAGCATAAGCCTTTGAAATCCAGTGCTTGTGAAATAGTGATAAGCAGTATGTTGATCACACCTGGAAGCACAGAAGACAAAAATGCCTATCTTTCTTCCCAGACTTTGTTTTATTAGTTCTCTTCTATAGGTTATTTAGATGTGGGTTTGGTTTTTGTTTTTTAATACATTTTTGTGAGGTTTCTTGTATTAGGTTTTTTTCAGAATAACTTTTACCCACAAATACTGTTTTTAGAAATAAAATATTCATTCTCAAGGGCAGTTCTAAGAGAACAAAACAGAAATAGCATACCTGGAATACAGGTTGGGATCTCAGGATTAGAGAAATTGAGAAAGCAGAAAGAAAATAATAAAAACAAAAACCTAGCTGCAAACACACCAGGTCAGAAATTGGCAGTATCTTTTGATTACATCCAAAAAAAGGTTCAAAATGAAGCATTTAATTTAAAAAGTGACAATACTCTGCAAACAACAGGCAATTAACTTAAAATTATATTTGCTTTTTTTTTCTGTACTGTTTGATCTTTCACAGCAATTTGCCCTCTTATTACTGTCTGTAAAAAACTACTGGTTTTTAGGTATTTTACTGCTTAGAACAAGTGCAAGACATCTGACTTGTTATCAGCTGAAGCAGAAGCATTAAATCCCTTGCTGTCTTCACTGCACCAGTGAAGGTCCAGGTAAGACATAGGGTAGGCATGTATCTAAATGACAGCTTAGCCATTGTTTTGTCTCACCATTCACAAATGGACAACTTAAGTTGCCATGTTTTAATCAATGCATCTTTGAAAAAACTCTCCACAGGTCAAAACACATGCTAAGTTCCACTGTGGATATCATAAAGAATACTGCAAGTTTAAAAGAGCTGGTGTCCAAAATGTCCAGAAAAACAGTATAAATACAGGAATACAGACAGGAGCCCCTCACACCTTTCCCATCTCAAGAAGACTGAGGACACCAGCTTTCTTCCAACAGTGGCTAACATTTAGGCAGATTTAATAATTTCCCTGCCCTTTATCCTGAAATCTAAGCTTGTTCAAAAGCTAAGTACTCCAAGTCTGAAGAGATTTTCACTGCATCATCTGCAACACTGAATCACAGCATCACATAATGGTTTGGGTTAGATGGACCTTAAAGATCATCTTTTCCCAACCACCCTACCATGGGTAGGGACACCTTCCACTAGACCAGGCTGTTCAAAGCTCCATCCAGCCTGGCCTTGAAAGTATAAAAAACATTTAAACCACTAATAAAGGAAACATCTGGGGCTACGGTTTGACAAAAAACGCCTTTTCATTTTAGTCCCTCAAACACACTCTATCAGGCTGCAAGGCAAAGTGTGCATTTGGATAGCCTATGCAGAAATATCAAGTGGCTCTTCAAGTGCCAATGACTCTCTGCCTGGAGAGGCAGCTATTCTCTGTTCTGCCTATGGTAAAGAAATGCCTACATGTTTCTCTCACAGGCCTTCTTAAGAGACAAGAAACAAATTGAAAAATGACAATAGAAGCATAAGAGGACACTAGGGACACTGTCTTCTAAGACAGACTTCTACAGAAACAGTACCTTGGGAATTCAAGAGATTATACATTATACGAGAAACTGCCAGTTAAGTGATAAAGATTTATTATTATGAAGAAGAGACACCAATTTTATCTTTTTAACTAATACAGAGCAACTGGAGAAAATGTATATTGCTTGTATAGTGCTAGACATCACTTTTTGTGTATGTGCTCAACATCTGCCTAGAAAACTAGTCTGAAGAAACTGGAACATTTTATACCATGATTTTATTAAACAATAAGCAAAACATAAAATTTACTTGTTTATTTAAAATCTCCCTTTAGTATTAAATTTCTTTTCAATACAATTTTGTTCTGCTTTCAGCAACATCAGAATTAAAGCAAAATGATCCAAAAAGTGAAACTAAGTTCAGTAAAGAACTCCATTTCTGGATGAAGAGAGATCACAATATCCAGGTATCATTACTCCAAGTTCCCTCACCAGCTGTAACTGCTGGATCCTCACATTACTCTACAAATTCACATTAAAAATGTCTCTTGACCCGCTGGCTCACTTTCCTCTGAACAATTTTTCAACTCAAAAATAAGCTCACTAGCCTGCAGCTAATAATTTGAAGTCAACCATACTGACTATAAGCACATTGGAAATTAAACACAGACAAGAAGCTAAGAAACAAGGACTTGCATCACTTCTTCCTGCTAGTAAAACATGCTTGCAGGCAGATGCAGAACGAGGAGATCTCTTCAGCCTCAGAAGCTGCACGTGCCTACAATATTTCAGGCAGGTATTTAATTAAGTATTCACACTGGATTAAAAGGCCTATCTCATATTGGAATTGATAACAAAACATGAAGAGTTTCCAAAAAGTACAAAATACAAAGTCTGAAGCCTTTATAGGGTAAGGGACAGCAAGGCAATACTCAATTCCCACCAACATGCATGTGGTTTAAACTACTGGCGCTTCTAGAATTAGAATAAAAGTGTAATAAGCTTATCTTGAAACCATTTCTGTATGATTTTGTGTAAGAAAGAAGTGTCTAGGCAAGTTTTCAAGTGTTAAAGAGACTTGGAAATGTTTTCTGTAGTAATAAAGACAATAGCTTACTAGCCTCTTCAGCAACTTGGGCTTTACTCAGTGAAGACAGATTAGCTCTTCAGATCTACCACACAGGACTTCGCTGTCTGGCTGAAAATATTTTTTTGGTCATGAAAGACCACCTGAACTCTGTTCAAGCTAGTCCCACTCATTTTTTGTTACACATTTTATTTTTGATTCACAGAACATGACCTTCTTTATGGCTGTCTACCTGGAAGCAAACATCAGTACACCCCAAAGCCCACTGAAATGTGCTCCTGGCCACCACTACAGGCAGAATGCATGTCAAGAACTTGCATTCAAGTGAATTCCTACACAGGAGGCCTCTTGTTCAGCTCAAGCATATGGGACTAAAAGTCATTGATGCAGAATGAGGTCTAAAATGGTTATATGACTAAGATCTCTTAAAAGTCTTAGAATATAACAGATCTTAAAATCTTAAGGTGTTAAAGCAAATTATAGCTTCTTTCCATGCAGTTATAACTCAGGTGGGTAGATAAACATGCCACAGAGCATGAAAAAAAGCAAAGAGAAACTGCGATGTTTTCCAGATTTACAACAGTGCTTTAAAATGTTAAAGTCTGAGATTTATCTATAAGCAGTTCAGTGGTTTAAAAAAGCAGCATTCAAATTCTGATATTTTCAGAATAACTATCATGCACTATTAAAAGAGGTGCTTGGTTACCTTTTGGTGTGTTCATACTGACTTATTTATGGGGTATTTTCAGACCCAAGAACAGAATCTCCATGCACCCAAGCAATACTGAAGCAAGGGAAATTCAGTTGCAGAAATACATTCAAGACACCCATGTGATTTAGAGATATTTCCAAATACTGACTCAGATACTCCCCTGAATCACATCTGAGCTTTCAGTTGGGTTAAGCACCTAAAAAGCTTTTTTCTTGTTTAAAATATTACTTATAAACCAGTTTTCAGTTAAAAATGTACTGCAAAAACTTCTACCATGAGTGAGGAGCTCCAGTGATATCAGATCGTTTTCAGAATCAATTTGCTGCACTGCTCCAAGTGCCCAGACTTCCCCGTGTTTCCCTTTCTGAATACCAACCTTTTCCAGATCCTCAGACAAACTGGGGACTCAACAATTTCAAATTTGAGAACATTAACTCCAGTTTCACCACGACTACAGCAAGTAATAACTGCAGTAAGTACAGCACGGGTTTGTATTTACAGATGTTAGGCAGGATGCATTTATTTCAAGTGTGATTAAAATTGCTGCCTAGATTTATCATCGCTGCGTCTCTGAAATCAAACTGCAACACTTGCAACTGTTTGCTGAACCAATACTTAATGGCATGTTTCAGAAGCCTGCTGTGCCAAGTCCCCTGATGTTTGCCTGAAACTTTAGAGCCATCAGTATTGCACCCTCACAGTTCTGTCCCCAAAGAACAAAGCCAGTAAGATGTGAAGGTTTCAGAAAAATCCAGCAGCATTCACCAGAAAAATTGCCACATTGTGACCTACTCATTAAGACAGCTTGTAGTCACACAATAGTGCTGCCTCTACGAGACCAGAAATCAGAAAAAATTAGAAATTATCCTAATAATTGGAGAGGGACAAAGTTTTGCGAAGGTTATCTAGTGAACTTCAAGCACTAGATACAGACTCAGCGCACTATTATACATTGTGCATCTCAATACACCACATGCACAGTATAAACAAACGAATACCCGGCAAAGCAAACTAAGTGCATGTTAAAATGATATTACTTCAAATAAAACTTCATCCATAAAATACAAAATGGAATAGCTGTACTACTCTGAAGTCCCAAACACTGGTAAATATTAATAGGAAAACACGTGCTCAATAGCATGCTCACTGAAAGCAGCTGGGAAGGAATCTGAAACGCAGCAGGATGAGCTCTCCACATGGAATTCTGCTAAATTCTCTGTCACTTGAGTAACCAACATTAACCAATATACTAATGTTTTGTTATCTCTTAGTTCTTATTAGAAGCACTGCTTTGTGAAAGCCTATGTTTACTTATAGTTTATGAACACAAGTGAGGAAACTGTTACACCAACATAAATGCATTACCATTTTATCAGATGAAGCTTCTTTACTCTAGAAATGGGCAAGGTTCACATTTTTGGGGTTCTAAAGTATCCAAGCCTACAGCTATTTTAGGCTTTTCTACTGGCAGCGTAGAAAAGTACAAGACCCTATAAAAGTACAAATTTCATTTCATGATAAATGGCAGCTCAGATAAGCAAAGCTCAGTCATTAGACCTGGCCAGAGAACACCCAGCACTTGAACTGGACATTAATGATCTGCAATTTAATGCAATGTGAACACTACCAGTGGCCTATCCCACTTTAAGACAAAGAAGGAAAAAAAAAAAAGAAAAAGAATGCCTGGACAGATGCATCAAAAAAGCAAAACAAAACAAAAAAGAGAGATAATGAATGACAGAACTGGATTTAGTCATGCAACATTTAAAGTTTGACAGGACACCTCACAAACTTTTCTTGTACCAGCAACGTTTACAGTGACAGAAAGCATCAAAAAAGTCTGAAAAGAAAGTTAGAACTTCTGCTTCCTCATAAATTACTAGAAAATTTGGCAGCTTGACAGAATGTGACAGAGCTGTTGAGAAAAAAAATGTAATTCAACAACCTTCATACAAACTTCCAAGACTGTGGTCTAGTTATTTGCAACAAGGAAGATGCTTAATTTTGTATTCCACAAGCAATAATTTTCAGAAGAAAAGTATAGGGCTATTAAGGAAGGAAATTACAATCCTGCTGAAAGAACTGTGCTGTAACTAGGTAAGCACTAATTACATTATATTATCTTATGTAATTGCAATATGCAGTTACTGAATTAAACCCTGACCCGCCAAAACAGGACTAATGCAGTGGAGGAAATAAAACATTTAAGCTTCACTCTCAAATCTGAGGAAGATATAGGGTGAAGTGAAGCACCTCATCAGTCATCACCTTACTGCTGCAGAAAGATGAATTGTATAGGCTCTCCAGGCAATACTTGAATTTAAATCAGAACTAGAAGAAACAATAAATCTAATAGTCTTATATCAATAGTCTTTCTTCTGGAAACCACTTATATAATCACTGTAGTGGGAAAAAAAATCCTCATACAGAAGGGAGAAACAGCTTAAAGCTATTCTAAGACAATTTTTATGGCTGATCTTTAAAATTAGCCATTTTGTTCTATCAACCAGGAAAGCAAACACTTTGTTTGAATTGAGATGACAACTTATTTTTGCTCTGAACATTGAGAACTGCAGTCTCAGAAGGCTGGGAAAAGCAAAAGCAAGTCCAAAACCTACTGTGTTTAAACAGAGATACCATATGAATATACAAAATAAAAGCACAACAGTTCCCTTGCCAAGGCGGAGCAGATGGCAGCGCAGAGCAGAAGTCAGTAACTCAATGATAAGTAGTAAGAAAGAACACCCATCAACCAGTTGTACACCAGTCCCACTTTTTTACAAGAGTGGGACTGGATGATTTCACCTGGGCATGTCCCACTTGCAGAAACCCCAGGCCAGACATGGCTGCCTCTCCCCAGAAGCAGCTGTTTTGCTGGGACTCCCCAGAGACCTCCCACAAACTGCACTGCCTATCTTCTCACCACCTCCTCCTCCTTCCAGCCACCTATTTTGCACATTGGAAACCCCTCCTGCATAGTGGCTTCCTTTAAGGGGCAGGACCTGGGGGAAGAGCTGCTCCAAAATACAGGAGGAAATAAAGCTTTTACCCACAAAAAACATGTTCACACACAGAGTCGCTGGTTTGACTTTACCCAGCACACTTCTGTGAGCACACACGCTGTTACCAGCAGTGCCCAGGACGGCTCATGTGCCCTTCATATCTTGCCGTGTCCTGAATGCCTCCTCGCAACTACACAACAGCTGGGTCAGGCTGCATAATGGCAGCTCCCTACAAGAAGAGCTGTCCCTTGTGCCCTTCTCCCCTTACTGTGGGTCTCACAGATGACTACCTGTCAAAGTTAAATGATTCTGGTCTTAAATGTCTTTTTTTTTTTTTTAACAGAGGTTTCTTATTCATATGAAGCTCAAAGATAAAGACTGTTTTGGAAAAAAAGTGATAAGGCTCAGAGTTTAAATTAAATTTTCCAGTAAGCAATATGCTTTTTTTTTTCTCTTCAGTAGCACTTGAATTTTGCTTCTTGGACAAGTACAAGATTGCTCTGTTGTTTGAACTTTCTGTTACTCGGGAAGCTCCTTTCCAGTCATAAACTGCTGAGAAAGCAGCCATACAACTAAAGAAAATAAAAGCACAAGCTCTGATTTTCAGCCCTCCGAGAAGTGTCAAGTGAGTTTGGATGCAATTGCAATTGTGAAACATGCCTTGAAATAGAAGAGGTTTAGCTTTAAATGCAGAACACTGCAATAGCTATTTACTTGAAATAATTCTAGATATCTAAATGCCCGTCTGTCCTACTGCAGGGCTGGTTGAAACAAATCACTCCCACTATTTACAGTCTCTTCTCTATTACCTGCTTTTAAAATGTTTTGCAAGACTGCTTCCTACACCATCAATGTTGCAATTGCTTGTAAATTTAATACAGGAGGGAACCCACATATTTGAAATCACAAAATTCTCAAATTATTTTTACCTTGGTGATCTCTGTAAACTCTGAAATTTGGCAGATGCCCTAATCAAATAAGGAGGAGTTTACTGAATATCCATACACTCTTCTAAGTTTTTTCAAGACCTGAAAATCTGAGGAGGAAGATAATTCACAGGAAAACCTTGAAAGAATGGAATAAAATAAACTTTTTTATGAAGCTATAGTCAACTGTAAAGCCTTATTGCTGAAATAAAATCAATATACGGAGAAATTCTGCCAGAGTGAAAATCTGAAACCCTGAATCTATAAACCAGATGTAGCTTATGACATCTGATACCAGACTTCCTTCTCTTTAGCTGTTGTAATCATGCTTTTAAATGATGACCTCTGGTAATGAGTCTCTGATGACTCAATGCCTAGGTGCCCAAAATAACTTTGAAAAACTGAGTCAGAGGAATCATTACTCAAGCACAGCATCACACAGTCTTACCAGCTCTCCAGCTTTCCAGCACAGAAATGAGAAGCCTTGAACTGGTAATTGTTGTAATGTAACACAAACCACATATCACTGAACCTTTAAAAGAGCATAAGGCCTGACAGAAAGACAAAAGAACAGAAAACCTGTGTCTTCATAAAATACGACCGTATTGGTTCTCACGTTCATCCTAACATCTTACTCCTCCAATAGGTCAGGAATCTGTGGCCAATCTGCATTACCAAACATTTTCACCTTCTCTAGCTATCTCATTGCCCCTTAAAAAACAAACCACCAAACCAAAATAATCTAAAAAGCCCTAGGAACTATCCCCACATCTACTTAATAATTGCCTAAAAAACCCAAACAACATTTCGCATGATTAGACCATAAAATCAAAATTATTACTTCACCTAACTAATTTTGTTCCATCACATCCTACATATATAGATCAACTGTGATCTCATTTTTTCTTTATGTCTTGTTTTGCTGAATTTAGATAATGGAACATGTTGAATGGATTATGACGTGATCTGCACACTAGAGGATCATCCCAACTCACAGATGTGTTAAGATTTATTAACTGAATCTTCCCTTAAGATGGATTTGCGAGAGGAGTCTACTTCCAAAGTCAGGAAAATACGGAGTGTAGATTAACAGAACACAAAGTCTGGGTATTTTGGAGGGTTTAGCACAGAGGGGTGCTTCACTTCCCAGTGCAAATCAGAACAAAGAATTGTTTCTGACCAACTCATAATGAAAACATACAGATTTGTGATGGTATAAAGGAAAATGTGGGACTTCTTTGGGAAGCCTTACACTGCTTAGAGAGCAGTGGAGAATGAAAAAGAAAGATGAAAGGAAGAATACACACTTAAGGATAATAATCTTTAAGTCTAATGTGTTATTACCATTCCCTACCTGAAATTTTCATATGTTAATCATGACCTTCCCTCACCACAACTGCAAGAACCATGATGAATTCAACTATACCTGGCCAGTGATATTCACAAGAGAAAATCCAACACGATTAGATGGACAGAAAGTCTTGAACAGCATTTCCTTGTTTTAGAAGTACTGTTACATTGTATCATCTTTAAAGAACAGAATTTTCAGTCTAAGCTTTCATCTCCCATAAAAAAGGGCCCAGTCCTAAAAACAGAACCAGATAAATGAGTCCTCAAAGTAGACAAACCATTGAACAATCAAGAACATAATGGTGGAATGTAAGTGCCCCTAAAGTTATAAAGAAAAAACTGTTGGTACTGACAATGAGAGGGGCCTAACTTCATTAAGCTTATCAACAGCTGCCTTATGAAATACCTCTCTTGGGAAAGCAATGTCACCAACATCAATGATGTTACTCCAATAAATCAGCTCCTAGTTTCAACTTCTAAATTAAAACTCTCACCACATGTTAGCAGCACAGGTTCTAGAAGAACTGTCTTGCCCATAAGCCTATCCCGTTCTCTCAGTAACATCACTTCCTTCCGAAATCAGGGCTTAACAAATGGCAAAAGATCAGCCTTTTCAAGAAAAGGACTTGCCTACATGTTAAAATAATAAATACGTTTAAAAATAGGCTAAGGTAGGGAGAATGTTGTTTGAAAACCAGCATATTTCTCCCTGACATTTCTACCTCTCCCCATTCAATGAAGCTCAAAAACAAAAGAAAGGGCACGAGTAAAGCTGGGACTTGGCAAACTCCAGTGGGGAAGGAATAGGAAAGGCCAAAGAAATCACAGAAGAACAAATAGAAGAATGACAATCTCATCTGTGGCTTTTGTAAGCAACTATGACAGATAGACATTTACAAAACTGCATCTTCCTTGTGACCAAGTTTTGAAAATTTTTTAGGTTCAGGCACTTTCTGACATCATTTGTGACACAGTTAAAAAATAAGAATTAGTAAGATTAACTCTGTTTCTGAAGGAAGCATCCAAAATAAAAGTATCTAGCTTAAAGCATCAGTTCTTAAATGTGGACATGAAATTGCTTTACCTCTGAAGTCAGGTTCAGTTAAATGACTGTAAAACTTTGGAATGCTCCTAAACAATCTTCTTTTTTTCTTATTTGGATAGGGTTTAACACTTGTTTCAGTTTTTAGAGCATGTAACCTTGAGCAAACCACAAAATCCACTGCCAACCTACAGTAAGGACCTAGCCAACAAAAGAACTGCCTCCAGAAGCCTCAGATCCTCCATTTCCCATGTATATTTCCACCATTCCTCATGAAAGTCTCCCCCTCCCAAATATACCACCCCACCCAATCTTCCGTATCAGCTCTGAGCAAACTTTCAACTACTGCAACTCCCTAGAACTGGAGGAATGGCTCTGCTGCTTCCATTCAGTAATTTTTTTTTGCTATTTCAGCAACTTACTATAGGTTAAAAACAGGCCTGACAAGTGTTGGAGTAGACTCCTGGGGTGTACATACAGCATGGGATGAGGAGCAAGAAAGGAGAAGGAGCAATGGCCACTGCTAGATTAGCTCACAGCATCAGACACAGCCTCCACAGCCTTCAGAGTGCTTGAGGCCTACAGCCACCCCAACCTGTTTTGACAAAAGACTCCATACCAATTGCCAGCTAACAAATATACTAGGAAAGCATCAGTAAAGGCTTCTTGGTATGAAAATAGTAGTCCTTTCCCCTAAAAGCTTTTATTGTTTCAGTAAGAAATGCACTGATTTTGAATGGTACAGAGAGGAGTCCATTACACAACTGTAGACCATGTCTTCATACAGAAAAACTCTAGGAATTTAATGGCTGTTTATCAAAGTGGGAGCAAGAAAACTGGCTAAGGACTACAAACTAGCTATGGAAGAAATCCCTGTTTGCATCCTCCATCCTCACAAAATTTAACACCTAGATTCAAGCATTTGTAAATATTGTAGAGAAAATGATAAAGCTGAAAACAGAAGCTGGGCAAGTTCAGATTCAAAATAAAGAAGGATTAATGCCAAGAGAGTTGATGTTAAAAAAAAGACAGACTGAATTTTCCACCATTGAAAACATTCAAATCAAGACTGAATTTGCCCCCAGCCTTCCTTGGAAAGTATATCCTAGTTTAAACAGGAATTAATACAGGAAGTGCTAACAGCCCATACAGCATAGGCCAGGCCAGACTGTCAGTCACCCTTATCAGCTATATAGGATTTGACACCATTAAAGCTCAAAAAATTTATACTCCAGACAACTACCTACAGTTTAGTTTTGTTAACATTTTGTGTAAAATACAAATACCCTTTGCATATTTCTTTCAAAAAGAGGCAATTTTGAAGGTGCAGAAGCAGAAGGTGAGAAGTTTGTTTACAATTTAAATAACAAAATTTACTTTTGAAATGAAATGATGACTGGCTTGTTGGCTGAGCTCCTAAAAACTGTTTTTTCAGCCCTTACACTGCTCAAAAAAACAATGTATCCATTACTACAGCTGACGTTCGCACAACGTGAACAAATTACAATCCAAAACAGGGCAGTTTGCAGAGAGGGACCCATCTCCCCGGTAGAGCTCACAGAAAATTAAGTAAGCTCTTCAGTACTGCTCTCAGTTTCAGCATAAGAAAATAATAATAATAATAAAATACCAACTCTTTACTGACTACCACTTACCAATTTTAGCCTTCAAGTTAAAGTACATTACCATATCTTGCAATGTGTAGGATGAAAAAAACTGCACCATCTGATTTCAAGCCAGTCCAGGTTAGGAAGTCAGAAATTATACGCCCTTCCGTCTGGGACCACAATGTCTCAAAAATATTTAAAGAAAAGCAAAGTGAATGTTTCCAAATGTATGAATAAAATGGATCATGTGTTCGGCACAGAACACAGGATCCCATGAGGATACTGCACCTCAAAGCGTGCAGAGAAACAGTAAACTGATTTAGTACAGTATCTGCCTAACATACTGCGTATTATGCAGTATATGCACACCAGAAGTAATTTTCTTGCTATCTACAAGATTGATTAAAAATTACTCATACACACATCCCATAAATTAGTGGAACCCACCAATGTTAAAACCAAATCTATCAACAATATTCTAAAAGCTCAAAAGGAACATAAATTTCACTATATTGACTATATTCACTGTATTTTTAAATTGCCTAAGTGATTTTGAATCCTAAAATCAAGTTCTCTGTTCTTCTGAAAAAGTTTACTAAAACATGAGCCACCATCAGCTTACATGGTTACAGAGACAGCTACTTATACATTAAATCTGACACGTTAAAAATGTGGAATTTCTTCAGCACTGAGAAGTGCAACACAAAATAGTGCACTGTGTGAGAACCGCCTCAGTAAAAGGAAGTTTTTTAAACAGCTGGCCACGCTAGTGGAATCAGGTGACTCAAAGTAATACTTCAAATACCAAAAAAGTCTCCCTGAGATATTTAGACAAGTCACAGATGAGTTGCTGGTGGATGTTAACTCACACCTACACAAGCCGAGGTGCTTTCATCAACCAATATAGTAAACAAATATTGTTTATTTAGATATTTTCAGATAGGATGGGCTAATTTTGACAGTTGCATTAGTAGCAGATACTGTTGAAGAACTGAACAATTTAACTTCCTTTTTTTTTTCTTGTGTAAAATCAGAGCTTACTCTTAAGCGGTCGCACAGTGCGGACTCTGGACTCCACCAGACACACAGCACAGCCACCCCCGGATGCCACCGAGGGGGTCAGCATCAGCTGCCCTAAGGCGCCGGGGCGGCCGGCGGCGCGGGGGACGAGCGGGCCGTGGCAGCCGGTGCCGGGACGGGGCGGCGGGGCCCGCCGGTGGCCGAGGCCTCTCCCACCGCCCCGCCACTCGCCGAGCTCGGTGGAAGCGGGGCAGGGGCGCCCGGGCTGCAGGAGCAGCACCCTCGGCCTCCGGCGGCTCTTCGGCCCTACGGTCGTTCCGCCGAGGCGTGGGGACGGCGGGGCACAAACACAGCAGAAAAACAACTTTCCCCCGCCCCGCAGTCGCCGCTGCCCCGCCGAGCCCCGACCAGGGGCCGGGCAGCGGCGGCGAGGCCCGAGAGCGGCGCTCCCTCCGTCCCTCCCTCCCGCGGCCGGCGGCGAGGGGCAGGCTCCGGAGAGGGAGCGGCTCTCCCGACCCCCGGCACACAGCCCGTCCGCCGCGGGACCCCCACCCGCCCGGCCGGGCCCGCTGGCGCAGAGGGCGCCCCGGCGCCGCCTCCCGACCCCCGGGCGCTGCTCACCTTGGTGGCCATGGCGGTGCCGGCGCGGGCTGCGCTGCCGCTCTGCCCTCCCTCTCTCCCTCCCTCTCTCCGTGCCGCGGCTGCTCGATCGGTCGGTCGGTGTGTCCGGCCCGCCCGCTGCCGCCGCTGGGCCGCGCAGGCGGCTCCTCCTCAGCGTCCCCCGGCCGCCGCCGCCGCCGCCTCCTGGGGGCCGCTGTGCGGCTCAGCAGCCGAGCGCCGGCGCTGGGCAGGCGGAGGCTGATGTGGCCGCGCCGCGATGCCCCCACCTCAGCCGGCCTTTTCGCCGGCTCGGCTCGGCTCGGCACCCGGGGGAAGTGGCGGAGCTGTTTGCCCGCAGCCTTTCTGTCAGGGCCGGGGGGAGGGAGGCACCCGCTGCGCTGCGGTGATCCCCGGGGGAGCCGCCCCGGCCGGTCCCGGGGGCAATGGGGGCAGACGGACCTCCCCCACCCCCAGTGCCCTAAAAGGCTCCGCTTTGTAGTTAGAGTTTGGCCTCAAATTCTCGCTCGCGTGGGGAAGAGAGCCCGCAGGAAGGCGTTATGTGCCCCTCGGGTGCCTTTGAACGGAAATTTCAAAGCAACTGTACAGCAAGGAAAGCAATTTTTTCCTCGCCCATGCTCCATCCGCAGCTGTCAGGGCGCTGTGCGTCACCCCTGACCTGTTTCAGCCGGGTCTTGGTGCACAGCAGCAGTAAAAAGCACCAAGGAGCTGCTCAAGGTCGGTAGCATTCCTGCTGGGCACTCTACGACCATATCATAAAAACTAAATGTGACCCTACCTGACTTCCAGCCTGCAGGAGAGATGAGATGGGAGGCTAAAAGAAAGGGAATATGAAAATACAGTGGCAGATCACGCAAGGTGCTGCACCATCCAAAAAGTGCAGCTTCTCGTTGGTGTATGTGTAGTGGTTGGCCTGGAATCAGATGTTTCCTTTCTGTAGAAGGAAATACACGGTGTAACCGTCAGGAATGCCAGGGAGAGCTCTAGGAGGCAGGTAGGCTGTAGGGAAACTGCATAGAACTCTACATCTGTATTTCCTTGCCCAAAGAATTACAAGCTTTTCTTGTAATTGGTATAGTTTCTCAGTGAGAGCTTTATTAAAAGAGAAAAATGTGTTCACAGGGTTTGGTTGGGTTTTTTACGTTGGAAAAAAATTTCCACCTTGGACCTGTGAAATAGTTTCCATGGAGAGTGAGGATAAGGAAATAAGAGGAAGCTGGCTGTTCAGTTGCCACCACTTTCTGAGTGATTGAACTGATCAACTTCAGAAGTTTTCAAACTCATTCACTTCTTTTTTTAACTTTTTCAGAATTCAAATAAATACATTTCCAACTTCCTATTCTCTGTAACAGCAGTACCTAAAGTGAAATCTTTGTGTGTGGCCCACAAAAGACCTTTTAGGACACCACCTTTAAGCAGAAGTATTGTATTTAGCATCAGCTTTGCCATGTGGTCCCTCAACAGACTGGCATTTCATCCACCTTAGAAGCAAAACTCCGTGAAGCTGGCATCATTTCTGTACTAAGAGACCCTCTTCTTCCACCTTCTCACCAACAATCTTTCCAACATGGTATGTTTTGATCCAATCCTCTAGTGAGCATCTTACAAAAAGCGGAGAGGTATGAAATGCAGAGACCCAGCACTGTGTCCCTTAGGGATCCCAAACTGATAGGTATGTGAAGCACCCTCTGTCCTTTCTCCAGATGCTGCTTTGCTATGTGAAATATAATAAACTTGTGGTTTTAGCATAAGCTCGAGTCTGTGTCATTTTTCACCTGTGGTCAGCACAGCTGCCAGAAAAGTTTAATGTGCAGCCACTACCCAGTGTGCTTTAGCAGAGCTCTGCTTGCCATCTGGGGAATGAAGAACACAGTCATGATTTGTTCAGCCTCTCTGTATGCTTAAAGCCTCCAGTTTACTGTTTTCCACTGAGGTACTCCTGAAAATAAGTCTTACTTGGTAAGTTTGAGGGATGAAGGAAATATTACTGTTTCCTTTAGCGTGAGAGAATAGTCTGGAAAAAAACAATTTATTATGGGAGTTTTGCAATGTTATTTGCAATTAATTGCTGTTAATTCTTGTCTTAATGAAGATACTCTGAGGAATCACTTTGGATTGCAAGTAAACATCTCTTTTTAGCTGTAACATTTATTATTTCTTAACACAGAGGGCCAAACAGCCACAAATTGCTAATGAAATCACCTAACATTTCCAAAACTTCCAAAATTAGTTACTTTTCTGCTACCAAGCCATATCCTAGTTAATTAGGACAGGATGTTATCTTAGCATTAGACATAAAAGAAATCTCAGCGGCTTCAGTGGGGTTGTTTACATATCTAAGCGTTTGGTAGTTTTGAAGTGTAGTGCTCTGTGTGGAGCTTATCAGCTTTCAAACACAGTTGACTCATTACTCACTTTGTACTAAAGCCCCCATGTATGCTACAATAAATATTTCCGCCTCAGAAAAAAACCAATCAGTAACAGAAGAAAATCCCTTGCCTGGCACATAAGTGACTTTTCTCTACAGATTTCTACTAGGTGTGTATTTTTGCAGTTAGCTGGTCTGCAGTGGTTCCCAGGAACTCAGAGTTCATGGAGAAGTGATCTGTTGCAGAGCCTCATCAAAGAAAAAGCTCCTGCCAACAGTGTTATGCAGATTTTTTTAGTTAAAGATGGACTCTGAGAAGGGAATGAAGAACATTTGCTAAATACTGTTCTCTGCTCAGCAAGGCCTGCCTGTAGCTTCAAGCTCACAGGAAGTCAGTGACCTTGTATATTCTGACTTATGCAAACTTGGTGGGGAATGATAAAGAAAAAGTGTTCTTCAGATAACCTTCAAATTGAAAACGATCTGGAGAAAGAGCTATGTTTTGTGGCCTTAAGCCACTGTCCCCAGGAGCTCCTTGAGGTGGTGCACCTTGGATTTTCCCTGCTAGCAGGCTGTGTGGTGACTGAGGTGGCCCTGAGGCGTTTACCACAGCTGTGAAGACATTTCGAGCAACAATTATCACTAGTGGCAACAACTTTGCAAATGGAGCAGGCTGTCAAATACAAGTTTTTCCGAAGTCTTTGCAGGAGGCATACAGAGAGTACATTGTCCTAGGTCTTTCCTTTCAAAGGTGTTTTATAAAATAAGAAGTGATTGAATTTTTTTCTTGGTTGAAAGCCTAACAATGTGGCCTGCACGATAACATCTGTTCCACACTAAATGCTTTTAGCTCAAGATTTCTAACTACGTTAATCAGGAAACCTAACACAAAAACATTTCAACTATTTCTTATTCCTTTCTATTATCATGATTACCTTAGTCATCTTTCTCTTAAGAAGGGGTAGAGATTTTTCACATTTTCAAAGCCTTAAAATTAACTGTACAAGCAATTACTTGCTTTATGAATCAATAAGAGTAGTACTGTATTCTTCATCTTCAGAAGTCGTATCTGCACACCTTCATCCACTTCTTCACAAGAGGTTCTTTGGGCGTCATGTTTCCTCTCAGCTGAGCAGCAGTTTCTCTTTCAGAGTGGTGTTGACACCATTTCTTCAGTGTTTCTGAGAAGTTTGCCAGATAGCGATATAAAATACTGCTTCCTCCTATCTTATGTCTCCTTCCCTCCCCCAGATTTGGACAGAAAATGATAGGAGCTGCCACATGCATGAAACCTCGTGTTATCTGTGCAGAGCAGGAAGGGAGCGGCTGCTGAATCACGTTTGTGCATTGCTCTGCTCAGCAATGTCCAGTGGCATCACTTGCAAATGTATCTGAAAAATACATTTAACAAAACGCATTCTGAGGGAAAAAAAAAAAGAATATTTTCCTTTCTTTTGTGTTGGGAGTTTTTGGACAGAAAGGACATGAAATCTTGAATCATATGGCATTGCAGGAAAGCATGATCTTACCTCTCATTTACCCAGAACTTAACATGGCAGTTTAAAATGATGCTTAAGAGATTGCAGACACACTTTCTGATCTTACTCTGCACCTGGTGCTGGAAGATCACTATCAAAACAGTAAGGCAGACAGTCCTGAAATACTCTTGGATTTCCTAGCTCATAAAGGCTTCTTTAGAAAATTGCACCCAAAATTGCACCCAAATTACTGTGAGTTTTCCATCTCTGAATTTCTTTCTGAATAAGCAGTTCTGAGAAAAACTGTGCTTCAGGCATTTGCTTGTGACTTAAGGATTTTATCTCCTTAGAGCTGGTAATCAAGTGCCATTATTATCTGAACTGTGGCATATAATGTGAGCCCTTTTCAAGTTAAGTTCTGATTTTATGTATTTACATTTGTAATAAACACACAGCCAAGACTGGTTTTGTGCCCTGTATGATTCTGCTGTTTTCTTTACATTGTGGGAAAAGTGCAATGCCATGCTATGCTAAATTCTGTACTCTCAGGGTGTTGGGGTGTTTTAAACACATCTTTGTGAAGCCGAGAGTTTGGGGGACTACCTGGACTCAATCTTCTGTTTAAAAATCCATAAAAACAGCTGCTGGCCATTGAAGATGTGAAAAAGCTACCCTGAAAAAAAAAAAAAAAAAAAAAGGAACGAAGAAGAAGAAGAGAAAAGAGAGAAAGTGTGGGTGTTCCAGAGACAACATGTTGCAATGTGCTTTTGGACATGGTCAATTTTTTGAAAGCACCTTTTTTCCTCTTTTTCTTTGGTGAAGCTGATTGCAAAGGTCGTGTTTTGGTGCAACTTTGATCACACTCAAGGGAGAGGGAGAAGTCTGGATTAAACACCTTGTGTAGATCCTTATGGATGAGCACCATGGCTGCAACAGCTAGGAGCTTGCTTGGTCATGATGATCTATTCTTTCTTTAGATAGTAGTGGGTGAACCAGGTTTTTTCTCTCTTTTTTCCTTAACTGTAACCAATGTTTTGAGCAATTCTGGTATTATTTTTTCTGACTTTTCAGCAGAATAATCAGTGATAGATGTATGTAATTTTTAGCAGTGTAAGCTTTGAAAGAAATTATACAAAAAATGATACTGATACTTTCTTGTGCAAGGGATAAAACATTTCTCAAAACACCTAACATTAATATAATTCTTACTTTTTTGCATTCCCTTCTGAGCTGTATACTGTTTGGTATTATGCATGCTTACATCTGTGATAGGATACTTGTACACACATATGTCATGCATTTTAGATGGTTTGCATTTAGATTTTTTGTTCATACTTTATGTTCATTTGTGCATCAGTGCTAGGGCTGCTGGGATCAATACGGTTTGAACTCAGCTTTCCTGAAAAATAGAATACAGTTTCGTAAAAAGTATATTTTAAAAGGGATAAATGTTTCCATTTTTCTTCTTGCTAGCTTTAGAAAGAGTGACATACCATTAGCACTATTGATTCTTACCACTAGTGACCCTTTCCATCTGGAGTGCTGACTGCCTGTGGCTTATTTCCGTTTTTCCTGTTATGGTGGAAGGGCTGTGCCAGCTGCTGTGCCCTCACATCTCAGGGGACTGCGGTCTCAACAAGCAAAGCAACAGGAGTGTGATCCACTATGTGCTCACCTAAACATACAAGTACATAAATGATGATGTCCTGTCAACTTTAATAAGCTTTTGCTTCTTAAGATTGCACTCAAGTTGTCTTCCAACACACAAGACAGTTGATAGTGCTAAAGATGTAATTGATTAGTCTCTGCTGATGTGTTTAGATGAAGGTCCAGCTGTTTGTCCTCACTGAGTAGCTCACTGAGAAGAAAGCTACAGAATGTTGCAGGACAAACATGGTCTGAACTCTCCTGCACTGGTCTCTGAGTTTCTGTGGAGGGGAGTAGTAGCACACTGTGAGTCTGCCTGTGTAGCACCAGGCTGCAGTTTTTTGAGACAGCTTAATGAAAGTAGGATCAAATCTATGGGCATATATCTGTGGCCATTTATATTTAAATTCAAAGGACAGTCAGTATCAAACCTTTGTAAGGCATGCATTGCTCTGCATTGTGATGGTAAGCATGCAAAGCTGCAGACCGGTGGATAAATGCTCTGTCATGAGTATATGCTTTTAAATGTAAACAAACTAATTTATGTGTTCTCTTTACTATAAAACAAGAATAATCATTTTACCTGACCAGCGTGGATCTCAAATGTGTTGTATCCCTGGTTTACTGGTTGCTCTCCAGTGTGGACAGCATTCACTCACAATTTTCCCCCATGACACAGAAGATGTTTTGGAGCAATACAGTTCTGACTTTTCAAATAGTTTGTGATTTTCCATTTCCAAAAATTTATTACTTCATTACATTTTTTTCTGGTTTTAGCATGGAAATTTTGGGGATTTCAGGTCTCTAGCTTACTGTGTTTCCATATACAAGGAATTCAGTCCTGTAGCATTCATTTTATGAGATCACCAAAAGACTAAAACAGGCCTTAGTGTCCTTTACCCCTCAAATCTTATTTTGAGCCACTGATCCCTTTAGAAATAATTGACAGTGAAATTATTTCACAACAAGAAGCTGCTGATAAGCAGCCCCCCTGCATTCATAAACCCATCTTTAATGAACGTGGGTAAAGGTGATGAGAAATGCTTCAAAGCAGAAGCAAAGCAATATTAATTTCCACTAGCTGTTGTTCATCTGCATTTTCTCTAGTAGGGTTAGGGTGTCCTGCAGCTAGAGAAAGAGTTATGAAGCCTCTTTCTAGTGCATATATATTTCTCATTTGAGTCAACCCATGTTAGATGTCCAGGGCATAATCTCTCTTCTAGCCCATTCAAGCCCAAGAGGGGATAAAATAAAGGGAGAAAGTAGAAGCTTTCCTGAAATTCATTATACTTTTGTGAATTTCATAAACTAGATGTAGTCCTTTTATAGGTTTCTCCTGTCTTGAGGGAGGATCTTGGAATCTCAAGGTCCTTTTGACCCTACATTTTGTGATTTGTTTCTGCTCATTCTAACCAATAAAGATCATGCTATCCTAGTACAGAGATAACAATGTACAAGAGAAGAAAAATGAAAGCCTATGGCTGGATGATGGGCTACAAAAGAAGCTTTGTAGGCTGCATACCTTGCATTGCTGCTGAGAAAATTATGTGACTGTGGGCAGGTCAGAAAATTTCAAGCATCTATGGGGTTTTTTGTAATCACTGCCTCATATTAGGTTTTGAAGAAAAGCATTTTTCTTTGGTTGCAGGGTACAAGATCATTCATTAGTAGGAGTATTAAATAGCTGGCAGTTCCAAGATACTTTATAGAATTAAGTATTCAAACCTTTTTAAAAAATCCACTATTACTAAAAAGACCAGTAAGTCTACTCAAGCATTTAATTTATTACCAGCGTTAAAATAAAAATTATACATTAGGGATTTAAGTGCTTCACTTCTTTCTGCATGTGAGATGTTCATACTAGCTGACACTTCTTTTCTTCAAATATTCAGAAACAGCCCTAGGGATAGCTCTAGCTACCCAGGAAATGCAGTTGTCAAAAACCCTACAAATATTTCCTGGAAATCTGACTCTTACACTGAGGTTAAAGAGAGAAGACAGAGGGGAGCAAAATCTGCTTCTCCCTTTTCCAGAGTACAGATTTTCTTATTTTTTTGAAAGAGGATAAAGCTTGGAGCTTGCTTCGATGAGGAGCTCTAAACATATTCTGTAAATTGAGAGTTCCCCTTTAAGTTTACAGAATATTCTTGTTCAAACGGCTTAAACTGAAGGGGAACATAGCAAACGCAGCACCAGTCAGTCGTGTCCTGTTTGTGGTTAGTCACACAAAGCCAATTTTTTCAGATGCTAAGCTATACCCTTTTTTTTTTTTTTTAAAGAAAAAAGACTGAACACAGCTGCTCTTGACATAAAAAACAGTCACTGAACAAATAAAAAAGCACTATGCTATGAAAGTAACAGCTGACATTTAGAAATTACTTCAGTGAGCTTACCAGAGAGATGCTGAGGACAAGACCTGCTAGATGATGTACTTACATTTTCTCATTTTCTTGAACTCAACCTGTGCATTTTTTCAGCATATCACATCATTCAGTGTGTCTCTGATGATGGCTTTACCCAAAAGGTGTTCTTTATCAGGAGGTTGCTGGTGTTTCCTGTCATTGCTGCATCAGTCCAAGGTGTTTAGAAGAATAAAAAACTGCTGCTACAGACAATGTCACAAAATTAAATTAAAGTTAAATTGAAAAGATACTCCTTAAAGTTATAACAAATGAAAGAGAAAATGTGACTGTAATATGACTTTTAAAAAAACCGAAACATAAAGTCCCTTAAGCACTGCTGTGAGTCATGAAACCTACTAATATTTTTAGTTTTCTTTTGTGAATCTTCTATTTCTAAGCTTTGTTTTCCACCACAAACATACAGGATCCACCCTGCATCTGTGTGAGGTAGGACTGGTGGCAGCCTCTGGCCATCCAATCTACAACCATGGCCTTCTATATGAAGGACTGTAGCCACAATGAACATTTTTCCCACAGTTCTAAATAGTTGGTTGACCTGTCTGTCATGTTTCCTAACTGTCTCCTTTTTTGGCTTGCAAGGCAAATTCAAAGCTTTAATTCCACATCAGATCCAGAGATTTCCCTGGAATTTTTAATGGCAATGAAATTGAAGAGTTTCCTAGCATCTTTTCACTGTCTCTGCAGAGAAGCGCAGACCACCATCAAATGAGGCAATTGCAGTGAGATAAAAATCTGGGCTTTACCTCATCCTGGTCCCTACAGGTGGTTCCTAACCCGCCAAGCAGTTTTTCCCAGCTCACAGAAACTCACTTTTGAATGCATCCTCCAGGCCACTTCTCCCATTGCTAACCTCTTCACTGTTTTCCCTAGCAATCCCCAACCAAACCCCGTTGAGCTTCTGCTTTGACCCCAGCTGGCAACAACCATTTGTTGGTTGGGTTTTTTTCCTCAGGCTACAGCTGCTCAGCAGCTTCCTTGCACAAAAGCTGTTGTAACTGCAGACTTCTCCTCAAGGACAGATGATGAAAAGACTTAAATTCTCTAGCCTCTCAGTCACATGATTTGGGGAAGGATAGAGACAGGCAAGACGGAACTTTCACAAAAACACAGTTCACCTGGAGCTAAGAGATGTTCCTTGACACAGGCAAACATATCCATGGGTATCCTATGCCTAGTGAGATATGCTCTTCCTAAACAAAAAGGACTGTTCCTTTAAATCAACCATCAGAATATCCAGATCTGATCCAGCAGGCATATCTCTCATCCATGCAGATGCTATTATTCCATTCATATGGGCTGACTGCCTGGAAACATCTCTGCTGCCAAATCTACAGTGGTTTTCCTTGCAGCAATTGCTGCTGGCTTACTGTCCTCAGCCAAATGCCTCTGGCTGCGCTAGAGCCTTGGATTTTGTGTTCTGGAGTGATTTTCTCTCATTTGTTTTTATGTAAGATGTTAAGTCTCCCTTAAGAGTGTTTTTTTCTGAAGGGAAGTCTTGACTCTTATGTTTAATTACAGAGCATGTGAGAAGAGACACTTCAGGTGTTTTCTACTGAGTTCCTCTGACACCATCCCTCCTTCAGGCATCCCCATCAACAGGCAGTTTTTGCTTTGTGTCTTTCCAGTATAACTGAGCCTGATAGCTGTTATTCCAACCAGTTGGCATCTGGGACAGGAATGCCAACAGACAGTTCAGGGTAACCTAATAGCATTTTTTATTTTTCCTACCTGCCTAGCAAAGTCCAGATTTCACAATGTCAAAATAATTGGAATGTTACTCACCTGAGAAAAAGTTAAACCAGCAGATTTTGCTATGAGCTTTCAGTAAGCCGGTCAAATGAGGAAAGGTGCAGTCTTGTTTGAAAGCATTGGTAGATGAGCTGCTGTGCAATGAAAGTCTCTGTTGGCTCAGTGACAACCTGAATCAGCAGAGAGCTGGGGCCTGGCAGGGATGATGCTGCCGCTGCTGCTGCTGCACTTTGCTCTCTCTAAGGCTGATTCTCTGCCACCAGTGGCAGAAGTGCCTGGGGAAGTGCCCTGGCTGTTCTAGGGGCTGAAGGTCATTTAAAATAAAAGCTGAATATGTAGTATCTTTTCTGTGTCAGCTTTGTGTTCTTGTATCATTATTTGGCCATTCTTTCTCTCAAGTAGAAAACTGTCTCCTCTGATAAAGGATGTCACAGTGTATACCTGTGTAAATCAAATGAGTGTCTTATTTGTCAAGCAAGATGAGAGCCACTTGTTTTACTGTGTAATCCTCAGGGCAGAACAGCTCGTGGGGTTCCCCATAACTTCAGCATAAGTGCTCACTACAATGAGCACTCCTTTCTGATACCACACTTCTGATACCACTGATTCTCCTTTCTGATACCACATAGTCACAAAATCTCTGGAAGTGGCACACTGCTGTTGCTCTGAATATCAGTCCATGGAAAAGATATTTGTGCTAATGCTAATGTGTGCTAACACAACAGAATCAAGAATTTACAGTACTCCTTGGATCACCAGAAATCCCACAGGTTTGCCAGTCTCCCGTGACTGCTTGGATTGGTAGGCTAAATGCAATCACTGACAATGGTAAACCAGGAGGTTTTTCTCTGGCTCCATTTTGGCCTGGGAACATCCCCAGGCACACTGGATTTCCTAGGGCATACACTTACTTTACTGGTTTATACCAGTGCACACAACCTATGACAGCAGAGATCCTGACCATGAAAACCCAGCAATAAGCTTGAGTTTAGACAAGGAGTAAGATAAAGTTCTTCAGTAGTCTCAGAGTTTTTCAAGAGTATGGGTGAAACTGCTCACATCTTAGATGTGTCCTTGTTCAACCTACTGCATTCTGACTACCAGAAATTCTGCTAGATAATACTAATTAATAAGGACCTTAGCTGAAGAGGTGGAATCAAATTTTATGTAGAGCAATAAAGGAATAAGTGAGATTTGTCTCGTATGTCATCTGAGTAGTATGAAACACAAAACTTAACTGGGTGCTTATTCTATAGGTCTGATAGGGTAATTATCTTGAAAGTTATGGTGTGTAAAGACATGCAGAAACCTTTTGGACTGGGTGGAGATTCTGGATTCAACAACTTAGACTTCAGATTTATGAACCGATGGATACAACAGACAGGAACAAAGTATGGAAACAAATAACAGGATTTAGGGCTTCTCAACACTGAGACTGACACAAGACTTTAATTGGCAAAGTGAATATGTGTCCTACAAAATGTCCTAGGCTAGAAAGCTAAAAAGAAATACATACTAACAGCTATGCTTCCATAATAATTCAGAATTGCTGTTTCAAGTACTGTATATCTATTTTCAAACACACATAGTTCAGTAGATAAGAGTGTACTTGCCAAAGCCTATGCAAAAAGCTAGAAAATTATTTTGTATAGCTATCCTCCTTTGAAATAAATTTAAAAGGAATAAATTTATAATAAATTAAAAAGGAATAAGTTTGTATTAAATTACAAAGGAATGCTAATTGTCACATTTTTATTACAAAGCTTGGCTTGGATAAACTAACACATGAAATAACTTAAAATAGCTTTTCAGCCATTTCTTTGGTGATCTGAGCTTTGAGACCTGCATAATTGAGTAGGAAAAATCTGAAAAGCTGGCACATAATTTGTTTCAACTAAGACAAGTTCCATAAATTTGCCAAGCCAGTTTTCAGAAGAGGCTAAGATTTCGGGGGTTGGGTTTTCTTCTCTTTGTTTTGGGGGGTTTTTTGGAGAAGTTTAAAAATATTGACAGTAAATTCTGGTAAATGAATAATGATATCTGACACTTTTTGTAAGAAAATGTTTCTGCTTATAAGATTTTGGAGACTTCTCAGCTTCAAATCCCTTATAAACCAAGAATTTCCTCATAACATTCTTTCAAAATACATTCTTAGCTGAAGTTTTTGAATCTGTGAGTACTGTTGCTGGATTTACATTTTCAAAAGCTATTCCACTGATAGAAATGGATAGGAAAGTTTATTATGCAGCTACTTATATATAGGGGAAAATAACATACTAGAGCAATAAAGGAAATCTTAATATTTGGGCTACTGAAATAAACAGCGTAATAACAATATTTAGCATAAATGTGAAGAAAGTCATAGTTCAGAAACAAGCAGGTAGTATTTATTTTGGGTAACAGAGAAGCCACAGCCCAATGGGAAAGGAAGAAAGTGTTGATTCTTTACTATAAAACTTTGCTTTTCATCTTTATTAAACAACATGCATAGCATTTCCTTTCACATGGGTCCAAAAGCAGGACAGGGTGGGGGATGAGGCTTGAGAAGATAGGAAGAAAGGCTGTGTAATGCCAATTTTAAAGAGAGGAAAATGGAGGAAGCAGCTAATTATAGTCTTTTTAGTAGGAGGAAACCACTTGGAAGAGTCTTGGCCCTTCAGGAGAGACTGGGAAGCGAGGTAGCTGTCAGGATGGCTTTACGGCGAGTGGTCCCAGCAGACAAAGAGCATCTGTCTAAGCAAGGAAAGGAGGTCACATTTAAAAGCAGGCTATCTAGGGTAGAGACAAAGACTGATCCTAATCTCTTAGATATATTAAACCTGTTTTAAGTAGCATTTACCATTGGTTTGTTTGGGTGTGGGGGTGCTAAGAACATGTTACCCACATCCTTTTCAACACGACCTGTTTTCCTCATCTGGCAGAGACAACATGGATTTTTTTTTCTGTCAAAGGGAAACAAACAAACAAACCCCTATCAGGAAAAATGGTAATTTATGTCAGAAACAGATACTTTCTGAATGGATTTCGTTTAAGCTTTTCAGTAACATTTCAAAGAAGATTAAATATTTAAATGTGATCATGATGCTTGATCTGAGAGAAAAGTTCTGCATGAGGCCAGGTGGGAGCACAGTTCAGAGACAGTAATTGGGCCTTGACCCAGAATATTTCACACCTGGGAGGAAGTCTCTTGTTTGGGATTTTGGAGAGAGAATTATCAAAGCTACCAAATAGCACAGTGTAAGTTGGGGAGCTTAATAGGTACATCCTGTCATTCCACTACCCTTCTGCTATATCTTTCTTCTGAGGCTGCTAAGGTATTTTAGCCTGCACCACTCAGTAAGGAAATAAAATAATAATGTTTTCTAGTAGTTAATAGTTCTCTGCATGTGCAGAGAGGTTACGTACAAGATTTTGTAACCTTTGCTTGGGTTGGTGATTGCTCACTCACGTGTCTTAGCCAGAGCAGTCAGTGGGAGTGCTCATGTGTTTTGCATGGTCATCAACATGAGTAAGGATGATACTACCCAGCCCAAGTGCCTGGTACACAAGGTTGCATGGGAAGTATGTGGAACAGCTGGCAGAATTCTTCTGATTCCAGCACCTCTGATGATCAAATAGGCAAAAGTTCAATGGTATTAAAGTATGAAGTTCTCTACTACAGTAAAATCAAATTGCAAGAGGTAACACATGAATACAAAAGAAAGAAAAAGGGACCTGTGGACAAGCATCACCTAGAAGTATAGACCCTGTGTAGGGAGAAAAAATTTAGTCCACAAAGTCCTTTCAGTGACGTTAGGGTTTTTGTGAGGTGGAGGAGCTGTTCCCACAAACTGTTCTGTGCCATCCAATAGCCAGAGCAAGACTTTCAGGGCCAGAGGTCAATGGACTAGGAGAAGAGAAACAGGATGTCTGGCTTTTAATGAGTTAAAATGTAGGTGGATGGAGTCTACCTCTGAATAAAAGTTCTTGGTTCTGACCTCATTAACAAAGTCTATGAAGTAAACAAAGCCTAATGCACAGTATTAATCATGTGATATTTTATGATCATATTGGATTAATATATCTCCCAAAGAAGAAGTTTCTATAGGACTTCATGTTCTCTGGCACTGTGGAACTTGTAAGTGGGAGGAAAACACTATAAAAGTGACCATATTTAAATTCAAAGTGCGAACAGATTAGAGAGTGGTTTAGCCACCAAGTCGTAGCTGTCTCACAAAATGTCCTGTATCAGCTCCACCCTTCCAGGCATTTCTTTGGACTCATGGCAGATAATTTTTCCCCACAAAAGATGATGCTCCCAGACCAGATCTGCTCCTCTCTTGACACTGAAAATGCTAGACCAGGTACTGACATGGGAGGAAGCAGCTTTTTATCCATCTCCAAGAGGAAAAATTATAGGAGGGCACAGTCAGCACAGCATGCTAATTTCTATTTTCCCTGTTCTCAAGTGCAACGTGTGTTTTTAAGTTTATGGTAATGATTTCTTGAGGAGGCTTTTAAAACTCAGACACTTTTTTTTTCCTATGCAAGACTGAAACAAAGCAATATTATTTGCAAGATAAATGCTAATCATTCATTAATAAAACTTTCTGCCAAGTTCCAAACCCTTTGGCTTTGCCTTAGCTGATAGAATGTGTACATTTGGATTTATAAAAGCAGAGAGAGTTTTTGACTACAGGAAATTTCCTTTTTAAATAGCAAATCCAGACAAAACGTTTTACATTGTCTCAAATTTCAGGAAATTGAGAACAGCTTCCTTTTTTTTCCTTCTCTAATTTTTCAGGTTTTCATAATAGCATAAATAAAACTGAAGTGCTGGTTGGTTGGTTTGTTTGTTTTTTAATGGAGACTTTACAGCCTGGTGAGTGGAGGAGTTCTTGAATGAACTCCATTCAACAATCCACAAGCACTGACACTGCTCAAACACCACACTCTGCTCAAGTCTACAATCTTCATGCTGCTTCTTAAAACTAGACATTAAGTGTTCTTTTTTGTAGCCAAAGAGCCCTAGCACAGATTTATCTTGATACTGGGAACCTCACAGAGTTTTAGTCTCACCAAAGCTGACAGACACCCCTTTACTGACTGTGGACAAGCTTTGGATCAAGCCTTGTGCTGAGCCACACGTCAGAGCTGTGGCTGGGCAGACAGATTAACCTCTTTTTGTGGAATGGAGCAGGACTCAGTACAATGAGCAGGCAGCAGGTTGCTTGCCAACAGGCAGAGCTGTATTTTTATAAAATTTAAATTGACTGCCCTTTAAACCCACCAGATTTGGAGAAGGCTGCAGAATTGGGTTGTTGCTGTCTACGAACTCTCCTACATGTGTACTGGTTTGGTCTAAAATACTCATTACTGTTTATGGCAATCTAGGAGGTAAAGAGGAACAAGTCTTGTATTTCCTAACTTCTTATAGTTCCTAAAACAGTGAGTAGCAGCAGTGATTTGTCAAGTTTTAATGCAGCTCCCCCTCATTGCCCTCCTCACCCAGTCCTTGCTGGGGGACAGCTGGCTTGCTGCAGCAACAGCAGTTCTGCCCAGACAACAAACTTCTGTGAGCAATGAGGTCATGGAAACTTTTGACATCCAAACCCTCATTGTCCAGCAATGTTGATGCCTGCAAGGTGTTGGCCCTCACTACAATTACAGCGGTGTCTGTCTGTCTGTCTATTCTCCTGGAGCACAGGAGCACTGTTTATGCAGGGACAGGTAGTTTTGCTTGCAGTGCTAGCTTGTTCGTTGCTTTTTGATAACTTATTGTTGAAGGTACTTACAGTATGACAAAAGAATCTGTTTTACACAATATCACAGAAATATCGCAGAGAGCTATTGAGTAAGTACACACAGCTACCCACACTTACCTGGTCAAAACTTCATGTGCACTTTAAAACCTCGAGAGTGTGTTAAGATTTCTTAGGCATTTTGTACAAGTACTATATTTTAAGATGGATACACCATTCTGTAATTACAGAAATATGACTGAACCCATGCTTAAGGTAACTTCATTGATTTTGATGGGTCTACAACAACATTATATTTGATCACAAGTGTCCAAACTCAAAATCGGAATGTCTCTCCATCAGCTCTTTGCAATGACAAAGAAGGGTGAGAATCCTCATGTTTTTTTCCAGTCACTGCTGCCTTTACAACTTCATTTCACTGCAGCTCAGATTACTTTTCTTTTGAAGGTAGCGTGTATAATTATCATTTGTTGAGCCAGATGTTAACAGCACCTACATTGCCTCAAACATGTAATAGAGCTGTGCTCTTCAATCCTGACAAATCATTATTTTGTCCAAACCTTACAATTAAACTATGTGTTCTGTGTTGCTGGCCCACTACCTTTCTGCTTTAGAACAGCCCCGATCTGTGCCAGTGAGCTTGTTGTCGAGGTCACTTCCACGTGGCCAGCATTTCCTCACCTGAGGGCTCACACCCAGAAAAAACACTCAGTGACTCATCACTGCAGCCTGAAAAGGCTGAATTATCTTCTCAGGGATTCCTAAAACATGAGTTTGCTGCTATTTCATCACGTGCTTTGCTCTGGATTATAGGCAACTTCCTTTTCCCAGCTCTTGAAGCCTGATGGGTCAGCAGGCGTTTAATCCCCTCCGCTACTCATAATTTACATATCCTCCCTAGAAAGGATTGCGCTCTGCGTTTGTGTGTGCGTGCGCACGCGCGTTTTAATGACTTGCTGGCCAAAGTTCTTCACAAAGTGAATCACACTCCTCTGCCAAATCACTCCTCCACCCACCAGCACATAGAGCCCATTCACGCTACTCTGCTGCAATATCCACAAATAAGGAACATGTGACAAGAGATTCAGGAAGAGCTTGAAAAACATAGTGAGTGACAAGATCATGTCTCTGAGAAGCAACCTATACTGCAGCACAGGCAAATGCACAGTCCCTTCCATGTGCTAGTGCTGAACTTCATCCTCAAAACAACACCGGCTTTTTCCTCTAAGTTCCTTGTACTCTCATCCCTACAGAGAGACCTGCTGAAGAAAATGACCCAGTAAACACAAGAAAACCCAGAACTGGCTCTGTGTAAGTTACCTGTGTGGAATATCTGACTACTTTTTCCAGCATAGTATAAAGTGTCCAAACAAACTCAAGCTCAGCTTATATGCAGGCATTAAACGAAAAGTTTTTCAGAAGAATCTTGTACTCAGAACATAAAAGTCTTGGAAAAGCCAGCCCTTGATAGCTGCTATCATGCCTGTCACAAATACTTTGGAGGAAGCAGCAATTATTCTACGAAATAAGAATTTATGTAATTTAGATAATAATATTAGATTTACAACAGAAGAAAATTGATTTAACACATATCCTTGGGCAAGACTCAACATTTTTTTTCTGTTAGATCATGCAGCAACTATCAAGGTTTCATCCTGTAGAGGCAATAAGAACATAAACCAACACAAGTCTTGAATTTCACTCTAATGACCTACATAACTTTAATCAACCTTCACTGCTTTATCTGTATGCATCTGCTTCAGACTGGGTTTATGCATAATTACAAAATAATTTACTAAAAGACCTTCAAAGTACTTCATAGTATTTTGCATATTTAAGTATCTCAGAGTCGTCCTGACTAGCAAATGACATAATTAGACTCAAACAGGAGTGAAATTCAGGATGTTTGATAAAATATTTTTTTCACAAGCCACTGGAGGAAATTCAGTGTCAGATGCATCCTGAGAAGATGGATGGTATCCTGCAATTAAGAGACCTCTATTCTACAAAAAAGGCATTTCCCTTTCCTACCTTCTCCACTTATCAGAACACTGTTGCTTACTTAGGGAAAAAGAATTGAGAGATGGGGTTATTTTTTGAACAATATCATGCTAAATTTAGGTTAATCTCCTTGTCTGCCTTAGGGCGATATGCCAGAGTGATCAGGAACTGCCATCACCACATTGTTACAGAGAGGGCAAAACATACTGTGGTGACAGATGGATTCAGTCTGAGGCAATTTTTATTTTGCCATCCTCTGGCAGAGCGGAGGACATTCCCTTGCACTGTGTGTAATGGACTGGCTCACCCTTTCCCCAAACAAACTGGGCAGAAATAAGGACTGCTGTAGTGAAGTAACTCCTCTTGTTTCTTTAGAAGCATTGTGAAACCACTTCATTCTGGATCCAAGAACAATCCTCTTTGCTATCCCATACTGCTTCTGTCTAACATAAATTATTAAAAAACTTACATGGGCATTAACCTACATCATCTCATACAGCTTTTAGTTCCTGTACTCTTCTGCCCTGTGTCTCAAGCTGCTCACTGGAGATCAAATTTCCTGAAAACTAGTTCTTAAATCCAAATTTTGATTTTGCCACATTGCCCTGTAATTAGAAGGCATATCAGCACCTTGCATGTTATGCAGAATTCCCAGTCAAGCCACCTACCCAAATCTCAGCAGATCAGATTATTTCAAGCAATCCAACACCCTGAATATGTACTATTAATATTACACTTTGTGTTACTTGCAAAAGAAGTGCCATAACTCCTCTGAAGTAATCCTTGCCACCACTGTCACCACTTGCTATGTCCACTAGAGTTTGGCTGTAATTACTAAATTCATTATTAGAAGTAGATGATTATGATTATTGATATGTACATGGAGCATACATCTTAAAATTTAGATTTCCTTTTCAACTGATGAACTGAGTTGGATTTTTTGTTTGTTTATTTATTTAAGATACTAAAATTAGATTCTTAGATATTCTAAGCCCTAAGAAGAATGGTGCTAGGAAGCATTTTCAGCTCTTTCCAAACTCATATGGGCATGCTGATGCTAACATGAATTTCTTTGGATTAAGCTATACTGGTGATTATGTTTTGTGTTTGAAATGACATAATTTTTCTCCTCTTCTGAGTTCTCAGATTTCCTCAGATTTTATATTCTGTTACACACTTAAAAAAAAATTTCCCCACTATTATGTAGAGTACTGATTACAGTGAAAATACTCCAGACAGACCTATACAAGGTCTGAAAAAAACCCACTCAGTTGCACAGAATCCCAGCTGGAAAAAAGCAGCTGACTTACGGGAAAACCAGCTGTATGTGATCTTGAGATGGATTGCTAGGGGGGGACAAGAATTTCCATCTTGGATGCAAGGAAACAAAAGTAATTTGGGCTAAAAAAGCATATATTGTCTGTACATTGGGGTCCCTTTAAATAGGTACCAAAAGTATCAGTATATGAGATAATAGATACTGACACATTTAAACACATCCTAAAAGTGGTAAATTTCCTGGTTTTGTTTAATCAAAATGTGTCATAATTTATTTGGATTAGAACCCTAGCAATTGATGTTTTTAATCAGATGCACACAGCTGGATCAGACTTGTTTCAGAACAATATTTTCCATTTGCTTCACATTAGTCACTTTTGGGAAAGATCAGCTTTCTGGGACTTCAGACCATTTGTTCCAGGGTCATCTCTTACTGACATCGAGTCTGTTTAGACAGAGGCTTTTTGACACAAATATTGCGTAAAGCATAAATATAGCATGGCACTCTAAGTGACTGTCAGCTCCATGACAGAGCTGGATGCTTCTGCTAAACAAAGCCAGGAAACAGTCAAAAGTATCTTGGAATTAAAAGGCAGGAGGTCAATGAAGGTGACCTTTTAGTCACCTCATATTGTCAGGGCCAAGAATGCAACCAATCTATCTTTATTTAATTCAAGGATTATACTATCCTCTGACAACTTCACTAGATCTATATAAGGCCTACATTAAAATTGTAAAGCAGTTAAGTTTTTTAATTTTATGTAATTTTAAATGACACTGTAGGAAAATTATTTCTAATATTACATTCACTGCATTTTAAGGTCTATTGTTCTTTCCATGAGCAACTCCCTCAAGGAGAGGATAGATTTCAATTGTGAAAGTTCCAGTCTGGACTGAAATCTGGCATGAAACCATCCAGATATATAACTCAAACCATCTGGATTCATAACAATAATAATTTTGATCAAAAGTATGCAGTGCTTTCAGAAAAACTATTTTCATCTAATGAGCTAACACTGTAACACATTCTTCTGTATTTGTCACACTACAAGCGGTGGCCAAGGACAGTGCCCAGAAGTTGGATGTCAAGTGGATCTCGGTGTCTTGTAGGTTCCCCAAAATCCCACAAATTATGGAGGCTGGAGGAGCCCCCCGCCAGCCACCTGCAGGTGCATTCAAGTCCTCTTTCCCAAGGTAGGAGCCCTCCGGCAGCCCCAGGGAACGCTGTCACGGCACAGCGCGCCAAGCCAGAGGTGTCCGCTCCTGCCCAGCCGTGCCAGCCTTGGGGCCACGCTCCTCCGGGCAGCACAAAGCAGCTGCAGCGCAGGAGAGGATCTGGCTCTCCAGTTTATGGCAGGAGCACACACTGGACTCCTCAGCGCACAGGGCAGACAGACGAGGTTGTGTTCACTCGCGCACAAGAGGGTGTTTATTCTGTCCGCTGCAGGCTGCCTCCCTCCCAGGCGCCCGCCTCTCGGCTTCCCGTCTCCTCCAGCAGGAGGGAAAACGCGGGAGCAGAAGCCAAGGACTCGTGAGTTCCAGTTCGACTGCTGGTATTGACTCATTGTTTGGCCTTACTTAGTCATTTAACCTCTCTGTCCCTAGTTCCCTCCCTGGAAAAGGACAATGCAGCTGGACGTGCCTGGGCAGGACAACTCTCCCCAGGAAGCAAACAGTGGCTATTTCGGAGAGCAGAGGCATCAGCTGTCTCCCCGGGCCAGCCAGCCCACAGCCGGGGACAGAGCAAAGTGCAAGGGGCAGAGTCATCCTGTGACTCGAGGTATGCTGCTGCTAATCTTTAAACTCCGAGAGCCATTTTCCTGAGCTCCAGCAGGGCAGATCCCTGCAGCTGGGAAAACGTGTTGTACACCGAGCTATTCTCTGTCTTTCTGTTGTAACAAAGGAAATCTTGGCTTACCTCTGCTTACCAACAGTGTGATCCCCTCTGTTCAAAGATGCTGGCTGGCTGCCACATTCCCCTTGGAAGGAGGGCACAGAAAGGGCTGCAGGTAGGACTAACAGGCCAAGCCTTGGACACAGAGAGGCATTTGGAGGAATGGAATTGCTCTGCTTTGGAAGGTACCCACATGTTGCTAACAGTGAGGGACCTTGTAGATACCAGCCATTACACCAACAAACCTACTGCATGAGAGGGAAGTAGTGCTGCCCAAATGGCTGAACCAATACAGAATGAAGATTTGTGTCAGTGTGTTGTTGCCTGGAGAATTTCCTCCTAGTAATATTTTACATTTCTGTGATGTTTGGTAAGGGTTCTTCACTGCCACATGTCACACACAATGTGACTAGCAGTATAACACCATGGTTTTATTATTAACAACAATGAACAGTCACTTCTCTTTTTCTCCCCCTAGCTTCTAGATTTTAAAATTCTGATATGGTGGCATTTCTTTCTCAGCCATAAAAAACTCCCCAAGGCTAGAGGTCATTTATCATTTGGCTGCAGGAGCTGAAGCTTAACAGAGCAACCCAATGGCTTCTGACAAAAGCCAGAAAGCTGCCAACACAGACACTTGCCAATATTAACAGATAAAAGAGATAGGAAAATATTTCAAAGCACCAGGGGAGATGTTGGAATGCTCTTGAACTGAGAGGTGTCTTTCTACACTTATTCAGCCAGGATGAAGGTAGAAGAGGGAGGCTGTGCAGTTCTGGCCAACACAACTATTCTAAGCAAAGCTTGAATACTTGCCAGGGCACCAGCTAGCTGGCTGCTTTATAATTCCTATTGCTCTTGCAAGGATGCAGCACTGAAGTGCCCAGCAAGGGGGAAACTTGGGCACGTGTGCACCCCACAGATCCCATGTTTGCAGGGCACAATCCATAGGCAGGTGCAATGATGGGCTCCCATTCACTAGGCAAGGACTGTGCTGGGGGCTTGCTCCAGGGAAGAAATGCAGTTGGAGCGAGGCAGGAACAGAAGACTTGACTTCCTTTTTCCTCTCCAGAAGAGGTCAGAAGGAGTAAGTCAGTTGGCCTTGGAAGGCAAAATTCAGCTCTCTGCTATAACACAGCCTTACTCAAATGCTTCGCACCAAGTCTTCAAAACAATTTAAGCACTGGTCACCTATTTAAGTGCCTGCACTGCTACCAAAATTGTCAAAGCAGGTAGAAGGTGCCCACTGTCTTTGCAGAGTTGATCTTTACCAGCTGGGTGTGACGGCTGGTGTAGAACCGAAGGCACAAGCAGTCCATCTCCAGGACTTGAAGGGAGGTTGTGGAAGAGCCCAACCATCCTCATCACCTCAGCCTGGGGCCACAGGCAGGCTGAGCGTGGCTGAGGTGCAGTGTGCTGTGAGCAGCTGCCAGCACATATCCTGGGCAAGTGCAGGGCACGTGCAAAGCGTTCAGATGTGACAGTGACAGGTACTGAAGAAGCACCTCAGACAACAGTAACAGCCCCACACTGATGGATAAATATCCCAAGGCAGCTGCAGCTCAGGGAGTTGCCATGGGGGAAAGCTCCTACACAGAAGCACACAATCCTCTACTAGGTCTTGTAAGGTCCCAGGTTTTACCACCCCTTGGGGAGGTTTCAATGGTACATCAGTTCCTGCCCCAGTGAGGGACTCTGGTGCATTCTGCTGACAGAGATTTTGTCCCTCAGCTTCCCCCAGGCCTCTTCTTGCAGAAGGAATGATCTGGTCCTAGGTAATGTTTCAGATCTCACACTTTGGCGAAGAAAAGCCAAAGCGTGCTGCTTTGACTAATAAGTCACCTGAAGAGATAACTCACTGTGTTTCAGAAGTAGGGTTTGGGCAAGCTGTTCTTCACAGATGCTATACTGCACTGAAGGGATTTAATCAATACTGCATCCACAGTAACAGGCTATGTGCATTAAACTCCATTAATTTTATATGACAAATCATACTGTTTACTACCCCATAAATTCATACACTCATATCAAGTACCTGAATAATTATGTGAAAAACCTGCAATCTGCAATATGAATGTTGTCCAGCCTCATGCGGAAGGACATTCTGCTTCACAGTGGGTTTGCAATCTGTTAGGACTCAGGTTGGCTCTGAAGTGCTAGTTACTTAATAGAGTTTAACATTTGGGAAGGCAGGAACTGCAGCAGGAGAGGATAGCACAAAGTTTGGCAGAAAGGAAAATGAAACTCCAGGCTCAAAAATAAAGTGAAAATGGGATATACTAGTGATCCTACTTTGTTAATCTGAAGTTCTCTCTTGCAAATACACCCTGAAGAGAGAAGACTCAACCCTTTCAGCATCTACAGCTTGTCACCTAGAGAAGGTGGAATCCAAGACTTTCACCATTAGATAAATAAGCATGGCTTTTTAAACTGTCTTTTATAAGAACCCAGAGGGAGTTTGGAATAACACCTCAGGCATGTCTTACTGAACATGGCAAAATGATAGGGAAAAAAGGTCACAAATCAGTCCTGGTAAAAGTAAAGCTGTTTTTGAGCACAAGGGTTTGTGTGCTTTGCTGAGGGAACACCTTCTGCACAGACACGTGACTGAGCCTCAAATTCCCTAATTTGGGAAAAAATGGTTGTACTGCACAGTTAGTGCTTGTCATAGGTTAGCAAGGATAGTCCCAGAAGGGATGTCCTTGCTAAGGGGTGCTTACAGCTTCCTCTGGGACCTGATAGAACCTATCAGCTGGCCAGTTTGAATATGGACAATTCTTTAAGCCACTTAAAGTTGTGACCGCCTCTGTGATCCACACTTAAGAATAGACAAACTCCCCCCCAAGCTCTCTCTCGTTTCCGGCGCTGGCACAGGTGGCTGCAGGCCCCATGTGGGGGCCAGCGGGCCCAGCCAGGCCCTGCTTGGGCCAGGCCGGGCCGGGCCACGGCCAGCCTGGAGCCATGGGCCTGTTCCAGCCATGGAACCCCCCCCACTGCCTCACCGTGGGCGGCCAGAGAGGCTCGGAACCCCCCCCTCCACTGCGGCCGAGATTCAGCAAAGCGGCACCTCTGTCCGGCAGAGGTCAGGTGACCAACAGCGATAAGCCACATTCCAGCTGCAAGGCCGAGGTGAGATTAACCCTGTTATTGCTGTGAAGAGCTGGAAACCTGAGGGAAGAGAGAGAGGAGAGGCTTAAAGCTGAAAGTCTGTTGTGAAGCTATGATATATCAGAGTATCCTGTTGTAATTTCATGAAGAAATGGGGGGTGGAGTGTTCAACTCGTAAGCAAAAGCACCTGCGCTGAGATAGGCAGATGCTGACACAGCTGTAATTTCATGAGAAGTTTGGACAGAGAGAGATGAACCAGATGAACCAGATGAGGACTTTTGCTCCAAATGGGAAAGGAGAAAAACCTCAGTTCCTAGAGATGCTCCCAGAGATAGTCTTAAAGATGAAGATAAGGAAAACCCTTTGCTCCCAGGGAAGGAGAAGGGCCTCTGTTTTTTTTTGTTTCTGAACGGCTCAACCTTAAAATTGTACCCCAAAAAAAAACTTCAAGAGTGGACCCTAGAAAGCAGTTGCGGGAAAAGCTGCAGGTTGGGGGAAGGGACTCACATCGCAAGCAGAGAGACTCCTCTTCCTAAATGGACTGAACAATATTTGGAAGTGGGTGGCTGTCTCGGTGTGATACTGTTTTCATAGCACGAGCAAGAAGAGACTTCTCTTTCTAAATGGACTGAACAAGGTCATTATGGAAGTGGTAAACAGACTGAACATCTTAAGGGTTGTCTTTTTACATTGTCAGTGGGAGAAGGGAGGAAGGAGAGTTCTGAAGGTGGTATAATTTTTTTTTTCTTTTCTTTTCTTCTTTTAGGTCTGTTAATAAACTTCTTTATATTCTTTCAAGTTGGTGCCTGCTTTGCATTTCTCCTAATTCTTATCTCACAGAAGATAAACAGTAATGAGTATTTTAGACCAAACCACTACACTAAATTGGTGTTTCCGCCCGGTTACAAACCCAACCCGCGACAGTGCTGTACACGACCTAAACCATTGGCCTCTGCTGAGTGTACATTGGGAGCACTCATTTATTCTGCTTCTATTCACCAAGAAAACTACTTGTTCAAACAAAACTACTTGGTTCACTGGATAGGGATGGAGTTAGTTCAGCTGGGTATCTGTGCAGCAGGCAGCAGAATGCACCCCTTTTAAAAAATGCAATGCAAAAAGCTGGCAACTGTCATGCAAAAAGGCTATGAAAACACCGATTCAGGCAATGTCTCTTTGCTTTCTAAAAACTGCTTTGAGAGATCAACAACACAAGCAACCACAAGGCAGCCAAACCCTTCTTGCCCCAGTCTCTTGCTGCCCTGGGAGGAAAGCCTGAATATTTCTCCCAGAGCCTCCCAACCTTGGTGGTCAGTCTTTCCTGCCCTTCTGATCACAAGGTCTTACTTCACTAAAAGCAGGCACCAGGGGAGAGGAACAGAAAAGCATGGGCATAATTAAAGCTCTCTGGATTACTGGAACCCCTGTGGATTTATAGAAGTGTACTCTAAGAGCAAATAACATATCAGAGGCTGAGCACAGGGACTGGGTGACAGATACTGGCTGTTGCCACCACTGCACAAGTATCAGAGGGCCAGAAGTCGAAATGTCATTTGCACTGTTTGTACATCCTAATTAACGCTGCAGCTTCCCATGCAGGCACTGTGAAAGTGCCATGCAAGAAGTCATCTATCCATGTTTAGCTGAAAGATGATCTATGGAGAGATTAATGTATATTCTCTCAGCCTCTGTTGAAGAAGGCTTTGTACACTGCTACATTTAAATGCACACCTGTATGTATGGTTAAAGCTCCGCAGTTACTTGTAGGCAGCTGCACAAAAGGAGGTACCCCAGTTCAGCTCCAGTGATTAGCTGCATGCAAGTCCTGGAGAAAGCTGTTTCTGGAGACAGCCCAAGGGGTCCTGAGCTTTGGTCTGAAGAGGAACGATCTACAAGGAGTGCTGATCTCAAGAACTGGCCCTGCATCTGTCTCTACGTGTAAGCAAATCGCAGTAAGCCTAAATTTACTGATGACCTCACACCACAGACAAGCAATGCCTCTGTTTGCTTTGCCTCAGAAGGTAAAGGAGAAAACAAACCCAAACAACAACAACAAAATATTTAATATGGAGATCAACAGTAAGAAAACAAAGTGTTTGGAAAATTTTTTTGGGGGAGGAAACATGTATTGACTAAGCAGGGAAACTCACTACCACATGTATCACAAATGCCAAGATCTTAGCAGGAATAAAAAGCACTGGAAATTTCTAGGGAAACACAAACCCACCTTTTTATATTTATCTTTTTTAAACAAAAAAATTAACATCACCTTCCTGGATGTTATGAAATAGCTAAAAGTCATCAGGTTTCATATCTTGGGCCTGCCCTTCCTCTGAGAGATTATTTCCTCACTGCTCATGTCAGGACATAAGTGCATCTTCCTTCTGGCCATTGCAATCAAATGTGACTGGACTAAACACATCAGTGACCTGACAACTGCTCTGGTTCTACGCTATTTGTGTAATTCAGCCTAAAGAAGAGGCAACTTTTAAATTTACAACTTAAAGTAACACATAGTTCTACTTCTCAAACTTGCTCTTTCTATTTTATTAATTGTAGAGAGACATCTCAAAATGTTTTAAATCATTCCAAATAATAAGGAAATAAAGAAGCTCACCAGCTCCAGGAACCTTTTCATGTGAAACCAGCCCTGATTGAATTAACCTAAATGATTTATTAGGACACTACAGATGCCACCGCTTCTGCTCTCAGGGAATTAAATAAAAAGAAAGAATTACTTAAATTAATTTCATGTTGAACAGATTTGATCTACTAGTGGATTTTTAAGGAACAAAACTATGATATTAGTCAAAACTTTTCTACAGAACAGCTTTTACTTATACACTAGTGCTAGTGAAAAAGAGTGATAAAAACTATTCTTTTCCTAAAGTTTGCTGAGATGAACTTAACTTATAGAAGTTCTTCACAGTTTTCTGGACTTTTCAGTAAGAAAGAAGTTATTCATTCCAGTAAGGTAATTTGTAGAGAGCAAATGCTTCAGAATGAAATAAAATTCACTGAGCTGTTGGTATCTTTTCTTGTTCACTGGGGCATTGGGAGAGCAGTTGCAAGCCAAGCAGCTACAGCTCATCCTCATTCCCCTGTGTCTGTTGTAGGCATGTGTCACTACCTTTGGCTGACTGAAATCAAACCCCCTCCTCTCCTTGCAATCTATTGGCTTATCAAAATAACCCAAACAATCAAAAAACCCCAACCACAAAACCACAACCCAAACCACACCCCAACAACAAACTAACCACACTAACAAGCAAACAAACCACACAAACAAATAAAAACCCAAACCACCCCAGCTACAACCTGGAAAATTGCCATTCAGTTTCCAGTATGATTTAATGATAAGCTGAAAATAACATATATCTACCCTTGAAAGGTGTAGTGATTTTAGAAAACATGACTATATCTGAATCATCTTGAAATGTGTGTTGAAAGGACAAAAGAAGGCGCAGAGGTAAGACTGTGTTATGGATACAGACCTATGCACTGTGTAGAAACTCAGATCACAGAAAATACTGGCTTACACACTCCTAGGAAATACTAATAAGGATTGAGAAGGCCAATTAATAACTAGGTTAGCTACAGCATGGGCACATGTTCAGCTCTGGATAACCACAAAGGTAAGGAAGTGGTCATAGTTACTGGGATATTTGAAAACTTGCTGTCCACATTGGGGAGAGTGCTAGACTGCAAAGGAAAGAAGTTGGAAGGACACTTGTCTTCCCTTTCCTATTTTGCATCCAGTAAGGACAGCCCCAGTGTTGGGGTCTCCTCCCCCTGCCATGTAGCCCTGGGAGAGGGGCCCTGAGGGGAGGCACGGGGTTTCCCTGCCCCTGCTCAGCCTCGTTCCCCATGGGTTGGTTTGTGTTCCCCTGCGCGGGAAAAGCAGCTCGGGTGCTGTGACTGGGGCAGAGTCTCTCGGCAGAGCCCGGCCATGCGGCTGGGGAAATAAACATCTCTGAAACATCTAGCAAGAATCTGCCCGTATATATTTCTTTTCCACGGGACTCCTGGTTGGATATAGGCGTGTTGCAGTATCCCCACTGCAACATAATGGTGGAGATTTGAGGGCAGAACGATCCCCGATCCCTAAGCGACTTTGTGTGAGTAAACCCTGGAAACTTTGGATTCTCCTTCTTGGTTTTGTTTTGCTATTCCATATCTAAACAATGGAGGAACCGTGGGAAGACTCTTGGCTTTCAGAGCCGCATATGGACATTTATCTTAAACTTAAAATGATTCTTGAACAACGGTTTGTAAATTTTAGCTTGATTCAAGCTCAGAAAGAACTGAAACACTTCCTGGCATGGTTGTTTAAGAACTTTTTCTATGTTTCTTGGGATTTAATTCTTACCAAGAGCTTTTGGAAGACCGTTTGGACCCAGTTAATATTTGAGTCAAAATATATGCCGATGGAAGAATATTTTCGTGAATATTATTTAATAACCGAGACTGTTGAGCAATGTCAGCTGTGTTCTGGCGAAGGGAAGCCTGGCTCAGGGACCGTGCGGCCTCGGCCACGTGCACCGAGTGCTCTGCGAGCAGCAGTGAGACGGTTCCCGTGCGCGGGCGGAGCCACGCGGGCCGCAGTGTCGGTGGCGGAGCGAGGCGCAGCAGGAGCGGCGGGACCCAGCCGTGCCCGCCCGGCCCCGCGCAGCGCGTGGTGGAGCGAGCCCCGTGAGCGCCCGAACGAGAGGGGCGGCGGGCGGCGGGCGGCAGCTGGCGGCGGCAGAGTGGAGCCGTGCCCAGCCGAAACGCGCGCTGGAGCAGGGCACGGGGGGGTCATCGCTTGGGGGCCTGGCCGAGATGCAGCGCCTGGCAGTGGCAACGCAGCTGAGAGCAGAGGAGGCGACGCACGGAGAACGGAGCGGCGCGGCCCGGCCCGGCCCGCGCGGCCCCGAACGCGACCCTGGGAAAAGCGCGCCGATAATTCCAACACGGGAGTGACCGAAAGAGAGAGCAAAGACACAGCGAGACAGAAAACAACAGCCACTCGGAAAAAGGAAAAGACCATGGTAGCTAAGATCTTAGGGACAGTGAAATGGTATAATGTTAAACAAAACTATGGTTTTATAACAAGGTGTGATAACCAGCAAGACATATTCGTGCATAGAACTGCTATTAAAAAGAATAACCCTGAAAAATGCATCCCAAGCTTGGGAGATGGAGAGGTGGTAGAATTCAAAATCATACAAGGTAGAAAAGGGTTACAAGCATCGCAGGTCACTGGGCCTGATGGTGTTCCTGTAAAAGGCAGTATATATGCAAAAAATCGTAGTCATGTTAGACAATATCTCCATTGTAAACCCCCCCTACAGTCTCCCTTTCCTAATCCCACCTTTCCCTTTTACCCTATGTCCTATTACCCCCAGTGTATTCCCAATCCGTTTTTTCATCCATGGTTTCCCTCACAAAACCCTGCCTTTGCCAATTGTTTCCCCTACAATTCCTCTCCGATGCCGATGGGGGGATGAAAAAGGGGGAGGGAAGAGATTGAACCCTCTCCTGCCTCAGTTTCCCCACAGGCATGTCCAGAGAGTTCTGTCTCCCTTCTGTCAGCCCTAAGATGTTCCACAGAATCTGTTTGGACATTTAAAGACTCAGGAGGGTGGCTTGTTTTGTTTTGAAACTGTTCTTGTTATGTTTATCCAATTGTCTTCATTCTCCTTTTATTAAAATAAAATGGGTGAGATGTTGGGGTCTCCTCCCCCTGCCATGTAGCCCTGGGAGAGGGGCCCTGGGGGGGAGGCACGGGGTTTCCCTGCCCCTGCTCAGCCTCGTTCCCCATTGGTTGGTTTGTGTTCCCCTGCGCGGGCAAAAAGCAGCTCGGGGCCGACTGTAAGAGTTCTCTCGGCAGAGCCCCGGCCATGCGGCTGGGGAAATAAACATCTCTGAAACATCTAGCAAGAATCCGTCCGTATATATTTCTTTTCCACGGGACTCCTGGTTGGATAAAGGTGTTGCAGTATCCCCACTGCAACACTCCAGCATTAGGACACCACCATTTCATCCTGCTTCTCAAGTCTCCCAGCACACATCTGCCAGACAGACAAGTACACTTGATCTGTGCCAACAATGAGATAGCCTCATTCAGGCCACAGCCCAAGTACTGGAAGTTGGAATATTTCCTCCTCTCTTCAAACTCCATGTGCTTAAAAAGGGACTGGCCTAGATTCTCGCTTGCACAGTCACTGCTTTGAACTACCCTGGCAGCACTAAAAGGCTCTGAGGCTGATGTCACTGCAAGGTGTCCACACTGGAGAGTAAATCTCCGGTGGCACCATAGCTGTGGAGCATCTGCACCGCATTCCTCTCGGATGAGGAAGTGTAGATCCTCGCACTCTGCCAGCTCTTTTCTGCTGCACCGGATTCCTGAAGGTATTATCAGATAAGCCTGAGCTGCAGCAATTTGTAGGACACCAACCTGCTACTCAGAGCATCAGAGAGCTCACAGCTATCACTGGTTGGGGCAGCACAGAGAGTAAAGTCATTTTTGTGCAGTCTCCCCCCAGAGCTGTAGGATCCTGTCTATGACCAATGTGTAGTATCCAAAAATAAGAACTCCATAAAAACTCCTTCAGGATCTGGAAGGTGGCAGCAATATGCCTCAGGAAAGCGCTTCCGTGATGCCTTGGAGAGACAGCTGGGGGAGGAAAGACATGACTTAGCATTTCAACACCTTGGCATGTCTGAACTCTTGTGCAACTCTCGGAAATCTGAAGGGCAGATTTATAGTGAAACCAACAAAACTGCATCAAGATCTTCTGAATCTGGACTGCAATCTGTCCACAAAGATTCTGGAAGAGCAAGAAAAGGTTTCAGCTCAGTACAGAATCATGTGGCTTGGCAGACACTGCAGAAACATTGCCTGAAAAAGTCTGACAAAGCCAGAGGTTCTCAGTTCAGTTCCTAGACTGAAAACAAGTGCTCTCCCTTCTGCTAGCAACTGATAACATCTTTATGGCAATAACAACCATTTTTTTCTTACTGAGGTAACAAATTAAAAAACAAATTATAAATTTCGGCTTCTGTTAAGTCTAGTACAGCAGCAACAGCAAACAAGAACAGCTCATTTTTTAATGGACTACTAACAGGAAGTTCAAAAATTGCAGGTAGTCTGAGAAGCAGACTTTGGAAACCATTATTTTAGCTATCATTAGATCCCTGTATAGCATCTAATATATGGTCAAAATCACCACAAGCTTTCATTCAGCAGTGTACCATAGGAAGCACATTCCACTTAAGAAATATAATGCCACTTTGCATTATATATTAATTAATAATATAGTATTTACTTAATTTATCAATTTATTTCTTAGTTAGTATATAATAATACAATAAACTTCAATTGAAGTGCAACATGGTCACATTTTCTCTCCTTACAGCATGGCACAAGAAGGAAGCATCCCCAAATGAAGCAGTTTAATGCCTGATGGTAACTCAGAAAGGGGAGCAATTTTCCTCTTTGCTGACTGTAACCTGCCATGACTACCAATGTCAGAACACGTTTATCCACACACAAATATAGCTATTATCATGTGTTTAGGTGTAGGTACATGTGTACATATGCAAGTAGTAAATTTATACAGTCAAGGTCTGTGTGAAAAATACTTGATCCCTGACAAATCTGTAACGTGATATAACGTACTCTTAAAGCACATCACATTATAGCACATATTACTCCAGCAACCTGGAGCACCTGGGGACTGCAGAACATGATAAAACCTGAACCCCAGAATTCTCAAGCTCAAGACCACTGGTACATGTTTTCATTGAAGTAAGCAACTTTAAGTAAATACAATTTCTCTCTGGAAGGAAGGGAGGGAGGGAGGGAGGGAGCAAGAAACCACATTTTATGTATGAGGAAACAGAAGATTAGAAGAAATTGCTTTTCTGCCTGGGAACTGCATCTTTGTATTGTAACACAACATTAGTTCCCAAAATGAACCCAACCAGTTTGTAGAACATTTGGTACAGTAAACATGATGACAATAAACAACTTGCTTGAGATCACACACAGCAAGTCAGCCATCCAGCTTCCTGAGTCCTACGACTCAGTCACGCAGGGTAGGTCTGCACGGCACACTTGCTCCAGATGACTGGGTCTGCTGACTGAACACCAAGATTAATTACCCTATGATTACTGTGCAGATGTGCCTTAAACAGTTCCCAATCTTACAAAAGAACCCCTTAGTGCTACTACCTTCTATTCAAAAGAGGGCTTTCATCTCAACAAAAAACAGCTTGGAAAGATCATGAGGTTTGAGTGTTCATGAAGCATCAAATTTTCATAGCAATGACTATTATAATTTTGTGTTTCCTACTTTTTTTTTTTTGTTTCCAAACCTCTGTATAAGTGATAGCTTCAGCCAAGTGGCCAGTTCAGAGCTCTGTCATTTCCAGGCCAGTGATGTTATTGCAGGATTTCTGAGGACTGTTACCTTCACCTCTGCTTGCTGAGATGCCAGGCTTCTCAGAAGGTTTCTGCCGAGGGCTGAGCTAAACCAGAGCCCAACATGCATTCTTAGGTTCTACTTGTCTTTCACACTTCTCTCTTCCTCTACAACCGTCTCATCAAGCCATTTGTAGGTAACAATTGAAATTGCTTTGGAAAAGACTGAACTGTTGGAAGTGTAGTTGCCTGTTTAGGGCAGGAGGTACACGTACCTACACACCTTTCACCCGCTCCTTAGAGCTCCCTTTCATATCCTCTGAACACCCTTATAGCACTACACGAACCACAGCACGAGGCACATGCTACCTGCCAGTGAACAGTAGCACCCCTCTGGCCCTGTGCAGCCTCTCATCAAACACAGAACATCAGCAATGCTGCTTAATTCAAGTTCTCTGATAAATAAATAAATACAGCAATACATCTCTCATACAAAGAGGCTGCATTTCCAGTATGGGAGAGAAGGGAGCTAAGAACCCTCAAACTGACCAGTCTGCATGCTCAGACTTCTGCTGGGGCAGCTGAGCCCCAGGATATTTCACACCAGAACAAGTGGACTCAGCACTTACTGCAGCATTACTGGGTGCTCCCCAGACTGAGAAGGGAGCCTGAGGGACTAAATGAACACTGCAGATCCACAAATGCTTCGCAAATGGAAGGTAGCTTGAAATTACACATTATGTTCCATTTGGTTAGGTATTTGCTATTTATGCTATTTTCTCTGAGGTGAGAGCAGGGGATGTGCTGCTTTTAAGGTCCCTTCCACAGAGCAACCAGGAGGCAGCTGCTGGAGCATAAAATTTGTTTACTCTATGCTGAGCAAGCAAAACTTGCATGTAAAGGCAAAGCACAGACTCCATATATCCAAATGATTTCAGCAGAACATATCCTGAAGTGCAGAACTACGTACAATCTCCTTACTTAGACTTAAACCAGGTAACAGTTCATGCCTGTAGAAATACATACTTCTTTACTCCATTCCTTTCCTTCTCCCCTTCTCCTCCCAACCATCCCTCAAGAGACCTCCATTTCTAAATTATCTGTGTTGTACCAAAACTTTATCAGAACTGTATTATGAAGACAAGTTTTCTTTCAAAAGAATTACATCAGTTGTATGAGGAATTTTGGATGACCTGGCATCAACAGTCACAATGCATCCACTGAAATTAAGTTATTTAAAATCTCCATTATCTTCCCTACACTTTCAGGTAAGATAATAGGATCTAAGTATTTGTTCAGATTTTCTTCATTTTTTTGCATCTTGGGGAAAAAATAAAATCAAATCCAGTAAGATGACCTGAATCTTCTGTAAGATGTCCATTGAAGACCTTTACAAGCGGAATTGATAAAGTCTCCCTAAACCACTACAGTTACTAATTTTTACAGAACAGCCCCAAGTATCCCATGGAAACAGTGCAGAGCAAATAGAGCTGGCTGGGTAACAGCTCTTCAGTAAAGGACTTGGGGCTCTGGTCTCAGATTTGGCTTTCCACAGGGTTGCTGCCAGTCCAGTGAGAGGTGGGAGAAAGGGAATGAACATGGTCAGAGAGATGGAGCCTGAACAGAGCAAACCAGTTTGCCCAAGGAGAACTCAGGTGCCAGTGGCAAGAAAAGCGCTGCCTGCCCAACGTACCCCCAACAATCATGAGAAGGGATAATGGGAACCAGTCACCTTGTGGGAGATTTAATCTAGACTCTAAGAAAATTTAAATTAAATTTTAATTTAGAGCCTAAGAAAATGTGTCTAATGAATTCAGGCTGCTGAAGCAACAGAAGGTGAGAGCCTGGAGAGTCTCCCTCATTAAACACGATATAATCACAAACAGTTCAGGTGTGACAGAGACAAGTATTTGTATGCCTTGGGACACAAGGACAAGCTAGAAGCTTTCAGGGCGCCTTCTAGCAATACTTCTTTGTGCAGATACAGCTAGAAAGCAGAAGTGAGAGCATTGCTAAACTCATGTCAGCAGTGGACATGGTAACGTTGCTAGGCCATAAGCTATGGCAGGCAGTGAGGCCTACCACAAAATAGCTAGCGTAAGGGAAAGGCGTGCTTGGTATGTACCTGTGTTAGTTAGTGCTAGCTTCTAGTTTTGCAACATTATTAAGAAACACAGATATGGTTGTTACAGTGATTATTGCTTATATAAGAATTTATTTTTAGTTACTGCTGAAAAGGTATAAATACTCAGCTCTGTATCAATAAAAACGGCTTACTGCATCCACGCAATCTGCCCTGTCTCTTCCACTGCTGACCATCACTTGACATCTGGTGCCTCGTGTGAGGACGGGACTGCTCTTAAGTGACAGTCGGTGACGCCCTGCAGAACTTCAGTAACTTTGCTGAAGGTTAAGCCGCAGGAGAAATGGGAGCCTTCAGATCTGTGGTTAAGCCGTGGGGAGAAGCAGGAGCCACACCGGCCGGCAACTGATCCTCTGAAAAGAAGGTGAGTCGCTGCAGGGAACTATGGGCCAGGGTCAGGGGATGACCACCCTAGAAAGAGATGTGTTTGACCTTATGTCAAAGCTGCTAGACAAGCAAGGCAAATCTTTGCCTGCACACGATTTAAAAATTATACTCTGATGGACTGCTTCTAAACTGCAAAGAGTAATTCAGTCCACAATCCATACAGCAGATCTGTGGGATAGAGGAGGAGTGGAACTTTGGAATGCTGTAGCTGACGGTGATAAAGCTGCTGCAGAGATGATTCCCTCCTGGAAAGTAATCTTTGAAACTTTAAAAGCTCAGGAAAAATCTCTTCCTAAAGATAAAGAGGATGCCCCTTGCCTCCCCTCTGCAGAAGCGGAGCCTCAGAGCTCTTTGCAATCTGAAGAGATTGCGCCTCTTTCACTAAAGGCTCCTGTCCCCCTTGCAACAAGAAGGGAGAGGGGCTCCTCACGATCTAGAAAAGCATTTACTGCTGGCTATGGTCCAGCTGACAGCAGCGAGGATGAAGGAGAGGATCCTTTTGACTCTGGACTCATCTATCCTGACAAAGCGCCAGATTTATTGCCCCCCGACCCTCACGATACCTGGGTCCGCTTGAAACAACAAGCATTAAAGGAAGGGGATTTAGACTTTGCAGACAAAATTGTGGCACCGGTCTTATATACAGGACCAAGAAAGCCAACTGGCCATTGGGAACAGCTATCTTTCCCAGAGCTTAAGGAGCTTTGGTGGGCGGCCACAGAGCACGGTATCAGTTCACCGTATTTTGCAAGCCTGCTAGACTGTGTGTTTGTCATTCATGACACCATATGACTTAAAAACACTGGCACGGCTGTTGCTATCCCCCACTCAAAACGCTTTGTGGGAAAAGGAGTGGGAAAAAGGTCTACAGGATCTGCTTCTATCTTATGTGGGTCATGTTAATCAGACCCTGGCAGGCCTCACAACTAGACAGCTTATGGGAACGGGACCATATACCGATCCTGCCATCCAAGCTGAGACATTCCCAGGGAAGCCCTTGAGGGAATCCAAGACGCGGCCCGCCAAGCCTTCCTAAAGGTCCCTGAAGTAAAAACGCCTCAGAAATCATTCACTACTATTGTCCAGGGGCCACAAGAATCTTATATGCAGTTCGTCAACCGCCTTCAGCAGGCACTTGAACGCCAAATTGATAATGCAGACGCTTGTGAAGTTTTGCTTTTGAAGCTTGCTGTTGAGAATGCAAACGCAGACTGTAAAAAAGTCCTTAAGTCCCTGCCTAACCAAAATCCAATTCTAATTGAAATGGTTGAAGCGTGTAACCACGTTGGCATAATAGAACATCAATATGCAGCCATGGCTGCAGCCTTTGCAGCTGTGAGACGGCCCCCTGCAACTTCAGGAGTCTGTTTTGGCTGCAGCAAACCCGGTCACTTAAAAAAGGACTGCTCTGCTCTGAAAAGAGATAAACCCAAAACCACTCCTGTGCTCATGGTGCCACAGAGGCCCACATTCTGCTAACCAATGTCACTCTAAGTATGATTCTGAAGGTTGCCTGCTCCAAGGATATCAGGGAAACTGGAACCACAGTGCGGGACAGCAGCGTCGTGCTCTGACACAGATGCCTCAGCCGCATTCACAGATGCCAGCCCCACAGATGCCCAATGGAAGCTTGCCGCAAGTCTTTGCCTGGCAACTGCAGGCGATTCCGGATTGGACTTGCACAGCTCAGCCACAGTAATGACTTGTGGAAAGAGCTGAAGCTGCTGTGTTGAAAGATGTGCCTAACGCAGACTTGTTTTACTGGCTGCAACAACTTGTTTTTCTTTTAGATAATAGACAAGAGTTGTATTTTGTAATGCATGTTAGATCTCACACTACCTTGCCTGGCTTCATTGCAGAAGGGAATTGCCAGGCGGACCTACTACACTACCTGAGCAGGTGTTACCTGATCGCTTTTCCCAGGCAAAAATCAGTCACTCATTTTTCCACCAGAATGCTGCTGCACTGGCAAGAGCTTTCGCTTTGCCTTCTTGCCAAGCCTCTAGCATTGTGGCTGTGTGCCCAGACTATCAAAGGCACTCCTTTCCCTCTCTTGCTGGAGGTGTTAACCCTAGAGGACTCCAGAGCCTCGAAATTTGGCAAGCAGATGTTACTCACTTTCCCGAATTTGGCAGACTGAAGTATATATATTCTTCTATAGACACCTTTTCAGGTGCCTTGTTTGCATCCTCTCATACAGGAGAATCAGCAAAAGACGTTTGCTGTCACTTTATGCGTGCCTTTGCAGTCTTGGGAACTCCTTCACAGACCAAAACTGGTAATGGCCCAGCGTGTATTTCCCAGAGAGTTGCAAATTTTCTTGCCCTCTGGGGAATGACACACAAAACGGGGATTCTTCATTCCTTAACAGGCCAAGCTATCATTGAGCAAGCCCACTGTTCACGAAAGCATCTTTTATTACAACAGAAAGGGGGAATGGGGAATGCTACCCCCGCTGAGCGATTACAGAAGGCACTGTATGTTTTTAAGTTTTTAAATTGTTCCCTGATGGATCCCAACCCTCCGATTGTAAGGCACTTCGGCAATAACCAACAGTTAGAGGTTAAACAGAAGGCCTCAGTCCTTGTTAAGGACCCAGAAACAGGTAAGATCATGGGACCTTATCCCCTCAGCACATGGGGAAGAGGTTTTGCCTGTGTTTCTACAGAGAACGGCCTGAGGTGGATCCCAGCTAAGAATGTGAGACCCTTCAGAGCATCCTTAAATACCTCTCCTGAGGATCCTGACCACCCTGGCATACTATCAGCGGAGACCCCAGCCATTCCAGTCTCAGCCCCGGTTCCAGAGATCGCAGAGGTCACCTCCGCCCGACCACCAGCTCAACCAGCTTCTACTTGATTCCAGAGGACTTACTGACTTTACACCAATCTTTCATTTCCATGGACACAGTGTGATCCTTTGTGCTACTCTTATGGTAACTTTATCATTTTAAAATTTGTGTGTGGACAGGAGTATGGCTGGCTTCCACATTGGTATTTTTGGGAGCCGGATCAGCCTTTGCAGGCTGGTCCTCCTAGTAGGACTCCTTCTTGATGAAGGAGAGGTGGTCGCAATGCCACCCCTCCCACAACGCAACGTTTGGCTTACACTGGCTGAAGCTTTGAATGAGTCTATACTGGGCCTATCCATGACCGCCTCTGGTGACCCTTTCCAAACCTGTTTGGTAGCTCTGCCCTTAGTGAAGAGTGAACGGGATGCTTTATTCAATTTAACAGTTCAAAGAGAGTGTACTGCTATGGGTTGAATTGAGCTGACCTGGTGGTGCCAGGAAAGTTGGCGTAAAAAGGCTGGTGAATCAGCTGGGTGGTATTTTTCTAATGAAAAGGGGTTGGGAGTAAATAAAGTTCTTAACTTTCCCCCTCTTTCTATGCCACCTCAAGAATTAGATATTTTTGGATCCACGCAGTCTTTTGTGTGTTTTTATCTAAATTATACTAACAATGCCAAGAGAAGATTCGGCCTTGATGTTTTAGGAACAGGAATTTACGCCAATGCTTCTGCCTGGTGTAACCATACTTTGCCCCAATCAATTATTCCTGGAAGCACTGCTATTGGATTATTAGACAACATATTTTTGATATGTGGAAACAGAGCTGGGAAGGGAATACCGGGTAAGGCCATAGGAGGTCCTTGTACTTTTGGGTGACTAACCATGTTTCACTCTTTTCAGGGAAACTTGCCATCTTTGCACAAGCTGGTGTGAGCAAAACGCAGCACACGCACATATAGCCAAGACTGTGATGATAATGTTCAATCTTGGAACCTAGGAGCTCGAGTGTTTGCCTCTATTATCGCATCTATTGGAACAGCACATGCACTGAAAACCCTGAATAACCTTGGCTGCTGGCTTGCAAAACAAACTAATGCTACTAGCTCTGCTTTAACAGGCTTATTAACAGACATTGATAGTGTGAGACATACTACACTGCAGAATAGAGCTGCAATTGATTTTTTGCTTTTGGCACACGGGCACGGTTGTAACAATTTTGAAGGCTTATGCTGCATGAACCTGTCTGATCACTCCCTGTCTATTCATGCTAACATACAAGCTCTTCGAGATACTGTCATCAAATTAAGAGTTGTAAGTGATAAAGACTGGCTTGGAAACATACTTGGAGGATGGTGACTTACTGGCTGGCTTAAGCATTTAGCTAAAACAGGAATTTATATTTTAGCCATGCTGCTGCTTATGATGATTTGTCTGCCACGTGTTTTGCAATGTGTTCAGAGACTGATTGATAAGTCAACAAAGAGGATTTTACTCGTAGATAAGAGAGGGGTAGATGTGGAGATACAGCTAGAAAGCAGAAGTGAGAGCATTGCTAAACTCATGTCAGCAGTGGACATGGTAACGTTGCTAGGCCATAAGCTATGGCAGGCAGTGAGGCCTACCACAAAATAGCTAGCGTAAGGGAAAGGCGTGCTTGGTATGTACCTGTGTTAGTTACTGCTAGCTCTTAGTTTTGCAATATTATTAAGAAACATAGATATGGTTGTAACAGTGATTATTGCTTATATGAGGATTTATTTTTAGTTACTGCTGAAAATGTATAAATACTCAGCTCTGTATCAATAAAAATGGCTTATTGCATCCAAGCAATCTGCCCTGTCTCTTCCATCACAGACCATCACTTGACACTTCTTCTCAATAACTATTTCCTGACTTTAATCTCGGGTTTAACACTCAACCCATATATTTTGTTTTCTGGGAGATATAACCTACTGCAGTACTAACATCTGTTTAACGACTTGACTGGGCCACACACCTTCAATTTAGTTTTCTCAGAGTGAAAATGGGAGTAGGGAACAAAAAAACACCCTTAAAAACCATATTTCACTTCCTTGTAGAGCTAAACTTTCCATTCCCAGAGCCTAGAACATGGGTTAAATTAGAACAAATGACACTAATTTCAAGACTGAGAGGCTTCAAGCAGAAAAAAATCCCCAGCTAATTTCCTGAAAGACACAAAAGCTTCTTACTTTCTTGGAAATTATAAGAGACAAAATAAAAACTCCAAATCCCAGAATTTACTGAAGGCAACATTAAGGCAGCAAACAAGAAAGGATAACAAAATGTAATCTGTTTGCTAGGTCACACATGCATCTAACTCTCATCACTGCAGAGTACCACTGATTCTGTAATTTGAAAATTGAACCCTGCATTGATGTAAACCTCTTTACTTAATTGTTCTTTTAAAACGTCAACCTGAGGCAACGGTGACTCAAAGCTCAGCAGATAATGGAATAAAGAAGTGAAATGAAAAGGGATTTTTTTTCCTACTTGTTAATCTTATTTAAATCTTAGCTGATCAAACCACTGGATGACAAAGTTTTGTATAATACCATGTGTGCTGGCTTCCAAGTCCTGTTACACGCAATGGGTAAAACTATCAATTGCTTAGCCAATTTTGCAGCATTACAGGTAGGTAGGAAAAGACTTTCCTATGACTGCAGACAAAATTTTATCTCTTGGAAGTGGGGTCCTTTTTTTCCTCAGGGGAATTATTACAAAACTCTCTCCTATTCACACAATTTTGCTAATTTTGTCTACATCAGATCCTGAAAAAAGCAATTCTTTTTCTTTTGATTGATAAATATATTCATTCCCAATGAAACTCCCATTTCAAGAACAAGGTCTTCACAACATAAAGACATAGAGACCACAATTTTACACAGGTGTTATATGTGAAGTCACATTCCACAGTGTTTTTTCTTCTGTTTCAGTAAAAACTACACTACAAACTTCCCCTATTATTGTAAGTGGGGACAATTATTGCCTGGAAACTTTCCTTTTTAACAAAACAGCAGCTATGAATTATACTTCAGTAAATAAACATTTGCTTAAATGAATGGAAGAGATATTAAGATGATCTAATAACACATTTGTCTGCAGCACAGATCCCTTCTGCAAATACTCATTTTCACAGGAAAAGAAACAGTAAATTTTCTGGAGGACTGAAATAGCACATCACTGAACCCAACTGCACTGAAACAAACAGTTATTCTGAAAGAAAGAACAAACAGCATTTGTTTTTATAATGCAGTAGGTTTTAAATGCTCCATGGTAACAGTACAATTAAACAGGGTTGTCGGTGTTCCTGTTGCCTTCTAGATCTCAGTGCATAATCCTACATCCCTTACTTTATTTAATGTAGAACGAGGAATATTGAACAATGATGAAGGAGAAAAAATTACATCTGAAAGCAACAGATTAATGCTGGGTGAATCATGTTTCTTTTTGTATGTGCCTGTTCACTCAAGTGTTAAGTATTTTCTGAATTATAGAACACATAACCTAGCTTCAGCCCTTCTAGAAAGACAGGTACTAAATAATTTACTGGTTGAGTCGTCCACCAAGCCACTTACATAAAGTAATCTGCTATCTTGAAGCTCTCAGCAGACTTTCAAATGAGCTCAAAGAATTACTTTAGATAAAACTCAGAAACACAGGGGAGCTGCAGATGTATACTAAAGAAGCTCTACTGTATGGCTTATATTCTTTGAACAGGAAAACAAAATCAGGTATTAGTCAGCACTGCATGTGTGCGGATAAAAGTCCATGCTGTGGTGGACTGGCTTGTAAAGAAAGTCAAAGCACAGAGCAAAACTGTGCAGATTGTTTAGAAGGATCTTCTAAGGAAAAACAGACTCAAGCACTCATCCTGAGCTTGAGGGTGTCGATCCTCCTAAAAACCTTGAAGCTACCAGAGAAGGATGACAGCAAGCCATTGTATGGGGGGTGGAGATGGGCTTCTGTCAGTGGGCTGAGGGAAGGGCTGCCTGAGGGAGCCTGAGGCAGGATGGAGGACTGGCAGCATCAACTGTGAAGTTCAGCAAAGGCCAATACACAGCACGGCAGCCGGAGCACAACAGCCCTGGGGCAATACAGGGAGCGTGTATGGGTGTGTGTATTTATATCCATACATAGATAAACATTACAAGGCTGTGGGAGATGGTCATGCTGCTGTGGTGAGAGAATCATAGAAAATACGAGTCTTGGGCAGGAAACTGATATCCTTAATATAGTGAGAATGAGACAATGTATTCTTCCATCATCTAGCTCAGAGTCAAAATTGGTGCGTTCCCAATTAGGAAGCAAATGCAAACACAAAAATGAGCAGTGATGACGAGTGAGTTAAGTGTAAGTAACAAAGGAGAATGTGGCCAGAAAAAAGGCCTCCTTTAAAAATCCCAGAACTGCAGAGCAGATCTTTTCCCATGTTAATTGGATGTGCCTTTTTGTTTGTTTTTGAGATATATTTCATTGACAAACCCAATGAAATCTTGTTATTCCCTATTCTTTGAAGCTCCTGCAACCATAAGGAAAACTTTTTTCAGGTCATGCATCAGAAAAAGTTTCAATTTATCCACTCACTTGATCATAAATATAACTGCATCTTTGTTTGTAATGCCCTATGTAAATTCCTATGTGCACTAAGGAAACCAAAAAAGATCTACACAAGCAGGGAAAAAGCCCCAAAATATAAAGTCCTGTCTTGAACAGAAGACATGATACGTGAGGCCCACTGGAAGGCTACAGACCTCACCAGCTTTCGATTTAAGAACTGAATATTTGAAACTCCATTTATAGCTGCTCCCTCCTTGAAAGAGGTGCAACTAGAAATCAAAAGAGAAACACAGATAAATGTTTCATTAGATGAAACTTCCTAGTAGAACACCTTGTTCTAGAACCAAATCAGAAAAACAAAGGACAGGACATCCAGAAACCCAGAAGAAGGAAGTGCAGGAGAAACTGTAGAGGTAAGTATGAAACTCAAGTAGCTGAAAAAAAGCCTGAAAAGTTTTCCTGCTCCTTGTTTGGGGCAGAACTGTAGCCAATTGCACTGTCTATTAGAAAAACATTTACATTGAGCACAATAAAGCAGAACACTGCCTAAATCTGTGAGGACAGAAAAAGCACCTCAGATCTACATGATGATAATGTCTTGGGACAACATCAGGCTCTGTGAAATCAGCAGAACAGTTTACCAAGACATCAAACCTGGATTTTTTTTTTTAATATGGGTTATATGTTATTGAATATAATAGAACAGAGTATTAAAAAGCTGTGTTAAAAGAACTCCAAAATCAATCAGACTTTCTACATTCAAGAATAGTGCACTAGTCTTTTAATCTACCTTGTTCATAAAATATGGCTCATTTAATTACAAGCCTACATGTCAAGAATAATGTTACACCAACACAGTATTTGCCACTTATGTACCCCTCAAATGATAAAACCAAAATAAATACACAGCCTTTAGTTATGTGGGGCTGCCTGAACTAGGTCAGAGATTTTGGACTCTGAGCTATATGTTTCTTTTGGAAATTTCACTTCTTACCTAAACTTACCAGCACTCTCAAGACAAATATCCAAAACTGTGATTTCACACAAAGACACGCATGTGGTCTTATTTCTAAATTACTTACAAATTGCAAAACTAATCTTAATAACTAATCATGTCACACTGCATTTCCTTTAATTCATGTCAGTGCTTGAACATTTTGGTTATATAGAACTACCTAATTATAACCCTGGGGAACCATTTGGAAAGCTTTTTTTCTTTTTTTGAGCAAAAGGTAGCTTCAGGAAAAATCAAGAAATTGATGTGTTTTGAGACTGATTCATTACAGTTTGCTATGGTACAGAATTCTCAGTATGAACAAATCTCTACAATGCAGATGTTCAAGCACAGATAACATCAAGAGCATGCTGGGTCAAGAGCTAGTCTCTAGACAAAGGTAAAAGTACTAACAAATTGAAATTTTTAGGCCTGTATGTGTGTTTAATTTGCACACAGTCCTTGTGAATCACGTACCAGGCTGCATGCAGCATTCCCCACTCATTTTCCTTTAATGAAAAGGCAATGCATCTGTCACTGAACTGGTGCTATTAACAACTTGTTGCTGTGTACCTCAGTGGAAAGACACTGAATTAAAGACTTTAAGGCCACCTCTTTACACTCATGTGTCTTTCCCACAGACAGTCGTGTGACCACTGACAAGTATGAGTTTGTGTGAATGTGATACTGCTGAAATGAGACTAGATAAAATCCAACATGCTACACCACACTTCTGTTTTCCCTAATGTAGTTCAACATTTGTTCCTTACAGCCAGTGGGAGAAATGCACCTCTTTAAGACTTCTTAGGTATGTAATCTAATCAGTGCTCCTTAATTATCCTTGACTTATGTGTCAGTAAAATTCTGTAGGATGCTTCTGTCATTACAGCCAGCAGAAGGATGTAGGAAGAAAATACGCAACCATCAGTCTTAAAACATGAATCCATTCCTTAGGCATCAGAATCACTAATTACTATGTCAAGGATGTAAGATCAGAGCGACTGACTATTGAGCAGAGGCACAAAACTTGCCAGAATTCAGCAACAACATAAATAGCTAAAATAATACCTACTTTAAACTCTTCAGATAGACTTGCATAAATTAAAACAAAGCAGAAGCCATCTCTTTATAATAACTCACATTAAGGCTCACCAACTAACCAACTAATATGTACCAAAAAAGAGGTCACAAGATTTCTAGACAACAGGTTATCAGAATGAATAGGCATCTTACAGAGGAATGTGATGCTACTGAAACCTCATCCTTGAATTGCACGTATTAGTCTTGCATTTGACATATTTCCAGGAGCATTTTTTGGGTACATTGTTCATGTAAGAACTATTTTTTGTATTTTAAGGGAACACAACCTATGAATTCATAAAAGCTAATTCTGACAGATACCAGGTTCTTGGGGTTTTGGGTTTTTTTTTCAGCTAAGAAAGAGCACAACTTCAGCAGTATGAACCAGAGGAACAATACAAGTTAGCTGGAAAATCAACCTGTGGTTATATCTACTTTCACAAGCAGTGAGCATAATATGCACAGATTTCTGCTGCAAGACATTTGGTTCTGTTCACCTGATGTCCACACTGTTTTGAGGACAGAAACTCTGGACCAGCTCCAGTCTGGTCCTGTGAGCATTTGGATTGTATTATGTATGCTGCTGGAACTTACCTTCTGGTTTATTTTTAATTTAAAAGAAACCTACTTTGGTTTACAAGACTGCTCCATAGAATGAGTCTAAGTGCTAAGCAGAGGTAACAAGAAAACAAATTTCCAAAGTACATTAAAATACTAATGTGGATACATACACAACCAAAAGCAAGAACAAACTCAGTCCAAGGCATTTATATCCAGAACCTTCTGATTAAGTCTTCTTGCTCCTTCCTAGCCCATGCATTCTTTTTCTATAACTTATTTTAGCCAGTAAATGCAATCTTTTAGGGGTTTTTTTCAGTCTGTTTTCTTGTGTGCATGGCCAGTATGTGGAATCTAGAGCATGTCATCTAATATCAACTGCAGTAATTCTGTTGCTATTGTGCAGTGAAGTCCTGTGACAGAAGTAATAAAAACCAGCATTTTGATTTTCCCCCGATTTGTGTAAACTGTTTTTAGTAGCCCTGACTTCCCCTATCAGAAGTTTACTTAAATAATTAAAATAACAAGGTACAATGTATTCAGAACATTGATCTACAGAGGGAAGAAAATTTTAGGTCTTTGGTATAAGAGAGAAAAATATATTCAAGTGTAAGACAAGAATATTAGAAACAGCGGCTACACATGTAATTATGGAATAAAGCATTTAACTTTGTTTTCTTCCTCACATATAACTGCAGTAAAACATGTGTGTACCTGCTCGTGGCAGAGGGGTTGGAACTGGATGATCTTTAACATCCCTTCCAAACCATGTTATGACACTGTGAATACAAAAACAACAGAAGAACAGTGAGATGATTTCTTAATATTTCAATATTTCAATTTCATATATGTAATAAAATAAATACTAAATACCTACTGTTTATTTAAAAATTAAAGACCATTTGTGTTGCAAAAGATCCTTCAATTCAGAACCTGTGGAAACTTTTTTGAACTCTGTTTTTCCATTCAATTTAGGAAGAAAACTAAGATACATTAAATATCTTCTGCATACTAGAAAATTAGTTGGCCAGCACTATAGAGCATGCTTTTATTTTTCTGTGACCTACATAGAAGGAAACTTAACATTTCACAAAAAAAAGAAGTTTGTCTAGCTGTGTCCTTCCCATTGCAGCCAATAACCATGAACTGCTCCACTACCACAAAGCAGGTAGTAGAGCAGACAGATTAGAAATCCTGTAACAAATTTTCTATTTATCACAATGAAGTTGTGGTTTGCCTGCATAACCATGATATCCCTGAATTATCAACTGGTTCCAGCACAAATCTAAAACATAGTCCCATACTAGCTACTATGAAGAACATGCAATAGAGAAATGACCTTTCCCATGTGAACCCATCATGCACTAGCTCTCTCTCTCCTGACAGAAGACACAGGAAGCAGGTCCCAGGACTGTAACACGTTTGCTACCAAACCCCTCACACTTGATAACGCGCACATGACAGGAATCACTCACAGGCTTCACACGAGCGCTGCTGTAACAACAGTGCCACCACCTCGGCTGAACTTCTCCCTGTTCTCTGAAGTTCATTCCCTAGCAAGTACAACCTCTAAGCAGTCCAGCTCATTTCCACCTCTGAGCTGGCAGTGCCCAGGGCAGTCAGATCCCTGCAGATTGCCGTGGACAGACTACAGAGCACAACCCAAAGTGAGATGCTTTCGAGCCTGCTTTTCTCAATTGTAGATGGTGCTTTTAAGAGGAGCTGAAGAAAGGGTACAAGAGTTCTCCTCACATCACAGATCATTTAGCCAAGTTGTTTAAGGTGGTCCCTTTGTGTCCTTTCTGTAACTACACTGAAATATACACAGAATAGTTCCAGCAGCTGTTACCAGTTTTGGATTTGAGGAGATTTAAATTATAGTTGGATTAAACTGAGTTTTGTTTTTACAGGTTTTCAGAAGTGGCAATGTAACTGAAGTTGGGAAGCGCATAAAATACATCAAGATAACACTGTCATTAATGTGTTCTTGCCAGTGGAACTGACCTCATTATATATTGTAAAGTAAATATATCTCTATGGGACAGATCTTTCCGGTTTTCAAACCACAAACTTTATTTAGCCTGTAGTCTTAATTTCTATTTGCACACTATTCACAGAAACTCTGACTGAATTTCAGGCGTTGTGTTAAATTGGTGAGACTACTGCTTAGGAAAACATTTCACTAAAGGGTGAGCAAATTTAATGAAGGAATCACCAAGAAACACCAAACCATACTACAGCATTCATTTTCTCAAGGCAATGGCACTTCTGATATGGAAATACAGAATGCTAAAATGATTAACAGTATGGAAATTCAAAATGCTAAAGCAATTGCCATTTTTAACATGGTCATTGTCCTTAGATTCCCGTCAACTTCAAAGGAACCAAGACTTCACCTCTTTTTATATTTACAGATGTATTTTCAAAACAGAAATAGAAAAAGATATTAAGGGAGAGGAGCTTGAGGGCAAACTAACTCCACACATTTTCCTTACCATCTTCCTACAATTACTTTCTCTCAAAAGTCTGGCCTTATTTTTTTCTGGAATGACTTTTAAGGAATTTCTCAGAAAAAAAAAATAATACCAATGAGTAATTGCTGTTGTTTTGTTTTGGTTTTTTTAAAATATTGTTTGATCAGTATTGACAGCTGTCCTCATTTTCTTTCCCATGAGGCTTTTTTGTTTATACCCCCTTCCTTTCCCTCCACAGTTTACAGGTAATTCTTCTTTTCTTCTGTGTCACCTGCTAATCCCTGTTCTGCTTTCACTCAGTCTTCTCCCTTTCATCTTCTTATTCCTGCCCTCTCTGACCTACCTTAGAAACAAACTCCTATTTAATCTCCTTAGAACATCCAAAACTTAGTCTCCTCCCAGCTTGCCTTGTTTGTGGTGAACTTTCAAATCATTTAGTTGAATGTTAACAGAGAGTTGCCTTCTGGTGGTAGAACTGAATTGCTTCAACAACTCATAATTAATCTATATATCCACAGGTTTAAACGGCTCACTTAATCTCATGAGCCTTTTGGGAGCCCGGGCAGTGCACTCAGCTGTCAAATTGCAACATCTTTGCAGGCAGGCAATCAAAATCACGGAGCCCTGACCCAGATGAATCCTGAAAACTAGGACAGCTCTAATTTAAGTGAACTAAATCTACATGCAACTGTCTAAAACACATTTCATTCATATTTTCAGCCTAGGAATATTTGAAAGTGTGTTGAAGTGTACTACTTCATTTCATGCCGGTCCCTAAAACAAGATCATTTGGGCAGCAATTGGCTTTTAAACTGAAGACTCAGAATGGCCCATGGTCGAACACACCATGTTCAGCTTCAGAGTACCACTGCTGCTAAGGAGGGAAAGGGAGAAAAAGAGTAAGTCAACAAATACGTGATGACAGTTCCAATATATAATTTAAACCATAATATAACTAAAGTAAGGACTGGATCCCTCTATAAAATTGCTGAGTTGCTCTTCAAGCTGTATTGAATTTGGGAACTAAAAGACAAATAGAAGCTCACTTTTGCTGGTTCTCCAGTGAAGCCCCTTTGTTCGGGATTTTGAACATTAGGCAACCATTTAGTTAATGTGAACTATTACAATCACCATACAGACTTAAAAAAAAAAAATCTGCATTACCATAGGTTGGTCATTGCATTTGTAAGACATGCTGCTAAAACACAGGCTCTTTGGGCTTATGAGATCAGTTTGCTTCTTCTGGGAGCATTCACTAGGATCAACTGCAAAACAGACGATCTTCCATCTGTAAGATTCTTTTTAAGGAATGCAGAAATACAGCTACCTGTATCATCAGTTAACAGGAAGACACAAAAAGTTACCAAAGGATGTACTATAATACAAAAATACAGTAACACTCAAACATTTATTATATTACTATTTAACTGGTATAAGTATAAAACTCCCTTTCAAGATAGAAATGTCTTTGAGAAAACACAAGAATAAAGAGCCTTTTAAAAATTTTATGAAGCACTGTATTTCATTCTACAAGGAATATTACATAGACAACTAGAACGGGAAATATTATTAAAAAAACCAAAGCAGAATAAATATTTTAAATCAGATCAATGAACCAGTTTTTACACATTCAGAAATTTTAGGCTTTTAAGAAAAAAATATTTACTTTTCTGAAAATATTAATTTTTATTCTAGATTTATAAATCAAACATGGAAAGAGCTATTTAATAGTAGTATACTGTCACAGAAAAAAAAAAAAAATTTGAAAGAACCCTGTGCAGTACTCACAAGGATTATAATTTTGGATCCTTAGTGTGCATGCGCTGTAATCATACTGCAAAGTAAAATTTCAACAATCAAACCTGTAGAGAAGGTGATGAATAAGTTACTTTGCTGACTCATTCCAGATGTATACACAAGTTCCAACGAAGGGAGTGCCCACGACTGAACACAGGTGTGATGAAGGTGAGGGGAAGGGACCAAAAACCTGTCAGAGGTACCTTTTTGATCAACCTGCTGCTGAATCACTGCCTGCTGTCAGTCAAAGCTGCAATTACTGATCCAGATGGGTCAGGACTTAGTTCCGAAGCCTTCCAGCAGATGTCCTCGCAAGGCAGACGTGCCAGGGAGGCTCAAGATGCCACCATTTAAAACAGGAAGATGGGGAGGAAAAGAGACTTAAGATAGGGGTGATATAAATATATAAACGAATTCAAAGTATTCAGTGTATTCGCAAAAGCCAAATTTAAAAACATAGGCAGCACATTTAGAAAATAAGAGTGTCATCTTAAAAACGAAAAGAAAGTCACCTGAATAAGTACATGTTTGAAGTAGCACATCTGTTCCCATCGATGTTTGGTAATTCTTACACTTCACGTGTAAACAAAACAGAAGATTCAAAAAATGGTGAAAAGCATGAGCACAAGGCAAACACCATAAAGACTCTAATTCATCTCTCCCTCCCTTCCATGTTAAAACTGACACTAATTTTATTGTGCACAGAGCCTTCTTTCACTACTCCCTAGTGGCAATGACATATAAATGTCATGAAGTTGGTATTCTTGGAAACATAAAATCCACCAGCTATTGCAGGCAGACTTAAAAAGAACAATTTCCTTAAAATAATCATCCTCATAATGACTTGTACAAATGGAAAGTTTTGATACCGCATTAAAAATATTTGACTTGCCCTTCTAAGTAGTGAGTAATGCATGCACAGTTAACTACCCACAGACATCTATGAGAGAAGAGAATGATTCATCAAGTACTGGTCTACAAACTCAAAGCTGGGATTCTTTACCCAGGTCTATCAGACCAGTATCTCCAGCCCTCAATCCATTGCCTGCTTTAATGCAGGTATTCATGGTTTCATACCTGAGAAGCCACATCAAGGAAAAATGAAATGAGCACCACTGACTTCTTCAAGAGCAGACACAGAAGTGCTGAAACTCATGGCTTACTGAGAGACCAACTGGGACATGTCAGTCATTACACTTTAGCTGGTGGAAAGAACTCTAGACTGTTCCAGCTTCTGGAAAATGCTGGGAGGGTGGCTACAATAGCTGGGACAGGCTTGTCTGCCAAAGCTTCTTCAGTGGCTCAAACAACTGGGACAGATTTATCTGCCAGAGGTTCTTTGGTGGACTCACTATGGCACTCACAAAGCAAAAGCATTGCTATGTTCTACACACTGAATTAGGTCCAACCTAACATCATCAATTATAGAAACAGACTGCTTATGAAATCCTACAGGAGTAGGGGTTTTGTCAGTATCTTGTCTGAATCTTCAATAGCTTGGGTGAATGATTTTCTGCAGGCTGACTGTTCTCAATTTCAACAACAAAAGTTAAAAGCAAAAAGATTTTTAGCTTGGTGTCAGTGAATGACCATGGTCAACAATATAGAACTGTTACATTTCTTAACTTGTGAATGCTTTCATGCCATAGAAACATCAGATAAAAAATATTGTGCATATAGTTTGTCCTAGGAAAAGAAGAATCCAGGTTCCACATCCTGAAAAGCAGGTAAATACAGTATTAAAGCTATTACAGTTTTTCAGCTTCTCTTCAGCTGTCACAAAAAAATACTTATAAAATTCTCTTTGATCTTTTAGTTGTGCTTTACTTAAGCAAACAGAAAGCACAGAAAAATTCTATGAAATCAAGATTTCCATTTAAAATATCAAAGGACAAATACAAATTAAGAAGGATAGCTGGGAAACTGCTACAGACTATTAATCATTTAAGATTACTTCATTAAGCTCTGTCTTTGTCTTCTCAAATCTTAAGCCACTCACCCTTCAGCCATAGGGTAAGGAACACTGAATTATAGTGCAAGCAGAGGTTAATTCTTCTGTTTCCTAGTAAAGACCTCCTATGGGAGCAAGTACACATCTCAAACAAAACCATAAAATTGGTGAAGCAATAATCGTAACCAGCTATTCCTCCATAGCTCTAGTTTCATCACGTACACATATTCCAGTCGAATCTTTACAAACTATGCCAACAAGACATGATTTCCCCCTCTTTCCCCAGGAAAATTGTGCAAGGATAACTGTACACGTGTCCACGAAATAGAGGATGTCATTTTATTGGAGGTCCACAGGTAATTGTATCACATTAGGGAATGGAAGAATCTTGTGGTATGGCACAACACAATACCTCACTTAAACACTTAAACAGAAGGTTAAATGATATGCAACATGATCAAATCAGTAATTCATCATTTCTAGGCACCACTGATTAATTTAAAATAAAATGTCATAAATTGAAAAAATATAGTCCATTAATTTGTTTGTTGTACTGTCTTTAAATCAAACAGCACTTTCAAAGTCACAAATAAAAAAGCAGCACTTTCTCTTAATACCAACACCACTGTAACACATACTGTAGCGTGGCATGCAAATCCACATCTGCAGTCTTTTGTTTTGTTTTGTATTAACAGATGGAATGGTAATTTTCTATCTCAAATATTGGTAGCATAACATGTAAGTGCAGATCATTCTGGCCACAGGTGTGGTAAGCCGTAACAAGTGTGTATTACAAGAGCATAGAATACAGAGCATGACACTTACATCCAAGAACCTCTCTCTTTTGTACTGTACATGGTGTTTGTTACAGGCTGATTTCCAACTCGCTGTACCCAAGCTTCAGGAAACAAGGTTATTGACCTTTTCTGGTTTTATTTAAAAATAAAATGCAGTCACCATCAAAGCACAACCATTAACAACCTGGTCAAAAAAATGCCATAGCTCCATTGAAAAAAATAACTTGTCTTTTTAGTAGACTCCATGATGCGATAAAATTTCCATTACAGGCATGTTACGAAGCCTTACAGTGGTACTGCAGTGTCAATCCTGTTAAGTATGGATTTGTATAGACACCAGGAAATGGTGTGATGTCCAAAAAAGCTGTTCAAACCGAGCTAAGCTTCACGAGACCACGCACTGAGTCTTCATGCAATGAGTCCTGGCTGGCTAGACTCAGAACGTGCATTGTATGGCTGTGTGTAATAGGACTTCCACTTGGCAGCATCCCAGGGGGTGATGGAGCTTCTTCAGGAGTGAGAAACTGATGGCCTTCGTGCTCCTCTTTTAATGGTATGATGTCTGTCAAACCTGAATCTGATGTGAGATTTGGCATAGAAGATGGTGGTGTCGGTTGCCCTAGAGTTAGACTTGCACAAGGCCCACTGATAGAAGTCTTTCCTGGTAAAGGGAGCTCTTCACTAGTTATGCTTGGCTCACTCTGTAGGAGGGGGGTGGCAGCAGCCTGCAAAACGAATTTAGTGCTCTGAATGCACTGATCTTGGTCACACTGTAGAATGGAAGGGTGTCAAAAATCATATAAGGCAAACAAAACAGAGAAAAAAAAGGGAGAATATGGATAAAAAGGTATGGAAAAGAATGGGATGTGAAGAGAGAAAAAGAAAGGTATTAGTAACATTCCATGGTTAGCCACCCAAAAATCCCAATACATGCTGCCCAGGAAAAAAAAAGAAAGGCATGCATAACTGAGCCAATGCTTTGGACTATTATCAAACCAAATTAGGATAAAGATTTACAGTGTTCCTTTAAGGGTTCCTTAAAAAACACTAGGCAATTGTTTTCTTTAAACTGGTCTTCACATGTTCAGAATTAACCTACCACAGAAATTTTTCAGAACAAGAATTCTTTTGACACAGATGATCTTGTAAAGATACAGTTAGTAATAAAGCCTCCATGAGTAAAAATTTTTTCCCCTCACAACTTAATACATTATATATACATTCTAGAGAATGTCCTACACTATACTCCATATTCTAGAGGATGTGTAGAAACCAGGCAGCACTGCAGATGCATCGAGATCAACCTTAATGATTTTTAGGCTGTTTCTTGATTAATCCTGACAATGTGACAAATCAAGGTACAAACCGCAAGTTTTCTGGCAAGCACTGTCTCAATAACAAACCAAATTCAGCATTATATAAACCAAATTAAGCTTAGTCAGTGTTACCAGAAATGGTTTTTTTTTTTTTCTACCCCGTTCCTAAGATCTGTTTAATACAAAATTGCAACTCATTCCTTGAGATGACAAGACAGGTATGTGTTTCAGTAGTGTCCAGCTAGCTAAATAGGTAGTATACCCACTGCCAAATTAAGTTTCTTTACCATGAATTGGCATGATTTTTAAGAGCTTCTAAGGAAAAAATTCTTAATTCATAGCCTGATCAGTTATAACATTGCAGTTTTCAAAAATCTTGTTAGATTCATTTGCCATACTACTGTTCTGTTGGGTAAGAAAAACACTAAAATCAGTAAATACAGCTACAAATGCAATAAAGGACATTTGGAGGCAAGCAAGGAGAATAAAAGATATATCCAGAGGTAAGACATGCCTATGCACTGTTGTTATTTCAAGTATTCTGTTAAAGCAATATGTTCTGCTCTATGCCTGACTTTTTAGATTTGTATCAAATTACTATGTATTACAAATCCATCATCTGTTCAGATATTCCTGATCATAACCATTGTTACTAACATTATAGCAATTTCCTAAAATGCCCATTTGAGTTTAATAAGCCACTGCGACATACTCTCTGAAAACTCATGGGAAGACTTTTGCCTCCTTTACTGTATGATGAAAACCAAGACCAACAATGCTTCCTCTGATACTTTCGCGTTCTCCAATTCACCACTGAATAGCTTAATGATGGATGCACACGCCTTACATTCAGCAATTGTGCAAGCAGACTACTTGGTCATGATAGGCAGTGTTTAAAACATGTCTAAGTGGTTCAGGACTCCCAGACCAATTATTTTTTGACAGGCAGAAGCTCAATCCTTACTCAGTTACATATTTCCAAGACTTCTGCTTTCAGAAAGATAAACGGACTGACCTCCTGTTACATAAATTGAGTTCATATAAATTGCAAGCAATCTTCCCCCCACAAAATGATGAACAGTCCCAGCCAAACAATTGAACTAGTTCCCTATCATTTCAGAGGGATTACTCACAGGCTTAAAGCCATAACCTTGCTTAAGTACCTTACTAAGAAGAAAACTGTCAGCATCTTCTGAAGTTGAGCTTTCAATTAGTAATTCAGTGTGAATAACTCATTCTTGATTAATATCCTGTTATTGACGCCTGCTTATTTAAATTAGAACTTCAACCAACCTTATTATGCAGACCTTAAAAATATGTTAACTGAATTTTCATACTTCAAGAAGACCAACAAAACCTATTTTTTCTGAAAGGCAGTAGCCAAAGAATAAATTAAATAACAAAAGAATGCTTATAACCACTGGGGTACACTGAAAACAAATAATGTTAGCAGCTGACTTACTGCTTTAGTGAACCTTCAGCTCTGATCTTCAAAAGGAAATCATTAATGTGTTCCAGGCAATACAAGTACACAGCTTTATATTAGCTGAAGATAATTTACTTGAACTCATTGTATAGCCTGAATTAATTTTCTTCTTACAGAACTCTACTGCATTTCAATTAAATCAATATCAGAAAGATAAAGTAGCCTCATAAAGCTCCATTAAATAGTGTTATAAACTTCTTCAGGTGCTGTATATCTCTTCTTCATTTTCCATGCACTTTCACTTCCCTAAAGCCTCTCCTCTGATTTAGATAAATTTCAGGTTTTCTTTTTCTTGTCTGCTTAACAGGGATTGGCACAAAATCCTTAGGAAAATACAGGCTGTAAAGAGCTTTCAAAAGTGAACTAGTGCAGGGACTAAGCCAGAAAAAGTACATGTGTTCTATGAGGCTCTCAGAAACCGTCTGATAAAAACAGCACATAATACACAGGTAGACTATTCTTAAGTTTAAAAAGCCAACACATTTCCTTTCCAACAAGGAAATCAGATTTGTTTATAGGGTTGGCATGGTGGTTTTTCCTCGATTCTATTATTTCACTCTTGACTGAATGAAATTTAGGGCAGGAAGTCTTAGCTGCTACTAATCACATGAATTATCCAACACCAGAATTTAAAATGAAACAAAAAAGCCTATGATTGTAACAAAAAGGAAGCTAAGCATTGAAATCTAAGTAACTAAAAATCTACTGTAAAAATTATTCCACCAGTATCTTCTTATTTCAAATATCCTGATTTTTTCACTTAAAATTTCCACTGTTTCAGTGAAGCAGCAGATTCTGAAAGTAAGACAAGTTTCAGTATGTTCTACAAGTACAAAGTTCAACTAAATATATGCACAGAAATTTTTAGATAGCTATTTATTTCCACATAAAAAGGCACAAATTAAAGCAAATTGAACAACACCTAGAATTCTGTGTTTATTTCACAAGTAATAAATACAAACTAAGGAAAAATATTTTTCTTTTCTGAAGAAAATATGTTTTTTCTAAGCTACACAGAAAATACATTATAACATTGTTGTACATAGCAATATATTTTTCACACTTCTAAATGTGACTATTTTGAAATAATCAAAATTTTTTACTTTAAATATTAAATAAACTTAGTTAAAAATTTCCTAAATGCTAGTAACATTCAAGAATTGTCGCAGTTCTCAGAAGGTGGAGAAAAGCAGGTTGAATAGTCTCAATCTCTGAATAAAGTACAAACAACACAGAGTTCAGAGGAGGCTTACAGTGCTATGAAGTTACAGGATGGATGCTGAAATACCAAGTTCTGGATACAGCAAATGGGTAAAGAGTGCAGGGACAGAGCTGTGTAACTGTTCCCAACAGGTGTAGGATTTCACAATCAAAATCAATGTATTGTGGATATTGTGCAACAACTGAACCACAAACCCCACCAAGTCAATGGCTCCACTATCAAATAGCACAGTGCGTGAGGAGCAGATCTATGAAGGGAAACACTTCTGAAGCCAAATGGGAAACTACACTTGGCCCAGAGATTTTTCTTCAGATTGGACACTTTGTTTTTATGGACTCAAAGTCTATGAATGCTTAGAGCAACTTGGGTGCATTCCACAGGGGTATCTCCTAAAATAAATCTAGTTCACGTGCTCTGACATTGCTCTGAGATATGAATAAAAATGCAGTAAACATGCACTGCCGAAAGAATTGCTCCTAAAACATATCTCAACCCAAAGCGAAATGCCGAAAGTCATCTACTTGCATGGGCCTGTAACCCATAACTTTTAACTGTGAAATAAAATGCATTAATGAAAAACCTCTATCAACTTTGACTGTAGTAATGTTGACTTGGTAAGAGCCCTGAGTTCTGTTTTGGGCATCTGGGAAGTACATCAGTAAATGTGCAAGGACACACACTCGCGAAACTCCCAGCAAAATGGGACTGCGGCCCTTGCCGATCCTGTTACTGTCATGACAGAAATACTCCTAATAATGAAAATATGAAAAGCAAAGGAAAAAGTATGCTAGGATGGTCAGAGTTAACGTTTCCTGGGTCAGCTGGATCTATTTCTAGATCAGTAACAGAAATATTTAAGTGAACATGTGGGAGAGGACTTTCCTGCACTTATCACTGGTAATAAATGTTGTGCATGCACTACAGTTCCTACAATTTTCAGTAGTACATATATGTAAGAAAACACTTTAAAGAATTTGCATCCAGGAAAGGAAATGGAGAATTAGAAACAAGAGAATCTGGTACACAAGGAACTACCTATACACTGAAGAAGAGATGTCTAGGAATGAAGGAATACAAAAAAATTTCTTAAAAACAAGGAAATAAACCTGTCCTGACACAGAGTCAGATAGAAGCAAAGTCCATCACTTTATAAGGCATTAGAGAATTCCTAGAGACATCATAGTAAATATAAACCAAACTAATTCCTCTAAAAAACTTCATGGATTGAGATAAGATTCTGTGTTTTCTCTTAATGGACTACACTGAAGAATAAAATACCCTATATCAAACCCCAAGAATCAACTCCAGCTTTTACGAGAAAATTAAGTACTACAGTAGTGCAGACCCAAGTAGTGGTAACTAGTGGGTTTATGGTGAAGTAAGAACTTTTTTCAGAACACAAAGCAAAAAAAACTTTAAAATGAAAGAGAAGGAATAAATTACAGAGAAAATTATTATTTCATAGCGGGTGAGATACTGTGCTTCATAAAAAAAAAAAATCCTTAAGAATAAGGAAAACAGTTGGGCAATCAAACTAATGATGAGCTCATAAAAATAACCAGCAATAAAATGCAACAGGGAAATACTTTGGAAATAACGAGATCTACAGATTATGATCTCCAAGTGACCATGCTTTTCATGTGGATAAGGATATTAAGAAGTTGGCTAATGAACTTACCAGACTAATTACAAATTATATTGGAAAAGAAATTAAAAATCACCAGGAATGCACCGGGAAAATAATTGTATGTGCTTCCAGCCTTCATGGAAGTAAATAAGATCCACCTTTTAGTAAAACAAGGTAGATACTACAAAGAAAACATGAGAAAAACCTCTTCTACAAAGATCTGGAAAAAACCCAAATACACAGTATGGGTTTATCAAGCACTGAATACAGAACAACTCTGACTTTCTGAGATTGTTACTAACTGGGTCACTACCACGAGTAGGGTAGATCCTGTATGAAATATTCAAAGTCTCGGAGGCAAACTTACCACAACAGCTGTTAAATACAAAGAGTGCCCCACAAATGGTATCCTGAATAAGAGATAATGTATTGCACTGGAAAGCAGCATTAGCAACTTTACACTAAGCCTGATACTTATTTTGAACTTAATTGCAAAAATGAGGCTATGCTAAAAGATTTATTAATATAAATGAAAACAAAATACTATACTAAGCAACCCACAGAGATTTAATGAGGGACAAGAGACTCACTGGGTGAAGCACAAGAACTCTATTTAGAAAGCCACAAATCACTGAGTCCCACAAGGAGCTGCTAAGGGAGCTGGGGTTGTTTAGCCTGGAGAAGATGAGGCTCAGAAAAGACCTCATCGCTCTCTACAGCTCCCTGAAAGGAAGGTGTAGCCAGGTGAGGGTAGAGCTCTTCTCCCAGGCAAGCAGATATAGGACAAGAGGACACTGTCTCAAGCTGCGCCAGGGGAGGTTTAGGTTGGAGATCCAGAAGAGGCTCTTCACAGAAGGGGTGACTGGGCATTGCAATGGGCTGCCCAGGGAGGCTGGTGGAGTCACCATCCCTGGAGGTATTTAAGAAAAGGCTGGATGTGGCACTCAGTGCCATGGTCTAGTTGACAAGGTGGTGTTTGGTCACAGGTTGGACTTGATCTCAAGGGTCTTTTCCAATGTAGCTGATTCTGTAGAAGATTTGAGGGAAGAAAAGGATTTAAAGAAGGAAGGAATAAGAGAAGACAAGTGTGAAAGAATATGCTCATTAAAGTCTTTATTTTATATCAATGGTGAGGAGAGACATTTTAGCACACTATGTGGATTAAGCAGGGTAACATCGAGACATGAAGACCTGATGCAATGCATTCCAGAATAAAATCAAGAGAGACACACCACAAAGGTGTGCTGAAATACACTTCAGACTTCTAGTAATTTATTTCTTGTAATCAAAAGCATTAAGCTTGCTACAGTAGTATTAATATCTCTGATGATATATAAATGGCCAAGCTTTTGTCATTTGAAAAGTACTATGGTCTATGGCTAGGATCTACATACGCTCCTTAAAGTCACGGAATTTCACTTTGACCTTATCTGAAATCGTAATAATACTGGCTGCAGTACCAGATACATCCCCTTCAACAGGGAAGGGAAAATAGTGTTAGAGAGACTGGTAAACAAAGAAGGTCTTTAACAGTTTGCAACAAAACTCAAGGGAGAAATTTTAATGCTGATAGTCAGCAGCCATTAAAAACCAACTGGTCTTGGATACAGACCAAGAGAAAAGAGGCCATGAGAAAAATGGCATTACAGTCTTAAAAGATATTCCTCCAAACCAAACAAGACATACTACATTTTTCAAGCTTTTTCTAAGAGGTCATTTTCAGAAGTGAAATTTGCACATTTCCTAGTGACTCTCACAACTCTTAAAGACCCCAGGTTTTTCCCAGCTCATGTGGTGTGGTGTTCTAGGATATAAGATGAAATCTTTGAAGAATTTGTGCAATTAGAGGTATTACACTCTAAAATCATAACAGCTACCTGTTTGACTTAAATCAATACTGTACCAGATTTCTCCATTTCCAGAGACATACTTAGTCAATTTTATACCACACTGGCAAAGATTTTTCTCATTAATATCTAGGAATAATGATAGTGTCTAAATTCTTGCAATGATAAGGCAATTTAATGCCATGGACACATTGTGGGTTATGATCCTCACAAACAAGAAACCTTGACAGAGTCAGAAAGTTTGGGTAATCCCTGAAAGACCTCAGCCCATTTCTAATGTTTGCCTTCTCTCTTTTTTTTTTTCCAAACCCCCTTTTCTCCCTTCAGAGTTACAGTATTTTGAGTAAAATTTACATAGAGCATTACCTTGTTCTGCTCAACTGCACCTCAGAAGATTCAGACTTAATACCGTGTCTAATATATTTTCTTATTAAGGAGACTAATAAATCTATTTAATCCTCAAAACATTAAGTAAAACCAGCTTAGGAACTACAGCAAAATTTTTATATGAATTTATCAGTGACACTAATCTGTCTGGGAAAAGTGAGTCTTTTCTTCTTTTGTTCAAAAGAAAGTCTGAATTATGACAGAAGGCCTTGTGGCTTCCTCTTTTTTGGCAGAGGGAGGGTATCCATAACTCATGACTTCTCTGACAAAGTCTTAGAACTCCATACTATGAAGATATGTGGACAACAATTCAGAAATGGGCACATATGCAATTTGGTTGCTTTCAGAAAAAGATCTCTTTACAGTTATTCTCTTCTTCTTGGCACTGGTAATCCTATCTTCAATTATGATAGCCAATGCTACCAGCAAAAAACCAAAGTAAATACTATTAGCACAGTTTCAAAGATGTTTAAAAAGCTTTTGTTGTAACAATTCCAGTTGCCATTTTTTGTTCATTTAAAGTTCAGAGTCCTCCTGCTTTCTTCAAAATACTTCTCCCCTAGAAACTCCTCTTTGTTCATCTTTGCTTTTTAAAACACATTAGACTATGCAAAACCGCAGTGTACAAGCAAAGAAGGAAACAGAGTACGAAGAAAATGTCACACAAAATAGCAATTAGCTGGAAAATGACGAACCAGAGCAAGTCCACGATACTTGAATATTCCAGTTCAAAACACAGTAGGTGTCAACAGCAAAAGTCAAAATGCCAGTATATTCAATAAATCAACAGCGTAGAAAAGCCTCTTTTTTTTTTTTAAGAATCCATGAGCAATAACTATTACACTGTGTGCAACGTACATTCAAAAGAGCCTTGGATTTTGTTTTTTTTTTTCTTTACTGTTATTAAACAACTCATTCCACCCAGTGTGTCAGCTGTATCCAGTTAGTTATTACTTGATTAGTTCACATGAAAGTGGAGAAGAAAAACATTCACAGGAATCTTGATGAACAACACTATGGGATGATTCCTACCATGTTGCTCTGAGATTGTGTGGCCCCATACATGGTAATTCCATTTGATGGTCCTGCTAATTGCGGTGTATCTGGCTGTATAAATCCTCTTCTGTCAATTAAGCTACAGAATAATCACAATCAAGGAAAAGTATTAGAGACATTGCTGATCAATAACTATGTCCTCTCAAAAAGAAAGAAAAACTTTCTATCATAACAACAGACCTTAATACCTCACCAATACCTTCTGATGTCCCCTTCCAGTCAACTGAAGTACTAGACTTCATTTTCTACTCATCAGTAAAGTACTTGCTCCTTGTGATCCTGCCTGTCATACAATCATATGCACTGCTACTTTTTTTGATTTTTATCAGAGACAATAGACTTAGAAGCTTACCAGCAGATACCACAAAACCAAAGAATTTTAAACCACAGGTGAAAAAACAAATTACGAAACTTACTAGGGCACTTTGATTCAGCACCTCTTTTAAAGGTTCTTTTTTTTACCAGCTTTCACATCTAAACTGAAACTACTTAATCACAAAATTTAGCAAGAATGAAGAATTCATACTTCTTTCTGACAGACAACTTAACTTGTTAGGTGTTTCATGACAGCTACTTAACACTGCTTATAGTGCTCCACTGTGCTTACTGAAGTGATGCACTCATAAAATCTCTTATTTCTAAGAAAATGCTTTGTGGAGAAATTACTAAATGTAAGTAAAAATCTGCATAAGATTATCAACAAATTGAATTGAATGAAATAATCCAACCTAGTTAAAGATTAAAGATGCTTAAAGAAGTTATATGATTTGTTGTATCAGAATACTGGTTAGACCTATGCTGACAGCCATTGATCAAATTAAGATTTGAAAGTAACTGTTGAGGACATGTAAAATACATTCTGAATTTGCTAGCACAGGTTTAAAAATGATAAATGATCTTTAACAGAAGTGAAAAAAGTTTTGATTATTTACAGATCCTCTCTTCATCTGCATTCCACACTCAAAGGCACTTGAAAATTTTGAATTTTAAGCTGAAATTGCTGGTAAGCCACTTTTCCAGAATTTAAGGAAAAAAAAATTTAGTGACTTGGGACACAGCTGAGATTAAAAGTAAAAGAAGCAAGCTTCTAATTTACATGTTACAGTCAATAAGTTTTTCCCCTTGATCACAAAGTATCTCCCTGCAGAACCTCTATATATATGTCAGTGTCCAAATAAGTAATGTTGCTTCATGGAATTTAAGAAAAAATGCACAAACTCTGCTAAAACACAGGAGCCTATGTCAGTCTGGTCCACTCGTGTGTTGCTATTTGCCTAGTACCCTATTTCATATACTGAGAAACATGACGTAGTTTTAATAAAGATTTCCATTTGGAACCAAAAGAACTTGGAAGCATGCCATTGAGCTTTTGTGTCACATACTTTAATCAAAAGCAAAGTGGCAGAATTAAAAGGTTGGCTTCAGGCAACATCCATACAGAGAAGGAAGCAGAGACAGGGCTATTCACTGTGACCAGGGGCAACTCAGTATGTGGAAATCTCTATTCTGTTGTTTCCTCTTTAGGAAATGATGTCAGTCTCCCCTGTTGAACTTTGACTGCTCGTAGAAGAACCACCTCTGACATTGCTGACAGAAAATCCAGAAATCCCACTCCAATTAAACACCTGAGCCACTGGACCATAAAGTCATTTCCCTTCTTTCTTCTTGATGGTTCAGATTCATAACTATGCAATTCCAGGCAAAGCAAAACATACCAACCAATGAGAAGGCCATAAAATTATCTGCAAGTTGTCTGCCCCTCTCTACAGTGAAACTGGGCCTCTACTGTGTATGTAGTACATGAACTGTCTAATCACTGAGCATAAGAATAAGAAAAGAATTAAATTTTTCCAGTTGCCAGTGTTATTTCTCTAGTCTCAGCTCTGTACTACATTTTCTCCAACCTTAAATATACAAATATTTCAGATTTCCAAAGGTGAAAATGTATTCAGCAAAACTTAATCCACTATGCATTATTTGGAATTGCTTTGCTGGAAGACCACCAAAATAAGTTTAATGTATATAGGTTAACAGTATTAAATAAAAAATAAAAAAATAGACTGTCTATTAAATAAAACTTTTCAGAGTGAAAAGACAAAAATCAACAATTATCAAGCTAGTTGTAGATTTAAGGTTCAACTCATGTCACATTTGTTAGATATGTAGAAGTTTCATAAACTTCCAGGTTGACCTTCATGTAACAGATAACTACCAGAAATCTTTTATTGCTATAAGCTATTAACTTCAGTGGTGAAAGTTGAAACAACAAACAAGCTTGTTTTCATTTCAGACATAATTTTACAGGATTTTATCGCTAACTTCAGTTTAACCACAATTTACCAACTTATCTCTTTACCACTAAAGAAAAACTTAAAGCTTCTAATGGATACTAATCCAAAGCTTTCATTTTGTTGAGTAAACTCAAAGAATCAAAAATAATAATTTTTTCATCAATAATCACATGGCTTCATTTATGCTAACAATACTTCTGATATTCTTACCTTGGAGAGAGGGGCCCACAGAGTGCAGCACAGCAATTAGTAAAGATGTTGCCGTAACTGTAGGGATTATAGTTTTCTTTACCTCTTTTATTTGACCATGACCCTTTAATCTGAAGAGATATGAACAACAGGCATCACATGTAATACAATACAGAAAATGGCTGTGAGAAATTAAGGTTGCAATATGCTACTTGCAGAAGAGACTACAGAAAACCCATAATGACACTTTCTGAACAACTTAAGAGTTTTGGGCTATTATGAAGGCTGGACCCTACGAGCGCATGCTTGACCTCCACAGATGTAGACAACCCACAATCTGAAGGGATCAATATACTCAAAGCAGGAATTTCAGCATCTAAACATAATGGTCTAAGTTCAATTTTACAAATATTATAGCATGTTTTACAGAAGAGGCTCAGTTGCAACATACTATTAAAGTCAGCAATAGAGCACTTCTTTTCCGTACTCCTGGGTAAGTTTTCAAGCTGCGTACCATCACACAACATTATCTTCCCTAAAGTTCACAAATGGCTCTAAAATATTGTACAGCAAATGCAGCCATTGCTATCTTTTACTGCATATTACATCTTCCCTCAGCTAGTTTGCTTTTCTGTTTGTGAGATACTAGAGAGCCTGAGTAAAATGTCTTGCTGTATTCAATTGGGAATTTATGTTTTAAATTAAATTACTGAACAGGTTACTTGATATTCAGACATGTTCCACTGCTGCAGTTCCCTATCTATCTTATAACAATCCAAAAGAGACATTTATTTGAGAGAAGTGGGTGGAAGCACTCTAAGTCCATATAAAGACAATCTTGGCATAAACCATGGAATAACTGAGTATCTCATCTGTTTTATTAACAAGGCAGATTTCTTTTAAGTCAGGCTACTTGCCCTGATACTTGATGCTGAGGCACAGTTGATTTTGACCCTGCTTGGGAAGTGTTTTTCTGGTTGATTGATATTTAGTGTAAAATTTATAATTTTAACTGTGACCTTAAACAAAAATAAAACATATCTGACAATACTAAAGATGCTACTTTTATATCTGCCAGATACCTGTGAAAAAAGTACAATAGGAAATTACAATAAAATAACTTGAAGCTTGCAGTGGTTTGTCAGATCATTTATTAAATTTCCAAAAGCTTTCTATACCATTAGTTGCCTAGCTAATTTTATTTTCTCCATTCATTTTGCATTTCTCCTTTTGGTTAGGGAAGGACACATGAGGACTCCACACACAGTTAAGCATAATTCCACATGAAAACAAAGGAATCCTATATGCAAAATAAACTGTAGAAATGAGAAAGTTGACCTTTAAATTAATGATATACTTCTTGCCAGAGGTTTTCCACTTCAGAACAGCAAAAAAGTTTCAGAGGTAAGATAAAATAAAGGATGAAATTTTTGTTTAGAGAATGCAATACACTTTTCAAGTTTTACAGTAAGCAATTTTTGAGTCAAAGAATATTTATCATTCCCAATGAAAATGAGATATTGAAAAATATTTATTAATTTCCTACTGTATAAAATACACTTGTTTGTTTGTCTCCTCTCTCCTGTATTTTCCTATTTCAAGATAGAGATCCTATATGTATAAACCATAATGGACATACTAGGTACATAATGAGCACATCTTCAAGCCACAACAAATATAGTCAAAAACATTTCATCTGATCTTTTGAATCAAGTATGATCATATTACTTTCCTTCTTTCCTACTGAGGTACTCACAAAATTATGCAGACAGGTCTGTCTTGAGAAAAACCTCCTCATTACTATTTAGAAATGCATATGTCAAAATATACTACAAACTTACATCTTCATTTGTTGTTTGATTGGAGCTGATCAAATACGTATGAAAACCTGAGAGGCCAACAATGGACCATACTGAGAAAAAACACACCACAGCTTCCAGCACGGTAATTGAAAGTCAAGGAAATATATGCAAATGGGAAAAAACCATCCAATAACAAGTAGTTAAAATCACAAAATTCAGAGTAGCCCACAAGTCCTTTGAGATCTCTGGGGTACTTCAAAGGCGTCAGCAAAAAATAAACTCAAAAGCAGACCTATTGTCAGTAGGCTTTATTGTACAGACCACTGAATAGCATCTACACCAGCAAATATTTAAGGTTTTGTAGATTGAAAAAGGCTAAAAACTACTGGTGAGTTCTGATCTTACTTGTTCAAATTTAAATTTTCATAGTTATCTTGTAAAAGTCATCACACTTGCATTCAGACAGGTCTATTGATAAGTAACAGTAAATAACAGCTCTGATGGGGTGAGGGGAAGACCAAACACAAGAGAGGTAACCCAAGGCTAGCTGAATACCAAAAACGAACAGAGATGTTTTTACAAATATTTACTCCACAACGTAAGCTGGATCTCAGTCTTATGTTCTAAATGCCAGACTCTGCTTTATTATGTTAATGAAGTTAAGATGTTGACAGGCATTCCAACACTAGCATAAAGTGCACTAGTCCAAATAAAACCCACATGCTCTCTCAAGTCCCTCTAATAACTGGATATATTCTACTTTACAACTGTGGGGTACCTGATCAACTCAGACTTGGCAAATCTTAACTGCTTAACTGCTGTTAAGCCTGTAAGTGTAATAGTTGGGGTGGGGTTGAATATTCAAAATTCAGCAGTGTTTGCCCAAAACTTATCTTAAAGAGGAAGACTATGAAATCCCAACTCACAGTGTGGCTATTAGAATACTCGCTGAGCAATTACAAGTAGATTTTTAATGCAGGCATCAGCCCGAATTGAGCAAATCAGAAAAAATGGCAGAAAACTTCTATCCCCACACAAGTGAGAGCAGCAGCAGAACAAACTTCATTTGGTACAGCCACAAGCAACTCTGCTGGCATCTGCCTTGCTCAGACACAGCACCACCCCTGCCAAACACTGCCAGGAGCGCGTGTCAGCACCGTCGGTATGAGGTGCAATGCACAGGGCTGCGCACCCCAGATACATGGATGGGAGCTCACAGGGTGCTCTCACGTGTGACTCACAGGGAGCAGCACAGGGACACGTCCAGCAGGAGCACCCTCACCTCCAGGGGAGCAGCAAAGCTGTGCACATGCATGGGTTGGTATACTAGGAAAATCAGTCAGCACTCAACATTGCATACTCACTATAGTTTACATAATTCCTTTAACTCTAAAGGAGTCATTGTCTCAGAAATAAGACAATAAAGTTGCTTCTAAACTTTTGTATAGCTGAACATAAAGAAGAACTTTCCGAATTTTCTATTAGAAGGCTTCCTTCGATAGCTTTTATTTATTTACTTACATGAAATAGCCATGGACTAAAAATATATCTGCTTTGAGAATGCTATTGTCTACAACACTTCAATAATTTGGGGGTTGTTTTTTTGGGGAGATAACACAAATCAACAGAACAAAGGGCTCTGGTTCCAAGAAAAATACATAAAGTTTATCACTAGGAGCAAAATTATGAGAAAAGAACAGGATAAAAATAATCTGTATATTAACCATACCAACCTTTGGTGAAGGCAGTTTCCAAGACAACGTCAACTCAAAATTTTCCAGAACAAGGAAAAAAAACCACAACCATCCTTATCACTGAACCTATCAATAGAAGAGAAATAGGACACACAGACACACAGCCTGGAAATGGCATGGACGGCCATAAATTTTTGCAATAAAAAATCCCAATATTAGTTAAAAGTGAAGAGTTTTGTGTTGCAGGGCTGCTCATCCCTAATGAACTGGGAGATACGTGAAGTGTCTGTATAATTTTCCCTAGAATCCACTTCAATCAGAGTGGTTTAAAGCCAGAAAAGAGCTATTTGCATTCTGAGCAAATCTGCTCCAAAAGCAGCAGGATGACCAAAGTGCACTGCTGAGCAGCAGGCTCACTACTCTCTGTCTCTCATTTCCTCCTCAGGCTGTGTGAAGTCAAAGCAACACAAGACAGGAACTCTGATTCTGACTCTGCCACAGCCACAGCTAAACCAAGGAGAGTACAAGGGATAATAGATAAGGAAGTTGACTGTTGGCAGAGGGTTCCAAAACGTGTCAAAGAAGGAAACAGCCCAAAACATCACGCAGAATACAAACTGGGCTTTGAGAGAGTAGAAATAGTAAGGAAGGCTGCAGATGAGCAGGGTTGGGTAGAATCTACACACCAGGAGGAAGATTTATCAGGTTAGAAAAGAAGAACCTTAGAGGGAAAAGGGCTCCCTGCAGCCTGAATATATCACTAACAGGATGTTCCTCACCACAACTACACTCAAGAGAGTACTGAAAAGTGAGTTTCTCCCTCCACACAGTAATTCCTATGGAAAAAAACCACAAAAGGTAATTCCTTTCAGTTCAAGACCTCTATCAGTTCCCCACAGGAAGGGACATTTTTCAGTTCCCCACACCATGATCCAAAAAGAACTTGAGAACGGCAGAGGTAGTTTAAGTCAAATTAACAAGAATCCACTAATTCAGCCTGAGTCCATTAACTAAAAAAAAAACACACAAAAAAAGTATAACCTTCATCAATGAAGTATAACCTTCTAGCCTATTATGGTATAGTATCTTACTAGCATAATATAGTATAATTTTCCCTTAATATCTGACACAGGGTTGTTAGCAAAGACTGAAATGGCAATGTTCTCTGTGCCTGAATTGACTGTCGCCAAAGCAGCATTCCCTATACTATTTGGACAATTTAATTTTTTACTGTTATTAACTGTAAGCAAGCTTTTAAATTATCCAACATATCACTATCAAGCCAGGTATTTCTGTAAGATGTGCTACTGAGCCCTTTAAAGCAGCACATCTCTGAACACAAATTATGAATTATCAGGCCATTGTTCCTGTACAAAAATCCTCAAATGCATAAGCAATTACCTTTTGATTTAAGGACAACTGAAAGCTATTCTCAGTTTGAAAATAGTTTGAATTATCTTTTGTAAGAATTGACTGTAATTGTTTTAATTGGAAGTTATTGTGCTATTTAGAACCCTTTGTTTGTGCTTTTTAAAATTATTTGTGCAAAAAAATCTGAACATGGCTTTTTTTAAAAAGGGAGTTTACAGCTCAGTGATTCTACCAGATGAATACAAGCACACCAAAAAATGTATCTGCAGAATTTGACACTTGGGAAAATTACATGGGAAGAGGTCTCAATGCACAACTATGAATGACAGTTTTTTCTCCCTGCCTTCATGTAGAAAGACAAACGGTGTGAGGCACAATGGACAAATGGGAAAGAATTCTTTTTATAGTGTCTTTGTGAGAGGTGAAAACTGTTTTTTCAGACAGGAACCATTCAAAACATATACATAAGGAACGGGAAGCTTACTGTCTGTACAGAAACTAACCAGTAGTTTTGTCAGCTTCCCATTTTCTCATTATTTTAGCTGCTTTCCAATTCCATTCTCACTCACTAGAAAATATACAGAGCACTCCCATGAAGCGATAAAAAGTGCATGGAGCATTTACAGAACAGGACCACAGAATGGTTTGGGTTGGAAGGGACCTTAAAGGTAATACAGTTCCAACCCTCTGCCATGGGCAGGAACACCTTCCACTAGACCAGGTTGCTCAGAGCACCATCCAGCCTGGCCATGAACATTTCCAGAGATGGGGCATCGACCAAAACTCTGGGTAGCCTGTTCACATGTCTCACCACCCTCATTGTAGAAACTCTGTTATGGCAAATCTATACCTGCTCTCTTTCAGCTTAAAACATTGTTCTGTCACTACAGGCCCTGTTAAGAAGTCTCTGTTTTTCTTATGAGTCCTCTTCATATACTGACAGACCACAATGAGATCTCCCCAGAGCCTTGTCTTTTCCAGGCTGAACAACAGTAGTAGTCCCTGTGTAGGCAATTTACATACTGCTATGTAACTTAACACAAGTTGTTATTTGAAAATGACTTCTCTAAAAACATAAGAATAGTTTCAGAAATCTAATTCTTCACAGAAAGCATGTTGTTTTTGTTGTTCCAAAATCTACTTTTTCTCTCCTGAAAAGAATCAGCCATTTTGGATACCTTCAGCTATAAAAGCAGAACAATTCTTTAACACTTGTAGTGAAACCACAGCACACGTATAGTGCAAAATGTATTTATGAATTCCATCACAAAATGTGAAGCATTTTTCATGGACATGGAAAATACAGATCTTTGTCAAGAGTACTGCTTTGCAAAACATGAAGAATAAAAACCACTCCAGGCTGTAGCCTCTTTCCTACCGCCAACACGTGGCCAGAAATCCTATTGTGCAGGAAGTGATGAAGTCATTAACTGATAAAGTCTAAAAGCACACATTCAACAATAGCAAGAAAACAAGCAAAACCACATCTCAGATGCTATTTGCCAATATAATCTACAATATATTTCACTGAAAGGATATCTTGCAGGACTGTCCTTCAGAGCATTGAGAAACCCTGTTTGTTGAGAACCTGTAGAAATAGAACCCAAAATTACCAGCCAAGTAAGAAACTGGACTACAGGCTGTTTTCACTATAGTTAAAACAATTGATATTTGAAAATAACCAAATAACCATAGAATAGATTTACTAACGTGAATCTGAGAATATGTTGCTCAGCAACAACAGCATCAAAAAAGCCCTTGGGTAAGTTATCAGGTTTAGCATCTGCAGGGTATTTTCTCAGTCATACAAATTGATGCACACATACTTTCCCATGAACAAGATTTCTGACTACCCCAGTTCTTTTCAGACCTAATAGGGAAACAAAAAATTATAACCTCCTGTTTCATTTTGAAATACCATTTTTCAAAGTAACTTTCTGGCTTGGAAAATTTATTCTATAAACTCAAATTCTCAATTTTCCATCCTTTGTTTTGGAAGCAAAGCTTTCTTGATTATAATTCTGCTTCTACTTCACCTACATAGAAGATTTTTCTAATAGGTCACTGTTGCCTCTGGGCAAATATAAGACAATCTAGTAGCTGAAAAGAGCACAAAAGAAGCATGAGCCCATCAACTAGAAATGCAGAATCATGCAGAGTACAAAAGCACCTGGGTTCCATAAACACGAGATATTAATCAAAAAGGGTGATTTGACAATTTGCTGATTGCAACAAGTGAACTTGTTGTAGAAACTGACTTAATGTGACATAGCTATAGGCACACAGTTTGAACTGCACTGTATACCATAAATGATTTAAATGCATCCGGCTGGAAGTTTTCCCCACAACAAAAATTTTCCACTTAGCTAAATTCATCTGAAGATCTGTATGGAGAGAAGAATCTTGTCTTGATCAGAATGAAGAAATAAATATTATTCTCTAGACCTATCTGGCCAATTTTACTGCTTATCATTAAAAGTGAAGTTACTTACCTTGTATTTCTGAGCCTTTTCAGACTCTCGTAATTGGTTCTTAGTCTCAAGGTACAAGACTAATGGAACTTCCCCTGCCTTCTTACTATTTTTAGGATCCTTAATGGCAGTGGCAGCAGATAGGTGTGATTTCTATACTCTACTGCTCGTCACACCCTTCCAAGCAGTTCCCAAAACATCACAAGAGGAAGGCTGTTCATTGCAACAAACAGTTGAAATACTGATGCCTCAGAGATGAGTAACAGTGGAGACAGAAACTACTACTGGAAATGTGTTCAACTTGGTGAGACGGAAGAAAATCTTGCAAGACAATACCTTCAGTAACTGATTTACAAATTAGTTTTGTTATCTTCAATAATGTTATGTACATATATTCTGAAACCTAGAAAGAACAAATTTCCAATGTATGCCTCAGAAGGCCACAGAAAACAAAAAGATGTATCTTATATCTCATCACCACTTAGGCCCACCAAAATTTATAAAATGCCAGCTTGCAAGATGTATTATAAAAATATACAAATTTTAAAAATTTGTCTAAATCAAGAGGCATTATAATAAAATAATTTTACCAGGACTTATGTATGACTTTGAAATACTTTAAGAAGGTCATAGTGTAAGGTCTAAAAACCAAGACTTTCTTCAGCCACACTAACAAAAAGCAGTCAATGCCAAGTGCAAAGGTTCAGATTAAGTAACTGAGAATCCTGCTTAACAGTTAGAATCATTTAAAGAACTGCAGAGCTACAAAACAGAACACAAATTGTTGAGTGGTAACTGTTAAAAAGGTAGATAAGAAGACTTCTACAGGTGTGGTAAGCACAGAGAGAGTGGAGTGATAAGAAAACTTTATTTGTAAAGAACTCTCTTTTGGACACTTTCAAGACTATAGCAAACAAATTTGAAAGCTGGGTTTGAAGCTCCAGTGTATCAATTAAACATCAAGAAACTAATCACATTTCATATCTGCTCCCACTGCCTTTGAGGACTGACCAATCTTTAGAGCTTAAGGATGTTTTTCTCTATCTCATTCTAGGTAAATGAACCTCCATGACAAGAATATTTTGCAGCTGACAGGCAATTCAGCATTTAACATTTACTATATGTAATCTGTAACACCTACACAACACTTAAATGCTTCTCAACCACACAGAGGCACAATTCATTACACTCTTTGCCTACGTAAGAGTTAGGTATGGACACTGTAAATTTGAAATCCACTAGATAAACCTACTCGACATATAGAACATGAAATACTGACATTATATTGATAATTCATATACTGAAAACTAAAGAGAAAAGCACTGAAGTCCTTGTGAAATGAAGGTAGGTTAGTGTGAAAAATATCTTTAAAATAGTTGTCAGACTAGGAATGTTTTCAACCACTGAACTCTAGCAATGATTGTAGAAAAAACCCATGTGTCTTTCTTCTTAAATGTAAAAGGTGGGTATGTATATACTCATGTATGCCCAGATAAATAACAAGAACTTAAGTACTAACAGCAAATGCTCCTTTTCCAATAATTTTCCTTTTTTAAACAGTATGTACATCTTATCTGCTTTTTCCAACTGGTATTAGAAATGCTGTAGCTGGTAGTGAGAACAAGTTGTTCATTCAGACTCCCTCAAAATTAGGGATTGCAGTTCTAAGCTATGAGCTAGATTCCGAGCTATAGGAGAGCTTCTCAGTGCTTGCATCATAGTTTTGTGAGGAACAAATAAGAGCAGGAATTGTGCTCTTTAAAATACTTTTCCCTGCATGTTGTAAACAATTTAGAAAATTGAGCACAATCTGACATAATTTTTCCAGTAAAACATTCTCTGAATGTTACCATTATCAAGTTAGCTTTATAAATGTTTTATACTGAAATTATTATTCTATCGGGTTTCTGTTGTAATACAGAATACAAAAAAATACACAGATCACATTTCCAAACTGGTTAAAGAAGCACTCTTTATAGTAATATCCTATATAATTAGTGAAAAAAACCCACTCTTCTAGTGATAGTGGGTTAAAAAACCCCAACATACTAAAGGTCTTTAAAGACAAGTCATGTAACCTGTCACCATAAATGTCACCATCATCATCATATAGGAGTCAGCAAAATAAGTTAGGGGTATAGAAAGAAAAGACAGTACCCAAAAGACTTTTGATCTCAAACACAGTCCAGAATACAAATAAAAATCAGTCTCAAGCTCATGAATATTTCTGATTCACTCCATTATGAATTGGTTATTCTCAGAATGTCTACGCAAATGAAAATAACGCGTTAAAAATAGGGTTGAGAATGGTGTAAAACTAAACAGCAAACTACAAAAAGTATAGCTCCAATCTATTTTCTAGCAATTTACCTCTTTGTCTGGATGGCAAGTGACCCATGCTTACAGGTAAAAAAAGCACACGGAAGTTCTTTAGGTAAATGATGCTACCTGTATACTTAAACATACAGTGTATGTGATGCTTTTTCAATAAATCATCCATAAAAGGACAAAAAAAATTTGAAAAATTAAGACTGCATTAAGATAAAGCCAGTGCAAAGCCAATGGCTACTATGACCAGGGCCTATTATAGACCAGAATGGGACTCACTGGGGATTGTGAAGCTCCAGAAAAAGGCAAATAAACAAATAAATAAATAAATAAACCCTGAATGATCAAAATATTAACTTAAAAAACTCAAGCAAATGGCTACATACGTAATCTGATTTCACCAGCATACTTACGAAGGATGACGTGGGTGATAACGAATGCAAATATAAAGACTGTCAGAAAGGACAGAGATAAAATAAACATATAAAAAAATCTGTAGTTTCTTTTCCCCACACAGTTGCCTACCCAGGGACAGTGGTGATCAAACCGTTCTGAAATGAGAGGCAGAAGAAAAAAAAATGGAAAACAATTAATAAAATGCTGTTTATTCGAAAAAATGCTCTCTGAATACTATATTAAAATGCATGATTTAACTGGAATTTGCAAAGTAGCCACAGAGAAGCTCTTATTTAGAAAGGAACAAAATGTAGGAAAGAAAAAAAGGAGTACTTTAATGAAACCTTATAGTTTTTACAGAAATCAAAGCATGGCTGAGGTGAGTTCCTGTTAAACTAACAGCCTTACTGTGACAAAGTGTGCAGTCAGACCAGCAAGCATGTATTTATCCATTGTCATAAGGAGCATTCGCAACTCAGTTGTATATGATTTTTTCAAAACAAGGTTGTTTCTTTTTTTTAGTGCATCTTCTACTCAAAATTGGAATTTCTGAGGTTCTTTCCTTTACATCTATCATGATCACACCTCCAGCTTATGCCTACTATCATATCATCCATCCATTATGGAGCATGAAATATTTACACCTTCCCACTTCCTTTTATTGCTTCGCTCAAGATATTCTTCATTCTAGACCACCTATTTTTCCACTTGGATTCGACACTGTCATACAAGATCATTAAAAATGATTCACAGCAAACATTTTTCAAATGTTAAAATTTAAACACATGGTATAAAAACTGGTTGATGTAACCTGCATCCTCTGTTACCCTTTGCACGATAGGCTCCGTCTCCTTTTTACTAAGCGAAACTGTTTCCCTTTGTCTCTGTGAAAGAACTTGTTTGTGAGATAGGAAAGGCCAGGGTGGATCAGAAACAAGTGTCCCCAACATGGGGGAAATGCCTCAGTGCTGGAAAGCAGCAGAGGGAATGGTTTACTCTGCTTCTCCTCAGGCAGCCTGGATCCACCCTCCACGTCCCAGTATTCTGGGTAATGGAAACAGAGCTATTCCCAGGAAACAAACTTGCATTTCCTAACTTTACTTTGGAGGGATTACACTGATAGAATTTCAAGGGTTTTTTTTCATCAAATCCAAGATCATAAGACAGATGCATCCATGCTGACTCTTTCTTTCACTCTCTGATCCTTGTCCAAATCCTGGTTTGTTTTCTGTGACTTTTATGCCTCCACTAACATACTATCAAACTATTTGTAATTCCACAGGAAAAGCGAGCTATAAATCCGAAGTCCTTTAAGCCCTGTGTTAAAAAGGCACATCTGACCAAGTGCACCAGCTTGTTTTAGTTACGGATTTATGTTAAAGACCTATATTCGAGGTTTTTCTTGAAGGATGTATTTAGTATTATCTTCATTAAAAAAATCAAAACAACATGCACAACGGATTTCTGAGTTCACCAGACTTTCAGGGTTTTTTTTAAATGATTTTGCATGACAGCTGTTTGGACCACATGTTTCTGCCATAAATCTGTTTCAAATTTCAACAGGGCTATTCAAGGTGAAGTTACTAAACTTTCTTAGGATAAGGCTTCAGAATACTTTGACTGAGTGAGTACTGCTAAGAATACCAAGAACTAAACACTCTGGGTAGGTGATACTACTGAACTTTTCTCAGTGCACTACAGTTGTTTTCCCAAAATAAATTGACATTGCATTCTAAAAGTGCTTGTCTTTAAATCCGTGCTTCTGAATGAGCCCCCATATCCTGATAAACACTACATCATTTAAATTTGTTCATATATACAACACATAAGCAAACAACACCACAAAGAAACACAGCTACAGAGCCATTTTAATGAGCAGAATCCTAGGGTACTTTTGTCCCCTACTGCTAAAAAAATACATTACATGTCTTGGAAGATGAATTCTGTATATACACATTCATTCTCTTTTATGCTGACACAGTAAGAAATGAATTATATTGATATAAAGCTCAGTTTCTAGTCATGAAGCAACATTTAGATCTATGCACACATCTATTTGATGGATTTGGATAAATGCAGACAAAACCACACACATACACACAACTTCTCTATCTATAAACACACATTCCTGTATATAACCACACTACTTACTGAAGACTGATTTGGTGTTTTTAACCTACTTGTTGGTCCGCTTCAATTTCCATCTTCAAACTTTCCTGGTGAACTGAAAGGCTCTGCTTTCTCAAAAAATACCTTGCTAATCATTGTGAAGCTAAGTAACTACCTAAGATGTTTATAAAGGAGAAATGGACCAGAAAGGCCAGATACAAAAAACACTGCTACAGCGTTAAATTGGAATCAACTCTAATGAAAAAAGAGACATATTAAAAGGTTTACATGAATCTTATGATAAATAAATTTTTCTCATTTTCTCATTTTTCTCAGTCATAAAGTAGAAAGGCATGTGACATGGGCCACAAAACAGTATATTAAAAAGTGAGACATTATTCTACTCAGCAGAACACAAATACGTAAATGCAATTTAGAGACAACCACCTTACAGCTTGTGAGCTGCTCTGCTTAGTTATTAATGCAGGAGAAAACTGCCAACCTGGGCAGAATGAAGAGACAAATGCTAAGCAGAAACTTCAAATGCTGTTAAGAAATATAAAACCTATTAAATGTGGGGCTGTTTCTTCTTCCTTAGAAAAAGTCGACTTAACTATTAATGAAGAAGTAACACAGTGTCTTAAGGTTCACCTCCAGCATTCCAGATGCCTGGCAACTGAACCAATGATTTTGTAAAGGAAGCTTTGACATCTCTACTTGACTTGGACAATGTTGGCAGCAAAATTAAGACTTAACTTCACCGATAAATGAAAAACTACTGATGCTGAGAAAAACTGGAATTCTAACCCTCATGAACTTAAAATGCAGAGCAAATAGAAATGCAATTTCTTGTTATGAAGAACAGACTATTTAGAGGTGATGACTGCAGTTCTGGATAGTTAACATACTACTGGTATTCAAACATTTGTGACAAGGTTAATGTAAAAATATTTGAGGCAAACACAGAGAATTAAAACATGGGTTATACAAACTCTTGTTAATAAAAGTATATTAGAACTTGTTATGAGGGAAGAAGAAAGCTGAAGCACCCTATGGATAGAACATTATGATTTATCATCCTCCTACACTCAAGTTTAAGCAAAACCAGCAAGATATTTGCCTTCTTGATTTTACAGCTGTACCTTGTATCTACCTAATTAAGAACTACTGCTAGAACAGATGGCCCAGTTTCTACCCTTTCAGCAGTCCTGTGAATAGCCTTTTGCCTGTGTGCTCATGGCTCTCCATTCTTAGGCCAAGCCTGGTGTTCATTTTACCCTCCAGGGAGTAGGTTGACAGAGCCAGATTAACTTAAAATGATGACTTTCTTTTGCCTATCTCCTCAGATCACCTCATCAGGCAAACACCAAAGCTGGCCCACGTGAAGCAGTGAGAATACTGTGAGAGAAGGGATGAAATAACACTTTCAGAAGCAGCTAAGTGTTAATTCAGCCTAGCTGTGACACCAACCTTACTACAGGTTAGCAGTTATCACAATGCCAGGAGAAATCCAGTTTTGATTAATTTTTCAGGATCTGAGAACAAAACCTGAAGCAAATAAAAAAAGACTGAAAAAAAGTGGGAAGAGTTCATAATGTAAAACATCAATGAAAAGAAGAGATGAGTAAATGGAGACTAAAAATGCTGCTGTAGAAGTCACAGAAAACCAAACAGGTAAACTTCAAGAACTGTCAGTAAACCTGTAACAAAGACTTTTTCATTACTCTTTCCCAAGTGATCAGCACCTTTGAATTTAGATAATAACTTCTGAGGACAAGCCAGCACCCCCAAAGGATGAGGCTTCACAAGATAATTGAGCCAGTCTAAAAGCTCAGTGGCAGTGAAAGAGGTGGTCACATGTTGCCTTTCCTGCCACTTCATCCCACTTCCTTCTTTCACTGTGTGTAAGCTGATGATGAATCAGGTCAGTTCCCTGAACTGGCAGGAAAAAAAAAACCCAGGAATTATTTTGTTCATTGATCAGTGGGAAAAACTGACTTACCAATGGTTGTGTGCTACCAAAGGCACAAAGAAGAGAATCACGGAAATAGGGAAACAAAAATAAAGATGACATTCAAATCCCTTTGAAAGTAGCAAGCTGTCAGCATGACTCAGTGGTCTCATTAACACTCACCTAAATGGTCTCATTAACACTCACCTTATAACCTATGCTAACTGGATGACAGAAGAACACATTACTTCATATTTTAGACATTCCTCATTTTTTACCTTCCCTGAAACACATTTAAAACTTGCTTAAGAAACATTAACTGTTGGATATCTCAGATAAAAACAAACCTGAGGACATTTCCCATTTTACTAGGCATTGGTCTTATAAATGGAGTGTTTCCCTCAGAAGCCACACCAAAGCATGTTCTTTGCTGCTCAGAACCAGAGTCAAATATCTACTTTTCCACAGCACAGCATGTAGACTCCTAAATCCTTAAATGTTCTGCTTCCATTTTCCAATCGCTACACTCCAGGAAACCATGCACAAAATGACCCAAATGCTTTCCTTCCTTTTTCAAAACATTTAATGAAAGCCTTATAATTTACAAGGAACACAAAAGCATTTTTAAATGAAACATTTGTAGGCCAGCTTGGCCCTTCAGTTTGCAGTACTTATGAACTGTTTCCTTTATTCTTTGCTCAACTAGATCACTGCACACCAGCATACATTTTCTAAAGCTTAATGCGAAGGCAGGACTCAAAGACAAGAAGTCGACAGGTGCAAAAATATCTAGGTCACATTAGTAGGAGATTCCAGTGAGCACAAGTTAGAATTCACTTGGTAATTTTTCCACCCTGTGCAAGCAAAGCATTGTAGGGCAAATGCACAAACTTATGGCATTCACTGAATGTTACCATCTTTATTTACAACATGCAAACGTATCCCATGACTGGAAAGAGTCAAGAGCCCACTATTCACATCCTGTGTCATGCAAGAAGTCACATTATAGCTCAACCAACTGGGCCAGGATAACTCAAAATTACTTTTTGATAGTAGCAGGAGTACAACACAGGACTACAATGTCCATTGTCAAGGACTCACACTGAGTAATTATGCAGAGAGACTGACACATCTGCACATATTTACAATGATGACAATTAAAGCTTTTTGAAGGACTATGATGTCATGATGTGACCACATCTATTCAGGCTTCTTGACTTGACATTTTGCATGACAAACTGTACTTTCAGAATTTGATTGCTCTTGAAATGTTTAAGAAAACAAATGTGACTTTTAGAAGTCCATGTAAGAAATACGTTTTATTACAAAGAGTATTAATTTTCTTCTAAGATACAGCAGTCCAATCCCAATTGCTGAAAGTGATGCACACATGCATGAAAGCAAATATAACCATTGCCTTAAGTCCCTTACAGTCAGTTCAAAAAATCTGATAATTTAAGATAACAAAAAAATTTATATCCAATATTCATAGCATATTCATAAAAACTATCCTTAGCTCTGATGTCCAGTTTCACCGACTGAAACTGCCATTCCTAAGAAGATTATCTATTTAATCATATTAATAAAACCAGCCCCGCTGATGGGATTTGCCATCAACTGGCAACAGCAATCAAATACTTGGATCAATTTAACTTATACACCATTCACCTGTCTGACATTCGTTCCCCTGACAATGCCTTTGCTGTCACTTTGTGGAATGAAATCTCATCTGAGTAGAAATTTATACGAAGAAAGCAGTGATTAACAAAAGACCAATTGCAAGTTACATTTATATGCATGCTGATGTTATTTTAGAACATCTGTTATGGACAATGCACAATGGATCCTTTAAATCACACGTACTTTTGTACACTGATTCCAAATCAAAACACCCCATGAAAACCAAACAGAAAGAAAGAGTCTTCTAGCTTCGTGTTTACATTTGGGAAATACTCACCACAGGTTTACTCCAAATTACATTCTTGACACTAATCTCTACAAGGTGATGCAAACTGAAACAGCAATGTAACATTGGGAAAGATGGGCCTCTATTACTGAATTAAGTTAATAATGTGCATGGGTATCTACAACAAAAAGTCAATCAGAAAAACAAACACAAGGGCTACTTAACATATATTTCACTTTCATGACTATTTAAACTGTTCCAGACAGCTAAGATATTTGGGTGAGGTTTTAAGAAAATAAGTTGCAATGTCAACTTTTTGCATGTTAATCAACTTCAATAGTTGCTGACTACTGCTATTCACAAAAAGAAAATAAACATGCTTAATTTTCAAAATAAAAATAGCAATTGATTTATTAGGAAAACATCCAGCCATTGCCTTAGGATAGCTCATAGTAATTAAACTGTATTGCCATATAGATCACTGCATTGCACCCTCATATAACAAATGTTGACTAATTAACAAACTCGTTTGACTGCAGGAACATTAATGGCGACGTTTTCCAAGGCAGCAGCAGCAGCAGTTTAGAATGGCTGCTCTTTGAGAGGTACAAAGAGGGCACAGTGAAGGACTTCAGTATCTCTTTACATACCCACTCCAGTACATGTACTCTGGCATACCCAGACGAGCGCCTGACACACACCCAGCTGTGGACGAAGAGATTTATAAAACCCCAAATTTGTCCCTAGAGGAAGCATAGTATCCTTACCAAGTAAGGGCATCCACAAAGTTTATGGATTAGTTTCTCTCTTTTCTACAGGAAAGCACACTTCCACTGCTGTCTTTTACCAGAATTTGAGTTTTGTAGCCATTTTGCAGATTGTTACTGCAACGTAAATGTGTGTTTCTCTTTTTAGGTTCCTAATTTTTCTTAGCTGGTGACTTCTCTCTTTTAATTTTTATTCTGATGCCTTGAGGTTTACAACATCATTTGCACAGTCAGATGTTCTGATCATCTCTGCATTTTTTCATACTCAGACCAATGCATAAGCCACAACCTCTCTTAAGTAACCTATGATATGATTTTCTTTTTTAAAGAGACTTTCTGACATATTTCGCAGTCCTTTGGCTTAAGATTTAGAAACCCTGACACACATGCCATGCTCCCTGAATTTCCAAAGTACATCTAATTATACAAATGGCACAGTCTTAAATTATTTATCACTTCTGTAAGTGCTGGTGTGTACTCCATTTGGCAGTCTCTTGTTCTACCTTTTTGGGGCATCCAAACAAAAAGAGTCCAAGCCATTTCTCACCTGTAAAAACTTGGAAAAATACACAGGAAAAGAAAAAGGAAAAAAACGGTCATAGCAGCCAACTTTGTGCTTTTAGCTGTTCAGCAAAAGAGTCATTTCAAGACAACCAGAGCTAAGGTTTAAAAGGTTCAAAATGAAGTGAAAATTGTACTCTGTTCACTGCAGGAAATGTAAGGAAAGAAATAAGCAAAGGCCATGAAAAGGAACTGAAGGCAAGAAAGGAAATAATAAGGTAATGAAGAAAGAGTGCTACAGAATAGAATTAAAACCAAGCAAACCGAAGTCCTGACATGAAGTAAATACACATCGATTATAAAGGACTACAAAGCCCTGAGAAAATTACTCTCAGACACATTGTCTGCATTATAAAAGTCAGACTGTTACAATGTGACCTCTCAGCCTGCTTTTGAAGTAATTTGTGTTCTTCAGGCTGGAAGATGGTGGTATCTGAGTAATGACAAGGAAAAGCTTCTCCCCAGAAGACATTGGTAATTCTCACTCTGTCTTACATTGTCTGTGTTATATGTTATGTGTGCTTTAGGAATTATTTCCCCATATTGTCCAGATACAGCCACCTGCTTCTTGTTCAGCTTTCATTATAGAAATCAAATTAAACAAAACAAAAATTATTTATTAAAACCAAACAAAAAAAAAAGGATATTACACAGTTGATGTTGCAATGACCAAAAATAAACTAAAAAGAAGCCATTTGGTCACTTCAGAAGCAAGTCCAACCACTGCCTTCTTTCTAGCATTACACAGTGCAATCAAAACCTCTTGTCAAAACACAGCAGTAACTAGCTTGAGCTCAGAACTTATGTCTGGTTTGGCTACTTTTTTCCTGAAGTCTTTATCTCTTGTGTTCAGATACATGTTATGTTTAATTCATTTGTAATTCTTAAGCAACATAATGGTACACAAAACCCTTGAAGGGCTAACTTCCAACTGACATTCACAGAGGCAGTAAAGAAAGCAAATCAGGAATACACCCAAGGTATGTGCTTCAGGGAACACTTACTCAACCAAACTTTTTAAAGTATTACATAAACAGAACAAACTACATTTGTATGAAAATACAGATTTTTCTGGATACTACTAGGAAAATACTGTAGAGCTAAAGGAGTTTGAAGTATTACCATGGCTAGAACTCAAATTAGCTCTTTTCTTCTTTTTCTTATTTTAAGCTATTTGTTATTTTTATCTACAAATACCACACGGATGTTTATAAAATACAGTGATGAAACAAAAACCAAACAAGGTAACAAGTAACAGATATACTTACTAAACAACTAGACAGAAAAAAACCAGAGTAAGATTTTGGCATGTACTTACATATTTAAAATGCTGCAATAGATTCCTTACAGAATAAAAAACATTAATAGAACACAGAATGAAAGAACCTTTCACACTGCATTCATTGGCCAAGTATCGTAAGACACCTTTAGGTAAAAGCAGCATACTGTTTTTTCTTAGCAGTGAGTACTGGTTTGAAGACAGACCCTATTCCTGTACCACGTAGTCTCTGCAGCTGGTTTGTAACTGCAGCAAAATCTTTCGAAACTATGTGGTAAAAAGGAATGCATGGCCATACTTGTAGTGAGCTGCTTAAGTATCATGTTATGTTTAAATAGCATAAGTTACTTAAATATCCATATGCATATGAAGTAGGACTACTTGTGCATAGGTTTAGTTACTTCAAGAAGGAACTAACAAACAGTGGCACAAGAACACTCATTGCTATTAAAAGATTTATTCAGAAACTAAATAAAAGCATCATTATATAGACAATCCTAACTTAAGAGTGATGGCAAACTGCATAACACACTCTGATTAAGTGTGCACTCTCAGACTGTTAGATTTCCACAGGTACATGAGCTATCCAATTTTCTTAACACCTATTTTCAATAGAAACTTAGTTGCAGGTACTTGTAGATTTCTCTTTTTGCATACAGTACACCTGAATACTTATATGACAAACACATGTATCTAATCAGGAAACAAAACTACTATACAGTGTATTCCGAAGAAGTCAGTTTATTGTAATTCCCATTATAAACACTGAGGAGAAAAACCACAGTAAATCCATTTAATTACTTTCAAACAAATAACTCCAAATTTAAAAATACGTAAGAGGAAATGACAACTATCTTAAGAGCAGAAAGGACATCTCAGTTATATAAGTCATTTGCTCAGACTCTTCTGATAAATATTCATAATAATTCACATCTGTTATTTCATCACAGACATGATCAGAAGACTGTGTAAGTTGTTTCCCTGCCATCACTAATTGTATGTTTCACAGAATAGGTTTTCCAGATGTGTATAAAAAGGACACAGATTACAGAATAACCTATAGAAAAATCCTTCATACCTGCGTATTAAAAAACCAAAACATTATTTTAAAATAAGCCTCAGGTTGTACGGGGGAAGTTGCTCTTATTTTTCCTCTTGGTAAAGACAACAGCCTTTCAACTTCTATGTATCGCACTGGTCAACAACTGTATTTACATATTATCAAGTTTGCTGAGCAATATCACAACACTAACGTTTAGGTTACACATTTGCTAAAACATTTTTCTGAAAAATGGGCCAACTGCAATTCATAAACATCCCTAGTTGCTCAATAAAAGCAAGCCCAAAAGCTTTTGCAACACTTACAAAATTGTAGCACATCAAAAAAATGAATTCACTGAAGGAACCATCTACAGATACCAATCAATTCTATAGGGCCAAAAGGCTAATAAGCTTTTCACTGTGATGTAAGTGAAAAGTATCACTGTGATACTAAATGAGTATCATCTAAACACAAAACTCCAATTCTTCCAATGACTGCTTTATATTTAAAAATCTCTGTTGAATGCTGCAATTACATTTCTCGGCTGGAGACATCTTTCTACATTATTTTCTTGAATGCGTAAGATCCAGGCTCAACAGTGTGCTAATCAACTGCACTAAACTGCAAATGTGATCTAATTAACTGGAAACTACTCAGATTTGTTTGCTAGGGTTTTTTTGGTTTGCTTTTAAATCCAAGCATATCTTAATCACCTTGTCTGACCTCCATGGAAAACAGTAATGAAAAAGGACAAAATGTTCAGAGAGAAAAAAACCAACCCTATCATTATAAAATACGCTTAGGTCCTGACAACATCTACTTACTCTCAAAATAGCATGTCTGCCCAGTAATTTCTTATGAATTCTGACTTAGGTACTTCTAGTCATAAAACTGCTCAAAGGTAAGACTCACCTACAGTGTATATTTTGGTCATACAGCCCTAACCATGTGAACCATGCCTTACAGTTAGTTACTAATGAACGGGAGAAGCAGCTCCTTGCCCTCAATTTAGTTTGGTGAAGACAACAATTCTGAGACTCCCATAAAGCTTGGAAAGGTCATTGCACTTTGTATGTGGCCCTATTCGAGTAAGGTGTGCTCTTTGCCATTAGGGCAGGTTAGGAACGATGTATGCATCAGAAAATAATTTCTCTTCTTAGATTTGCAACATCTGCTAGGCCAAGTCTCCTTTTCTGCCTCCTCTAAAATTCTTAACATTTAACAGATCTTGTAGGAAAGAAAGATGAACAGAGCAAGTTACCTCATGAGTAATCTTGTCACTAACTCTGTTTTTTTTCTGTCTCCTATGAAAAGTATTCATAACAATATATAAGCTACTAAATTGAACATATGCCATACATTTTTTTACTCACCTACGCAGTTATCACAAAGGCTGCAATGTGAGGCACGAGGTGGGCGGAAAATCTTGCAAGTAAAACAATATTTTAGTTTCACTGTCTGTCCGTTGATGATCACTTCTTTTGTTCTGGGAGGGGGGCGATATCCTCCTGAACTGGAGCCATTTGCTATATCTAAACATGAAAATACAAGACATGAAATGTCTCACACGAGCTATGATGTATGAACAGAATTGTCCTTGATGGCAATCTATAGGAAATTTCAAATTTATATTAACACATTTATAATAAACAATTTTTCCCCTTCTAATTCTCTTTGAGTAACAAGTAGGAAAGAGATATTTCATTGCAAATAGCATCCAAAGCCAATCAATTTGAATCAAAGAAACTATCCAAACCCAATTTTCAAATGCTGACAATGACCTTGATCCCAAAATTCTTACAGTTTCATACCCCCTAGTAGTTCTCAGACAATATATTAAAGCCAACTGTAACTACTGGTGTAGGATAGCAAAACTTGGAAAAGTTACCTTTAGAATCTTCCTACATTTTTTCAGAATTCCTCTAGTAACAAAAAGTCTCCCTAGAAGTGCTGCAGAAATTCTACAGCCTAGTAGAGAATCTGCACATTTACTTAAACCCAGCAGCTCTGTCATCCGAGCCTGGTGTATCTTGAGATTTCTTGCATGCTGTGATATAATGGAGCACATCCACTAACATATTTTACAACTTTTGCTGTTTAGAAATTTGAATACCCAACTCCCACTGCTACTTCTACACACCTTTGTTTGTTGCATAAAACCAGTTTCCAACTACCTCGTTTGATACAAGTGGTAGAGTTTTGGGTTTCTAAGCCTCCTTTTATTTTATTTTAGGATACTATCAATAATTTTTCCAGCAACTAAAGGACAGATTAGGCTAAATCATTAAATCTTGATTTTGTCCAAGCTGAGCTTTATCTGGAAGTTCAACATGTAAAAGTGGTGCCTTTTTCTAGGTTTATCTGTTCAAGGTTTATCAAATCAAACCACAGAACTGAAAAAAAACCCCTAAATTTATTACACCTGGATACCAGAACAGCTAAGACAATAGGGAAATATTTTCTAATATATGAATGAAAATACATTCCAAAGTCACAGTCAAATCACTTGAACAATTCAGTCTTAAGCTGTCCCCCTTTCATGTGGGGCTTGTTACTAAAAGATCTATGACTTGTATTTGAGCTCAAATCATTAGAAATATCACCCACAGTTATGATTTCTGACACTTATACAGCCTACAAACTATGTATTTTCCAAGAGGGCAACAAGAAAGCCTCCCACCTAGCAAGGTATTCAAACTGGCAAGAGCACAGCTGTGCTAGCAAAGGTGCAATTATACAACGTACTGATTTGGCAGAAAATCCAACTTAAGGAGTTCTCTTCTGCAATGTGCTCACCCATAAATATGATCCATAAATATGCATAAATAAAAGTCTTTGTGTGACACCATTGTAAACTTGACCATTGAAACAACCAGACTTCAGAAAACTCTCATGGAGAAGAGGATGAAATGAAGGGAGCAATAGCTGAGACAGATGGAATCTGGGTATAAAGCTCCTAGACATCCATTATGAGAATGAGGGGGTGAATACTGAAGAAAGAGCAGCTTAAAAGCAGTCTCCTACAGCTTGATGAGGTATAGACATTCACTTGTGTTGGATCTAAATCAACTCCTGCAATGTGCTTGTGAGGCTTGGCCAGGTCCTATAATCTGCACGTGGAAGCATGGATTACTGTGTGGTTCCCAGAACTATCAGTTATACTGACTTTGACCTCAAGGCCAATACTACTCAACAAATATTTTTGCTTAAATAAGTATCGCTTTACAAGCTACCAACGTATTTCACCATATAAGCTGAAAAGATGTTCTTTGCAAGGCACAGAACAACTGTGCTTATACTATTTAAATCTTTAGAGAGACATGGATGTTTCCTAAATCCAGAAGACAGGGAAGAATTTCTTATAATTCACATTACATTAAAAAAGCTTCTGGTGATGTTATAACCAAGAGGCTTGTAATAGTCATAGTCCTTCTAGAAATCCTTGGGCATTACAAAAGACACTGCTACATCCATTTCTGACCATATTTTGGTCAAGACAAACTGGGAACATAGATATAGGTTGTTAGTCCTAGTTATTTTTTTTATTGAATAAAGCATTTAACACATGCTGGCATGGCATACTAATTAATAAACTAAAGATTTAAATGTGATACTCAAATTTAGGTGCATAATTATAAAAAATACTAATAAAACCTGAATTTCATCTAGGTGTAGCCTTCTATACTGCTAGGAATACTGATGCACTGTATTTCCTAAAATAACAGTAATATTTCAGATTTTTTTATTTTACAAAATCTTATTATTCCTGAGTATGTACATGATCATTGAAAGAAAATTACTTAAACCAGTCAAGGGGAATTGTTTAGAAGAAAAATATTCTTTTTCCTAGATAAACATTTATTTTATAAAATGCACATTAACTAAACCCAGTATTTCTCCTCCCTTTCAAGAAGTTCAGAAAGTGCATTGCAATTATTTTAAATGGGCTCTGGCAGAATCTCAAAGGCAACTTCTGTCTTCTCTGGTGGAGAAGTGAGACTACTGTCCAGCCCATTATATTTACAACACTGGTCTTCTAAGAGGACTTCCTCCCAAACATTTGCAGGGAAGTTCACAGAGACAGCAAATCCTAGCTCTTCAAGGTGAATTAATCTCGAAATCCAAGGGTGAAAGCTGATGCAAATCAAATCAAAGTAAACAGTCTTTCTGACTTTCCATGGGCTGAGAATTCTACTCAAAATCCTAAATTACATCATCAAACCTGAATGTTCCAGTCTTTCTATTTACTAACATCTTTTTCCTGGAAACAAGCTGTGAGCAAGGTCAAATGTGCTTGGATTTAATACAATTTATCTAACCTAAATGTACTAAACATGTCCTCACTGTGAATTTTCAGGCTGTTAATTCACCTTCAATTTGACTGCTCATACTTGGAGTCTAACACAGTTAAATCTTCCAATATAGAAGGTCTCTTTGAGGCACAGCAAGATTAACCTCTACGGAATCACCTTCCTCAAATAAACTGTGTTTGACCACTACAACATTTTTCTCATAATGCAAGTTCTTTCACAAAAAGGCTAAAATTTAGCCACTAATGGGATTGCCATCCATCCTCTCTGTTCTGGCACATTTTGTAACTTCTCTAGTAGGGTTAACTGTTCATGCACTAGATGGGGCTCCAGCATTTTTATTACTGTATTACAAAACCCCCATATATGCAATCCATGTCCTTGCAGGACCAAGAGACCTGAACCGCTCCAAGAAAGACACTCCAAGTATTTAATGGAGATACAGGACAGCCTAGCAACCTTCTAATGAGACAACAAACTCCACTTAAGATTTCTCAATTTATTTTGCTGCAAATAAGTAGGTGGTGCTGAGGAAAGACAGAAGCTGCAAGTTTGTATACATATCACTAGGATTCTTCTGCTCAATCAAGAGTTGGGTTTTTTGGTCAATATTCCTAACAACCTAAGACAAACAGGCTCTAGAAGACATCCCTACATTGTCTCTATACAAACCTCACAACCATATCATGCAAGGTTTGCTGACAACTTTCAAAGGACACAATTTCAATCTTCAAACAATATTATTAGAGAAGTCAGTAAATTGAAACAATTGCAATGTTTCCTGAGAACTAAATGAAAATGTAATGAAAAAAATCTTTATGTATAACCTCTAACACCTGAAAAACAATAGGAAAAAAACCCCAACCAAAGCAAAACAAAGCCCTACAACAAGGCAAACCTCTAAGAAATGTCTTCCTCTGTGTTTAACCACTTAAATTTAAGCTACATGCTTAACAAAAGTGGGCTAGAAGACAGAAGAGTAATTTATTTCTTGGAGGGAAGAGAACTTCAATAAAATGCTCATTTCAGGACAGTAATCTCAGGGACAAACAATACTGGGAACCTGGCTTAGACTGAAGCCAGCAGCTAACTGCATTCTTCACATAGTTCTTCATCTGATAGCCAACAAGAGATACTGACTACATATTGCTCCTGACTTTAAAGACTTGCTGCCTTAGATTTTTCTGAAATCATGTATTATTTTCTTAAAGGTAGAGTTGCATGATCTTCTTGAAGGCCAAAACTTCATGTGAAAGGTATGCTCGTTCCCAGAAAGAAATGTAATCTTTAGTGGGAAAGCACAGACAGGAAGAGCTAAGACTTACCTGACACACAAATTTAATAATATTTATTTTAAGAATGTTGTTTAAAGAGTGCAGTATCAGGCAACTAAAAGCCTAGGAAGCTGGTATCCCACCTTTGGAAAGACTGCAAAACATGTGATAACCACAAATGGTATAGATTTGTTCAGGCCATTGCCAGTTCTAAGAAATGCCTGTGCTTTGGCACAGATTTAATTTTATAAGGCTATAATGAAATCAAATTGTGCATTTCAAAACAAATGAAAGACAAGGAATTGTGAAGGAGTGTCAAATGTGGCCTTGAGCATCAGCATAAATTAGACAGCCAAGACATAAACGATTTGCAGAGATGGTGTGCTGGTGTAGCTCATACATTGAGTTCAGTGCTTTGGAAACACGAAAGCAAGCAAGCAGAAACTGGGCTGTGAACTGGCCTAAGCTGGTTGCACTGATTAAATAAGGAAGATACACAGAACTTAAGACAGTTGGCCTGAAGAAAAATCCAAAGTATTTTAAGGCTGGAAGGATAAATTACCATGACCATCTTTTCATTTATCTGCATCACATATCTGATGCAAACAAGATTGATATTGTGGAAGGATTGTTAAACTTGTATATGTCAACTGGACAAATGCTTTCCTGTCTATAAAACCCACTCTCCTGGACTGGGTTATCCTTCTAAGCCTTCATCTTCAAAAGTTTACTATTTCCCACTTGAAGTGACTTAACACTAACCTAAGTAAAAGAAACACATATCATAACTGAAAATAGGCTACAAAATAAGGCTGCTCCTAGTATTTATGTTTACAAAGAAAAAACAGCCCCTCTCAATATAATATTTTGTGTCATTGCAGAAGCCATGCTTATACGCATCATGAAAAGAATGCAATTACAGCTGGGGTACCCCTGGAAATAATGACTTTTCATTTTTACTGAAAGTTATAATTTAAATAAAAATACTACTTCAGTAAGTTTAATGCTGCATTTAAATAAAGAAAAAATTCTGCTGCATTTCAGTGAAATTATAGCACTTTTATAGCAAATAAAGTCACCTTCAGTGATTTTTCATTATATAAGCCTCATGCATCTAGCTGCTTTTGTTCTATTACACTACATGAAAACCCCAACGAACTAGAGTATTTTAAGACTTTTGCTCCTCCTCTCTCTATGGCCAAAGGCATGTATGTATGAAATATTCTTACAGGTCCTGTTTTCTAGACTTCTCTGTTTAGCTGCCTTCCTCTTAAGTTCCTACACACGTTGTGGAAAACCAGACAGTAAACTGAGCCCTCGTCACCACTGGGTATCACAGAATGTCACTTCTTCTGGTTCATGCAACAACTCTTCTTCCAACATGTCCCAAAAAGTATTTCCCCTTTTTGTCAAATCACAATGCTAACTTAATCTGTTTGGAAATAATACTCAAGTCTCCTCTTCCTGCACCATTCACTACTTAGACCCCTCTCCACTAGTATTTGATTTCCACTTGTATTCATATACTTTGTGGTTTTTCCCTAAAGTTGCTCAGACTATTTAAAATATATTAAAAACCCCCAAACCATCAAACCCAGTGACTGCAAATTTCTCCACCTCAGCATCAACTTCAGAGTTAAGCATATTCCTCATGAGCCCACAGTCAGTCTCTGAAAGGTCCTACTTGAGCACTTACCATTTGCCACTAGCGTGTCTTTTTGGAAAGGTGCTTATTGACTTTGTGGCAGTTTCATCTAAAACTTATTTCCAAAACTTACATAGAAAGAATCCTATGCAGGACACTTTCAAGACCTTAATTAGAGTGAGAAATTAAGCACATCCTCTTCTTTCCCACAAGACAGTTACTCTTTCAACGAAGGACATCAGTTTGGTTACACTTGATTTGCTCTTGAAATTCTTTATTGCTTGTTTTGAGACTTAAATAGCCATAAATGCCAACCCATGATAGTCCTAATTCTTATAATTTGGTCATTTAGCAGTGTAATCCATATCTTTCCAGACAGGTAATAGTTTGTAGTGATAGAATTGACAGATTTCTATTAAAGGAGAACACTAGGATAAGCCAATAATGATATATTATAGTAGATTAACAGACTTTTAAACTACAACTACTCTCTTTCTTCTGACCTGCTCTATCAGCTGTCAAGAAGTGTACAAATTATCTTCTGAGATCAAAGAAGTGTTGAATCCTTCAGATTGTCCTCTGCTATTTCTCATTTCCCAATTACACAGCATGCTTTCAGATTTTGTTTCTTCCTCTGACCTCTAACAGAGCCTGTCCTGTTGCCTTCTACTGTTCCTTGCTGATTGTAACTGACTTTATTCTCCTTTTGCCTTTCCCATGCTTTCCCAATATGTTTGTGCCACCTTTTTATACTGACCTTCAGAAACTACCATGACTTCTGACACTAGTACCTTTTTGACTACAATCAAATACAGTCAGAATGGCCTCTTTTTACACTTCCCAACCTTCCTCTGTATGAGGATAGCTTGATGATCCACATTTAATATAATATTTTTGAATAAAAGAAGTTCCTTTTGTTTTTGGACAATTTCCTTTTTTAAAATTCTTTTCACTTTTTGTTTTTCTATGAACACAGCAAATTCTCAAGAAATAACTGCTTTGCATTCCTGTACCCAGGGGGTGGAAATAGTTGCATCACAGCTCTGTTAGTTCCCCATCTTCACCTGAAAAAGGCTGATAGCCTAGATAGAAACATTTTTCACTCTCAGTATGACCACCCTGTTTCCAGAAAGTCACCTGAAAGGATGAAGTACTGCCAGCTTCTTTAGAAGGTCTTATTTTGAGAACCATTCTCTCTAATCAGCTCATCCTATTCTATGCTTTCTAATGCAAAAAAATAAAGTTTGATTAAAATAGCATTCTTAAATCATAATTCCTTGTCTTGGGACACAACTGTTTCTCAGAGCATCTGTAATAATTTCTGGGAGGCTGTTTCCCACAGAGACAAGTAGGGCAGGGTAAGACTAAGTCTGTAAGTCTCAAGTATCTAAGAATGATTTGAATAAAGTAAAAGCCACAAATAGGACAGGTTACATACACACATTTTAGAAAAGAAGCTATTTGGTAAAGGCATTATTTTTAGATGAGTTATCTGAAGAACTTCTTGTCTAGAAATAAATTACTGTTAACCTTGCACCCCATCTTTAGAAGGGGCCTCAAGCTGAAAGGTATAGCAAGGCAATCCAGCCTGCATGATAGTTTTGGAGCACCTAGGTTTCTTTTCAACTGCAGGAGCCATTCAGCTTTTCCTGCTGCACAGATACCACTCCACTAGGATACACCTTGTAAGTGCACATTAAAAAAATATATTGTAACAGCACAAAAATATTTCTTTCTGTTTCCATTGTTGAAACCAGAGCCACAATTTTAGGGCAGAATGATTTCTTATAGCTACCAGCTTGTTCCTCTATTAGACTTGCCATAAGCCCTCATGCTTGGGAATTCCACATTTGCTGGCAATGCAATTCCTCGCTTCAATACTCCACTGTCCCTTCTTGGAAGAGTACAGCCTTTGCTACTGCTGAAGGAAAGACAATGGCTTTGATCAGCTCAGTAGCCTCAACCTGTGAACAAGTATGCAATACCATTTAAAAAGAACTATAATTTGTAAACACAAGTTCTGAAATAATTGCACATGGGAATATTTTGACTCTCCTTTCTAGTAACCAATTTGTATTTTCAGTTTTGTATTTCACCAAAATGCTGACAGATGACAACATAAAATTATTGTCATGAGCTGCTTACTCGAAATAATTTATTTCCTGACATAGATCAATGTTTCTGTGAACACAAGGTAAATAATCAAATTCCTTGAACAGGAACCTGTGTCTGTGTTTTGGACTAAAGCTGGTACCTCATTCTAGGTAAAGAATTCCTTGAAGGAGATCAATAAAAGTAAACCATAACACTGGTTAAGAAAAGGTGCTCAATGAATGCTTCATTATATTTTTCCACTTCAGAAATGCAGATGAATACCAAACATTTTAATACTTCTATCATAAAAAGCCTAAGACTGTACTATAGTATTAAACATCAAGGATGCTGCAGGTATTTCTCCTGTGCTTGCACAGACCTGTTACCTGTCTTTTCAATTACTTGAGTGGACATTTCTTTGAAACTGCTTCAGAAAAATGGGATTTCCATTGACTATCGTATCAAAGCAGATATAGTAGCATTTAGTAAGGTTGAGTAGCTTACTAAGCACACAAACCCACTATTTATGAAGCAGCTCTGCAAACTCATCCAGTGTTTTCTTATCCAGGTGGCACATTTTAACTACTCAGCATATTTGTAGCTGCAGAAGTCCCACTTACAGAATTTAGTTAACTGTGCTCTTGCTAAGTGAGAATGATTAAAATCTAGCTCTCTAATTATGCTGGCTTTACACAAATAAAAAATAGTAACATTTTTACTGTATATTAGCACAGAGACTTATCTCTTTTGCAATAAAAATAACATAATTAAATTCAGTTAAACTCTGAGGATACACTGTTTTAAAAATGCACAACTGCAGATCTTTTGCAATATCAGCTTTCTTGCCAAAAACACTTTAAAAAGTATTCTCTTGTGTACTACAGAGTTCTACCAGACTTGCTGAAAAGTATTTACAGTAATAACTATCATTCTAAAAGGCCAGGATTTTGTTTACTTTCTTAGTGAAGAACCGATCAACCATCTTTCCACAGGAATCACTGCAATGTCATCAGACATTACAGTTCCAGAACAATCACTGTGGCAAGACAGGAGTAACTCCTCCCATGAGCAGAGCTGCACACTGCCTTCAAACAGTACATGCACCCTCGGGAGGAAAGCGAAGAGACAACAGACCTTCAGTGTTACCTATTTGTCTCTCTAGATCTGCTGCCTCATCTGGTGTTGCGCGGGGGAGGACACCAGGATCACTGAAACTAGTACGCAGCAGGGTCCCCATCACGAAAAAGAAAAGAATCCCACCAATTGCAGGTATAGCAGGCGTAATCTTCTCGGACAAATACGGACAACTGGAAAAAGAAAAAGAATAAACAATCAACAACACATAATGCAACTTGCTCTCAAAGTCTATTTACCTCTATAAATGCACACAAAGAATTCACTTTCTTCTCTTCATACATTGCTTGCCTTGGAATGCTTATTGAAGCTGAAATTTCTGCTTATGTGTTCATGACACTTCTGGAATTTTTCATAATATGTTCAATATAATAAAGGCATTAGTAGCACAGTAATGACCTCACTAATATGCAATACTCATTTACGTAAGAAGACAAAGTATTAAAATAATAAACTTATATATTTCTTCACCTGCTGCCCAATTAGATAAAAGTAAATTGGGCAGAGAGAGGAAAGGGGAAATAACCTGAAGAAGCCCATAACATGATGAAATAAGCCACACTGAAATACATAATTAAGTCTATAAAACAAGTTTATCATCTAGAAAGATGGTGCTCAAGAACTTCTAACACATTCCTTTAACAGCCTTGTTGTGTATCAATATTATAAGACCTCTACTGATTTTCTTTCTTAACCCATTTCTTGTAACTTAGTAAACTTGTTTACTCATTTACAAGGTAAGAAGAATGCAAATAACAGTGGAACACACCTGGGAGCAAATAATCCAGGGGCATGTGTGTGGCAACATCAACAGCCCTTGACCAGGGCAAAAATGGCTCTGTGCTTACCAGATTTACAGTGTACATGCAGGGCTTAAGAGTGGATTACAGTTTTAGCAAATTTTCCTCTGTGCTTCACATGATTAAATTTGCTCTTATAAGTAAAATTTTATAATAAAAATGGACAGAAACACTGGAATCCAACCAATACACAAATATAAGCATCTCTTTACAGCTGTGCAAAAAGAAGGATATGAACACTTAGACATTACAGAAGCACTGTAGCACCATCTTAGAACAGCACAGAGGCTGAAGACTCTCATAGCCCTTACATTAAGTAGGTGTGGGTAGAATACCAAGATGGCTTCACGTACTTCTGACGTTTGCGCAAGAAGTCATAAAATAAGCCTAAAAACCTGAGTCAAAAATCAACAAGTTCTATGCCTTAGAGCTTTATCTAAAATTTCTAGGTATCAATCAAGTTTAATTAACATTGTCTTCCCTATTTCTGCTGACTGCCTTCAATGATGATTCAGACGTGCAAGCTTTTGCACTGCAAGTCAGTTAACCTCAGTGGAATGTTAACTCTGAGCAAGTGATGACAATGTCAGCTCCACTGCTCATCACTTCTGCTGACAGGATGGGGAGAGAATGGAAACACTTTTCATACCAGCTACCACGTACAAAGCATTTATCTCCCTGCATAATCCTCTTAAAAATACTTGGCTGTTTCACCAAACGCAAAGGGTTTCATGGATGCGGTGAGTCCATATGCATTGCGCAGTGCATAACATAACAAGTGGAAATCATGTCTCCCTATGTGAATGCAATACTACAGGTGCAACAAGTTACAAAAGATTAAAAAGACAACTGGGTATAATAAAAAAGGCCAGGACCAAGAGATACTGTGGTTTCACATAACAAATAGACTGTTGAAATACTAGGAAACATCCTTCAAATGTACACTTTCAGGAAAATCTGCTTAAAAGACCCTGATTTATGAAATCAGTGCTAACTAAAGGAAGCACCAGCAAGACATAAGCCTTGGTATAAGCCTTGCTCCCTTCATGTCAGACAAGCCAGTCAGAACGAGCAGCCAAAGAGAAGCTTTCATACCACACGAATGTCCTACTGCTCAATTTATTTCTTGCCACAAAGGATTACTGAAATCAAAACTACTGTAATATGCTCAGACAAGAGTACAAATAGGCTGCAAGAAAGAATGTATTTTTAAAAGGATTAGAGAGAACGTGTACATTAATGAACACTAAATATAGCACAGTGCTTACTCTTCTATTGCATTATTCATTAAATGTACCCAAGAAATTGCAACTGTGCCGAAGTCTGCTGACCAAACAAGAGTTGTATGTGTGCAAAAGGTAACATGAGATAATCTCAGGGTAGCACAGTAGGCGCAGTACAATTTTGACACTTGCCAACACAAAACCAGCAATGGTATTACATACACAATTTAAATTCTCACTGATAAAGAGTGGAAACTAAGGGCCATCATGACTTGAACATGTTTCCTTTTAACAGTAATTTCATACAAAACTGGTAGAAAGAACAAATTCCTGTGCTGAAATACTGAGAAAGCCCAACATTGCTGAAAAGTGATGTTAGTATAGCAAAAAAGCATGAAAAATCTGTCTCTGCCTTGCTGAACCAAGACCACCTGCAGTGAAAAAATCCTCACTCTCAAAGCCCTGTTCACAACAAGCAAGTGTAAGGTAATCTGCTTTGCCTAAAGGTGTTTTCAAGTTTTAACAACATGTATTTTACCAACTTTGACTTGAAATTAATTCAGCAATAATGCAGACAAGATTGAAGATGACATCTTTGGGAATAATAACCGAGTAATGTTCCACCAATTCAAAAATTAATTTAAGCTAAGAAACCAGTCCTTGCAGCTCCTTACAGAGATTCAGACAGTAAGTCTGGGCAGGCCATTTAATACAGTCTGATTTATGTACAGACCATATATCACATGGGCTTGCAGTAAGCTAAATGACATGTCTCCTTTACAAAGGCTGAATTAATTTTTCAAATCCCTGTGAGCTAAATTAAAAAAAAAACAACAAACCAAACAAAAACCAGTAGATACTGTTAGATCTTTTTTTCTTCACGTCTTTTTCAAAAAAAGGGGAAAAAAAATCTTACTTCAGGGTTATTAAAAAATCCACTAAATGTGACTTCAAATTAAAAATGTGGATCTTAGCTCAAAATTGTGAATAAATCTGTAGACATACACTTGCATATTTATGTCTTTTATATTTGCATGCTTATATAACAAACATATTTGTACTGCTATACTAAGTCAATATTATTTTGAACATTTCTAGTGTTACTATTAGAATTGTCAAATATTGAACACAGAAGGATTATCCTTCATATTTGCTCAAATTCCTTAATTAATTTGCTTGAGGATGTATCCCTTCAGGCATCAGCTTTCCTCAGATATTACCAGAAATATCATTTTTGGAGGGTATTTTCAGTGAGATTTTAAAGCAAACATTAGTGGGTATTTCCTGACACTGAACCTAGCCACCACCAGCAACACCGTGATAAGCAGCAGAGAGCTCCAGGACAAATCTCTGTCCTACTGCAGAGCAAGCAGTGACAAACCTTTTCCAACTGGCACCTGGTAACTGCTAGATGTGAACTGACATCCTCAGTTTACGTCTTAGACAGGGCAAAACAATTGTTCTTAATCGGCATCTGTAATGACACCAAGTACTGACTAGGTCATTCGCAGAAAACACATTTTTATAAAGTACTACTTGACCACAGATCCCATTAGAAACTGTTACTGTGAAAATAGCTTCTTCAGAGAAAAATGTCTGGATCTGCATATTGCAAACTGTAACCTGAATTTTTGAATTAATTGAGAACTTTTATACTTTTAGCCCTGCCTTTTGCTTGGCTTCTCAGCTGCTTTTTTGCAGCATCATGTGGAAGTTTGCATGAATGTAGGAGGGAAATAAAATCTGGTGGAAGACTAGTCTGTCACAGCTTGATAAAAATAAAAAAGATAATTATCAAGCATCACCCCTGTGAACAAACAATGCAGGAGAAGTACAAATGCAACTCTTACTACCCAGCAGCCCTCTTGACTGTGTAACTGTGCTCCCCGTGGCTACTGAGATGAGCAGAAAAATACACGTAGTAACTGTGCTGAGGAGCACGCACAGTGAGAGTCCCACAGCTTTCAAGCATGGTTATTAGAAAAGGGGAGGAAAGAAAAGAAGTCTCCTGAAGGCCTTTCCTGGAAAGATGAAGGCTTTCCTGAAAGGTTCACTGACAGTTATTCACTGATGGGGAGATTCAGTAAATGACAAATCTATCCAGTAGGGATATCTGGAGAGAGGCTAAGCCTGTATTTAAAATAAAAAAACCCCAGTGTTTTACACTTTTAAGTTTTAAATTAATATTTGCTCAGTTGGCAGGCAGAAAACAACAAAAGTACAAATTTCACCAAGATGAAAGCCATCACACTTAATTACATTAATTTAAAAAAAGACCCCTACAAGTTTGGCTAGCAAGACTGTTAAGAGGATACTCTATGTCAAGCTGTTCATCAATAGAAAACTCTTTGTAGCAGATATAAAATATATGTACTCTAGGCAAAATATCAATATAATCAAACAAAGTAACATACAGAAATAAAATTACTGTTCCTTCTCCTACATCATCAACTTCATTTCTGTTTCTGCAGGTACTGCCTGTTTAATATACCAGTGGCTACTGGTATGCAGGTGATATCCAACAGAAGAGAGAAGGCTGGCACTATGAACCCTGGGTTCAGTTCCACATGTTACAAGTTAACATCTGAGTCGGAATGAGACTGTGCTGCTTTCTTGAACTAGCCCAAAGCGTTTGTTGTTTCTCCTTCCTCTCTCATTTATGGCTCCTCGCAGCTTACCCTTCCTTCAACTCCACTGCATCATTGCTCCAAGCCACTGTCCCAAACTTCTGTCCTTATGCCAACACAAATCTTTGTCAGGTTCGTGAGCAAAGTTAGTTTACTAAAATGTATGAAAATTACACCATTTTGTTGACTTTCTGTCTCTCTAACATGCACTTGAAAAGGATATTGGCACAAAGTAAGGGAGAAAGAAGCACACACGAAACTACAGGGAGAGGGAAATTTGGACAGTGGGAGGAGACCTCCGTTTCAGCAGCTGTCAGTGAGGTTTTCATTCATACCACAGCCTCTTGTGAAACCATGTTCTAACCCTGACCTCTTCCAATTTAGACATGGCAACAAAATACCCATATATAGACAGATTAAAGGCAAAGCAAGCCTCTGGGCTAGAAGAACAAAAATAGCTCATAACTTACTTTTCTAATGGTAAGTTGCCAGTTCAAAGAAAGCAGCTGAGGACATGCATGAAGAGCAACACAGACAGAGGAAGATGTAAAGATGGGCAAAATGTGAGGACACAGCAAGAACCTTGGAGGCTGCTGCCTGATACAGAATATATAAACAGGACAAAGTCTGATCACAGTGAAATAATTTCACTGTTGTGGAGTTTGGAGGGTTCCTTCTTTTTACTTGTTGTTTTTCAGAAGCATGCTGCTGGCACACAAAAAATGTGGTACAATTTGAGTATAGATTAGTCCAAGTAATGTTACGTGAAATTCCTAACAATTAGAAGATTAGCTAAGGAAGTTCTGCATTAGTTTCCTACATCTCCCTCATTCTTTAGTACAGCTTCTAAAAACCTTATAGATTTGTTTTAAGTGATATTAAGGAACACACAGACTAATTTCAATAGGATTTGAAATGCACTTTTAAAAATTAATTTATTTCATTATTATTTTTTGTTTCGAACCTTCTTTATAAATCATACCCTCCCTCATTTCAGAATGGTAAAGCAGTTTCAAAAACTTACTTGGTAAAATACAAGACAAAAATCACTTTTCTGATAATTTGCTTCATTTCAAATCCAGGAAATTTTGCAATGCTTTGAAATGTTGCAAGCATGTGAAGGCTATGGAAAACAGAACAGGTGTCAAACAAAAGGCAGAATGACAACAAGAACAGAAGCAATAGCCAGAATACTATCTCTTCATCATCTTAATAATCTAAAATATTATACCCTAATCAGAAAGGCATATTTATTGAATGGATTGAGACAAGAGGCATTTAAATATACCATTTAACCTTGCTTAAATGCTTTACCAGTTTATTCTCTATTTTACAGTACTAGATGCATCTTATTTTTTCTATACTTGCTATATTTCTTGGGCCTAACTCCATTTAGAATTAATTCTAATTGAAAATAATTTTTAAGTGGAAACCCATATAAACAAATAGTAATTCTAGTGGGTAAGTAACTAAGTATCCTAGCATCTACCAGCACACAGAAATGATTACTTAAAACAAAGACAACTAATATGATGAAATCACACAGATTACTAAACCATCATGATCCTTAAACCTAATAAGGTAAGTACTTTATAGGTTCTCTCCAACCTATTACAAAAGAAAATTAGCTTAACATTACCCTGAACACCAAAAGCTTAACAATTGGTCTTCAAAGTTTCATGTGGAAACATTATGCAGTTTGGTACTTAAAGCTGTTCAAACCCATAAGCAATTACTAAGAAAGAGAGACTGCAGGGACCTCTCTCCTCTGGTTCAAACCTGCAAGTGTTCAATGGAACTCCTTGCAGCACTGACTACGTTACATTGTAAGGCATTACCATTGAAAAAGGGCTGGATTTGGATGTGGGAGTTTAGATGAAGCAAAGCAAGCACTGTTGATTATGACATTGTAGAAGATAACCACAAACTCTCTCCTAAAAGTAAAGATCTTAAGGGTTTAATACAGCAGATATATAACAATCAAAGTAACAGCCTTGCGTGACCTCCCAATTTTTATTGCTACATGAATTAATTCTAATGATCCGCTATCAAACTTCAAAGCTGGAATAGATAAAATGCATAATGCAAAATGAACCTGTCTGCAAAACAGATGTGGTTACTGAAGCTCTTGCAAGGGCAGGTAAATTTTACTTTGTTCTAGAGATAAGGAACATCACTGTTTTACAAAACACCAATTTAAAAACGTTGATTGCACCAACTGTTGGCCAGAAATTTCCAAGCAAGACAGTAAGAAAATGGGAAACATCTACCAAACTGGCACATACATCAAGTGCCTGACTCTTGTGAAAGGTCAATGCAAGTATGATATCTCCTCAAAAGACAAACTCATGGCTTCCAACCATGCAACAAACTGAAGTCTTGCTTTATTGCTATTTCCGTTCCCTGACTAATCACTTACTCAAAAATCTAAAAATATATTTGTACTTAAATTTTCCAGTTTAGCATACAGTGCAAGGTCTGGTTTTCATAGTATAAGACTCAATGAATTCCACTCAATACATAGACTTGTAATTTCTTTTAAGCAGCCCATATAGAACACTTTCTTTCCTGTTGGGCTTCATATTGCTTCCTTACAATTTCTTATTATTTCCTGTTATGTGATTTTATAACTAAACCATCAGGTTAATCCCAAGTACTAATGAACCAAAATGAAAACTGGGACAAAACAAGCGGAAATGCCTTACGCCACAATTAAGTCCCTAAAGGAGTGTGAGCTTCTAGACAATTTTTCACAGGATCCTCTGGAAACTGAAGCACACACAAATAAGCTGCTGCCAGTTATTGGACTCTGAGCTTTCAATAAGCCATAGTTTGTTTTCACCCTCCCCAATCTATAAGGTCTAAAGGCTAGATGTAAAGCCTAGCTCTTGCTAAAGAGCAAAGGCCTGTCAATACAATCCGTACCTCTGGCCATGCTCCACTGTCACCCTGTACAGCACAAATGAGCTGGCTAACAGTGAGTTAAAAGAGAGGAACTGCTCTTCATCTGTTCCCTTTTTTGAAAAAAAAACAAAAAACCAAAAAAAACCAACAACCCAGAACCATCAAACTCAAAAATCTCCTAAAAACATTCATTTTCTGTTTGATCAATTTCCTTAAACAATTTCATTCACTGTACAATAAATGAGGGCCAGAGCACATGTAGGAACACAAAGAAAGCAGAATAAAGTTCAACTGTGATTTCTAGATCCACTCAGCTGCTATGTGGAAATCCCACCCATACTAATATAATCTCAGGAATAGTGGATCCAGTGTCTTATTGTCAGGATTTAACCTGGCGGGTATCTAAACACCACACAGTTGCTCATTTATCCTGGATTTTTTTTTTTCCCTCTTCTTTCCTCTGTAGTTCTCCATATCACAAGTCTTTTGTATAGAACACACAAATGAACATTCATCTAAAATACAGGGAAAAAGTATTTACATCTTAACTTCTCAGTGAAAGCCACTATAATAAAAGCCTTTGAATATTCATTGAAAAGCAGACACAGCACTTCCTAGGGCTCCTTTACTTTTAAACATAGAGAACTGATAATCCTACCCACCCCACATATCAAAAGTGTATCTCACATTGTTATAAATAAAGCAACTGGAAACATAAAGCGAGAAGGAGGATAAAACCAAGAGAACTTAACCTCCTCTTCCCCCAAAAGAAGCAGAGCTGAGCAATTCAGCAACTTGATCATACAAAGACTCAAGAGGCTTATTTGTAGTAACTTCACAGCCATGAGTCTCCACAAGTGCTGGGGGAGTTTTACCTGAAATGGCGTCCTTTGCTTTCTCCTACCGCCTCCTCATGGTATCATGTGAATTCTCTTATCCCACACTAAGCACTCACTGGAGAGGCAGACTGGCATACTGCAGGCTACTTCAGATTAAAAAAACCCCAACAACTAATTTGCACTCATGATTCCAAAGCAGTGCCAGATCTCCATATCTAAAAATGGGTCAGTTTAAATATATCAACTCACAAAGACCAGCTTGAGGCAAATAATTTATTTCATAGAAAAAATAAAGCACACAGTGCTTCCTCTACACAGAAAGCATCACCACTACAAATATTTGGATTAGCAATACAATTGAAACAGCTAGGAATAGCCTTTTACTGTTCTGCATTAGAACTGAGATTTGGCTCCAAGTCACAGAAGTCCAGGCATGAAAAGTTTAAGAAATACCCTACAATGAAAAATTGCTTCTGAATCACCAGAGTTTAGCACTGTCATAGCTTTTAACAGCCTTCAGGGATGTGTGCAGAAAAGACTGCACTGTTTAAGTAATGCAACACTTTTGTCTGAGAATTTCCTTTTTTTGGAAGACATTTAAATGCTCTTTATAGACTTCTATGTTAAATACTTATCAAACCTAGATAACCATGTTCAAATTGAAAATCAATAGCTTTACCATATTATACTTTTCTCTGTACTTCCACAAACACATCACCAAGAGGCACTTTCCTCTTGGGAAAGGCCACTGACTGAAATGATTAATTTAATATTCTCTTCCTGCACACTTCTTTAATTCACCGCAAGTTATTTCTACCATACATCAATTCTGTGATTTAGATCACCTGTTCAAATAAGAACAGCATATTTTCTCTTAAGTTAACTACATCAAGAAATACATATTACAGAAAAATACAGTGAAAGTTATCACAAAAATGTTACTTCAAAAATGAAAAACTAAGGATGAAAATCATCCCAGTTAATGGTTGGAAGTTGACACTATCACAGAAGGTTCTGTAGCAAGCTCAATAACAAAAAAATTTGCACATTTAAAATAATTATGTTCTTCACATAAATGCCAGTCACTTAAGAACGACAGTTACTTTACAGTTATCTGCTGTGCAGTAACCAAATATTTTGACTGCTAATGCATAAACCACACCTGAATGTAAGACAAACAAATGCCCAGTTTTTACAGTTTCTTAAAAATATTTTATTCAACATTCCCACTCAGTTTTAATTTTTTATCATATGCAAATTTCCCTTTCTACTGTTTCACTATGATTTTCAAGCCTTTTCCCAACTAACATGCAATTTTGTCCAGCACAACCCCTACTTTTAATGTAAACCAAAACAAGATTTCAGGTAGGGGAGATTAACAAACACAGGGTGTTACTGCTATCCTTCTTTGAAAGTGTAATTTTTTTTTCAATTTATCATCTGTCTATTTTTGTCAGACTGCCAAAACTCCTAAAAACTGTCACAAGAAGGTGAAGCAAAGAAAAGGTCTTTGTTATATCTGCTGTGACTATAAATTTCAAATTCTTTTCTTCTTCTAACATTTCAATTATGCAACTTGTTAGCACCTGTATACGACATGATCCCCAGCCACACTGTAAGAATACTTTTTTTGCCAGTATTTATACAGACATCAGTAGACAGCTTTGCAAATGGAATGATGTGAACTCTCTCCCTAAGGCAAACCCGCCATGAAAATCAGAGGAAAGCTCAGTTACTTCACTGTTTCCAGAATATACTCTCTGGAATTGCAACACAAGATTTATTCTCCATCTTTCCATTGTCAAAGATGTTCTGCTGTCCACCTTCCAGTTTCAGATGCTGACATAAAAACAATTCTCAGACACTCTCAACCATGCAAATACCACACCAACTCTTGGTCTTCACTTTGACATTTTTATATAAACAGGAAACCAGTAGGGCACAAAGCTAAATAGAAATGGAAATCTTTTGTACATCTAAAACAATTGCACAGAAGCTAAAATAAAATAAAGATTGCAATTGACTGCACAAAATGACATCACATTATAGCCTGTATCTCTGTAGTGCACCATCTCTAAATGTACATCAGTGATGGGCAACATATTTCACTGAGTCCTTCAAGCATGGATTTCATGAGCTCCATCTTTTGCCCTGGTGTTTCTGTGTTTAGCCAGTTTTGCTGCTGTCTTTGGCCAATACCTCAGACTCTCTCCTGGCTGAACTCGGGTCACCAGAGGACAGAGGCTGCCCGGGCCCTTCTGCCAGCTCCAAATGCACATGATCCTCACAGTACCAGAGGGGAGCTGCAGATTTTCCAACACCTCGCCACTGTCTCAATTTATCTGAGGATATTCACAACTTGAATTTTAAGAGAAGCTGCTACCCTGGGTTAATCAGTGGCTTTACACACAGCAACACAAACAGACCATAATCAGGAGGAAGACCCAGAGTTTGGTAACCTTCTGCAGCCGTCTTCTAACCTGTCATCTGATTACATCTCTTCTCCATGGAAAAGCTTGCCTTTCAGGTTGGCAGAATATACTACAGCCAAAGAGATGAGCTACATATAACTAAGAAGCATGCTGATTATGTCACTTCAAATAGCTGCACTACATGAAATGATAAATGCCCAATGTGTTGCTACTCCTTCCTTTCCCTGCCCCTTACACAACAACAAAGTTCAGGAGTTGTCAGGTTTTTGCCTAATTTCTGAATAGTTTTTCTATAGAAAGGTGCCACATAATGGGGATTTAGAGCATTTTTTGTCTGCAAGTGTTCAGAAAGGAGTGACCTTGGTGCATCTTGCTCCTAGTTCTAAAAATTACACTAAAGCTCACAGTGAATAATTGACAAAGCAAAGTGTACATCCATAACTGCAGCAGAGCAAGCAATTTCGATTTACAAATAAAGGACAGACCAGGAGCACAAGCTTCTGTTTCTTCACAGGTATACAAAACTCCTTTTTACTAGACCACTTCCATTCCTTTCTCATATTTGAAACTTTTTCAGATACATTTCTATTCTGTCCATGAAGTCAAAGCTTACAAGGATACAGAAGATTCTAATGAGATTTTGATGAATGCATGAAAAAAGGACTGAAGACTACACATCTTATAAAAATCAGACATTATCCTAAACCACACTCTAATCTAGAGAGAAACTTCTATTTCAAATTTATGTTAATTAAAATGCTAAACATTATATTTTTGTCCTGAATTGTAATACAACATTAATATCCTCTATGTCCCAAATACATACTAACGACCTTGCTTAAAACACGCAGAAAATACTAGGGCTGGAGGGAAATAGAAGTAAACAAGCAAGAGCTAAGAGTGCAATTATTCTATTCAGAAAAGCTACAAACCTTAAAATAGCAAAGCATGGCAAATACCAAGTCGCCAGTACAGCTGTATTCATTCTCCCAAAAGATTTTTAATGCAACTACTCTTGAATTAAAATTCATAGCCATCAATGCATATGAGCCCTATTACTGGCGTCTGACTCCTCAATGACACTGAGAAATACTAAGATAAGAGCTCTCTGCAATTTTTCAGTCTGTTCGAACAGTGAAGAGCCATTAAAATGTAACAGTCCACATCTGCCAACCCGGAACGACTGCCAGGCTTGTGTTTCAGGCTCAGGCACTATGCAGAGGGTATCATCAACTCACTGTGAGCATCCTCAGGACAGCACAAATCTCCCTCTTTAAACATGAACACACCCTGCTGCTTCTCAACAGCAGTGATAGCACCTTCAGCTGCACTGTGTTCTGTAACCTAGAAAACATGTAAACACTTGTTCTGAATGTCTGTCCAACCCTAGGGTAAGATCCCAGGAAAAAGACAGCATTTAGGAACACGGTTAAAACTGATTTTAATAGAACCTAGTGCCAATATGAATCCAATCTTTGAGAGAGTTTTATTAATTCATACATTATTAACCCCTTCACTCTTGTTTCTGGAAACATACATACAACTGACAGAAATAAAATATCTGCAGGCACACTGTCCTTGACAAACACCTCTCAAAGTACTTCTCTTATGGTACTGAAGAGCTAAATTAAACATTAAATCTCTATGTCAAGGAAATCAGCAAAGTAAGCAAAGTGCAAATGAAGGCCCTGGTAGCATTGCTGGCCAGAGGTGGTCTGTTAGAGACAAACGGGTATAGGACTACAAAATAAGCACTGAAAATATTTTGGAAACATATGGTGTAACCCCCCCAGTTGTTAATGTGCTACACTACAACCCTACAGTGCAATTGTCTCTATTTTGTGTATGACGTTATAATGTTCATACTATAATTAGCTAAAACTATATATGCTTTCAAAACAACAAAGAAACATTCCTTATTTTTTGAACTACTCTGCACTCAGATGCTTGTAGCTTAGCCAACCCTCTGCAGCTGCTTCGACACCATGCCAATGCCTTCACTTCCTCAGCCTTTCTATCCTTAGGAAAGAATCTCTGGAGACCTAAAGAGTATTGCACAAATAGTACTGTATCCTCCAACTGTTGCTAAATGCAAAATCCGTTTTTGTTTCTTTTGAAGGACACTGAATGTGTGCATTGGACTTCATTTTTGGTTGATGAAATAATATTTTATTTTCTTCCCTTTCAAAAAGGAGACAGATCAACCTAAGAGGGGCCCATTACAATAGAGGTCAGAAACAGTTCAGTGGATGGGGCAGGAGACCGGGAATTGGTAAAGCTGGCTTCCTGGATCAGCCAGCATTCTGTTGCATGACCTTGTGCAAAGGCAATTCACCACACTATCATCCCTGTTCTTTTTTGCAGCATACACCTATCCAGGATACATTCAAGACAAAATTACATGCCGAATCCTCTATGACTAAAAATTCCCCAGGTTATTTATTTTTATGGGGGATTTTTTTGCTGCCAGTGAACACTGGTGATAGTCTTGGACACTACTGTACAAAAACACTGTCTAAGTAGCAAGCAAATCAGCTGGAATCTCTAGGTAATACTGAAATACAAATAATTACTAACAGGAAACACTGCTTGGCTTACACAATACAATAGGGGAAAAAAAAGGAAGAGGACTTAAAATAGTAACTCCATATGTTACTAAGCTGATTATTAGTTGTCCCATTAAAAAAATATTATGGTTGCAAATTAAAATTTTAAGAATTTAAAAAATTTAAAATTTAAGGTTGCAAATTTAAAAATTAAGAAAATTTATCAAACCAGAAATGTTCCAGCTTCTCCTAAAAAGACAAGGTGTTTGTCCTTTATATGTTTTAATTTTGCTTTATAAAATGATACAATTCAGCTTCAAACAAGAACTTAACTGTTTTTCAAATATATTTAATAGGAACCTGATGCTGACAGACACATTAGCAATAGCTTCTTTCCAAGTATAGTCAGCACATGTTTGTCAATGTTTTAGACAATAATTCTAAGGAAATGACTTCAAAGTTCTGGGGATAAAAAGTTTCTACAGATACCTGAATTCTCCTTTTTTTCTGTAAAGTCAATGATATTGAGAAACATGCATGTTCCAAGAAAGTAATTTCATTCAAAAAGAGGCCCAGACTTTCTGATTTTGAGTATGTGAGCCTTGAAGCAATCAGATATTATCTATTTGCTACTTTGAGGAATGACACTGTAGTCCATACAGACCAAAGTAATTTCCTCCATCACCAACATGCTGAGTGTAACTTTTTGTTTAGAGTCCAAATGAAGCTCCTCTTCCTCTCAGCCAGCTTAGTCATTTCCACTCATGCCTTGTGCTGACACAAATGTTCCAGGGAGTAAGTGCTAGAGTGAGAAGTGAGATGGTTGGTTGTTTGTTTTTAAAATTGCTGGTTTTCATTGTTTAGATTTGTCTAGCTCTTATTGTTGATTGTTAATAAATAGCTGATCACCAGCTTTCAAAGATCTGAAATAATATTCAGTTAAACTGTAAACACAGCTACAAGAGAGAAAAAGCTTTGAAATATTTTTAGGGAAAAATCAGACACCTCCATTTAATCTGACGCACAGCATAGGATTGACTCCAGCACAGTCAGTACTATGTACTAACACTGAACTTTGAAAGAAAGCAACAGACATTCATAGATAATATGAACAGGTGTTATTAAGCAATTCCTGCAGCCCGTTATAATTGAGATGACTGATTAAAGAAACGAGTCAAAGCACATAAAAATCCCTGGCCCTTTCAATATTTTAGTCTTGAACTCCACAGAATTTTACAGAAAACTTTTTCAAACAGAAATCCCAATTTCACTCAGCCTCCTCAAAACAGTTATCTAAGTTAAAATAGGTCATCATCTGCAGAGATATGAACTGCCTTTACAAAGCAGATTCTACCATTACCATCATAACAACGAGGGAAGTTTGTCTTTTGTTATTGATTTTGTTATATAGCAGTTCTCTGAATCCCAGATAATGAAAAAAGTGTTGGTGTTGTAAGAGAGTTATTTCTACTTGACATAAGATTTACAATTTCTTCTTGTGTCAAACAAAAGTAGTTGCTCTATGATTTTACTTAGTAGGACTGGAATCTCCTTGGGATAGAACAACAGTTAAATTGTCAGTATTGATATATATTCTCCATACTACATCATATCATTATTGATAATACTTCAAGAACTATATGATTTCTAGGCTTAAGTAAATTATAAAATAATCCTATGATTCCATGGGTAAAAAATTCCCTACACTGTCAAACTTCCCTTATTTTTTACTTACTTTCTTTAAATCTTGAATACAGATATCAAGTGTTCTGCACCTCCTACTTGCAAGAAAAGCACATCTCCATGTCAGTCTCTCCAGCATTTACTGTTAGAAATTTCTACTTAAACTGCGCAAATCTGTATTTGTTCCCAATGCCTGTATGAGTTGATTAAATCAATTCCAGCAAACATAGAATGAATCACATGAGACTAATCCAAAAGCCAACAAATGCTCAGTGCCACCTTTAAGATGACACAAACACCTCTAAATTGGGAAAGGATTAACACTGGAGCAGGACTACAAATGGAGTAAGTAGTGAGGCTTACTGACCATTTGAGCTGGGAAGCACCAAAACACCTTCCTTCAAATCTAATAGCTTTCCTCAGTTCACAGCCCTTTCCTGTGAGCAGATCAATCCCCATGGTCAGTACTGAAGCGTCCTGAGTGCTGGTTGTCCTTCCACCCACCATGCACATTAGCCATGAGACATGGATAGCAGCCATAAAAACAGCACCTTGCATTCACAGTGAAATTAAACTTTTAGAAAATACCTATCCAGGGAAGTATCCTGCTAAACAGTTCTTACAAATGAAAATGCAAACAATTTTTTTATTCCTAGGTAGGTATCAAGACTATCTCATCATCTGACAAATACTTCAGTGCTCCAACACTGCAGATGCCAGACAGAGGACAAATCCCTCTGCTCAGCAATGAAACAACTACAGGGACTACACCTGAGAGCCTCTTTGTACAGAAGGATGTTGTAACTCAGTGGTTTCAATTATCTCAAAATGGCAGGAAGGAACTATATTCCAGTGTTATAAACCTATAATAAAAGAGAAAAGAATAATTTTGGGGGGAAAGGCATTTTCAATGCAGCATTGACTGAATGCTTCATTTTTGTTCCTTTCAGCACTGCTTCCTTTCCAACAAAAGCAAATTCTGAGTGACAGAAAAGTACATTTCCCTCTCTGCCCTGCAGCTCACTCTCTGACTGTGCAATCAATGGCAAAGTCTGAAATGGGAAAAAAGAAACCCACCAAAACCCAACAGTGCAGTGAATGATGAATGCCATACAAAAATATATGTCCTTGTATGGCCTCAAGCTTCAGGAAGAAAAAGTAAGATCCCTAAATAAATGCAAACATCCAAGAGACAGACAATCCTTAGTTAACGACGTTTTTTTCTTTGAAGTATTTGTACTATCTGCACACCACCACTACTGTTTTGTTAAAGGATGTGATATTGAATAAATTGGGTTGAGACAATGGCAATGACCAGCAAGCGCCATCTTGTTGACAAAGTGTACAAAAATACACTTCATAAAAGTCCTCATATAGTCAGGCTTTTATATGTTATACAGGTGACACTCAGACTTGATTTGTATATTATTTCAACCAGCAACACCTCTTCTGGCACTCTTTTTTTACTTGGTCTAGGCAAAGCAGAACAGAGAGACACTATCAACTGCACTTTGGGTTTTAATCACGTCTCATTCGCACTCAGCATCATCTTAATTCAAGGCAGGACTTCAAGCAATTTGAAGCACCTTTATACTTTATAGGTAAATCACCCAATCCCCTTTATGTTAATTTACATGTAATTCTACTCACCAAAGCAGAAATGTGTAACAGAGACATTAGAAAGGAAATACAGAAACTCCCTGTGTGTACAACCTTTCACTTAAACTTGTTTTTGCATGAAGTCAGTACCCACATTTTGGATCTTGGAGTCCCCAAGAGTAATAATGGAGTTTGGTTTCCACACCCATGTGAAGCTGGATACACAGACACAGCATAGGGTTAAAGAATTCTCCAGCTACAAGGACAGCAGAAGAATCAGTATGGATGGGAACTGTAGTCGCTACAGGAAAATTCATGAAAGAACTGAACCTGAACCGACTCTTTCAGGAGAGGTTAGAAGAGCAATAACAGACATTTGCATTTGAATATAGAAATAATGGTAATGATAATCCAGAAAACTCAAAAAAGCAGCGTATTAAACCAGAAATTAAGTAGCAAGTTTTTGTAACAAGTCTAAGAAAATAGTTATATGTTACCATATGAATAGCAAGCAGCAAATAACTGCATTTGTGAAACCAATTCTGACAAATGAACTCTGATTTTGCCTTAAGGACTATAAAAAGTGCTTTAGAACTCGCTTTGAAAAACCGAACTGAAGAAATACAAAGCAAGCAAAGACAAACTACAATGAAAGTCTTATCTCTCACTGTCATTCTTCCCATATTTACTTATCAACTGAGATAAACTAGTGACACTTACAAAGAAATTCCTTTTTCTTGTCCTATCCAGACACACAACTCACATTGACTAATTCAAGGTCCCACACTCTTTGCAGAAACACCAGCACAGTGTCCCAAACCCTTATTCTACTCTGGACTGCCAAAAACCTCTACCTCATCTAAATCATAACAAGAGCTCACAAAAGCAGAATAACCCATTAATATAAAAGAAAGAGAATAGAGAGGAATTTCTGAAGAACGAAATCCATTCCATTTGCCAGTACAATCACATTTTTACCATAGTTACTTTGGCAATTTAGATTTTCCACATGTAAGTCAGAAAACAAAGTGCTGACCCTCTATTTGACAGCCTGCTTCAATGACTTTTTTCTCAAATTAGTAAACTTTTTAAAAGCAGACTACTGATCCTAGATTACTACTACACTAAACAACTCTAATTTATTAAAAGGGCTGTTATGAAGCAACTGTTTTAAACAGACTTATAAATTAACTTCACTGAAAACAGCTGTTTAAATCTAATTTCATACAAAAGAAAAACATAAATTAAGTCATACACAAAGTAAACCAAGGCACATATATAGTAAACCAATCTACAGACTACAATGATGGATCCTGTAAATTACCCCAAAGCGAACAACTATAAAAGTCTGTATCTTTGATACAGAGCAAATAAAGTGACTTACAGAAAGTCTAGACTTGATTACTGTTACTTGGCACTTTTTTGCTAAGAGATAAAAATATATTCTTGATGAACTCTTGAAAACCTGGGAAAAGCTCACTTATATTAAACAATAATCTTCTTAATAATTATTAACTTGTATAAAAATAGTAAAATAGTTCTGTCTGTAAGAATCCTTTAATAATAATGTTAAAGCTGCACATTTAAAGACTTTCAGCCAAAAGAATTATCCTCATCTAAATTGTTTTATTTATAGGAAACCAATACTAATCCCTAGATTAAGAGAGGCATATGATTAAAAAAAAGATCAACCAGGAGCTGAGGCAGAAAATTATGTTAACACTTTGTACTGAAAGCTTCACAAGTAAGGATTTGTGCAGCTTGTAAGAAACTCATTCAGAGTATTTATAAGTTACAATAAGCATATTGATAAGATATGATGCAAAATATGAAGGCTAAGAAGCCCAAGTTCAGTAAAATGAATATTATATCACTGCAATGTGCAAGTGGGAAAAGATATGTTTAAAAGGTGAGGTCCAAAATCTGCAAGTCCAAAAAAAAAGCCCATGAGGATCAAGGAAAACTCATCTCTTGCAGAGTGGCTTTGCTAGGACAGAACAGCAATATGGTTTTGAAACGTGCAAAATTAGAACTTTAATGTAGGGTGTACTTGGAAAATGACTGCTCTGTAATGTGAAAAGCAGAGAGATTACAGACAAAGGTAGGACTCCACGTGACAGAAGGAGTCAATTAGTCCTGCTCTGCCCACACACCCTGCACTGCACAGTCCTACTGCCTACCCGTGCCAGCCTCCCTGGGAGCCGGCCCAGCTCCCTCTCCTAGCAGAAGGGCAGGGAAAGGGCGCTTCCAGCAACTGCAGGAAATCACAGCCCAGTCCATGAAGCACCGGAACCGGAGCACGGAAGAGCAGAGTGCCATACCCACAGCTGCGGGAGTGGACTAGAAAGATCGCTCTCTTCTGCTAACAGTAACCTAACATCAGATTGTCTCAGCTGAAGAAACTGCTGCCTCACTCTTTGAAACAAAGACTTGTATTTCCCCCAAACTTATTAAGTTTACTACCCTTTTGATACCTATTTTCATATTCGACCTTTGCCAAGGCTTTGCAAGGGTTTTTACAGCCACTCATTTCGATATTCTCTCGCTGAGCATGAAATTCATCCCCAGTAGACAGCCAACACAAACAGCATTTAAGATCTTTTTTTTCTAGTACTACATTTGCTGTCTCACTCCTATTTGAAAAAATAGCAGCCACTGTTGTAAAGCAGTAAGCCATTAAGTCATGATTTTGCCTCAGTATTTCACTTTGCTTCCTCAAAACCACTTCAAAATGTTATTTTTACTCATGGTATTGCTAAATACAACGACTAAAAGCTTAGAAAAAACGCTCATTATAAATAACACTAATTTCACTCTGAGCACAACATTACATCATGCTGCTACCAAAGCAATCAGAAAAGCTGGCAATCACATACCAGATACAGTAACAGGATACATTAAATACTCCACAACAAATCATCCAAACTTGAAGAGCTTTTTAGCTACAGAAACTTTAAGATTAGTCTTTTATTAAAGCTTCCAAAGGTAATGGCCAAGGTCACAGGACTGCCACCTGATATTAGATACCTGAATTGTGTATATGAAATTACAAGCATCTTGACTGCACACCATAATAGGTGGCTTCCTTGGCAAAACAGGGAACTAAAGATGTTTTGCACTAAAATCTATCCCCTCATGCAGAGCCATAGAATTTATACAATCTCTAAACTCTTCTGAAATAGCTGCATGTGTAGATCTCACAAGTTCCTCGGAATTTGCTAGACTTCGTTGTCTTCACACGTCCTGAACAAAAATAAGAATCTAATACCATATACAATTCTGTACAGATACATATGAATACATCCTTATACATACATGAGTGCACACACACATATATATGTGGGTATTCTGACCCTCATGGTCCCAAGGAACTTTAAAGTGCTTCCAATGTAACTATATCTAGCTATGGAGCAATCCAAAATCTAATTTGAAGTTTTATCTCTGAAGAACAAAGGTGACACAGGCATTAGCTAGGTGCAGGGGAATTTGAGAAATCTGAGGAAGGAAAATGAAAAAAGGTTCAAAGCAAAGGCTTGGCACTAGCAGTGCCAGAGTCACGCTTTTTTAAAACCAACTGTAAAAAGCTGACCTAAACCTCTACAAGGGGGAATTTGACAATACACTAAAAAATAATATATGAAAAGTCAATATAAAAAACCTTGCCACTTTTAACATTTGCTAGCTTTAAGTCAGAACATCAGTGGGAGTCCATTCTGATAAGAGAGTTTTACAGCTGTATCTTCACACTATGGTACTACTAATCATAATCCATATGGTGTTCTAAGGAATAAAAAAATGTATGTGGCCTGAGCAAAGCTGGAAATTCTCTTCTCTCCCAGGACATCTGATAAAGCAAGCACAGAAGAAATACTTCTGAAATGTTTTCTCTCTCAGAACTAACTATTCCAATTCAGCAATTGGTTTAAAAATTGCTAAGTCTGTTGCAGAGACACACTGATACAGGTAAGAGGAGGTAAAACTGACAGTGCAAATCCACAAGTCCTAACAGCCATATTATTCTTTGGCCTAAAAAAAATTCATCAAAAAGAAAATGTTCTACTATAAAGTAAGTTCATCTTAAAAGAAAAAGAAGAAATTTAGAATTATTAAAAAACCCAAACATATAAATTCTGATTAGTGCACTTTAACCCATTTTAACTTTGCAATAGTAGTGATGTATACCAGAACAAACTTTTTGGTTTCTTCACTCTTTTTCAAAACACCACCAGGTTGTGAAGTGATTTTTTTTCTTGGCTAAAAATAAATGTGCTATGAATCATCAAGAAAACCATCACACAGCACTTCCTGAGCTCTGGTAATTCCTTTCAGACATAGAACTGCAGTTTTCATCCTTTCTGGAGCCACTGTCAGTAGAGTCAAGGCATTTCAAAACATCATTACAATTAAACCTGTCCTCTGTATATACTTATACAGCAGTAGCATATGACTGTAAATTCACAACTCCTCTGTAAAGCAATTTTCAAGAAAAGACTTCGCTAAATTTGTGCCAATCTTTTACTACAAGAATCAGCACTATACAGGAAGAACAAAATTGCCAGGCTGCACTCTAAATTATGAGAAACAGAAAGGGAAAAATGGCACAGAATACCACACAGAAGATGAAACTAGATGCAGACAGATTAAATGGTTGACAAAACAGGCAAAATTTAAAACATTAATGCAACAATAGGCATTATTAAAAAAAAAAACCAGAACCCACACTTAACTCTCTATAGAAAAATGAAATTTTTCTTCATTGTGATCTTTATCCTCAAAAGGCCTGAAGCTAATTTTTTTACTCTTAAAACCACACTCTTTTCTGAAAACTTCACATTTTTTTATGAACTGTATCAATAGCCTTAGATCATGAATGAGAGAAACATTTTAAAAACCTTGTTACGTGCTGGTTCTACTCCAACAATGAAAACAGTAGGGGAAGAAGCTAAGGTGCTCCTGAACTCCACTCTCTGCCTATCTTGCTACATCACCAATAAACAAGGCCTTACCCAAAATGCTAATTAAAAAAACTTGAAGGAAGGAAGGAACATACACAAATGCCAATCGCAATTCTTTCAGAGGCAATTTATTTTAGAGAATTTTTTTAAATTTATGGCAATATTGCTTGTTGCAATCAAATACTTCCCTGCAAGATTTATACCAGCCTACCAGTTATGTACCAAGTGTTCCTTTATCTGACAATGCACACTTACTACTCCATGACTGATGCTCCATCCCCAGAAGTGTTCCCAGCCAGGTTGCATGGAGCTTTGAGCAACTTGCTCTACTGGAACAGAACTGGGAATAGATGATCTTTAAGCTCTCTTCCAGTCCAAACAATTCAATGATTTTGTGATCTGTATATTAAAAAGCCACATACTTTGCTTTTGAAGAAAATAAAGCTATTCCTGTTACTTTTGCTTTAGAAAGAATATATTCTCTGCTACCACCTGCACCAATACTGATCAGAGATTAATTAAACTCTTGGGGGAGTGGAGAAAAGACCGAGCAAAAAGGGAATAATATTGATTTCTCATACTAGTCTCTTTGAAAATAGAATTTTCTGAGAGTACTTCACAGACATTTACAATATGCAACCAAATATTCTGCATCTTGACGTACCTAATCCACGAAGAAAAACCTCTGAAATCTGTTTCCTTTTCCTATCTGCAATCACAAGATGTTAACGGTTTAAGAATTGGAACTTGAAAACCAAATACTAGGAAACCATTCTGACATAGAATGTGTTTAAAAATAAGGACAATAAAGAGACAGGACAGAACTGAAGAGAGGTAGAAAACATTTGAATAGAAAAAAATATTAACAAACAGGCTGATAAATACATTGTATATTGTGACATTTTTGTTATGTAGAGCCTTCACAGAGAGCAGAGCATGCTACAGCAGGAGGCCCCGTATGAGAGCTCCAGTTTAAATCCTCCCAATTCAAAAATCTCCTGCTGGGAGATTTTTATCTGAAGAACTTAATTAACAGCAAGTTTAATATAGGGTCTCTGAAGTATACTGTTGGTTTTCATACAGAGTAGCAAAATCAAAACAAGACAGACATAAGCAGCAAAGGGAATGAATTCTGTTTGTCTCACAAAATCTATGTGTTATCTCCCCCTTCCTTCCCACAGGGTGGAAGGGAGAGGTATGAGAAAACATACAGCCCTGCTGAACAGAACATCCATCACACAGACCTGACCCACTCTGCTGCAAAATGGTATCAGATACACGAGGTTCTTTCCTAAATACTCAAGTTTCTTTTTGGATGCCGAAGGAGTTATTTCTGGAATTATGAAAATTTTACAAATCTCTTCCCATGACCTTTCTGACATTCAAACTTTGATGAATAGCTCCCATACTAGATTGCTCATTCCGAGAACAAAATTTCATGATCCTTTTCCTTAGCAGCAGATAAATTATGGATTGTCCACAGCAATGATTAAACACAGTTTACAAATACACTGGCAGATCAGTCATTTGTTCTTAACCCCGAAACGCCTGACCTTTTTTCTGGCATGAGATTTTTCTTTCCAACCTTACAATGGCCCTTGTCAAAATCAACTTTTAAAAGCTGTTCCGTACCGTATCTCACGCATGTCATAGGTTCCGCAGGCCATTACTAGTTAGGAACAGACACCAGGCCTAGAGACAAATCAAGCTGCAATATCAAGCACTCCCAAGTCAGCAAATGTCAAAGTCATTGCCAGAAGCAATGGGCAAGATGCCTGGGAGCCTTGTTCTGCCCTTGCCTTGTGTGCATGCATTATGGTCAGTTTTTATTTATAGAATTACACCCTACCACCGCCCACAAGGCTGCTCCTTGATTCAGTTAAAAAGAAGAATCAACACCCATTTACTGAACAACTAACTACTCAGTACTCTGTTTTCTTCTCAGCATTTGAAATACAGCTTGAGACCTTCTCTACTGAGCACTACTCAAGTTTTTCTACAAAGGTGGACTCCTCAGTTTCCTGGTGTGGTATTCAATAAGGCTCATAATTATATCAACTAAGCATCTTACAAAACACTGTCCTGAAAATACATCCCTAAAACCTATAAAGCATTACCTCAAAATTTGAGATGGAAAAATTCAGGCACAGAAAGGCAAACAAACATTCAAGGTTTGGATGTCCAACTGAAACACTCAGCAGCATATCTTCCACACTAGGTGTACTTGCATAGTTTTTTTATTATATATGAAAGCAGAATTTTGTATTTACTTAACACAAAATTGCCATTAATTCAATTGTACATGAGAGATTAGAGCAATTAGATTTAGATTTTCTAAGTTAAATTCTAGATTCTTAAGTCAAACCAAAAAACCCCACAAGCAGTGACTACAGAAATTCTGATTTTACGTGAATCACCAAAAGAAACCTGGGAAAGGTAGGAATACTGCCCAGATCTCAACACAACACTGAGCTCTACTCAATCACTAAATTCTAAAATAAAGTCAACAACATGGCTAGTAGTCCCAAGCTTCTCAAATATATATATACTTGGCTGAAAAATGTAGGTCACCATACTAAAAATAAGAGGATTACCTATGTAAGGCCGAAATTCTGTTACGGGGTAGGGGGAGGACATGCAACATGACCAAAAGCAAACCATACAAGATAGAAACTACACTGATGTCTACCAAAACATACATACTGAAAGCAATTTTGCACTTGAATGCAATAGCATGCCAGACAGTAATATAATGAAGGGAATGGAAAATAACACCATATTTGAAGGTCTATTAATACTATGTGGGTCAAATTCTAATAACTCAAAACCTGGCTGAAAAGAACACTCTCACAGGAGTCTGCAAAGCCATTAGGGATTTTGTCCACTGCCAAAATACTTTTTCAGTCCCCATACAATGTGGGAATTGATGAATACTAGGGACATGAATACCTGAGACAAAAAAATAAATATAAAAATACAACTTTTGCAGAGAATATTGTGAAAAAAAGAAGCTAGATGAATCTAGAAGCTAGAAGATCCAACTAGCACATGCTCAAAAATAAGTATCAGAAGTTATTAAAGCCTAATGGCAGATATTTGTGCAATCCTGTTCTAATGATGCTCTTTAATGAAAGCTCTGTACCACAAATTCAGAGCAAAGATAATTAATAAAAAGCTGAGATAATTGTGTTACTACTAATTAATTTACAGAATTGTATTAAAATATTTGTACTAGATAAAACTACAATAAAAGCGTTTGTGTTCAAATCAATTTGCCATTTTTGTACTATATTCATATATCGTATGTAAAAGACAAAGGGTGTTGGGATTTTAGTTTAGTCCTAGTTCTGTTTTTTGTTAAAGGAATTTTCCCCTATATATGTTGCTAGGGGAACAAATGGCTGAATACTTAAGGAAAACAAAGGACCTGGCTGCTCTTTTTGTTTCACGTGGGGGTGTGGGCAGTTCGGTCTCGGTGTCCAGAGAGAGAGGAAGCTGTTTTTTCTATGGCCGCTTTTCTTTCTGCTGGAGAAACACTGGGATCCCAAGCCTGCCTTCCCTGCCCCACTCGGAGCCGGGCTGTGGCCGCCCTGCCCCGCTGCTGCTTCGAGCCTTCGCTGCGTTGTAGCCGTGCTCACCCTGCCTGCCTCGACCCCTGGGGGGTACCCTGCTTGGATACATCGCATCTGCCACCTGGGATTTGTGCTCATCCCTGCCACTCCAGCCTGCTGTTCCAGCCTGCTGTTCCCGAGGGTCCAGCCGGACACCGGGACCGGCTGCCCAGGGGTTTGTGAAGCTCCCAGGGCACCGGTGCCGCGTGCTCCCCGAGCTCGCTCCGGAGCGCCCCCTGCAGCCGCGGGGGAACCATCGCACCTGCCCTGCTCACCGGGAGCCGCCAGCGCCCCTGCCGGCTGCGAGCGGAACTGCACCCGAGGGGAAAGGGCCTGACAGCCGAGAAGGCCAGGACCGGGTTTGGGATTGTTTGCTGTTACTGCCAGAGTTATTGCTGTTTTTTTTGACTGGTTTTATATATATATATATAATAGTAAAGAACTGTTATTCCTATTTCCCAAATCTTTGCCTAAAAGCCCCTTGATTTCAAAATTATAATAACTCGGAGGGAAGGGGGTTCCATCTGGCATTCCAAGGGAGGCTTCTGCCTTCCTTAGCAGACACCTGTCTTTCAAACCAAGACAGAGCACAGGAGAATTTCCAAACAAAAACATTTAATAATAGGAATTAAGACAGAGCATATGGACCTATGTATATACTATGCACATATATGCATTTTTATTATATGGCTACAGCTGTTAAACATGTTATCAACCTGAAAAGTCAGGATCAATTTTAAACCACCACCACAGTGCAGAAGGACATTTTTTCTCCTACAAACAAGGAAGTGAAGCAATCATGAGAACAAAACTAGCACAAAAAGTAGTGTCTTCTCAATCCCTCGACAGCTTTAAATGAAGGATGCATATACTTCTGGCAAATGCACTTTACCTAAGCACAAACTGAAACTGCATTTTGGTCATTTAAGTCAAAAGGTTCATTATCAGGAAAACTGAAAGATAAAGACTTGTATGTAAAGGATGCCAGACTTGGCAATTTAATGGTCCCTTCTAGCCACAAACTCCATGAAGAACTCTCCCAAAGGAAACCATGTAATAAATACATTATTACAACCCATCAAATCAAGCCCACACTCACTATCCTAAAAGTCCACCACTATCCTCTTTGCCAGAGATCTCCTTTGGAGGTGTTATCCACAAGGTTAAGAATAGCAAAATGAATCTGCTACACATCCTCCTTCTGTATATTCAAATTCAATTTGCTATGTACTCGAACATATTTACCCCTCCATCTTAGTCTCCCTCATATGCACTGATGTTCTTTTTAAAAGAAGGTTAAATAAATTAGGAGAGCAGCTTTGGGTTGTTGTTGTCTTGTTTTGTTTTTTTCTTTTTAATTACATTCTCAATTAAAATAATTTCTGTCAGCAGGCAGCTTAATGTAATATTCAAACCATGGCTATTTACCAAAACAGTAACTGTCTCTCACAGCTCCTAAAGCAAAGTCAAGTTACCCTTAAAGGACAGAACTGTACAGCACTTTGGCAGCAAGCAAAAAAAACTTTGCTTGTCTATATATGCCTACATAAAATTTTTGAAATATGGTTATTCTTGCTGGTAATTCTCTGTGATACATAGTTACATTAATATCTCTTGCCAGACAAACTTACAGTTCTAAACAATAAAGTGATCACTTTAAAGAAGAGTTCACCTAGTGACCACTTTAAATAGTTATCATTAGGCCTAAAAACACATTAAAAGTACTTGTAGCCAGGTTCAAAAATGTATTTAAGGTATCTCTCTGAATTTCTACTGATTCCAGAAGTCAGGTATCTGAACATCTCTGTGCACCTGAGTCCACTTGTACACTAATCACATATAAATCAACTTTATTATGAGAAAGATATCACAATTTATTTTTGCTGTTATATAAAAGCAAAATAAACAGTAGCATGATTTAAGAGACCATTTATTTCAAATAAAAAAACCTCATTAATACATCACAACCAGGAGTTTACTTGAAGTTACCAGAAAGACAGTCAACTATGCTAAAAATATATACAAGCATCCTGTTTAGACCAAGTGGATGACACGTATTTGCTGAAAACAAACTTGCCAATTCCTCTGTCCTTTACAGAGCTCAATACCATTAAACCTAAGCAGCAGTGAAAAACAAACAGAAAAATCTATATGGCTTAGCTAACATGTAAATCAAATTCTAACTACATGTTATGCATGCAAGTTCAGAGGGTTCTCAAATTAAAAATGTGGCAGTTGAGAGGCATATGTCTCAGACACACACAAAAGCACATGATGCAGACAAAGCATTGCCTGTCTCTGAACTCCTATACAAGGAAAAGAAAAAACAGGTAACAGTATAAATTCCAAAGAAACGTTCTATGCCAATCAGCTGGAATAGTTACTCTCTCTAGTTGCAGATTCAGCCTTTGCAACTGCCACAGAATTCCTTGGCTAAGCAGGGCAAACAATTACAGAATTCTTTCACACATTTTCTAGTAATTTAGAGTATATACAAAAGAACATCCAAAAGCATTCACAGATATTTTTAAGAAAGAGGCAGATATAAACTATTATATGGCTTACTGCTGAGATTTCAATCAATAGCCTCAAAGTATCTCAATGAAAAAAAAAAAGACATGATTTTAGGAACAAAGACATGATGAAAACCCCAAACTGTTGCACTTGGCATGTTGTTTTCATAAGAGAAAACTAGAGTATATCCAAGACAGTATCACTCTTTCACTTACATTTCATTGAGCGTGATCTGCACTTCTAGGATTTTACACACATTCTCCTTCCATTCAGGCTGTGATCACAAGCCTAAACTGAGGGAGCGTGCCATCTCAGTTCCCACTTTTCAAAACAATTTTTAAGTTTCAACTGTTTATCTACCTCTGATTAAAAGAATTCAAGAGAGAGAAAGTAGGGGAAACATACAAAAACATATTAGGTACATTTTACAGTAAGTATCACTTGAGTATTTTCACCTCAACTCTGAAACACCCTGTACAGTGTGTACCTGTATACAAAAAGCACTCACAATTCTCTGGTGGCCATTCCACCACACAAGGAAGGTGAAGAAGAACTAACATGAAGTTCAGCCATTTTATTTCCATCTTAAAACATTCTAAGGACCAGAGTGCACACAATCATGCTGTCCATCTACTCTCTCTTTTCCAGCTTTTTTTCCATAACTTCCAAAAGACCAGGACAAACCTTCTACACAATTTTGAGAAAGTACAAAGAACTAAAGAATATCTAACAACATGTTTGTTATAATTAAAATCGAAATGTAGAGGTGACAAAGAAACTAGTACTCCACTAAATACCTTTTATATTGGAAATACTGTGGGAGGAGGGTAAGAGAGTGCTGGGGGCAGGTAATATATCTGAGGGTTTTCCATGGCATTTTCATGAAGAGGAGATGCAGTTATTTTAAAAAGATTTCACAGAAGATTAAAAAAGCAGCTTCACTACTTTTTCCCTTATAAAGGTACACTTGTTAAACAAAAGTGCCTTTTTCCGAGTATGTATGTTAAGGGCGATGAAAACACAGGTTCATAAGTTAAAAAAGAAGAGCTTATTAAATATATAAAGGAAAAATAATTGTGGTTATTGTGAAACCGGATAAATAAGACTGTATTTTCTTCTGCATTTCTGTTAAGTATGATGTAATATAATTCCTTGCCTGTAAGGAGAGAGGAAACCAATTTTGATAACAAGGCTAAATTTATGAAGTAAGAAACTGTACCAAAACAGGCCACTCTTTACTTACTCCATAGAATGACTGACACACCCAAAATAATAATTTGGAGTAATTCTTACTTTGATGGGAGTTGCTCACATTTCTGCTGACTGTAACAAAGAAAACATTTGCTTTCCCCTGTAAGCAACTATCCAAGAGCAGATTTTTAATAATTACAGTATTCAGAAGAATCCCTAGGTTTGGACTCCTCCTCTCTGAAAATCAGCACTAAAACATGCTCAGTTTATAAAAACTACAACTGGACCACAAAATCGCTCTAACTGCTTCTTCAAGTAGACTTGCTTTAACATCCTTCAGTCTCCTGACTATGCATTACTGATTAACTCAAGACAGGACTCCACAACCAGATGTCAGGATCTACAGACAGGCATGAAACAAAAACCCCCCAAATTAGTTTTCCTTCATGTTCAAAGGTAGGCTTTACACCCTTTCAGCCAAACTCAGGATACCACAGTATCCTCTATAAACATTTCTACAAATATAAACCACATTGTCTGTAACAGTATGTCCTGTATACCTTTCCATGAGTTTACAGCAGACATTTTACAAATCCTTCTTCCTCTGCAAATGTCTAAATCCCAGCAAACACCTGGCAGGACACCAAAAGTAAACCCCTGTGCAAGTAGCAAGAGAGCTGGGGGCTACACATACAAAGTACTTGAGTAATAGAATATTTCGCACTGCATACACACAAGACCAAAACCTCCTACTCTTATTGCCATCACAGATGAGAAAAGGCAATTTAGAGAAATCCATTTGCGTCATCGCATGTCCAGTGGCCATCACTGAATGTTAACAAGCCAAAAATCTATAGGAAGTATATTTACAGCTACTACTGATCAAACAAGATGAGGAAAGAGGAGGCTGTTTTGTTTTAGTATTCCTAAACCTGAGTTGCCAGATAGAGGCTGAGAGATCAAGACTTGCACAGTCAGATGTATATGAATTGCCAACACAAAGATGGCAATGAGCTTTATGCTATTCTGTGTCTTCCATGATTATATTTGTTTCTAGTCGTCTCCAACTCATCAAGGCACCTTGATTGTTCTGTCGAGGTTTAGAAATGAACTGTCCTTGTAGTCCTGTCCCTCCCTGCCCTTATCTTTGGATAATCTTATCCATAAAAAAACCCTGAAAACAGCCTGGCCTCTTTTCAGAAACTTTTTTAAGAGAGGCATGGCAGAAATGAAACAATGTTTCCATGTATACTGCTTATATTGTAAATAGTTCGCATCAAAAAAATAAATCACTGTGAGAATTCAACCTATTTTTCCACTGAGAAGGAAGTCAGACACTGGCTCATTTGCAAAGGAGATTTTACAGCTGATTTAATATAATCTTCATTATCTGCTAGAAAGGAAGACCTAGATCTATTTAAACAAAATCCATACAACATAATCTTGGTTCAGCTAGCGAAAGTACAGGATCAACTCAAAACCCAACTACAGTACATATAAGACATGATAACAATCCATATTGCAAAAGATACCCAAAGCAAACTTGGATTTAGATTTCCAGAATACCCTGCAGATACCCATTCTGATTAATTTCAAAGTCTTTAAGAGCACTCTTAAGTGTATAAAAGAAAAGAGAGTCATACAAAAGAAATTAATTGAACTGTCTGGCATGTTGCTGCATTAAATCAGCAACAAATTAGTAGACAACAAACTCCAAAGAAAAACCTGGAAGAAAGCTTTACTTCAGACTTGCATTCCTTAACTTAGGAAAAGCAGAGAAAGAAAATTCATGGACTCTGCAGCAGCATTTTATTAAGTTAGAAAAATGATCAGAAGGTGATTTCAATTTGCATTTTTCAGATATTGAGAGAGGACTGTACTACAGACAAAAATCAGAAAAAAACCCCCTTGCATTGAAAGAAATCTTTTATAACATACAGAAGTTTAGAATAAAGCAAAATATTTTAAGTTAGAAAAGATCCACATAGGATTTCAGCAAAAGGCAGGAACAGGCAGCATGGGATAAATAATGAACTTGCTCATCAAAAAGTTTGTTTCTGCCTTGACTGTGACTATTACTCAGTGGAAAACTAATGAAAACCTTAAAAGCTGCAATGGTAAATTATAAAAAAACAACTCCCACATATCATTAATTTTGTGAGCTTTTGTCTCATATCAAAGGAATTTGCCACTGTCTCTTTACAAAATTCTGGAACTGATAGTACTCATGGAAATATTTTGTATCTTTCAATGGTAATGAAATTGGCTATTTTTCCAGTAATGCCCTACTTTCTCTTTCCCAAGAAGTATAATTATAACAATTTTTTTAAATCAATGCTTTCGGAAACAGAAAATAATCTAGTCTACTCACTTTCCAGAATCAAACTATGTGATGTTGGTAAACCTCACATACAAAATCCAAGTACGTTAAAGGCTGCCAAACCAGGAAGATAAGTACTCTGGTAGCTACATTTTTTATCTTAAATAACAAAGACATAATTCTATCATTATGAAATGACATAAAAGAAGCAGACTTTCCAATTAATTTTACCGATTACACTGTACTCACCTCAAAATGGGGCCCAAATCTAACATAAGTTAGTGTCAGAAAAAAAAAAAAAAATCAACAAAGGAGAGTACAGAAAGCAGACTTGAAGTGCGCCCTAAAGAAAGTGCTCTAAGTCACATGCAAGTCTGAGCTATGACGGCTATTTACATAGTGCACTGCAAAAAACAAAAGTAGAATATATGAAGAAACTGCCTACTGGTTTAAAGGCACTGATATACCTAGGTCTCTTTAACACAAAGTTTTCATCTAATCTGAAGTTACACACCTGAAAACACCCACGAAGAATAAAGACTACTGCATAGTTTTGGGTCAATCAAAATGACAGATTATAAATAAGGGAGGTTTTAATCTACTTAATATGCAATTTTTTCAAGTATTCCTAATATTTACCAGTAGATTAATTTTTTCAATCTATGACTAAATATTCCTAGGTTCAAGAAAATTGAAGTACTTTCTGTCAAAGATTCAACACAATATATTCAAGTAGTTAATATTAAAAATAGAACATTATGCTCTTGATAAGCACACACAAACTTAATGCAAGCATAACTATGAATTTAGAAACAAACCATTGCAAGTATTTTATCTTTATTCTGCATGTTATATTATTTTCTAATCTTTGAGATACAAATCATTCTCTGTCAGCTAATATTAAAGGTTTAAAAAACATATATTTATCAGTCAATGGAAGCAGAAGAAAGGTGGCCGAACTATGGCCCTATCCCTTCCATTTGCTAATTCTCAAACATATCCAAGTGGCAATTGCAGTACCAATTTTGATTCAGTTTCTTAGAAAACATTATTAACTTCTTGGAAGGACCCAGCTGAAATGGGTTAGGGCAACACCAAGCCCTAATTGATTTGTCTAGCATCACCCACAGTAATATGTTCCTATTTCTACACATTACCTCAGTAAAGTCTACAATCAATAAACTACCGTATCTGAAAACAGAAAACAGGTAACTCTACTTACCTTAAATTTGTCTTTGCAACAGTACATCAGACTTTAGAAAAGAAGAAAGGAAAAAACCCCGATGAAACAGGACAAAGATGAAACTAGTTGCGAAGTCCCACCATGAGGAAACAAGGCAGGCTTACAAAGAAACTAATTTAGAGTTTTCATACAGTGAAGAGGATGCCTCAAAAGCAGTATTTTTAACAGGCATACAGTGGGGAGGGGAAGAAATATATCTGAACTTTTAATCTACAGATAGCCTTTTTCCCCTCCTCAGACAGATGCACAATTAATATGATACCAGGCAGTTATGATCAATTCCTATTCCACAAATTTTTAACATTCAACTGTGAAAGCTTTACAGCTGCCATATACTTACTTTAACATTAACTATTTTTTTAATAACATAAAGCATTACAGCCACAAAATAACAGAAGCACACAAAGTAAAGAAGTAAAATAGTTTGGCATCTACTCGTAACAGGGACCTCTTCTCTCTCCCTTTTAATGCACAGCTGTGGTCACAGATAAGAGGGGCAGGATTCCATGTGTTAGGAAACAAGTTACCTCTAATCAACAGACCAGGTTAGCTGTTTGCCTGTTGAGTGCTGTAGAGACGATCAGCAGCAGTGAGTGAGAACACCTAGCTACAGCACACAAACCAGGTATCAAAGATCTGCAAAACAACTGGTCCAGAGGTGGTTGTTACCTATTCAAATCGCTTATCTGAACATTCAAATTAAACATAGTAATTACAGCCATGCCGCAAGCTCCAAGTGTTCTCTCACTTTCAAATTGCTCTCACATGTATTTAAGAGATTACTTCCACAAAAATCCTGACTACTTCTCCCAGACGTACTTCAGCAGTGCAAGAGAAGCAAACTACCCTCCACTTGCCATCGTGGGCCAGTCTGTTGTCCTGCCAGTCAACTCAGGATTGGTACTGCTATTTGTTTGCCTATGTTTTCATCACCTGTCTTTGTCTACCTCTAATTTACCTTGTTAAATTGAGGTTTTCCTTACTCATTCTGATTCCAAAGCTAAAACTGGACAGGTAAACCTGCTAAGATAATCCTAAATACTAACTAGTTAGTCATTAAAATTCATATGTTTAGTAGTGCAAACAGTAAGAACAGATTCCATAAGCATTTATTTTATTTAGGTCAAACCAAACATTTTCACACACTATTGATTTTTACTGTATGTCTTGTCAACGCTACTGAAACTCACTGGAAGGTCATAACACATACCGTAATTTAGAAATTCACATATTTAGAGCTCAATAAATCACATGGAAGCCCTTTGGAAGTTTTGCAAGTTTCATCCTTCCTTTGATCTTAGTTCAAGAAATTTAAGATACTGGACCACACACAGTCTCTAATAAGGTAACTGTATAAGCTTCTCCAGTGCCAGAATTTTGCTGCAGGCACTTGCCCTTTCCATGTTACGTGTCAAGACAGCTGATAAGTGTATACACTACAGCTCCAGGGCTTCCCAGAAACTATGCATACACTATTCAAGAAATCAAGCAGGCAAGAGCTAAACACCACTCCTAATTACTTGGTTCAGCCTACCTCTAGCCATCAAAGAACCTGTGGGCATCACCAAGCTGTTCTCACCTGCCATTATTCTTCCATGCAAAATAGAGGGGTTCAACTCTTCCCTATTACAACAAAATACATATCATAGGTGACATCTGAAAAAAAAACATGCCTAGGAGTACAGTACCACTTGTTCCAAAAACCCCATGGGCTTTCCAAGAGATGGATTTAGGAATCACCTTAGTAGGTAATAAGCAAGTTGAATGCTTACAAGATGAGGTGTGATTTTTCCTACTTACAGGCAAATACATTTACAGCTAGCTGATTAATATGAACAGACAAAATAATCATGCTTTACAATAAAATGAGATTTTTTTTTAAGGTAGTAAGACTGGAAAATACCATCTAATCAACTTAGTAACCTATGACATTTTTAATGTCATACTTCACGGATCACCTAAGACATCAGTGGATATTTATACTGATTTCTGTAGACATTAATAGCCTACTATGATTACTCTAAACTCTAGATTGTAGGTTCCTTTTAAAACTTGTGAGTCACAACAGCATCCCTGCTTTTGAAAGTTCAGAAGTCCTTTCTAATATCACCTCTGTGTGGTAATAGTTACAATGCATTAAGTAACTGACATAATTATGTTCTACTCAATATACAGCACACTCCTCCTCCCAACCCCCAGCTGTGCTGCATTATTAATAAAGACATGAAAAACAACAGTTTCAGCTAAAATCCTTCTAGTATCTCATAGATATATTCATGAATAATGGCAGTGGAACCATATTTGGAAGTTACTCTTCTTCAAGAAAAGATCACTAATCACTTCAGATTTAACAGGCCTTGCAAACAACTTCTAGTGATGGCAATTCCACAATATTCCTAGGAAATTTATTTCAGTCCTCATCCATACATCTTCTTGGAAAAGGTTCTTTTTCCTAATGTCTACTAAGCTCTAACCTGAATTCTTCCTCCTGCAACTTAAAAGTCATAATTGTCCTGTCACATTCTAAACAATGCGGAGAACCATCTTTTTATCATCCTTCTACATATCCAAAGGCAATAAATGCAACTCTCTCAGCATCACCCTCTCTGACTAAAATAAACCCCAACCTTTTTTAAGATATCTGGGGTGGTTGGAGGGAAGGGGAAGAGAAGGAAGAAATTCTTGTGATGAAGAAAGCTGCCAGTTTTAGTGATGGGTTCTCTATACTTTAGAGAAATAAAAGGGAAGACATCCAGGAAATCAAAACAAAAATATTCAAAGTATTTCTCAATTTAACAACCTAACCTACTCATTGTTAGGAAAGCAATACCCAAGGGAGTACAGCACCTTCCATTATATTGCCTATATCACTCCATGCACCATCAGGACTATTAGGAAGGAGAGTGAGTTCTCCAGTAAAAGCAACATGCTCAAGTAATTAAACACATGCCACTTCTGATCTACAGTAACAGTTTACACTAACAGGATTTAACAATTTTTGTACACATTGTAAGTATTGCCTCTGATGTCTTTCAAATATGTGACGATTTCACTTCACAGAAATCATCATTCAAATCTGAGAAGAATAATCTGATCTAATCTGGTTTCTGAATAGATTCTTAAAACCTTCTTTGTCATAGTTCAGTGCCCCTCATTCACAACAGGTTTCTTTTTGCAGATTTTTCCACTGCTGTTTTGCACAACACAAAGCACACAATTTGTTGAGTTGCTATCCTGCATCTAACCAAGCAATGCTGCAAGGAGAAATGTACCATTCTGAAGGGTTTGATTTCACTATATTAGACCTACTGGTAGAATACAAACTGAAAACAAGAGATTCTGAAGAACAATTTTAAGTATAAGCATGTGAAAAAAAAAAAGAAGGCTGTAGAAAAAAGCCTGGGAAGATACCATCTTAAAATACAGTGCCTTCCAAAAGATATTTCTGGTTGTAATAAACCAGATCTTGGAGATGGCCTTCAATTTGTAGTATGAATTGTGCTAAACACCACACTTCTAGAACACAACTATATGTCAGGTACTTCTTAGGAAAGGATATAGTTTGTCTCCAGTTGAAGAGAAAAAAAAAAAAAAGAGTAGAAAGCAAATATTGCATCTGCATCTGTCAATGGCCATTTTCTCCTTTTCAAAGATTCCACCATGTGTCAAACTCCACCCTACAGAAACATGTTTATTAAACTGATGACACAGCTGTGTTCACAAACATGAGATCAAGAGACAGATGCAGACTACTGGACTCAAGGTTTCCCAGCAGACAGCCTCATGTATCAAAGTCACAAACAGTACTAAGAGTTAGTTGTTGTCTTATCATAAGGAAAAGACACCCCCTTCAAAACTCTGCTGTCATCAAATAAAGAAAAAAGTTTGCTTGTGGATGAATTTTTGCTTAAAGAAAATTCCAGAATTCCAGTGGAACCTGCCAACACAAGAATCCATTGTATTCAGCTACCTTAACAGGACATGCTCCTCATTCAGTTTCACATCTGCTGAAATCCCTTCAGTGTCCTGTGGGTCCTTGCTCTAAATGAGAGCAGTCAGTGGCACAATATTATATATGAAGGGTCAGTAGTTCTGAAACACATTCACTCCCATTGCTCATAAAGACAGCTGGACATAGTGACCTTCAGAATAAGGTTCATCTTTTTTTCCTAAGCTTTGTGCAAGAAAAATAAACTCAAAATGGCAGGGAGCCTTGATAACTAGCTGAGGAAGCAGCCAGTGCCAATCTTACTGCAAAAAAACCTACCCCAAGTCACAGTGGAATAATAAATAATAACAAACAGCAAAGCAAAAGTAGTTTTGCTTCTCCATCCTGACAGCTGTTTAGTATTAACTAGGTTTTGTGCCTTCTGATCAACAGCTGAGAAAAATCTCTACTAGAGCAAAAATTTTCATCCAGCATGTCTGTCACACACATGCCCACACCTCTGAGTTGCCTGTAGTCTGATCAACACCTGACCCTCTTATAACTACTACTTAAACACTATTTTGATGTATTTATTCTTTTTGCATGCATACTAGACCAATGCTGTCACTGGAGAACCAAGCTGATCTCAGTTTCCTCCACTGGTAAATGAACTTTAGTCCACTTCAGTCAACATAAGCTATCAAAAGATAGAGTCATCTTACAAACTGAAAATAAATTTAGAACTATGATATATGACCAAAGCTGAAGCAGTAAGTTTTCTGCACCTTCAAAACAAAAAAAAGATTAATATTTAATGCTGATATATAAAAAGCACAAATGAAAGCTGATTGTCAGAATCAGAACACAAGAATTATGTTGGAAGTAATGACAAAAAATGATAGCAAACAAGAAGGTTCTAGAAAATATGAAAATCAAAACCAGTCAATATAGGGCTGGTGTGTCTAATTAACAAACTATATGCATTACATTACCTTGTGGAGAATAGTGTCTTAAGCACATAAAATGGTCACAAAATGGAAAGGGTATACAGTAAAAGCCATTATGTCACAAACTTTGCTAACCTAAATTCGCTATGAATTTCATGTCATCAAGACCCAGGCAGTTTCACTGGTCACTTTGGTACACCACACATTTCACTACTGACGTGTACTTAAATCAAATAGCTGCACTTATGCAACTTGCTTAGAACTTTGACTGAAAAGCAGTATCAGTGTTTCGGGTTACAAAGTGGGGTTTATATTTTTATTCCTATACAAGCAGCATTTAGCCACCGTTGATCAAGTATTCTGTGCAATGCATTAGGTACCATGTTAGAAACAGGTGATGCATCAAGCCACCTTGTTTCATACAGCAGAGCAGTAGCCTCCTGTGCAAAACACCCAATTCTATTCATTCACAAATGTACTTTGTTGCCTGCAAAGAGCATCTCTGAACCTCCCCCAGTTTCTTCCAGTAACTACACTGTGAGAACTATGAAAGATAACAGTGCCAAGTGCTACCTGAACAGCCAAATGCCTCCAAACTACACAGCACAGCAACTCTTCTTTTCTAGTACTCTCATTAATAGTGTTTCCCTCCTCACTTAGAGAAGCACTGAAAAACAAAAGGAACTTTGACTTATTTGGAGGGCTTGCAAAAATGAGGTAAAAATATTCAAGACTACAACATCATTACAAAATTAATGAAGCCCTTGCCTCTACCTTTCCCATCACTGAAACAGGTCTTGAAGATTAGCAGAAGAGGCAGTGCTGCCCCTTTTATGGCTCTCTGAAAAGACCTGGAGGAAGAAGCATCAATCCACAGAACACAAAAGCAAAGAGCAAGCACATGCAAGGTATTAGTACTACAAGAGAAGAGAAGGGAAGAGAATGATTTGGGAGGGAGTATGTGGAAAAGAACAGAAATAGTGCCTGTTTGGGAACTTACTGGTCTAATAATTACACACAGAAAAGCTATTCTAAAACAAACTGCAAAATTGCTACATTCAAGACTGCCAAAATGCAATAAAATGCCAGCATGCCTGTAGAAGTTAAATTTGATACTCTCCTGCCAGGCTCTCCTTCCTCTGTCATAAGCCTTTTAGTTTTAAGACCTCCACCCCAAATCCCCCCAAAGAGTCCCGCTTCCCTTAAAGCTTTAGGTGGGACAGTTCTGGAGATGAACTGGAGTTTAAGCAAAGATGACTTCTGCATAATAACAATACTACACAGAACTCGAGATTGTAGAAACTGGAAGACAAGTGGTGAATGAAGCAATTTTAAAGAGTTTCATTTATGCTGCCTACAGCCACAGGTGAAAGCAGACCCACAGAGCAGAGCTTAATTCCCAAAACCAGCTGTGCTACCAAACTCATGGCTAGGCTGGTGCTGCTCAAAACTGTAATTTCAGTGAAGGAGTTCTGCCTTGCCCTCAGAGAGGTATATCCAGCGTAGGCACACGTATCAGATTTTACTTGTTAAAAATCAAGTTCTTGGCAAATGTCAGTTACTTTTATGAAGACAACACAACACACACCTTTGAGAGACTGCCACACTTGCAGACTACTGCCTATGTATAACCAAGAGTCAGAATAACCCACTGTCTCTTCTATATGTAACCTGCAAACCTGCAAGCCAGTCTCCTAGGTCTTTCCCTTACCATTATCATACTGGAAGTCAAAAAAAGAACAACAAAGAACTGGTCAGAGCTACAGAGCTTCCCTGTCATGAAAGATTAGCACAAGAGAAACCAAGAACAGTAAGAAAAGGGAGAAGTATTTCTGGGCTGAAAAAAAATCCCACAAAAAGAATTTGAAACCTTAAAGCACTACCAGTATAACTGTCCTTAACAGCTCTCTTTCCTGACCCCCTCTTAAAACAAATATATAAATAACCAAACTCCAAAGGAGTCAAGTAACAAAGCTTTATGCCCCATGCTGTCATTCCCAGCATTCTTAACTCTGCACTGATGAAGCAGGACTGGTCAGTGTTTCGTCCCAAGTCTTGTCAACATTTCCTATCTATTCACACCTATTTTTCATATGCTTATTTCTTACTTTCAGGCTCTGAAGTGAGAGGGATGTTGATAGGGCACAACATGCATAAGCAACTTAAGAGTACAGTCCAACTCTGTCTACAGTACTGGATGTAATAACTGAAAAATCCAGCATGCACATCCAAAGTTATTACTGGCTTACCTATGGGTACTAACTAAATATGGAAACAAAACAACTTTCCCTTGAGTAAATGAAATTTATTTCCAAAAGCAAATACTACAGCAAATGCTTCAGTTTTTCTCCACTCCTTGTTCCACCCCCAACCCCCAACTCTTATGCATGTATTGAACAATCTCTGAAAATTGTCCATCTTTTCATCATTCAGAATATGAGGACAAGTATAGCTGGCCTAGAGATGCACTCATTCTGAATGAACAACATAACTATGCAATGTCTATCTGTAGGATCAACTTCAGTAACAAATTATATGCTCCCTAAATCTTTGACCTTTACTGTGCAGTCAGAAATAATACTTACAATAAGGCTGAAATTAAAAATTAAAATACTATTATATGTGACAGTATTATTTCAATAAAATGTCACTTCTTTTGTATTGAACTAACAAGTAACAAACTTTTGGTCTCCTTTTGCAAATGGCATTTCTTTGTTGCAACAGCAAGAACTAGTGCCAACAACTGTTTATAAAAGTTTCAGAACAGAAAATAAACTTACTTTCACCAAGAACAGTCAACCATTGTGTAATTGCACCTTCAGACTATCATTTAGCAACTTGAACTTTTGGCTAAAGTATTCTAGGATGCAATAATAGAAAGGTATGCACACTGGGAAGGGCGTGTTTACCTTTCAGTCGAGCTGGATATCAGCCCATAACAGTATCACTTACTGGGACTCAAGTATGTCAGTTGTTTTTCACATATCAGACTGTTTTGATTTTCACATTCGTAGTCAGTTGCCTGTTTCCGAAACTCTTCTCAAGTATGAGCTGTGTAAAACAGCAAAATTATTTTACTCCACCCAGTCCTTACAGGCTTTCCTCTGCAATGTCTCTCTGCCCTCCCGCACACTACTTTTGATAAACTCAAGTACTGGAAACGAGATTCCAGCTTTCAGAGGCTAGCATTAAAAAGCTAGCACATTGCAGCCTGATCCTGAAACAGTCTATGGAGGAAAAAACCCCATATTCGACCCTAAAGATGAACAGTCATCTCATCAGGGATGAGAAGTCTCAAAGCCTCCACACCTCAAGGGGAAGAGAGCCTTCTGAGCTTTGTGTCTTGTAAAAGACCCTTTCAAGGTCTTATATTGAATGAGATTAATCTCTGTCAGATTTCAGTCCACAATTTCTTCCCTGTCTTCTGCTCTGCAGACAATTCCTTCTGCTCTAATTAGCTTTAGGTGTCTTATTTAACAAAATCATTTTAAAGGCCGTTTTTTAATCGCACTGCGAATAGAGACATACACTCCAATAGTCTCTTGCATGCAGGCTGTTCAAATTTCCATTAACTGCTTTATCATCCTTCCTTCATCCTCCTAAGTTGAACGTTTCAACATTCACAATTGCAAACCAACCAACAAAACAAAACAAAAAACCCCACCCAAGCAGGCAATTAAATGGGACTGTGAAGAAACAAGCTATTTCCCTATGCTGTTTGCTATCTCAGCTGAAGCTGGGAGAAATGGCAAGGATTGACAATACTCCCTTCCTGGTTCAGTTTAGCATATTTTGAGCTAACACAGCTGGTTTTTTTACAGACGAAAGTCAAAGAGCATTCATGGAGCTTTCCATAGCCTCTGCTATCAAATGAAATACAATACATTAGCTCTGCAGTCTGGAAATAGGGAACACAGACTACTGAAGAAGTGATGCAGGAAGAAACACTGCTTCAGTTACTACCCGTGTTGTGTTAAAAATTGGGTGTAATGTCTTTAAAAAAAAAAAATAAATCAGACAATCCATAAGACATGAACATCTAAGGGGTGCTCTTTGAAAGATGCTGCAGTTCAAGTTCTACAAAGTAGAACCCAATTACTTCAGAAATAAAGTATGGTTAAAAAGTCAGAACTCTCTAGATTTGCATTAAGCAACTAAGATGTTGTTTTCACCCTCACAGATGCCAAAGAACCGAGACTACTTAACAAGTTTCCTCAAGATGGGATACAGTTCCAAATCACAGCTAAGATGATCTGACAATCTCCTGCCTCTCACTAGTAGCAAGGTTTTTTCTTGATTTTTCAGGGATTCAGCTCAGTGATCTAAAGCAGCAGAAAGTTTTTCTTTGTGTGGGCAGAAGGGAAGCATAGGTTTTATGCAGGAAGGGAACTCCCTGAAGTGGCTCACCATTGGGTGGAGAAAACAGCAGAGCAAGACAAAAGAAGTGACATCTGAGGCCTGGAGAAGGGGAAGAGGTGGGTCCATCCTTTTCAGCAGTCTAAAACCACCAGATTAATCTTGCTGCAATGGAGACTTGTAAAGAGACAGGAAACCGGCATGCTCCTATAAAATACTCTCAAGTTTTGTTTGAATTCTTGAGCAGAATGTCAACTCCTGGCCTCTCAAACAAAGCACGCAGGTTTACAGACATGAACTTTACTCTGAAAAACAGTGCTTTGGATATGTGGTATGGGAAGATGTCCCCCTTGGCTTTCACCACCCTTGGAGAAACTTAATTCTGATAGCTGCTACGGGACACAGAGACTAATATATATTTTTTGCTTCAATAAAATACACCCTGTTTCATTTAAGATTTCTTCTCTTATCATTTTATTTCCAGTTTTTAATCCAGAACTGGACACCTGCCTTAGTGGAATTATTTACACATTTAATTTTTTTAAGCAAATCACCCTTTAAAGGGAGCTTGGACTAATCTGACATATCTAGGGTGTTTTCTGTTCCCCAAAGATAACTAATCCAGCTTTAGCAGCTTTTCAGACAAGCCATTTCATCCCTTGTATCTAGGAGTTTAGAAGCTGGAACGCACTATCATTTAAGGTACAGAAGCTGCTCTGAAGCTGGTTTTGTCAAGTAGCATGCTCAAGGCAGAAGCTGAACCCGCAGGATCTGAATGACTTTTTGACCTGGCTCAAGCACTAGGAGACAGATGCCATGATTTCACACAACTGCATAATGATACAGGCAAACAATGCAGATTACAGGAAAAAAACTGGTACGCTCATTTTTGATGATTATAAGGAAAAATTAAGTCTTTCAACTTCACTTTACTGCCTTCACATCCCTTCTCTACAGCAACAGTGATCTTAGCCGATTACAAGTGAACAAGTGCCTAGGAATACTAGACAGAAGGAGAGAAAAGTTAACAAAAGCAAGACAAAGGCAACCAGATGAACATATATCACTGCTGGAACAACTGTACACAGAGACATTCTTCCGTACGAAATTTACTAAAACCTAATCTTTTCTTTTCTTATAAAAAACAGCAGTAAGTATAATTCAGCAAAAGACAGATGAATAGTTCAGGGCAAAGCTTGGTGAGGAACAGCAGAAAAAAACAGGAAAAGAACCTCCAAAAAGTGTTGGAAAACGCACTTTGAACTGAGAAAGCCACATTTAAATGTGAGAAAAGAGAAGGGATAGAAAGAACAGCTATGACTTTCACTTGGACATTTTAAGTTTTGTTAGACTGAGACTTTAGGTTCAGATTTTATGACTAGATAAAACTGAAGTTGTCATAAAGTATGCAGGTGATAAATGAGTCATTAAAACAAGATTAAAATTATCTTGCTAGATTAAAAACATCTTGCTTCACTGTGTTGTAAGTTCTCTGATTTTCACAGATAACACAGAATAGCTGAGGTATGATAGGACCTCTGAAAATTCAGTCTAATTACTCCAGATCAAAGCAGGGTCAGCTGGAGGAGACTGCTCAGGTCAGTATCTGGTTGGTTTTCAGTATGTCCATAGTCTCACTAGGCAACCTGTGCCCATGTCAAATCATCCTCACAGCAAAAAAAAAAACTCCACCACAAATCAAAACAAACAGGCAAGCAGACGAAAAAAAAGAAAAAAAACCCCACTCTTCTTTCTTCTGTTTTAATGGTAACTCATTTTGTGTCTTGTCATTGAGCACAACTGAGAAAGCTCCAAGGCTCTTTTTTTTCCATTGCCCCTCTCCAGTCAGGTACTTATTAAATAGGATTCCCCCACGAGCTTTCTCTTCTCCAAACTAATGCAGCAAAGCAAATCAGAAGTGAATATGCTCTTTTAATAGTGCACTCCAATCTTTGGTATTACACCATGCAGCACACTTCATGAACCTGTCTACTCTGACTAATAATAGTTTACTTGCTGTTCCCACACCCGATGCCTCTCAGCCCTGGAAAGAGTTCAAATCATGTTAAATGATAGAAGTATCTTAAAAATTGTATTTTTTCCTCATATAGGAGCATTATGAGCTTCAGCTCTAAGGAAACCACACTCATAAGAAGCAAGTTTATTAACGAGTTGCAATGCTGACAAGAGACAAGTCATGGCTATTCTAGCTCTTACTTTTCTTTGTAGTACTTTTAACTGCTCCACACAGTTCCAAATAAGAAACAATCATAACTCCTCGTATACTAACTGAACACTAGAAAACCCTTTTTGCCAATCAAAGTGTTTACTAAGGAATATGCATAGATGTGCCACAAAAATCCATACCATGTGCACAAACAGGCATGCCTGCAAAATTTAAGTACAGGCTGGTTTGACACTGGCTTCTCTGCCCTTAATCATGGCATTCATAACCAGTGGGGTATCTCACAAGTGTAATGGACGTGCAAGACCAAGACTGCAAGTTCATGATATACAGACAGTGATATACAGCTCAAAAAAGATGGTACACAAAATTATCAAAATCAGACAAATTTTGTACTGGTACTCCTTTTGCGAGGTGAGGGGAAGAGGAAGCTTCCAATTCCTGACCATGTTTTTAATCTATATTCATAACTTTTAGTATTATGCTGAGTGTTTATGTTAAAATACTAACAAATTCTAACAAATTCTAACATATCTGTTCCTTGCTCTTGAGAACTGATATATATAGATCCTATGTACAAGAAACATATACTAAAGCCTTCAAACTAATTGCATAGACTCATTCAACACAGACAATGTAAAAATGTTATCTTGCACTTAAACTATGACATGAAATTCACAAACTTCAGATTTTATATACATCAGCTTCTGAGTTCAGGTTCTCAGTTCTCAATTTGATTTTCAGTATTCTATTTGATTTGTTCCACAATTTATTTCTTTCTAAGTAAGAGTAAAATTTATAGAAGCAGCTGAACTGACTGCATATTTACCACAACAAATGCACACTGCCAGTATTTACTGCAGTAAGCAACTTCAGGGGACAGCAGGGGTGGAAAAACATAAAACAAAACCAGCTGTGATCTCATTAGCCAAGCTCATTATGTAAGACCTCATTAGCCACCATGCCACAATAATGTGAATAAACCCTATGGACACTGATGAAATGGAAGTGATCATATACAGAACTGTAAAATCATACAGCACTACAGCACACTGTCAAGTTAGTAGTTGAAGTTCTAGGATGCATTTGGGTAAGAGCAGAAAGCCCATGGTCAGGCTCTGCAAACACAAAGCCCCCTTTGCCTAATCACTGCAGTATGAACAGGAGCTCAAATATGAACAGAAACAAGAGTAAGGGACAGGGCGTGTGTTGCTGAAAACTGAAACTTCAAAACAACTTCAGCATCCTTCCGTAAGTATGTTTTATGTTAGTATCATTTAGTACTTCTGCAACATGAGAAATATGAACAGAATTTTATTTGGGGCTATTACACCTAGGCTTCATCTTGATTTCTCAATTTGTCTCTTTCTTTGATTTGTAAAAAATTTGTCCACTTTACAGTTTTGTATTAAGTTCTGAAAAACAAATGGGCTGTAATTACATTAAGTTTAATAAACTTTTGGTAGTTCCAGCTGACTTCAGGGGATTTTCCCCCTTTCTCCATCAGCTTTGTCACATGAAAGATGAACTGCACTGCTGTATGCAAACCTTTACTGGCAGCCTGGACCTGAAGCGATCATCAGCTACTACAGCCTCACTTGGTCTTAAGAATCATCTATCAGGATAAGAAAAATTTCCTAGATAAAGCTGTTGAACTTCTTAAGCAATTTTTCAAAATGTTCCAATATTTTAAGCTAGTGTTATAGGGTTTTTTGACTGGGCCATTTTGAAACAAGCATGCAGCTTAGAAAGTTTAAAATATTCTCAGATTTCTCCTCTTCTGCAGCAATTTTCACTTTCTCACTAATTAGTTCATGTTTGAGTGCTACAGTCAACAGTTTAATGCTGCACAACAACGGAGAGACCATTTATAACAGAAACTTTGTTTTGCAAGGATTTTACCTAAAAAGTAAAACATAGGTGTTAAAATCTACAAAAAAACATAGATATTTTTTAACACAGTATTTTTCCAGCCCTCCCCCTGCCCATCCCTGGAAGATAATTTCTTGGTCATCCAGATCCACTGAGATACTTTGTTTCGTATGAAATGCCATTTACAAAATAATAATGCAACATGACAGCTATGACAGAAATTATCATGTAGCAACAAAGGTATTTTTTGCATCATTAGTCCAATTTTCAACATGAAAGAAAAGAATATCTTACATGAACCTAAACATCTAACATGATTCCTGAGAAACTAACTTGAAAAAGCACCTGAAAAAGACCATCTTTCCTTTAAAACACCAATGAAAATTTCTGCAGAGTTGGTATGAGAAGACTTCCAGATAGCCACATGACAATACCAGTCTTCCAAGAAGAACAGATAGATATTTCAATAGTGTAAATTTATTTAGCATGATTCTCCCTACACAAGTCTCCAAAAGATATAAAATGTATCTTTAACACACATTCATTCAGACAACGGGGAAGGACAAAATAAAACAGGCATACTATGCAGATATCAACAATAGAAGCCTCGGACTTTTGAGTGATAAATTAAGATACCTTTTATCAAACATCATCACAAGATTACAAGTCAAAACTCATATTATGGAGATTCAAGATATAGAGAAGTATTATCTATCAGCATTTGTAAACATTTGAAGATACATACATATATTTGTGTATATATATAGGTAAGAATAACTGAACTATTAAAATTACCTTTTCCCCTCTTCTCTGGAATGAACATAAAATATTCCAGGTAAGGATCTACACCTATCTACAACACTTACAGTGAGCCTAGAAACCACCCACCAGCCAGCAGTGATGGAATTTCCCATTTCTCAAAAAAATAGTTTGGGTGGCATCAGGCAAAAATGACCACTAATATTCACATTTCACTCTGAAGATGTATGTGTATTGATGATCCAAAGCTACACAATGATTTCCTCAAGGTCTCCAAATGATATACTATCTGAGAAGCCAACGTCCCATTATACCACTATAGTCCTGATTTTCATTTCCCTGCACCTCCACAAAGAAAAGATGGAAATATAAGTACAAAAAGAAAAAAAAAAAGTTCAAAACTTCTCCATGAAACAGCAGATAAAGGCCATCAACTAAGCTGAATACAAAAAAAAAAAAATCCCCAACCAACAAAACCAAAACCAAACCACCAAAAAACAACAAACCAAACACCTCATAAAGAAACAAAAAAAGCTGCTTAACAGATGTTTTGGAAAGTAGGCTAGTGTTACAAAACCATTAAAAGTTTCTGCAGTTTCAGGGGAAGTAAAGAAGACACAGCTTCTAAAAACATGAGTTTATCCTTCCTTCTGTTATCCTCACTGAATTTTACTCTGAAAAATGAAGCATTTAATCATTGTCCATTTCCACATAAACAGACCTTGCCTTGAAAAACAGAAGTATGTGACCTAATATCAAGTGCCATTAGTTCATTTCTGCGTGAAAGGATTTCCATTTATATCATATAATTCATTCAAAGCAGGTTTACAAGTTTATACTGACATACCTGCAAAGTGACGTGCTATTTTTGAGATACTATAGTACAAAACTACTCTCTTTTGGCCCGGGAGAAACTTCAGCAGACACACTTGCTCAGATCACTGAGAAACTTAGGAGATTAAGCAAACTCTTTTGTAATGAAGGAAAGAAAATCCCCTCGTCGAGAAAAAAGTATTAGTGATCCTTATACATGAGAGATATTTGACTTTGAGAGTTAACATTTTCAGGACAATTAAGTGCAAAGACTAAACAACATTTGCTTGGAATGCATACAGTCCCTTAGAAATTGACAGTATCATTTGCTCAATACAAAATGTAAACCCTAAAGATTAGACTTACTGTATTCCATGTCTTTTTCACTAAATTATCAGAGATGCAATATATGACTAGAGGAGGAACAGAAATATTACTTAGGTTTAATTTTAATGACAGGTTTTAAAAAAACAAAACAAAAGAAAACTGGGAGAAAATAACACCTACTCAACACTGCACTCGCCTGTGTCATTATGCACAACTAGGCAGTGACTGCCTTCCATGTAGAAAATGCACTCTTCCTTCCATGTAGATGCAGTTCTCTTGTTGAACAATAATTTTAGTTTATATACTATGACTTTTGCTTTAAAATCCATTTTGACGTCTTCGACAGGAAATGCCCTATAAGTTTAGAGCAGCCTTTAACAGTTGGATTGAAGTTGGATTAGTAGCACTTTATTCTAAGGAACTCATAATTTAAGGACATGGTCATCAAGAGACACAAGTAACTTACTTGTCTTAAGAGGAGAGAAACAAAGATAAAGGAGGTTATTAAATGAAGAACATTCCACCTACATGGAATACAACCTCATACTAAGAGGGTAACCGCTTGCAAGAGCAGAAAACACTTGCCATAAGATGAGAAGGGTTGTTGATACCACAGTGAAAATGCTCAGTTTACTGACCTCAGTGTTTACACATAGAGGTTTGTCACAGTGAGCGGCAAGTTACACCACTTTGCCACAGAAGTTCAATATTGAACAATCCACACACAGCATCAGAAAGTGTGACTCATGAATGTCCTCCAGTCACACTGGTTTTCAAAGTGGGAGGCACGGAGCAGGTTGCCAGCAACTGTGAGAGCATAGAAATCAATGGTTTGTACACACGTATACGCATAAACAACCTCAGCTTAAATAATTTTCCAGGATCCACCTTTTGCAAGAAAATGCAATTACACAAATGCTCAGCAAAAAAACAACAACAACAACAACAAAAATCAAGTGTTAATTAGCTCAAAACAAACAAACTAAAAAACCCTCCAGCTTGTTGAATCAGTGCAAGCGTCAAATGGTATCAGAAGTGATAGAGCTCTGATTCACATTTACAGAGAAAAAAGTTGCACTGCTTCAGCCCTTCCAGCATCCTACCATCTGCTTCAACCTTCTTCCAGAGCCACTCACCCTGCAAGTAAGTTGACAGAAGAAAACATAACTGTGCCTGAGTCAATTCAGTTCAGTCATCCTCTTCACTTAAACCCACGTTTCATGGGAAGTTTAATTTGTCTGCCTGAGCTGAAGCAGCTCAGGTGCAGACATGTTCCTTCCTGCTACCTGCCCAGCAAGGCCCAAGAGGAAAGGAGTGCTCAGAGGCAGCACGAACTCACAGTAGCAACATAGCCAAGGTCATCTGCCACTGCTCTGGAACTCCTGATCTTGTGCATCCAAACGAGATTTGCTATTTAACAACAATATGTTTGTTTCACAAATCCTACTGTGCTAAATATGTCATTCAGCCTCCATTTTGCTTTCCTGTAACCTACAGAAACAGTACCCCAAACGACTAGAAACATAAAGAGCTCTTATTTCTTTTGAATATGTATACCTAGCTAAATGCAGTAAGTACGAAGTATGTTAGTTCTGCCTCTATTACACAAAAAAAGGACTTTACATACATGTAAATACAGTGGTTGAACTGGCTACATACAGCAACAGATGTGCCCTTCAGTTACAGATGCTATCTTTGCTCTGGGGAGAGGAACTTGTTTTCTAAGCATCTACATGCATCTACCTTGATAAATGAGTGCTAAATAGTTTTAAAAAATATACGTCTGGTACTGGTTCAAGGCAAAGGAAAAAACCAAAATGCAACACAAGGCCAAATTTACAAGAAGAAAAAACAGCTAAATAACTCAAGGTTAGAGTTAGGAAAAAGTTTCAAGGTAAGATAACATACCCAAATTTTAAAGACAAATTCAGTAATTTGTGGTGTCTCACCTTGAGCAATTTAAAATAGGCATAATTTTTAGGAACAACTCAGCACAGCATCCCTCTTAGGACCCAAAAGTGCTCTCAATCGTTCATTTTACATTTAGTAAACAAGTTACACAAATAAAACTGCTTGTTATTTGCATTCTCTTCCTTTGCAAGGGGAGGGAAGCAGGACTTATAAATATTTTACCTGCTTGAAAGCTCATGGTATGTTGTTCTTCTTTTAAGCAAATTCTGGCTTACCTCTTCGAAAATGAAAAAGAACAATGGAATGATAAAAGGAAGAAGTGGTGATGCACTTTAAGTATATGAGAGATAAAAGTAAACAGAGAGAAAGGAATAAAACCAGCTGAAAGCAGGAGCTGGAGAAAGTAGGCAGAAAAAAGGGACAAAAGCATAAATACGAAGAAACAGAAATTACAAAGGCATCACTTAATGTCAAAAGCTATACAGGTCAAGACGTATGACATAGGTTTGCTTTTGGAGATGTAGGATTTGTTGACTCAGAGAAACGTATTTCTTCCCTGAAGAGTATTCCAAAGCACATGAGATACAGCTCTGGATGTATGGATGTCAAGAGTAAAATAGAAGGAAGGGAGGGAAATCACACTGAAGGAGCAAATGAAGCCAAAGTATAAAGGACAACTGTTTATGTTAGCATGCTGCTTTCCAAGGAATTAGCTGTCAAAGTAATCTCTTTCCTACTTCCCCCCATCCCTGCCTGTAACCAGGGAATGAGCTGAACCATGAGTACCTATTTTCAACTTTCCAAAACCAAAGGGAACAAAATAATTTATTTCCACTGTAGCAAAAAAGAATAAACATTTCCAAGAACATACAGGGTACCTTCCTCTTCAATGGCAGCTTGACCTTACATTTCAGACACACATGGCACATGTTCATTTAAAAACCACTTTGTTCCACAGGTACATGAAGGACTGAAAGACATTTCTGTCATATCCAATAAACGGCTGGTTAATGAGGAATGCCATAACCATATTCAGCCAGTAATGGCAGTGACACTTAACACACTCAGGATGTCATCAGTGATCAATAAATAGTAACTTCACACTACTAGGAATAGACACAGCTAGAAAATGCTTGAAAGCAACACTCTTCAATAAGAGACTCCCCTCTCTTTCTAACACTGACAATCCTCTGCAGTTTAAACATCACAAACATACTCAACACCATTCTCACAGTCTTTAGATTTGGGTTTTAATTAGCCTTCAGAGGATGAGTAATAATTTTTCAATGCAAGTGCTTTCTAAAGACCAAAATCTACCTTATCATTATAAAAATGAAATACCATTGCCACCGTCTACTTTGATTTTCCTCAGGAGAGTGAAAGTGATACAAGAATGACTCAAAACCAGTACACACACAGAGAATTTATGGTTATATTATATAAAACCCAAGAATCCTCCCTGTTTCAAGACTGCCAGTTAGAATAAGCACCAACTATATATGAAGATGCTTGACTAAAAATCTCGTCAATCACATATGGTTACACTGCAAATATTCTCAAAGGCATGATGGAAGTTGCAGAATTCAACTCTGGTAGAGCATGTAGGTAGCTCACAGTAGTGATGAAATCAGAAGGGAATGAACAGCTAGCAGCATATCCTGCTCTAGCAGTTCTGAATCATGCAGCTGCAAAGAAAATCTATCTCTGAAAGATCAAAATGTTAAAAACATATAAATAAATTGCAAATGGTGGCTTAATAAATCAGTTTTACAATCCTGATTATAAGACATTATACTTTCAATCCTACATTTACATTCTAGTATCTGCAGGAAGTCCAGCAGGCTTCAGAGGCTGTGCTGAAGGTGATGAGACTGCACACATACAGAAGTGTCAGCCCACATAGAAAAAAAGCTTAATCATGGCAAACAGAATAGAGTAGCACCCAGTCCTGATGCAATACTATCAGATTACACCTTTAATACCTCTTTAAAACCAGGAAAGTAAACACACTTGCAGTGTGGATACCATCACTGACTGTGTTATTTCAACTACTCAAATGATATTCAAGCAGCTTCATAATGTCTGCAGAAGATTTACATTTAATAAATCCCTCTAAAGTAGTCTGGAGCCCATTAATGACAATTCATCTGCTGAACTCACATATACATTTAGCCACTGGTTACCTGCTGAGCATTTTTACCTTCTTTACTGCTACTTCTATTGTTAAGATGATCTGCATTTAACAGGTACAATTTAGGGTTTGTTAATGTCCTTATCTTCTGCTTGAAGACACTAAGTAATGAATGACCTTTGTTTTTCAACTGTACTGCTTAGCAAAACAAACAATTTCTGGAGGCAGCACTGAAGCTTAGTTATAAATAATAGTTCTTCCTGCAGAAAAAAGTAACTTGAACATATTATCCTGCCACAAGTACAATAATTTAAAGCAGGTAAAGTAGCACTAACCCTTTAAGACAACTCAATTATTCTTATAGGAAGCGTTTTAGCAGTGTAAACTTCTTCGTACTTGGTTCCTAAATAAAAATAAGTAAATAAAAGCCACAGTATGTTGCTCATATCAAGTGCCTAATTCTTTACTGCCATGTGTAGTTAATTTAACTACTACAACATAAGAGCAAAAAATCAGTATATTTGATTTGCTGTCGCTGTGTGTTCACTTTATATAGATGAAAAGGAGTCCAGAGCAACAGAGAAAAAAAAGCCCTAGAGGGACACCAGAAGATGGCTTAGAAAATAGAGTTCAAACCTCCAAAGCAAATGGAGCTTAAACTAAGACTGAACTCACATACAAGTTATCATCACAAAGAGAAAGTAACGCTGTTACCTAGTGGTGGAAAGCTAGGCACATGCAAAATTGTACAGATCTTATTTTTTTTCTTCTCATTCCGAATTCCCATCGACAAGCTATTAAATGATTTCAAGAGGAAAAAAAAAACAAAACAACATGCCTGATTCCTAAACGAATGAAAAGTATTGCTTTTCTTGCATTCAGTTCGGTGACAGAGGATCAGTATTTTTGCATGTGCCAGTTTTGACTCTCAGAGTAACTGACAGACAAGGAGCTTCACCATTTCCTAGTCATCCCAAACCTGCTGTTTTACACTCCTCTTGCAACACCACCAGCAAGAGCTGGAAACCTGTAGTATAAAAGCCCTTCAACCTTAATCCTCATTAGTTTTCCACAGAGTATGATAACCCAAACTGTATTGTGCACCCCTCAGCATCTTATCAGATCATATTTTCAATTATATAAACCAGTATTAGCAGAATTCAGTCAGCATTCTCTCCTAAATAAAAATGTTAATTTTGCTTTCAGGCAGAAAATAAGTAACTAGAGGAGGAGAAGGAATATACAAAGACTTCAAAGCCACTTACTCAAATGCAAAGAAGAGTCCACTGGTGACCAAGATGAGAACAAGAGTCAGGTAGAAGACTCCAGTCTGTCGAGCCATCATGATCCTCCCATTGCAGAAGAATTTGTTTCTTCCAGGAAAAACCTCCCATTTTCTCTTGGGAACTGATTTCTTTTTCTTATGGGGAGACTCCATGGGAGACGAAGAGCTGTGTGTGCTGATCTGACTGTATTCACAGTCTTTCATGGGCCCACTACCACCTCCAGGAGTCATCAAGAAAGAGTAAAACGTGGGGAGAACCCCACCAAAAATATATACAAATATATATGTGCAAATATTCTTCTGACCAAGAGAGCCCTCTCCACCAGCCCCAGTTAATAAAAAAAGCAAATAAAATGATGAAAAGTCTGCTACCAGACTAGCGATAGGTGTATCATGCAAACACCACTTAACTCTTCAGAAACCAAAGCTGTCATATCAGAAACGCTTGAGAGGGATCCTTCCTTCCTCCACCAGTTACAAAACAACCACGTAGGACAATCCTTTTAAAAACAACTTATCACAAAACAGGACAAAAAGAAAAAAGAAAAAAAAAGTAATTATAAATCAGTTAGGCTCTCAAAAAAAAAAAAATCAGTCTTTTTTTATCAAGTTTATTTTCAAATGGGAAGGCTTTTTCCTTCCCACGCACACCCTGAGAGTTTTCTCCGAGGGTCAGAAGGTTGGTCAAGGCAAAGTTTAGCAATCGAGTCTATCATTCATAGAGATTTGTTATAATCCTCCTTTGCGCAGCAGATTCCACTGCTAAAAATGACCATTCCTAAGACGTTCCCTCGAGAGACACGCGAAACAAATGATTAAGGGGGAGGGGAGAAAAAAAAAAAAAGAAGAAAGAAAAAAAAAGAAAAAAAAAGGCAAGCAAGGAACCAGGCTGCAACTCCAGCTTCCGAAGAACACTTCAAGCTCTCCTCTTCCTGAAGCCGCAGTCCAGCGGGAAGCGGCCGCCGCTCCGCGCAGACCTAGGGGCGCAGAGCTCCCCTGTCACCACTCCACAGGAAGGGATTCTCCCGAGCCCGTGGCAGCCCGGGGCACAGCCGGTCGCCGACAGACACCAGCGCTTCGGGAGCAGGTCCTCCTCATCCTCCCTGCCCGCCGCGCCGCTCAACCCGTGCCTCCCCCTACACAACAGGTCCCCGCCGCCGCCTCATGCTCCCCAGCGCCTCGGCCCCGCGGGAGGGAGGTTGGGAGGCAGGGGAGAGGCAGGCTTGGCCGCCGCTAGATCTCTGCCAGGACTTCTCCCTCCCCGCACCATCCTCGCCGCCCGGCTCAGCGCCGCCGCGGCCGCCCGCACCCCGCCCCGCCGCAAGCTCTCGCCCACGGCCCGCGGCGGTGCCGGGCCCCCCCCCGCATCCCGCCCCCTCCTCCGGCGCACAGGAGCGGCTCCCTGCCGGCGTCCCTGGCTTCGCTGTGCTCTGGCCCCCGCAGCAAGGTGAGAAAAACGCCCGGCTTCCCCCTTCGCGAACCAGAGAGCGGCGACTTTCTCTTCACCCTTCTTTAGGAGCTTCTATCCAGGTTTCCCCCCGGCAGCCAGACCCCGAAGCAGCAGCTGCCACCACCTCTTCATTTTCAGGGGGAGGCGGTAACCACCGCAGCGCCGGCCGCCCGCCCGCCCGCGGGAGGAGCCGGCGGGGGACGGGACCACACAGGCGCGCACCCTCCGCCGCCCTCGGCCGGTCACTCAGCCGCTTCTCGGCGACAGGGCAGCAGGTCCACGCACCAGCCAGCCCGGCCCGGCCCTCTCCTCGGCCACTGGAGCGCGGTGACTGCACTAACTCTTCTCCATCGCCACCTCCCCGCAGGCAGCCGCCCGCCGGCCGGGCTGAAGGCGCAGGGTAGCGAGCCGGGCAGCGGGTGTCCACGCTGGAGCCCCGCTCCCGCTGCCGCCGTCTCCCGCTCAGCCCTCGCCGACCCCGACGCACGCTCCGCTAAGCCGCGAGCGGTGTATGCCGCCAGCCCCGGCCGGTGGCCGCGTCCTGCCCCGCTCTCGCTGCCGGGCCGCGGGCGGGCGAGTCCCGCCAGCCAACGATGGGCACGGGGAAGCCCCACCCGCGGGGCCCGACCTAGCAGGACCAGCCCCCGCCCCGTGCGGACTCGGACGCGGCACTCGAGACACACCCCTCCGCCCGCCGGGAGTTGTAGTTTCCCTCAGTTGTAGTTTCGCAGTCAGAGGCGGGACGGCGTCGCGCGGGACTACAAGCCCCAGCATGCCTTCCGAGCCGTCCTGGCGGGGCGGGGCGGGGCCGGGCTGCCCCGGCGGCTCTCGGCGGGCGGAGACTCCGCGCGGGCCGGCCCGGCCCGGCCTGGCCGTGCCCCGCATCCGTCGCCCCATGCACGGCCCCGCTTTTCCCCGGCAGCCCCACGTGCCCTCCGCCGCGGCGGGGACCTATGCCCGGGCTTGTCTTCCAGTCAGGCCGGAGGGCCGGCGCTGGAACCCCGTTCCGTCGGGAGCCGCGCAGCCCCCCCCGCATTGCGGGTCACCCGGCATAACGAGAGGTGGTTCCCGTCCCACCTACCCGGAGTGCTCGACTGCACCGCTGCTGGGCCAGCGCGCGGCCGTCCCTCCTCCTGCACGCCGATGCTTCATTGCTCCACCGGCGGCATCCACAGGCTCCATTATGCTGCTGGAATCACAGAGTCAGCTAGGTTGGAAAAGACCTTTGAGATCATCGTGTCCAACCTGTGATGTAACACCGTCTTGTCAACTAGATCATGGCACAAAGTGCCACATCCAGTCTTTTCCTAAAAACAGTTCTAGGGATGGTGACTCCACCACGTCCTTAGGCAGTCCATTCCTATGTTCAATTACCCTTTCTGTTATGAACTTCTTCCGAATGTTGACCCTAAATATCCCCTGGGGCAGCTTAAGACTGTGTCCTCTTGTCCTGTTGCTGCTTGCCTGAGAGACCAGCCCCCAGCTGGCTAGAACCTCCTTTCAGGTTGTTGTAGAGGGTGATAAGGTCTCCCCTGAACCTCCTGTTCTCCAGGCTAAACAACCCCGGCTCTCTCAGCCACTTCTCAGAGGATTTGTGTTCCAGACCCTTCACCAGCCTTATTGCCCTTATCCTCACACGCTCCAGAGTCTCAACATCCTTCCTAAACTGAGGGGCCCAGAACTGGACACAGAACTCAAGGTGCAGCCTCACCAGTGCCAAGTACAGGGGAAGAATTACTTCCCTGGTCCTGCTGGCCACACTACTCCTGATACAGGCCAGGATGGCCACTGGCCTTCTTTTCCACGTGGGCACACTGCTGGAAGTACAAGGCTTGTCCACCAATGCTGACATGTTTGTACAGACCCTCACTGTGTCCTGACTTCACATCCCAGAAAGTACTACGCATCCCAGAAAGATATGAGCCATGAAGGACACACTTTCCCATGAATGCAATCCTGCACCAAGCCCTTCTCACACTGGCACTGGTGGCAGGGAAAACCCAGGGAGGCTTCCCACAGTTAAGGCAGAACCACTCTCAAAGCTGCCTGCTGTTATTTCTGCCTAGTATGTTCTCCGTATGCATGCAAAGAAGAGCTGTGAAGCTGGTGATGGGTCTGGAGCACCTTATGATGTGCAATTGAAGTGGCGAGGGTTGTTTAGCCTGGAAAAAAGGCGGCTTGGGGAGAGCTCACTGCTCTCTATAACTACCTGAAAGGAGGTTGCAGCCAGGTGGGGGTTGTTCTCTTCTCCTAAATAACAAGCAACAGGACAAAAGGAAATGGCCTCGAGTTGTGCCAGGGAAGGTTTAGATTGGATATTAGGAAAAATTTCTACACTAGAAGTATTGTCAAGCAATGGAACAGGCTGCCCAGGGAAGTGGTGGAATCAGCATCTCTGCAGGTATTTAAAAGACTGTAGATGTGGTGCTTAGGGACATGGCGGATTTGGCAGTGCCAGGTTTACAGTTGAACGCAATGATCCTAAAGGTCTTTTCCAAACGAAATGATTCTATAATTTTATGATCTGCTAGGGATAAGCAGGCATAAACAGTGCTAAAAAGATTAATTTTGATTCAGCTTTTAAAGTTTTGCAATGTACTAGCAGAGCTGTGTAAGCTATAGAGAATGGACTAGTTTGGGACATGTGGTAGGAATCAACACTGTTCAGAAAAGCCAAAAGCACACGGAAAAACTTTAGTAAAAAGTTGAGAAAAAAAGTTGATTACAATCCACCTGCGTCTCTCATGGCTGAATGCTGTCCTAGGAGAGACAGCAAAAACACGTGAGGCTGCAGCTGAGTTCTCAGGCAATGTGTTTTCTGTTTTCATAATTTCATTTTGAATTTTGAGATGGAGTATTTATTCCTTTAATACAATAAGCTAATTCTTTATCCCTAAACAGTGATCCTGATACAAAGGGACCAACTGACCAGCACTGGGTAACTTCCCTTTACTTGGAGGAAATTAATTACTTTGGTAACTAAATTACACAGGGTAGCCTGGTAGACACTCTCTTGGTGATTCTACAATCAATTTTATTGATACACAGAAATAATTTTGGCAATGTTAATGACACATGGGAAAAATATGGAGGGGTGTCTCCCTCTGCAAGGTGTAAAGAAGTAGTCCTTTGGCAGCAGGATGTAAAAATAGTTTCTGATATCATCTCTCATGAAAATGCATTGGCATCCTTTTTCCACACCTGTAATAGATGCTGCTGCATTATTCCTTCCCATCTCCTCCTCCTCTTGTAGTGCCTGTTGTCAACAGTTTGCCTGCAATCTCATAACTTAGATATCACAGCATTTTTTATTCTTTGAAATGGTCTTTATAAACAGCTAATCACTTTTCTTTCTTTCTTAATGAATACAGCATCTATGTATTCAGAACGCTGCTGACAGAATTTTTTTGGTTCACTGACAAGCACTTTTAGTCTTCATTGGGTTTTTATTAGCATATTGCTGGAGCTCTATCTTCAGTGCTTTGACAATATTAATGACTGTATCATGTCAAATGGCACTGTTCTCTCCTGAGATTACGGAATATTTTAGACATTCACAAATAGAGCAAATAGTTTATGCAAAAATGTCATTGTTGCCTTATCTGCACAGGTAGCACTCAGGCTAATTTCAGAAACACTCTTCAAAAGCAAAACACTTGTAAACAATACCAACACCTCGTTCAAGCTGCTGTCTCATGCCACAGTCCTTCCCTTGGGTTTTAAGACGTTATAGTTGAGAAGTGAACGTCAGGCATATTAACTGAGAGAAATACATAAAGGAATTTGAGGAGTGCCGTGAAAAATAATTCTAAAAGTCAAATTCAGAGAACAAACACACTTTTATTTTCAATAGTGAATCTACTTTGATTCTAACAGTCCTACACATTGTACTTTTCACATGATAGCCTGTTTTAGTCCCTAATCAGTATTAGTATTGCATTGGAATTAAAAGTATTAATCATATCTTTTACGTCAATACCTCTTTGAAGTTTTTTTGAAAACAATTTGAAAACTCCCCTAAAAAAACACTAAATATAGTAATATTTCACACAATTCAACATTATTCCTGAAAGCATTTATTATTGTTTATTCACATTAATGAAAATTGGTTTGAGGCACTAAATAGTTGAAATCTTACAGTAGGTATGACAAATATTCTCCCTTCATAAAACTTTCTAGGATCCTGTGTTGCAGTATGTATTCTTCTGATTTCTTTGTTTTGACTCAGGTTGATCTCATGCAAAAGATGAATATGATGCAGCAATGTTACCTGGCTTAAAAGAAACCAAGACAGACTATCTTTCTGTTAGACAAGTGCTAATGAAAAAGCTGTTGCTGCTGGAAATTGTTGTCTCTTACCCTGTCTACAGCGTGGAGGTGTCAAAAGGGCAAGTCTTAAAACAACAGGGAAGCTGATTTGCTCTGATGACACATCACCTTACATATTTAGAACATCTGGTACCGTACTTCATGGCAGAATCTGCTTGAATGTGTTGGAAGCAGTATCAGGAAAAGTATTTAAATGATTAAAAAACCACAAACTAGCAAACTGTAGCATTTTGGACGTAAGATCTCTGTACACCATATATCCAACGCTGCCAAATTGCTTTTTGCTTCCAATCAAAAAAGGGGGATTATATAAACAAATACCTAAAATACCTGAAGTGTCAAATATTGAACTGAAAGTCCTGCTATTCTTACAAATGGAAAGTAAGTTAGGCACTGCCGTGGACACATTTTCTAGGCACATTTTACATATCTTTCACCATTAATTTTGAAAAATAAATGAAAAAAGTTCAAACAAAGTAGCAATAATACCATTGCCATGCAAGACACTGACAGTGTCTTGCCCATTCCATACTTGCTGAATGCTACAGTACATCATACATGCCAGTTTACAATGTTAAAAGCACATAATCCTAAGAGTTTTCTACAATATACCTGTTTTTCTGACCAAATATTTTTCTCCTTTTTCTGTGCTGTTTTTCAGAAGTTACCTCTCCCTGCCATAATTTTAGAGCCTTACCAGCTATTCATTTTGTGAAAATACTTAATTTCCTTAAAAAAGGTTTTGTGCAAACTAGAAATATTACATAGGAGTTGGCAGGAACAGAGAGTGAGAATGCACATCAGAATCACTCTCTAAAGAATAAAAAAATAGGGTTTTTTACTACAGCAATGTGATCAACTTAAGCAGCTCCAAAAAGATTTTAAGTGTCTCTAAAGTCTTGCTTTTGAAAGACCAAGATGACTAGTCATTTATTGTACAGCCTTCGAACAAAGTGTAACATATATTACTTCTCTGCAGTGGGGGAGTTTAGAAGGCAAGATGAGGTGAGAGAGCTTTTTCATGGCAAGTTCTGGAGACCAGAATCAATTTTGTATTTACATTTATCCACTGCATGTTGAAACCATCTCTCTTGATCAGGGTGGCTTTCATTTTTCTGTTTTGAAGCATTAGAAACACAGTTGTTTGTAATTTAAAAATCTGAAATTGCCTAATCGTATAAAGTCTGGAATATTTTGGTAGTTTTTCAACTTCTAACTTTGGCCTCCTACCTTATAACTTCATTGCTTTGGATAGAAATCAGAATTTATGGATATTCTAATTTATTCCAGCAGAATAAATTGACAATTCTCCTTAAAATGCAATTAAAATACAGAAGTTTTTGGAACTGGCCATGCTTCCTTGATCAGTGACTGTTTCCAAAGATGAAGGGAACTGCACCAAAATCTTAAAATTTTAACTGAAAAAAATAAAGATGAGCATTGTATGAAGTTATCAGTGTGCTATTTTAAGTCTATTGAACATTTTGTCTTGCTCTAAATTGACTGAAGGAAAGAAAAAAGTCTTTCATTCTGGGAAGCTGACACAGAATATGAGGCAGCCAAAAGAAAGGGCCAAGAAAGTACACTCACATGAGGAAAACCCCCAAATTTTCCAGTTTTACCAGTCACACTGAAAGTTTCCTCACTGGAGCCAGGAAATAATTTTCCTTAGTCTTCCATCATGGATTAGTAGAGTTCACTGCACAAAGAGTGGAGTGAATTACAGTTTGTTTGATGCTTTGCTTCCCCATGAAGAGCCTTGTATTGATCATTGCTTAAAGCAGAACAGCATCATTTAATCAGCCAGTACTATACAGAAAATTCTAATATCCTAATCCCACTTCACCAAGCCAGTTGTTTTCCTTCAGTGGGCTTCCTCTTTAAAACCACTTTTTTTTTTTTTTTAAATTTTTATTTTTTTTTTAGGAATACGCATGGGAAATGAACTTAGCACTTCAGAGCAATAAACAAATGATGAATGAATAAATTGAATTAAATTGAATAAACAAATGGGTCATACCTATCTGTACTCTTTACCACACAACTTCTTTTCAGTTTTTAGGTGTTTTCATGGCAAAACTCCCTACTGTTGAGCAGGGCCTCATTCTCTGCGTTCTGCACAACTAACATAAAGACAAGTCTCAGTGTGAGCAGTGGATGAAGCAAGCTGGATTTCCTCTCCCCATCACACCCACCTCACTCTGCCCCGTGATCCTCCTGACGCTCCCCACCTGACGCCAGCACCACGTACTGTGGCTAATGGGAGCCTGCACTCAGGCTGACCAGGGGCCAGCTGGCTGCCACCACATGACCAAAAGTGAAGTGACAGAAGATGGGTGAGTGCTGAGCAGAGCTTGAAGCTCACCTGCACCAAGGGAGGGAGGCCTCTCTCGCTCCACATTTCCTTGCACCTGAACCAGCAGTGAAGGGTGGCAGGTGCCCTGTCCTCTCCTCAGATCCTTCCACCTTCTCCCTTGCAGTCTCACCACAGCTTATTGGATGTTTTGCAGAGCTGTCTTGGTACAAGAATATCACCAGAAATAAAAAACTATTCACTTTTTTCTTTTTCAGCAAGTTAATTTTCTGCTGCTTTATCATGCTGAAATGACTTGGCAAAGGACGTGACAAAAGACTGCAACAAGGGAGGGGCAGGAATACATTGCCCAGGGAAAGGGAAGTGAAAGAGGAAAAAGCTTTCCTCTTTAAAAAATATCTATGATATAAATTTGAATACATATAAAAGAAAGGAGCAGAGAGTAGGACTGTGGACAGCAGTTAGATTGGCCTAGGCTGCCACTGAATTTTGGGCTCAACCAGATGCGGTCATGGAGGCATTCCACAGGATGCCAAGAGCTGGCAAAACATAAGAGGACACAAGATGCAGCTTAAAGACACAAAAGGAAGGGAGAGCAGGACCTTTGCACCCCATAGTGATGGGCTGTTAGATAAGCCAGCTCATCATGACTTGCTCGAGTACAACATGCCCGAGTACTTTAAAAAGCATTGGCATCAATTTGTCTTTCTTTCATTGATTTTGTAGAAACTTTAAAAATATATAATTAAACTCGAAGCTTCTCGTTTCTTTCCCATTCAGCTGAGCAACTTTAAAATTCTTCTCTGTGAAGTCCAACTGACACTTTAAACAATTGCCTAAGTCTGTTCCCATAGGAAACAAAACAAAGAATAATAAAATACACACCCTACAAAGGGTCATGCAATTAAAGGGATGCTGTCAACTACAATTATTTTAATTAACCAATTAACATAGTAAAAATGTTTCGGTACTGTTCTTTAACTAGTATCTCCTGTGTAAAAGAATATAGCTTTTACAGGTTTTCTTTTTCTCTCCTGTTTCCTTCTTGAGGCTGTAGAAGGAACTGTACTTCTGGCTGACAAAACAACAGTTGCAAATATGCTCTGGTTTATCTCATATACAACCTTTTTTGCCCCCCTCTGTGTATATTTCCTTGTACCTCTTCCTTCTCCTCTCTGCTGCCTCAGTAAACACCCACTCACAGTACTGTGGGAAAGTAGGAACTTACGCTTTGCTGTGGAGTGCAAGAAAGTGACTCCATCCAGCTTATGTGGGAGCATGACACTCATTTTGAGAAAAGCCTTCTTCATAATATAGTTGTGGGCTGTTTCACTGCTTTGGACTACACATTTTGAGCATTTGCAGAAGAACCATCCATTGCTGTCAGTGGAACACGTCACATCCACGATGTGTGCGTATATGGATTAACACAAAATACATAATAGTTTTCCTGGAGAAATTGGGCAATTAGAGACTTCTGTAAACCGCAGAGTGGGGCTACCTGCATCATTAAACACTTAACTAGGCCACCTAAAAATGGAGCTAACTGCTTTTGAAAATCTCTTCATTGTCATATTCAGCATCATTAACGGGGAAGATTTAGTATTATATCATTGCTTTTCTCTTGATCCTTTTTTTTTCTTTCCCTGACTTCCACTTGGTTTTGTGTCTGTTCTAGACCTGCCCTCCCTCACTGCATATAGGTTATTTCAGCAAACAGCAATGTTGGTCTTGGGTTTCATACCTACCTCTCTTTCCCACCTTCCTGACATAAAACAGTGAGTAAAAAGAATAAGAGAGAACAGGTCATTTTACACCTCTCAGAGCTATTGTTTTCAGGACAATAAGCCAGGAGCACTGCTCAGGGGTGCAGCACTGCAATGACTGAATTAATTTGGAAAGCCTGGGTTCCTTCCCTTCCCCCTCAGCAAACAGAAGAAAAAAATTAGTTCATTTACTTGGTAATTTGTACTCTGTGGAATCTGAATATTCAATGAGCTCTGTATACAAAGGACTAGATATGACTCATGAATCATATGGCTGACAACACTGCGGTAGAGAAAGGGAGTCTGACAATCAACAGAAATATGATACTGATCATACACAAATGTGGTCAGAGGCATACAACAAAAACATTTTTTCTGCTATTTTTGTTCATGCCTTTACTATAATGATCATTCTGATATTTCTGTGAACACTTAAGTGGATGGACGTTGCTCAGAAGTGTGTGCCCAACTAGGTATGTTTATGGCAGCAGAGTTCTAGCAACTACTTCTGCTACCAGTACATCTTCTGATGGAAATCTGATTTTCACTTAATAAATGCATATTCCATATTAAAATCAACACGACGGCTCGCTTTTAAGTGTTCTCAGAAGTTTGTCTTCATCAAATATGTCCACGTGGGTATCATTAGACCTATTTCTATTATTTCCTGTAAGATTATTAACCTTAATTATTTTAACCAATAATTATTCTTAAAAAAAAAAATCAAGAATTTCTTTTAAGAAAAGCTAAGGGATTATTTGTATGGTCAAGAGAAGGTTTTGGCCAGGGTTCTGAGAACGACTTGTAAATACTCTAGAACATATGCTTTTTACACCACAATAGGAGAATGAGTTTATAACGTTTTATGAGTTTTATTTCTGATTTTTTTAAGGTTAGTTTAATCTAACTCTAGTGCTAATCTACTAGCATTCATATAAATGAATTCTGATGAGCAAATGGCAGTCTGGAGTATAATCATGTCTTAAACCAATAAAACTGTAACCAGCAAATCCAGGAAAACGATTCAGAATTCTAGAGAAAATTATTCATGCAATAAATAATATGCAAAGATTAGTCTTGAGGGCATTCTGAATTGGTATGTTTTATTTGATTAAAAGGAGTGTGGGTACAGAATACCAGAGGGAATAAAATGGGAAAAAAATTTTAAACTGTGAGATAAAAACATAAATATTTACATGCAAAAATGTATAAAGTGCGGTTACATGTAGAAAAATGAAGTCTCCAAACACCCATGAGGAGTGTGAGTCCTTCACGCAAACAGCATCAGCCCTTGATGCCTCAGAGATGGTGAATACTTGGTAAAATTGATGGCTGAAGCTTCAGCTAGCAGGTGTCTACTCAGAGCTGAGGACTAGGGACAGAGGACATCAAGAGGGAAAAGTCTGGCACTCACTGCCCGTGGGAGAAACTGCAGGTGGAATTTTAGGTACACCATACTGAGAAGAAACATCTTGTAAGGGGAAATTATCTGTGAAAACTTGCATTTTCTTCCCACTTCTGAAGATAAGTGCAATTAGGAAGATTTCTTCCACAGAGAAGTTCTAACAAAAAGCAAATTACCGGTGGCATGAAGGGGCAGCTCACGGGGATTTATGAGAACCCAATTTAACCTCCTTTTTTTGTGATTCTCATCCAGGCCATCTGGCACAGACTAGCTTTTGGCACACAGGTCAAAGCTAGGGCTTTCCTAGCGGACTGGTTTCATCCTTTCTTCACACTCACAGAGCATATTTTAGTGCAAAATCCATCCCACGCTGTTTTTATCTGCATACCACAGCCCTGCCTGTCGTGCATTATGCACAACACTCAGCAATTGTCTGCTCTAACCACAGTATGTTGCTCACAATAAGCCTAGCACACATCCGTAACCTTTGTGCAGCCTACACTACAAACACGCCCCACCTCCTGGTATTTTGCTTTGCTTGCTGGCTGCCACTCTACCTGCTCCTTGTGCAACAGCTCAAGAAATCATGACAGCATCTCGGGCCTCTCCTGAGCCTGCCTGAGCCGGATAAACCAACTCCAGATATCACATCTCAATACCTTGCAAGAACTTCTACACTTATATAAATTTTTTTTTTCAATAACTTAACTTCATAACTTAGGAGGCTTTGCATGTTGAAGACTAACATTCCCTGTGGCACCATGTTATGGTCTGTATTTGGAACAAGCAGCAGATAATCAAAAACTCTCTGCATGCCAGATGCCTGTCTCAGCACCTGCCATTCAGCATGAACTGGCATTCTGGGCAGCCATGCATATTCAGGAGGCATCTAGTACAGATGAGCTTCAGCAAATCCTAGGTGAGCCTGTTTTCAAGATCTTCAAAACCATTCTCCACAGCTTGTGTCCCCACATAATTTTCAGCAACATTGAAAATATTGATAGGTCTTTGCCCATTGCAGGAAACTTCCCCCATTGCAGGAAACAAAAGACAGGATTCACTTTCCCACAGGATGTATGCATGCAGTTCTTACAACTACACTGAAGAGAAAAAATACCAGTCATTGTCAACTCTCTACTCTTCCAGAGTGGGTGGCTGGCACTCTCTCCTCCACTGCAGAACCTTGGCTTCTGCAAAGCTGGAAAACTTGTGTTTATTTCAGTCATTGCTGTTTTTTTATCTTGGATGAAGTTCTATACCCAGCCAAGCTGCACATATGCTGTGTTGTGAGGGGCTGTGCACTCAGCTTGTTGACCCCATGGACTGCCAGGATTCATGGAATATCAATTTTCCATGTTCTGTGAGAATTCCTATGACCAGATACATCCCACACCATCTCTGTATGCAGGGTTTGGTGAACTCTTCAACATGGAATAGCCCAGTAAAATTTTGTTTTTCAGTCTGTCTATATCTGTCTCTGAGTATTCTGAGCCCCGGGGATGGTAGGCAAATATGTGTTAGCAACAACACAGAGTCACAAGCACCACCTGGGGCTGTAGGGCAAGAAAGGCATTACTTTAATGAATGTTCATTCCAACCAGTGCTCACAGGGCATAACAGTTCTCTTCATACATATCCAAAAAAAAAAAAAAGCACTAACTTCCTTCCTTCCTCTGCACCTCCTCAAGAAGACAAATACAAGTTTCCTCTCTATTCAAAAAGACCAAAAAAACTCAATCCTCCCACTTCCTTTCCCATCTCCTTCCAAATTCATGAAAAGCACCAGTTTATCTCTTCTCTCCACCAACCTACCCAAAGGATACAGCTTTCCATTTTCTTAAACTTCTTAAGAGTAGCTCCTCCCCTGCCTCTGAGAAGTTGCAGTGCTCTTTTCGAAGGTCCGTGGTCAGGCCTGTGCCATGAAAGGCTCACACAAGAACAAAACCCAAACTCTTGGGCAGATAAACCGGATCTCACTGCTTTGTTCCAGCTCCATATCCCCACCAGATGGGGACAGCCCACATCCCCTACAATCCCTCTCCAGGAGGCCAGCCATGGAGCTGAGATGAGGGAAGAAAATACCTGCCTTTGAACACCTCAAAATGGATGGCAAGCAGAAAACTTTAAATAAAAACAGGTTGTACAATACATGTAGATCTAAGTATTTCTCACAAGTAGAAGAGTTTACCATAATTAGCCCCCTTCAATTAAATAAACCCAAGTACTTACGTGTTAAGCCTCCATTTTTCTGTTGCTATGCAGAGACCACTTCAGAAAAGAAACACGGGATTTGGCTACCATGGATAAGGGATGCTCAGGCTGGAAGCTGCTTGGGCCGGTTCTTTGCTTGATGGGCTGAGAGAACTCATGTGGCTCCTCCTGGGATGGGGTTTTAAGCGGGTGTAAGTCCCTGTTAAAAGGGGAAGGTGCCAAGACAGCTTTTGAAGAAACACTCCATCGTATACGGCCAGCAGCCAAAGCCAGCGGCAGTGCGGAAGCACGCCCTCTATAGACACTCAAATTTCTTACACCGGGAGTGAGAGAACAGAAATACAATGCAGCTGGTGGGGAAATAACTCTGACATGCTAGGTGAGGATTCAAACCAAGATTTTATTACAATGGCATGTTTTGACGAAAAGGAAATTTTCACAAGTTGAGTGTTCAAGAGAGGAAGGAATTCACTGGAGTGACAAAAAAATATTGTCCAGATCTTGCAAAATGCAATTAAAATTTAAAAAAATCAAAGAGAAATGTTGTGATTTCTAAAAATTTTGAAAATAAGAATACTCTCTTTGATAGAGAATACTCTTTTTTCAGTAATAATTATAATGGGAATACTAATTTCTAATAGGTAAGGCTTTTGAATTTTGAATATTAACACAATCTTTTGAGCTTTAATTAAAAAGTTGCTACAATTTATAATTTTATAAGTAAAGAAGCAAAGTTTCTCCCATCCTTAGGAATGCTATTGCACTGCATTATTCTTTATACAATAAACTATTTGAAATTAATTGTATCAGGGGAATGTAGTCGATTGTTGTTTTAACATTTGGGAAAGCAAAATAAATTGTATTGACCAACAAAGATCTCCTTAAAATATGAGACAGCTTAGCTCACTAGAGGAACACTGAGAAATTGTGCTTGTGGTTGCCACTGTTTTGGATGGCCTGCTGGATCCAGTGGTAGTGGTACTGCTTGGAACAAAGACAAATTAGGTCACAGCATACATCACAGGGGCCCATCATCTGCATGGCCAAGTGCCACTTTTATGCCCTCCAAAAGCATTTGATGTCAGATCATTTTGTCATGTCTTTGTCCACCCAGAGCAATACATGCCACAACCCTGGCATTTATAAAGTTCAGAATTATACTTTCATTTTCTGTCAAAGATGAAACTAGGAAGACTCTTCTTCAGTTGCTACTTTCTTGTCTGCTTCATATCAGACAGGAATACCCTTTTCTATCAGTTCAAGGGATCACATTTCTTCACCCACCTGAAGAGGAGGGGAGGAAAGAAAGGAGGGAGGGAGGTAGCTTTCCTCCAGACCTGTAATTTTCTCTGGCTTCTTCTGAGCTGAAAGCATTTTAAATGTCAGGTGTGAATCAGGAACTCTAGGCTGCTTAGTAGCTTCTATGCCTCCTGGTTCTACTAAGTTGATCTTCCAGGTTCACTTGGTCTTCGTGTCCACCAGGGGCTCATATACCCTATAACAGGGGAAACCATCCATGTTTGCCCACTGGGACATTAGATTTAATAAAATCTGCATGATGTACACCCATGCAACGTATGTGCATGTGTACAAACGCCACATCCCCATGCACAGACAGAGCAATGACCCCATCTGACCTTCCAACCTGTCAACATCCCATGGGGCTCATAAAGCACCCTTGTGAGCTACCTCCTGACCCAAGGGCTTATTATAAGATCAGAGCCACAGTTTAAACCAGGTATCAATTTTGACATAAGCAAGAATAATCATACTTTCAGATCAGTGAATGTGACAAAATGTTCTTAAATGCAGTATTCCCATTTCTTTCTCTGGTCCTCTCATTTCTAGAAAACCAAAAGCACCATCCAATGAACCCAGAAGGAGATGAGAAGTCAGCTGTTAGCTTTAAGTTCTATTTCGGCTCTAAAATCAAAGGCCTCTTTAAAGCCTAATAGAATTATAGACTCAAGTCTACCATTAATAGCATGCATGGTGCCAGTGTAATAAAAAATGGAAATTCATTGTCCAAGAATGATTTATGAAGTCCAGTAATTCATGTCAGAGTTTCCGCAATGCTGTGATTCTCAAAAAATCTCAGGTCCAACTAACTAACAGTGCTCAGTTAGACATTGATCCTTTAATGAATCCATGCACTTTACTGATTTTATTTTGGCAAAGTTACAAGTATGGAAGCAAGAGAGAAAGAGAGAGAAAGAAAATGTGCAGTAAAACATTCATCAATATTTCTAATCTGCTTTGTATGCGGTGTTTTTAAGATATTATTTTCATCTTTCCATCCTCTGGGATGAATGACTATGGAACTAGTAAATTTCTGAAAAAATGCACAATTTTTAGTTCAGCAGATTATATAAAAAATAGATACAAAGAAGCAAAGATCAGATTTAAGGATCATTTTAATAACAGGCTTTATTTCAGATCCATAACATACATCATCTATAAAAATAATGCATAGAAAATATTAGTCTATTTTCGACCATTTGTGTCTCTGTAAGCTACACCAAGTGAGCTTACTGATTTTTTTTTAACAGTGTACATTTAGTTTTAATGGTTCAGCTCTTCTTCAGTCATCAATAGGGAGCCTTGTTACCATGGTGACAGACAGATGGATTAATGCAATGTTTAGGGAGATACAGTAGTGCCAAATTTTGATATATATGGTAAGCTGTAATGTACTGCATACACAAGAGGACATGCATGCAGGAAATTTCAGGGACAGTCTTCCATATGCACAGAGGGTCTTGACACAATATTCCCACTATCTTCTGCCAGAAAGTGGCCATCTACCTCCCACTTTATGCCCTTCAAAAGCACCCTGTTGGAGTCACAGAGTCCAGCTGCTCTGAGAACTTACACTGAATGTCACATGAGGCCTGCTGGAAAGGGCCGTGTTCAACACCTGACGTGTCGGCTACAGGTACCGGGCCATGAAGCTGCTGGTCACCTGGGAGTGACTGTCTATAACCCACTCCTTGAAATGCAGCCTGACACCTTCAGCTGACACCTTTCCATTTGCCTGTTTATTCACTGCAGGTCTCGTTAATGAGAAAGAAATGCGAGATATACAAAAACCATTGGGTTTTTACAGAGCACAGCCAGATTGTTTGTGGAGTAATCCTTCTTAAAACTTTCACACTTCTTTTACTTTTAAACCTTTAATGACCTGCACCTTCCTCACCCATCTCACTCCCATCCCTAGAGCTGCTAATGAGCTTTCCTGTTTTCAAAGTATTAGATTAGAGGTTCGTGTCTCGCAAACACCCTCAGACAGAGATGAAATTAATACAGGAAGAAAATGTGTGACAGTCATGCTATGAATACCTGTCATTCAGACTGTGAATCCCCCATGCTCATAGAACTAGGAAATTATGCTAGTTGCATAGTTTTATTTTATTATATTTTACTTTATTTGCTGTCCAACCACTGAATCATTCTATCATTGCCAAACATCTTCAATGCAGAAATCTATGATAAGATGCTACTGAAAAGTCAAGTGATTTTAAAAGACAATTTGACCTGCCAAGTGAAATTCTGGCACAAACTTAGTGCTCTTAAAAATATTTTAGATGTGAAATTAGAAGTGCTTTATCCAGATCACAATATTAATTTATGTAACAAGACTAATTTAATTCGAAATGTTTTCCACCCATCTACACAAAGTGATAATTATAATTCATCAGGAACCTAGCTCTTCTTCCAGGTCTTTTTAAATTGTAATATAAAACTATAGCAATTAAGCTCTATGAATGACTGTGAAAAGGGCCTTTGGATATAATTGCACTGAAGCCAATTAGGAAAAATATACATCTCGTACTCCTGACAATTAATTTTACAGTTGGCTTTCTCAGCAGGTGACGTACTACTAGCGTACACGAGTCGAGTTTATACTGGCAACCTCCTCACAATAAATGAAATGCCAGTCCGATTTCTTCCTCTGCAGCACACGCCACTGTTGAGGGTTCCCAAACTGGTGTCTCTGGCCACATGAGCATGGCCAGTAAAGGATAAGAACAGAAAACAAGTAGATACAGGCATGTAAAAGAAGACCTCTGTAAGTTTTCTCATCTCTGCAGCCTCACCTGAATTCTGTCCAAGGCATGTGACAGTGTGACAGCCTTGATAGGTTATCAGCTGGTCTGAAACCTGTAGTGCGCCTCTGACCAGCCATAGTGTCATCATCCACAAATGCTAATTTGGGATGTATAACTGAAACCCAGGCCAGATTGCCAAATGGGACTTCTGCCATTCACCGAAACGTGGCCAGGCTGTGGCCATAACAAACAATGCCCCTGTGGTGTCTGTGCAGCATGCTGGAACACCCAGTCTTGTCCAACGTTATGCCTCACATGCACTGCTGAATAACCAAATGGAGACGTGAAATTAAAGAAGAGGGTTGCATATTCTGTAGAAGCAAGCTGCAGTTAGGAAAGCATCTCTGGGGCTGGGGTAGGTGGATGGGAATCTGGAGATCCGGCCTCTTGGCTCCTGCCTTTGCTGCAGAACCACAGCAGAACCACAGCAGAACCTTGCGCAAAATGATTAATCTCCTCATCACCTCCAAAACAAAAAAAAAACCCCTCCCTAAGTGTGTGAAGATAGCTCAACCAGTGTTTTTTTATGCATTTTGATTCTCCAGTGCAAGGCTCTTCACAATTGTGCATACATTTGACAAATGAGCACTGCCTTTTGTCAGTTTCTATGTGACTGAAGTCTACCCATCACTATTCGATGACCAGATTTTTGCTGCAGTATGAGACAAGAGACCTGAGGACAGACTCAACATGGGAATTTCAGCCACCAGTTCCTTAGGAGATGCACAACAGTAACCAGCTAATTGTAAAAACAGAGGTTTCTGCAGAAACCCAATCATAGCTGCAGAACACTTTAATTTCTTGTCCAATCGACCAGAAAATTGCTTGGAAATATGTAACTGGTTTCTTCATGCCCCTGCCTGTACACAGTGCTGATGCTGCATGTTGCTTTCAGGAATATCAAAGCTGCCATAAATTGAGGAAATGACCCCAGTGAGTCAGGCAGAGAATAAAGCTCAGCTCTCCTGAGAGCCAAAGGGTAGCTCAACTGCTGCATTTTCTCTTTCCAAAACCAGTGCTTGGCTCTTTCCCAAGTTCTTTTCCATAATCCAGCTCACTTGCTGAACATGTCAGTTTAACCAGTACTCCAATCAACCTCTTTTCTGTTTTGAATTGGATTTTCAAACTCCAAACAGGATTCTGTGTCTCAGGTGCAAGCATTTTTTGCAGTGGCACTCAAGATTTTTGGCTATATAATCAGACTGGTAACTTAATGAATATATTGAATTACTGCCTGTATTATGTCCCAGCCAGCTTATCCACTAGCTTCTTTGCCTCTCAATACCTGAACTGCAAGCTTGGTCCTCAAGTGGAACTCACTGTTAGTGGAGAAGGCCAGGTATTCCTGTGCACTGAAGTCCTGCACCGGAGAGGAAGGAGGGCAGGAGATACACAGGCCAGGACTGAAATATCCCACAGCATTACGTTAAGAAGTTTGCACACTGGAGTTCTATTTCGTGATAGAGCTGCTTATTGGCAGCAATACCATGTGTTTGCAAGGGTTATAAAAATCTCTTAGGGAAGATTCTTATGCTAACTTGTTTCTTTGGTTTTATTTTAAAATTTATTTTCTTCCCCGTGCTCTTGCTTACTCTCCACACTCCTCCCTCACCAATATTGTACAATAATATGAACTCCCATGGGAGAGGCACCATGTTACCAATTTTTCATTAAAACCCAGGGGTTGATATAAAATTCCTAACCATAACATCAGAATCACAAGTGAAGATTTACACATCCTTTGAAGTGGAAAACTTTGCTTCCCTCTCACTGTCTGCTTTTGGCTCACCAAGTTTTTTGTAATAAAAAGGAAAGACAGCATTGTATTACAGTCAATTATACAGCAAGAAGAGATTAATATTGTAACCTAAATGAACACAATTCTGCTGAGTATCTCTTGGGTTTTTTAAGCAAGTAAAATTTATAACACTAAGAATTTTAAGTTATTCAGAGTGGATTTCACGGTCTTTATGCCCTACTTTAAGTCTCTGTGAATGATTAATAGAGACAGATCTTATCTAACTCTCAAATATAGATTCTTGGCATTGCTCAAACCAGGATTAAATAACATCATTACACCTTTCTCTTCTCTTTTTTCCTGGTCTGGAAAAATTTAAAAGAAAGTCATGTCTTGATTGATGTGAACTCAAAAAACTATCCTGAGAAGAAAATATAGGATTGTTATCAGTAAAGACACAAAAAAATACAACAGACACAATAATCTAATTGCCTCTCACGGTTCAAGGATTCCTCTATCAGATGCAGTGATGATCTTGACACCAATTACAATCAAAATAACATGCACGCTGCTGTTTTATTTTTATGCATTCTAATAAATTTAAATACTTTATATAAAAAGTAATTTCTTCTTTTCACATTGTCACTGCAGTTTTTTTAAGACACCCTTCTCTAAGCTTTTCCAGGAGGTTTTATTATTTGTGGCAAGGTCTAATTCTATTCCAAAGCACACACAAGATTTTGGGGTACATTTTCATGGGAAAAAGAAGACTAGAGAAAAGAAGATTAGGAGTCATTTGCCTGCTGTCCAGATTAGAAAAAAATGAGTTAGTGATGGGCTCTCTGTGTAAAACATTGTTTAATTTACACAGCCATGGACTATTAGGAAACAGCTTTGGATTGGTTTTTAGAAAAAAAACCATGAACAGGAAGTTTCCCAAAATACTAAATTTTTGCCTAGCAACCCAGTCCCTATAATTAGACCCTTAGATACATGCTATAAATTATGTTAAAAGATACAAAGAAGGAAGCTGGGAAAGAAACGCTTGGTTTGGATTTATTTACATTCATTGTTTGCTGTTGAAGTACTGACTGTTACAACTAAAAATACAATTTACCTGTCCATACTGAATCTTAAATTAGTACTGTTTGATAAAGCAATAAAATTAGATAGCACATCGACTTATATTCATCAGCAGCTGAGAATCAGGGTGGCACAGAGATGAAAAAAGCCCAAATGTATGTTCTCGTAGAGTGAGAAACTATTTACATAACTTGAAAGAATGAGAATTTAGAACAAAAATATGTACTTTAAAGCAACGCTATTCGTCAAGGTACAGCTTACTAGAATTCGTGGGAATTAAGTTTTATTTGGTCTTCCAGTTTTATTTGGTAAAGTCCACTACGCGATCTGTCCCACGGACATAAAAAAACACCAAAACAACCCACACCAAAACCCTTACGAGGCTGCTACAAAAGACTTGATTTAAAAGAGGCTTTAACAACGTTTTCCTCATCTTCCCTCTGCGCGATTTGGGCTCTCGGGACGCTGAACGCGCCCCAACAACAGGAGGCCGTTCCTAAAGCAGCTGCAGCTCCGCCCGCGCTACCGCGGGATCCCCGCCCGGCTGCGCGGCCGAGGAGGAGGACGAGGAGGAAAGGCGGCTGCGTGTGCCAGCCCAGCTCCCTTTCCTTCCGGGTTGCAGCCGCCGCCGCTTCCTACTCCCGTGCCCTGGACCATGGGGGCGGCTGCCGGCGGGGCTGCCCGTGATGGGGCAGTGACCGCGGCGCCGCTGGACCCCGGGCGCGGGCTGTCCCTGCCCCGGGGGGCTGCGGGCTCTGCGGCATCCCAGGACAAGCTCTTCTTAATCAAAGGTGGAGACAGCCTCCCTTCTCCTCCCCTCCTGCCCCTGCATGGGTCAGGGACGAGCGGCAGCGTATGCGGCAGCCCTGACACCGTCCCCAGCCGTGCTCCCCTTGCCGTAGCCCCAGGTCTTGCCCCACTCTCCCGCCCCCGGGCAAAAGGCGAGACGTTTGGGAATGCCCTCGCCGAGGCTTCTGGACACAGCGGGGAAGCCCCTGCAGCGCCGGCCGCCTTTTCCCTCGTCCTTGGCAGCGGCGGCGCCGGTCACCCTTCAGCCGCCCTCCCTCGGGGCACTGGGCCCGGCACGGCGCGGGCAGCCGGGCGGGATGCGGGATTCGGGACGCGGGACGGGCGCTGAGCGGAGCCGCCTCCTTCCGGGAGGGAGCTCAGCCCTGCCGGGGTCCGCGCTCGGCGCTGCCGGGCCCGAGGGGGCAGGAGCGCTCCGGGAAGAGGCGGCTCCCGCGGGCGCCAGGCAGCGCTGCGGATTCCCGAAGGGAACGAACCGGGAGAACTGCGGGTAGGGCAGAGCCAGAGTCTCCGCAGCCGCACACAGCTGCAGGGCAGCGGGCGCACGTCCGGCGGGCTGGCGGCGCTGTGCGGCTTTATGTTTATATTACACTGTGATTTTTATACGTATCTCCGGGCTGCTCCCGGTGGCTGCTCGGTCTCCCCGCGCCCCCCGGCGGAGCGGAGGCCGGGGCTCAGGCAGCCCTTTCCCAGTGCCGCCGGCCGGGACATCCCGGGACACGCCCGGCCAGAGGATGGACGTACCCATACTAATTATTGTGCCTGCAATCGGGGAAATGTTGGTTACCATGCCTGGAAATGTAAAACTTTGTGGGCTGCATAATTCGGTCAGGATGCGAGGTTTTTGTGCTCCCAGGCAGAGGAGGTACCTAACAGATTTCATTGACACGAGTACAGGAAACTTCTTCATCACAGTAATCAGATAAAAACTTTTTAAAATTAAGATCTAACTTAACTGTATTTTGCTTCTTACTTCCTATTCAGACCATTTTTTAATTACCTAACTGGTATTAGGAAAGGGAAAACAGGGTGGGTATCAATACCTGCAAAGGAAGAACATGTAACCCCCTGAAATTTTAAAATTTTAATATTAATCAGATTGGTTTCTACAGTGCAGTAAGTCTTTGTAACAAGCCTTTTTCTTAAAAGTGGGCAGGTATGGCTACATGTGCCTTCGGTGAAAGAGCTAGAAGGAATCAGGTACCCCAAGTGACTTTGGAAACACTGAAAGGACTGAAAAGCAAGGGATGCTTTCTGTCTTGGGAAAGCTTCTGCAAGTGTAATTTCCTTTGTTTTAAAAAAATTGTTTCAAATTACAAAAAAAAATTTACATTTTTTCAGAATTTTAAATTGAGCATTAGAACATAAAGCCAAAGAACAAGCATTACTTATGTAGTGGTCTTCAGAGGAACTGGTGGTGACCATTTTTAGGTGATCCTTTGAAATAACAAGTGATGCAACAAAACCAATTAAATTTCCCTTTTGGGGAAGAGTGAGGCATAACCAAAGAACAAGATGATTTTAGTAGCCTGGCTCTGGACTGAGAGAAACTTCAAAGTACTGTGAAAAAGCATCCTAGAATTTGAATTTCTGTGTGTGGCTTGAAAATATATACACATACCATTATTTTCAAAATGCTCTCTTTTATAGAACTAATTCTTTGTCTTGCTATTTTGTCATATTGAGTTAACATAAAAAATGTAGACAAGTGGGACTTTCCCTTCAGCATGTGCTGACAGATCTTAATTTTTCATGTTTTTTATTTTCTAAACACGTTGGTTGTTTTTTTCCTTCCCCTTAAGTAACAAAGTGTTGATTTTTATTTCTTCAACTTTTCTTGGCAGGTGGAATTTTTCTAGGTACTGTTGCTACAGCGGGAATGATAGCAGGTTTTGGCACCACGCTTGCAATGACAAAAAAGAAAAACCCAGATTGGTTCAGTAAGGTTTGTTCCTTTAAGCTGTTTTCCAATAGTGATGTGCAGGAAATAAGAATGCATTGGATGCCTTATAGACATGGTGATATATGTGGAACTTGGCAAAGCTGATGATGAGAGCACTAGACTTAATTGAATTCAGTACAGGGGTAGGATTCATTTAAAAATCAGTTCGGAGTTGCCCCTGCTGAACACTTTAGTACTTGAGATTAGCTGAAATACACAATGCTTGCACTGTTTGCTGGAATCATACTTCTGTACCATGGAATAAAATTGCTGGTGTCATTTGATTCTGTGATGTGAACACACTTCAGACATGCGGCTGTATCACCTCAGTGATCCCGTTCAGCACGCGGTCTCAGTGCTGCAGTGAGTCTGGAAACGAAGTGACTGCAGTAACGAGGGAATGAGGAGGTAGAAGGTCTGCAAGCTGTGGAATATGTAAGTGGAATCATTTAGTCAAAATTAAAGCTCTCCACTCCCATCCTACTGTGTAAGGGGATGGATGAGAATGAATATTATGGAACTATGAGATCTGATGGCCAAAATAAATCTGAGCTCAGGCAATTACTAACTGGATCCACTTGTACATTCTGAAGAAAAGAACTGCAAAGCAAAGCTAGCAATTATACCTTGTTGGTATATTCGTTTGAAACACAGCACATGTGATTGAAGGATGTTTTATTCCTCACCAATGCTTTGTTATTGCTGAAAGTGTCAAAAATATGCCCTTAAAATTGATCAGTCTCATCTCCACCAAGATCCTAAAATGCAACATGTATTACAGATGTTCTTAGGGAAGTAAGAACTGATCAGTTGTGTTTATTTTAAAAATGATGATTCAATAACATATCAAGTTAATTCAATGCATATCAAGAGAAAAAAAGGTCTTCCATCGTACTTTATATCAGAACCTTCATCTCTGATCACTCGTAATCTCACTTTGTGGTCAAAGAGCATGAGGATCCTTCATTTGCCTTCCTACTTTCCTCTGTAGGCTGCTATGGCATAACTCATCCATTGCCTTTACAGAAACAATAAGCATGAGTTTCTTTTTTGAAATAGACAAAATAGAAAACTTCATGAGAAGTTGTTTCACAAGCTGTGGAAATACATTGCAATAAGGAAATTGTCTCCTTTTTCACCATCTTTGTTTTTTAAATTTCCTTTCTCTTGAGCACTGCATTTTTTCCAGCTTGCACATATTCTTGGGTGTCTGAGCTGTCCTGTTATCGGTGTGAAATTTATCAAGAGTGACATTGCATTGACATCCAAGGATATATATGCTGGAAATGTCATCAGGTGATATATACCATTTCGATCTTTGCTGAAAACTGTATCTGCTGGTATTTGTGCAAAGGAATTACAACAGTTTGCTAGCAAAAATCTGTGATTCATGGGCCCCTCAACTTCAATACTCCAGAGTGTGGAAAGATACTTTTTTGTCAAGGTACTTTTCAGTGAGCAGTTTAAAAAAGGGAAGGCTAGACTTTGAGAATGGCTTAATTCTCTATAGAAGCTTTCTGAGGTACCAATGAAGTTTTGCATTAGCATTTTTACCTAAATTTATAGTTACTGCAAGTAACTTTTAATAATACATCATGTATAATAATAGCTACAGGAAATTGCACCCTTCTTAGATGTTCAGTGCCTAAATGTTATTTTTTTCCATGTTAAGGTGAGGCCATAGTTTGGCAGGTTCTTTAAGCCAACATCAGCCAGCATTGATGTTGAAAGAATTAACTCAACCAGCCCTTAGTTTCTGGCAATTTATTCCTGTTCCAGTGAAGACACCAATACGTGTGCTATTGGGTTGGTGAGATGATCCTGGTTAATTAATGTGGTTTTTTTTTATTTCCTTCATTAGTTTTGGTCCAAATCAGTCATCTGATCCACTTCACTGCATGACTGCAGTGACTGTGCTGGCATGAACTAGGGGGAAAGTCTGAAGGAATGAGAATTGTTGCTCAGTGTTTAGGAAAAAATGCAAGACCTATTGTTTCGTCTTCTTTTCTGGCTAGTGCCAGTTTTTGTGTTGGTGAAATGGAGGCGTGCAAATCAGGTAGAAACAGGAAGCAAATGTAATGCAGCCTGGGTCAGATTTAAATAGTTTTAGGGGAGGAAAAAAAAAAAAGCAGCAATTTAGAGGGGAACCTGTAGCATCATAGCATCATGGCTTCATGACTGCATTCAAACTACCAAGAGGCAACAGTATGAGATCCTACTCTTGTAGAGTAGTGTCAGTGTTACTGGCAAGAGATAAAGTTGTAATACCTTGGTGGTGAATTAAAGTAAATATAAGCATTGGTAGGACTGATGCCCAAATTGTCTTAAAAATGGAGATTACCTTGTCCTGTTTAGTGATGAACCACTGAGGAAAACTTCGGTTAAGAAATTATGGGGGAGGGGGTGTTAAGATTAAATGCTCAGCTGCAGCAGCCTCCTTGTCAGAAGTGTCCACTTCTACCAGCATTTATTCAGGTATTTAATTTTACAATGGATTAGGTCACACAAAACAGTGATACACTGAACACAATCGACCCAAACAGTTGAACACACTTTATTTTAGGCGCTGCTTCCTTTTGGAAACACTCCACACACAAGGGAGCATTTATATGATCAAGGCCTGTGTTTGAATAAAAAAAATGTGATTTTTTTCCTTCTCCTGCTTCCTGTTTATATCTTCCAGAGGAAAACAAAACAACAACAACCAACCAAATAAAAAAAGCAGCATATATTTGGAAAACAAATCAGCTAATTCTGCCCTATTTTTTTCTGGCCTGTTTTTGGAAAGACTCAAATATTGTTTAAAAGTTCATTTTTTAAAGTAAAGAATTTTTTTTTTCAAAAATACAGAAGCAGTAGTGATGAGAAAACAATCTGATCAAAGAATAACAGGTTAGCTAATAAAAATTATCTTAAAAATGTTTTTTTGATTGTGACATCTTTTTCTCTCATGGTACTGCTGTCCTTTTTAATTTTTTAAGATTTCATTAATCAGCTTTCTTGATGCTCTGAACAGCATATCTGATAATCATTTAACCAACTGCCCTGTTTACAGAAACCCTTAACTGTGTACTTAAGTACCCTGAGGAATCAGCCTGTGACTGAGCCCTGTTTGACTGCAGTCGGTAAAACCAGATCAGTTGTTTCCATTTACTGCTATTTTTCTGGTACAATCAAGCATTTAAATAGTATTCGAGTGGGTTTTTTGCCAGCAATTTTCACAGATAATGACTCCTATTTAAAGATTCTGTGTAGAGGATATTTTTGTCCATTCATTTCCCATCTTCTAAATGGGACAATTTTTTTCTCAGTGTTGTTGTATATGATTAGACGACGGAAGCAGGAAAAATGTCAAAAGTAATCAGCATTTCAAATCTACTCCAAGCAGTAGTAACTGAAAGAGTTATAATAGTTCATTATCTGTGGTAAGGAGATAATAGGACCTGATATTATAGCGTGACTAGAGATCTCTGCTGTTTGTGTGTGGGTATGCTTACAGAGCATTGTTTTTGTTAACAGCTTCCACTTTGGGATGTCCAAACCGGAATAAATAAGGGCCAAGATACCCTTATTTATTCCAATATTTTGCTTGTGCTCTTTCCAAGTGTGGGCTTCTCCTTGGGTAGCTGTGCCTACAGCTAAATCCTAAGGGAAAGTGTCAATGCTGAGGACTGCCTGAGGATCATTTTAACATTTCAGTAAATACGAAGCCAATAGGAGAAAAACTACAGGTGTTAGACACTTAGTGGTAGACACTAAGTATGTTTAATTGTATCAAACAAGACAGAGAAGCATTTAAAAAAACCGTAAAAATTTCAAAGCTTTTTAAAAGCAAGAATACAAAAGATTTTTTCCCTGCTTTTTGTGATGAGTAAAAGAGAACAATTCTTTGGCACATTTTGGAGAAAAGTTTTTTTGATCCTTCCACAACTTAATTTCACTTTTCTGTATTTTAGACTATAAATGAAATAATTCTTTATTGAATATAATTTTATGTGTGCAATCTCATTTATGTTACCCCTGAGCAATACTTAGTTGGGCTTTTTCCAAGATACCCAGTTAAGTGGAACTGTTGAGTTGTCGAAGGACCATAGATGCCCATCTTTAACAATCACCATCTAAAATCTGTGTTTTTTTGTGAACAACTGAACAGTGAGTATTCGGAGGGGAAAAAATCCTCTGAATGGCAGTTGCCAGTATGAGCAAGAGTATTCTGTCTGTCTGACTGCTGCTGTGGGCTAGACAGGTTGAAGCTCTGCTATACGAAATAGGTGCAGTACAGTGGGCATTGCGAGATGAGAACGGCCAGCTAGCAGTGAGTGTGGGGTGCACATGGATTGATGTCACTCAGCATGTGCCTGGTGCCCCTGGAAGCTGCAATGTCCATTTATGTGCTGTGACAGAGAAGGTTTCTTTGTGGCTGGGACCCCATCATTGCTGATGCTCCATTCTTGGCCTGAGGTGGCTTTTCCAAGTGACAGTGTTTTGTGTTTTCAGGACACGTCTCATGGTAGATTTCTATGCAGCAGTATCTTAAAACCACCTACTCTTGTAGGTGTCTTCTGACAAAAATGAGAATTGTGGAGACCACAGAGCATTTTCAGTGTTGCTGCTTGGTGAACTCTGCAGAGGCATGGGTTCAGCATGGTTGTTTGCATTTAAAAAATTTTCCTAAATAGTTTCCAGAGCTTCTTCAGAGTTGTAGCCCTTGAAATTAGTCCCTGGGTCACTGTTACATCCTTTCCATGTCCAGATGAAAGCTGCTCATGTTCTTGCAGTTTCCCAGTGTGCTGTTCCAGAAGTGCAGATAAAGACCTGTAGGCCGCCGGGGGCCCCGCATGAAAAAGTACCAAAAATCAATGATATACAGTGATGATGTTCAGCTGTCACTGGCATAAAGGCTTGTGACTGGTTTCGATTCAGTTTTGTATTTTGACTGGTGAGATAACTGAGCATTGGATTCTTTTGCCCATGAAACAGCTGACTTTGGTATTTCTGGGCACTGAAAATCATCCCTGGGTTGCACTGGCAACCGTGAAAGCTGCTCCTGGTAGGAACACAGTTCATCCAGCCCCTTTCTTGGCTCTTCAGATGTGCTGGCAGCCATAAGATTTTCTGTGGCCACACTAGTACAACTGGCAGGTCAGGAAAAAATCTAAATCACCAACTTTTTTAGTTCCAATTTTTTTTTCCAGTTATTGTTTGCTTTGTCATGATCTCTTTATCTTTGGTTCTAGGGGATTACTGCCACAGCTGCACTACCAGAGAGTGGTTCATCGCTGGCCTTACGAGCCCTAGGATGGGGCTCACTCTATGCGTGGTGCGGAGTTGGATTGCTGAGTTTTGCCATCTGGAAGGCTCTGGGTGTGCACAGTGTGAGTAGCAAGTATGATACCCTCAACTCCGTATTTTTCCTTGGGTCATGCAGCTTGGGATGGCATCTCTATACTACTTCAGCCTAAGAATTACACCTTCATTCACCACACATAGAATGACTAATCAGAATGTGTGCAAACAGGGAAGGAGTTCTTACATATGCAAAAATGGCATGTTGTGGGAGGAGACAATTTAGGGGGAGGAACAGTTTTGTCCTGCATTATGTTTATTTGCACAGATGTTTCAGATACTTCACAAAAGAACCAGTGTTCTAATTTAGAGACTAAAATAGTAGCTAACTTTGTGTATCCTTTGCTTATTGAATTGAAGGCTACCCCCTTGAATCCTATCTTTAGAGCAATCCATTTATTTTTCCAAGTTCTATTTTTTGCATCAGGGCACAGAGGATGTAAGAAAAATTGAAAGGAAACCAGCTTGCTTTCTAGAAGCAGCAAGGGACAGAAACTCGAGTATCATGTGCATTGGAATGGTGGTCCTTGACATGTCACATCAAGGCAGAGAAGCTTAGGAAGCATTTGTACATCCCGGGATACCAGCTACAGCTATCTTTAGTAAATTGATTATGTTCCAGTGTTTCACAACGTTGAGTGTGAACACTAAAGGTCATGTGAGCATTTTTGTTTGCCCCTAGTAATGAGCCATGACTTAAAGAGTCCCCTGCAGCTATAAGTTTGGCAGAGCTGTTTGCATCCACTTTAGGACTAGGAATGAATAGACTCCTTTACCTTATATGGTAATTATTTATATATTCAGCAAAGCATATATAAAGGAGGAAGATGATACTATTTCACCTTAGTACTGTTCTCATTAATACCTTTCTTGAAGCTCTTATTGCTTGTCTACTCTGCTGATGTATCCTGTAGCTCACAATTTGAGTCCCAAATACAGAATTACACAATCCTTTATTTCTTAGCTTTCAATGTTGATTCTCCATAGGAACAGATAAGGGAAGGCCGAGCACCAAAAAAGCATGGCAGGACATAGGAGGCAGCTACAACACATTTTGTTTAAACTGAAGTCCTCCACATGTGGCTGAGTTGGAATGTCGGGGAAGGGGGAGGAAGAGTGGGAGTATCAATTTGTACTCCCTGCATGCTGAGCTACAACAGTTCACTCAGTTTGCTAGCAGTCCTATCACCAGTCAGAAGGACTCATTTCACACTATACTGCCAATTCTGATTTCTTATTCTGTCAGGGTGTCTGGTCCTGCTAAAGGACATTAGAGTCTGATCCTAGTCTGCAATTTACATTGTCTGTTTTTCGGTAGTTGGTAAGCTTAATTTTTACTTCCTTGAGAAGTACTGGCCTAGACCCACAGTTACTGGTTTCCCTGTGAGGCTTTTCTTGAGGCTGCCTGACAGGGAACACCCACATAAGCTTGAGATGGCCAAGCCCCAGGACATGTCTGAGTCTCCTGGGGCTTCTGACAGCAAAGGCTCTTGCGTCAGAAGCAAACTGCAAGCATTTTAGACAATTGCTGAGTGTTCCTGGTCAGAAAGGTGCACCTTATTATATTCTGTGTTGCGTTAGTGTTGAAAGAAGGTGAGGAAAACTGTGTTTTAAGAGGCTCTTGAAAATGTCTGTTAGTATTGTTTTCTGTCGTGGAGTGCTTATGTTTCACTGTAGTGCACAGTGAGGATTGCAGATACTGAAGGAGTAGATTTCTGTCAAGAGATTATTTGGAACAGCTCTTTCTGCTTTCCACTGAGATACTTATTGCATTCACTATAGAATTCTAAATTTTCACTGCAGAAAGGAAACACATACAGTAGTGCTACTCATTATTGCAGAATCAAAAATCAGCAATTCGTACATTTCCTGTTGCTATATAGCTGTTAAAATCAAATATATGTATATAATGTTTAAAATTGCTGGAGGTACAAAAGTATAAGCTTGTTAAAAATGGAATATTCTGACCAAAGAGGTTCATAGCACTAAAAATAAACTAGACCCTTAAACATATGCTCATTCTCAGAAGGGCCTGTTTTTATTTGATACGTTGTCCTAAAACTTTTGGGGAACACTGTGATACTTTTGAAAATCCTTAATTGCGTTCATGTAAGCAGAGATAATAGATTAACAGTCAGTTACAATACTGATTTTTACTCTTTGAGTAAATTGCAGTGCATATGTTATGTCTAATAATTATTAGATGCCCACAAAAATAAATATTTATTTTTAGGAAACTGAATTTAGGACTGAGTGAAATAAAGTTTCTTTCCACATAAACTGTTCAGATCATGGAAGACACCGTATATTTTGATCTAAGTTTGACATTTGCAAATGAACATTTTAATTTCAGTTAAACGTTTTAAAAGGAGGCTTTTACAGATTTACCTGAATAAAATGTCTTGAGTCTTCAGTGCAGTTGAGAACTGTGAATTCACTGGCTCAGTAGTCCATGCAAATTTTCAATACCTGTAAAATTTCAAGTCACAGTTTCCAATCTAGTAGCATCAGGTATCAAGATTTGAAAACTAGGGACTTAAAGCAGACTTAAGCCTCTCAGGGTGCTATATTAGATGTAACTTGAGGGGAGACTCATTTTGATGCCAGGAACCCGGGTGAATTTAATAACTAAAGTTTTGGCAGCTGGACAGAGAGAAGACGACGTTCTGCCCAGTCTCTTCCTCTTAACAGTAACAAGCTGCCCTTGGGACCTGCTAATTAGTGACCTGATCCTGCTAGGCAGCAGCTTCATCTGTTTAAGAGCAATACTGATAACATTATTGACAGCTAATACAGTCTCTTGATTTTAAATAGCTTCTCTTGATATTAAATTGTGAAGATAATAAAATTCTGATTGTAAGCACTGCAGGTGTTTCATTTAGCAAACAAGAAGGATGTTTCATTTGCACATGGGAGTACCTCAACTCCAGCGCTCTCTCAAATCCTTTGCCAGCTCAATCCCTGGGACTCTCGAGGTGGGATCTTGGTGAATAAAGGACTGACTTTGACTTGCCAGGTTTGAGGGGGAGTTCTGAGTCAAGTAAGACTGAATGGTTAAGTGTTTAATGCCTTGAGTTATCTGAAGGAATGAAGTACAAGAAGCCTCAGTAGAAAATCAGATGTGTTGGATTGGCAGAAGTCACACCAGAAGGAGTAACAGAACCGGCGGATGTTAACGAGGGATTGGTGTGGCCAGGAAGGCCGGGGGCAGTTCCCGTCCTGGCCGGCCCGCAGCACACCGGGGCTTGACTGACTGGGCCGGAGAAGGAGAGCAGATCTGCTCACTGAGGTCGGAGAAGTGCAGTGCGAGGTGTGCTCCGTGCTTTTTGTGCTCTGAACGCTGCCCACGCCGGCCGCGCCCCGGTGCGAGGCAGTGGGATGTGCAGTCGGTGTCACTGGGCGGCCCTGATCCTTGTGCCACGCGCCGGGAATGCCTTGTGAGCGGCCCGGCGCCGGCAGGGAGCCGTGGTGGGCCTTTCCCGCACCCCTGGAGGGCAGAACTAAGCCAGGCAGGTGCTGCTGTGCCCCAGGCCGGGGTGGTTTCTGGGGTTTGTGTTCCCGCCCCGCTCCCGGCGGCTCCCCCGGGGCCGGGCGCGGCCGAGGCGCCGCTGCTGCCCCGCAGCTGCCCCGCAGCGACACCCGGTGGCGTCAGCCGGAACAGCAGCGCCCGCGCCGAGGGCCCGGCTCATCCCTGATCCCGGGGACTGCGGGCTCAGGTCCCACAGCCAGCCGGGTGCTGCCAAGCGGTGCTGCACTGCCAAACGCTGCTGCCCCCAGCCAGAGCCCAGCAGAGCGGCCTCACTGGCTGTCGCTGCCAAAATACTGTGGCTTCTAATGCTGGGGTACGTGTTTCGTGTGAGTGTGAATTATTGATGAGACAGCAAGTGATTGATAAAAATATATATTACCTTAAGCTTTGTGGCTGTTTAAATTATCTTGTCATCGCTCCCAGAGTCAGAGATGAAATGACAAGAGCAAAGTGGAGTGATATTTCCTTGATGGGTTGTAATTTTTGTAATTAATCTGTGTTAGCAGCACGATTGCTCAGCAGTTTGTGTTGTGGAAGGAAACTGAAGCCACAGTTCAGGATTCCTTGTCCTCACACCTTCTGAGACAGCTTGTGTTTGCCCTAGAAGCAAGTTGTTGTTAAAATTCCTTCCAGGCACTGAGGTGATGCACCAGATTTGGTGATTCTAGATTTTTATTTAATCTTTGTGGTTTATTAGTTCTTAAAACAGTGCTGTGACAATGACTGCTTCCAGCTCTTAAATGGCTTTATTGTTAAAGGTGGTTCTCTGTAGCTTTACAGTCTGCTGCTTTTATGCCAGTGTCAAAACCCAGGGGAGAGAGTAAGTAACTGATCTTTATGTCTTGGTAAGGAATATAAAAGATTTTACTCTGTCTCAGGCTGGGTTGTTAATATGCTCTGATTGCACTTACCACTGTTGTAATATGAGAACAGGCTGGTAAGTAATAAACCCTACTAAGTTCCACTGAACTCTTATTCTGAAGTGAAGAAGTGATGGTTCAATGAGGACTTAGTCTGATAATGGTTTAAGTTCTATTTTTCAGAAGCATAAAAGAGAAATCTTTTTTCAGAACCTAGGAGATGGTGGTTATCTACTTTTATGTTGTACCTCTTGAAGAAAATAACCACGTGTTAGTAATAATCAGACTTTTTTCACTTGCTTCCTGCAACCTCTCAGAAAAATATTTAAATGCATACCACCTTTGATTATCTCTGAGCATAGAAGCTCTGTCTATATTAGTGACTATCATTGGCCAGCAGCACTGGGGCAGTGAAGCATTAGCAGGCTGAGGATCTGATATCTACAACCATTCCAGGAATTTTCCAAATTGGGACTGACACTGGCCTTGCCCTATGGCTTGAATGCCTGTTTGCAGTTGGGACTATGTTATGTGCACTACTAGGATGCTTCTTCAGATTTTTGTCATCCTAAAAAACTGCAGGTCATGCATTTTGAGACTGTTCAGTAGTACACAGACTCATGCCCAGGAAGCATGGACAACTGGGAGATTTGCTTCCAAAGACTATGCTTGATCTGAATCTGAGACTCATCCAGACATACCCACAGCTTTCCTCTCTGAGGCACCTTACAATGTGGAAGGACATGTGTTGTGTTAAACACAAGCTTGAAATAAGTCTGGCTTGACATAAAATGGCACCACTGTTTTCAACAAGCTTATTTGCTATGTAACAGCTACCACATCCTGGTATAATCTTCCATGGCACTATCTTGCTGGCTTTGAGCTTGCAGCTTCCAAACCATGTAGGTGCCCACTTGTGGTGCAGTGGGATGGCTGTTTGCTGATGCAAAACATGGAAGTATTGAAATAAATTTTGTAGAAAAGTTGAGTTTGGCCAATTTATCATTTCAGGTTTATTTTAAAGTTGAATAATAGTAGAAACATCTTATTTCAACATTCTGCATATGAGCTTTTCAATGAAATTAAAAATTTTCAGTTAAAGAATAAATGGCGTTTCACTCAGTAAATTTTTAAAAGTAAAATATTCAAAATATCTTAAACCTGCTGTTGCTACAGTTGAACTAAATGAGTATTTTCATTGAAGTTTCAAAAAATTAAACCTTTTAAATTTTATTTACATATTCTACTACTATTATGATCCACCATGCCTTTTTATTACTGGGAAAAATTTTAGTTTCTTAGAATCACAGAATAACTAGGGTTTGAAGGGACCACTGGAGAGCATGTAGTCCAATCCCCCTGCCAAGGTAGGGTCACCTAGAGCAGGTGACAGTTTTAAGTTTTCTGGAATTTTTTAGAAATTACCGGTTGAGTTGTAAACCTTTATTTTGAACTAAACTCACAGCTATAGAGTGAGTACTTGTCAGATACTAAAACATATCTATTAATGTCTGATGTTATTTTTTTTTTTTTAAACTGCCAGCGATTATGAACCTTCTTTTAAAAGCAGAACAGTGCCCTCAGCCCTTGTAGACTGAAGCCTACAACAATTAACAAACAAGATAAATTATGCTTGAAAAGCCCTCTTGTTCCTCATGCCCTCAATAAATTAGGTTTCATTTCCTCAGAAATAAAAGCATTCTCTGTCCCGTAGGAAAAGGGCTGGGATGATTCATATGTAGGTTTGTGAGATTCTGATTGTTGCTGTTCTGTGGAAAGCTGGAAAAATAGTGAGAAGAATTGCTTAGCAATTTGTGACTAATATACTTATAAAATATTAGTTTATCACTTTTATGGTGTCTCCTAATGAAATATCCTGTTTTTCATTGATCTTAACTTCTAAAATGTTAAGAGTCTAAAACAATTGCATGGCCGTAAAGAGACATCTAAAACAATTAGAAGCAATGCAGAGAATATATGCTTGGCTTTGTTGGTAAGAACATTTCCTAAGTGCACTGCTTTTCTCTAGAGAAAATCTAACCTCTGAATCACCATTTTAAGCATAAAAATAACATCTCCCTGCTTATGTCAAGAGATACTTGATATAATTTTGTGAAAGTATAGTCATAGGCACAGTATAAATACAAAGGAGTATTGGCTTTAAGGATGGATTAATTTAAAATAGAAGATGAGAGCTTGCAGACATAGTTTTCAGATGTTCCTGGGTTTGGCATCTGTAAACAGTACTGAGATTTATAAATCTTAACTCAATATAGGCATATTGCAGTGGCTGAAATTATTACTCTATTTCATAAATGAGCAAATGTTGCTATAAAAGCACCATATCTCCTAAAATAGAGTCATCCTAGAGTCATTCCTAAATTTTTTGTTACTAGTTTTGAATTATTGTTGTATTTAATCCTCGCATAAATATTCTTCCTGAAGTTTCTGTTCCTCATCATGCTTGTCTGATAGCATAATAGAAACTTACCTTTTCCTTGCTATTTCATCATCACATATTTCTATAGAAATCAAATCTGCCCATTTAAAAAAAAATTATTATTTCCTCAACACTTACTTAAACTCAAGCTCTTAGAAGGTGGAGTACTAGTACAAGTTAGCACTTTCTCCTCCTGCTTATACTGGATTTTTCTGTACTGCTTATAGTGCCTAATTAGTTTGGTTTGGAGAAGGCTTTCCTCCACACGTATGTACTGCTCGTATTTTATCCAAGAAGGAAAAAAAATAAACCAATGGGCTTCACTGTCTACTTGATAAGGCCGAATGATCATTCAAGGATTAAGCTCATCATTTTCCTACTGGAAAGCTGCTACATCTGCTTTATGAATAGGGACAGCTGTAAGGGAGTATTTCAAGAATATGGGAAGGCTGTAACTGTAGATGTCTTGAGGAGTTTTGCTGTTGTGTCTTGGGAGAGACTTGCAGCTGTTGGCTGCCAGCAACCTGTTGGGAAGCCGTGGTCTGAAACACCTCTGTGTCACCCTAAGTGGATGAGTGGGTTGATCCACGTCTTGGCCACATAGAACTATAAAATGTGCATGTACAAGCAAGATCTGAATCCAGGCTTCTCTGATGGGTGCGAGTTACTCGTGCTACGTCTTGGTCCCGTGGCATCCTCCTGTGTGTTAATTGTGGTGCATGGCCATGCTTGCCATGCCCTGCTATGGGCCAGGATCCCCAGTGCTCTGCTTGCCTGGAGGCATCTGGCTCTCCCGCCTGCCTCTGGGGGTCACACTGGCTCTGACAGCTTCCTGCATGGAATTCAGCGCCAGTCATGGCCTTGAGGCTGAAGCCTCACCAAAGAGTTTTGGGTTTTTGCTGGCCCTTTCCCCAGCCTTGAATCTCACTTGTGGATGATACATACAATTAATTCCTGGGCATAGAGAGGAAAGAAATTACTCAGCTTGCTTTTTTACAGGAAACTGCTTGCTTGCAGACAATTCCTGTTTTGAATTTAATTCAGAAATCCAAATTACAGCGCAGAAGAGTTTATAGGGTTGGGAGACTCGTCCTGAGGTTTTTGGTCCATTAACCAGTTAGCTTTATAAATGTGGATATTTAACTTCTTTAAATTTAAAATTATTCCAAGATTAATTTTTCAAATTGCCCAGGGTGACTAAGGGGCAATGACTAATACACCATAATAGACTAATCATGTGGATGTCCTTTCCAGGCACCCAGATTTGAAAGTAAGATTCTGCAGAAATAAATGGCACATTCTTTAGTAATATCAAAAGTATTCCACACTCAATTTTTCTGCATGGCACAAAAGCCTTTACTTTGAGGTACCATATACTACAAAAATTTAAGTCCTTGACGTTTTATTTCAGAAATATCAACATGGAAATGTATAAAAGTGAAAAGAACACTCCTTTATCTCTGAACCTAAGGAAATCCCTTTTTTTTTCAGAATCCAGTTTACAAAATTACTGTCTCTGTGAATAAAAAGTTTGAACATAACTAGCTAACCACATCCTTTTTTTTTTTTTTTTTTGTTCAAAATAATCTAGCCTTAACCCAAAACAGTTTTACTTTCTTAAGGCTTTTCTACTGGAATAGCATCTTATTCCCACTTTGGGATCTAAGTCACATTTGCACTGAAATGAAGCCAAAGTGAGGCTAGTAAAATATGTTTGTGATGTAGACCAGCTCTCTTCCCATTTATGAATTAGCAACATCTTCTGCACTCATGGAAAAGTAACACGAGGAAAGTATTTCATGTGTTTTATCTCGTCATGTGACCCAATAATTGGAAAAGAGGCAGCCTGACCCCTGTGACTTGACAGGTCTCTGTAGTTCACCAGTATTTCAAGACAGAATATGGAGTAGCTGTGGGAGGCTACTAAATATTTCTAATTGTTTGGGAACCGTGGCAGCTTCGTTCTAAACAGTGATGGTCCTCTCCCCTTCTCCCTGTAAAGTTCACTTAGGTTATTTTCATGCTGATTTTCTTTTAAAAAGCACAGGATGTGTTTTACCCACTTACACAAGATTTATAGAGATAAATTTGTGGAAGAATATGTCAATGTGTTTGTTTAATTTTAGGCACTGCAAATAGCCCTCTGATTTCAGAGAGAGTGCTCAACACCACATAAGGTTAGGCACGTGTGTAAGCCTCCATGAGACAGGGGGCCAGTATGAGCTCCTGACTTCTCTAGATAGTTTAACACAGTTCTGCTGCTGCTTTTCTCTATGCAAGCCTGAAACCCTGGAATCGGCCAATAGGTGGTGAACAGTGTACTGTGAGAGTACAGTGCAAGGTGGTTAGATATTAGGATGTTTACTGCCAGGATTGACACTCTCAGGGCCATTTTCATAGACTTGTAGTTCTGCCTAATCCAAACATTGATGATGCCTTTGCCAGTGATGCAAGATGTAAGAATGTGAACCAGGGCTCTATTTTCCATGCTTATTCCAGAACTGGCACAGCGTGACCCACAGTGAGTGCCCCATTTTACACTGAGAGAAGGACAATCACCTTCAGCTGCCAGGCTGGCTGCTGTGCTCCTCCAGTCCTGCAAGGGCTCAACACTTGTCATTTTCTACAAATAACTTGCTATTTCTGTACCTGGTCCTTGGTAATCATTTGCTAACAAGGACAACAGCAATCATTTTAAGATTTGGGAAAAAGTGACAAGAGCAATCCTCACTGATACTTTTAAATCCAGGGCAGCCTGCCTCATCTTCATGCCTTGTGAAATGGATGGTGGCTGAGGAGAACAGAGGGCATGTACAGACTGCATTCTGCTGCCACTTGATATTCCAGTTCAGGGCATCTAACCTCATTTCACTTGGAAGCTAATGTAAGCAGTTCTTACTGATACAAGTACTAAAATAGGAAACTAATAATTCCTGGAATCTGGGTTGGTCTATTATGAATGTCAGACATTAAAGAGAACATTTCTTAGTAAAACTTTCATTCTAGGAATCAAATAGACTCTTTTAGCCCCTCTTCCATTCATTTTAATATGAGCAGCCATGTAAGTGCTCTCAGTAATAGTGCTATCCCAATTTTTGTGTGACATTCTGTCAACGATGTACATTAAAAAGAGATTATTAAATGGAAGATGCTTTTAGGTCCCCATATTTTTGCCATCTGAGGCAGGATCATTAGGTTAAGATAAGAAAGTAACAGTGATCTATAGCTATTACAGATTATTTAATGCAGTAAGTTAGATGATACCCTTTTAGAAAGAAGTCTGACAGAGGTAGAACAGTTACTGTAATTTATTTGGCAAGAAAAAACAGCGTCAAGCTCTGTAATATCTGTGACAAAAAAATAAAATTCACTTGAGTGAAATTCACTTCAGAGAGTTGCCTGCAGGAATGGAGCGTGCTGGAATGTTAAGGAATGTGTTACAAATCGTTCATATACCACTAGGTTCAGAAGCAGCAGTTGAGAGTGGCCTATGGTACTGAAGGCAGCGGGAAGAGGTAAAATACATTCAGCTTTTAGTGCTTGGTTTACTGCACTATTAATTGAAGACATTATCACAGTTGAACCGAGTACCCCAGTGCCAGTGTGGCTGACAATAATAAAGGCAGCCATTGCAGTGAGTTATTTCAAAACATTCCAGTGCTTAGTACATAGTACATTAGCTCTTGTAATTAAATTAATGCCTTTTGATTTGAGACCACTGATGTGAGTATTGTGGAATCTGGAGGAAATACAGGAGAAGAGGAGAAGAGACCTCCCGAGTGGCATGTCTGTTGAAAAGAAAAGGTAGGGCAAGACACAGATTCCTAACTGCAGCATTTCCCTCATCAAGGAGTGTTTGTCCCAAGAGTTAAAGCAAGTGAAGACAAGGTCCCAATTCTCACATCTCAAGTGTTCAGCATTAATAGAACATAAAGCTGATTAATCATCTTCACAAGAATCTCACCACACTGCAGGAGGACTGGACACTGGTATGCCCAGTTTGTTGAGGGACTAACTTAAATGTTTAGTGAACAAACTTTCTCTGCAAGGATACCTTGAGGTTGCAATGGGCCTAGTATGACCCATTTAGTGTCAACTAAATGCAAGCAAGAACAGCCCTGAAGCCAGTGTGAGGTACTTTGGAGGCCAAATTTAGTCTTAAATATAAAAATATTTTAGAGTTCAATCAATCAAGGCCAAGAATACTGAGCTCTAAGTCTCTGACTGAAAGAATCATTTAGACTGGAAAAGACCTCTAAGATCATAAAGTTCATCCATGAAGAAGTTACAGCCTAAAATGGGGTATTAGAATGGTTTGTAAGCAAGCAGGCATTGTCAGTGGGAGACAAGGGACAGGAACTTAGGGATCCTATTTTCATGGTTATTTATGTGGGTATACACCAGTTCCATGACACCAGAGAATGGTTCTTTTTTCAAAGCTTTCTCCATGGTTTAAGAAAGTGTGAGAAGTGAGTTTTAGAGGAGCTGAGAGTGCAGGGAAGACAGTGACTGGGATTTGGAAGTGCACTTGGGAGAGCAACAAGCACAAGTGTGGAAATGAAGGAAGAAACTCAGAAGCTGATGTTCTTAGTGGAACAGGAGGGAAGGGGGAAGATGCCTTAGAGGTCCAGGTCAAAGCCCTAATGAAACATTGTACTGCACTTTCTGACTGGGAGGAGAGGGGAAAAATAGGAGTCCATGACTGGTACTAATTAAGTTGCTTAATGCCTTACTAGTGAGATCTCAAAAACTGTTGTGGAGAGAAATGATCAGGTGTAGTATCTTTTAAGGGCTATAGAAATGAAAGGTTCTAGTAAGAGCTAGCTGTGACATTTTTGTTGGGAAGAAATTGGCCCCGTTTTAGACATACTGTGAAGTCATGTATTAATGAGGCCCTTGCCAGTCACTGCAGATAATGTCCTTCTTAAAGAGCTGACAGCCTGAAGTGTTACACTGAGAAGACAGTGCACAGTAGTGATCAGCTTGGCATTACAATTTATTGAAATAGATCACTGTCCAGGAATCACAAAGGAAGAAAATCTGTGGAAAAACATAAAACATGGTCAAAGTTGTGAATTGCAATGAGAAACTATTTTTGTGCAGTGCGGGCTTGTGGAAAAGGGCAGGCAAGAGAGGAAGTGGTAAATGAAACATTGAGTCTGGCATCACTTTCAGGAGGTTTTACAAATAAGCATCAAAATCTGAGAACACAAGGCTGAGAAAATTTCTCAGGGAGTCTTAAAAGCAAAAGAAAGACACTGAATATTTCAGATCTGATCCACGTGTTAAGGAAAAATTGCTTTTCCAGGAAGTTAGTTGCTTTTACCTACAGAACATAAATTAATGATCTGAGGGGACAGAAATTTAATATTCTTAAATCTGCAGCTGCTAGCAGTGTTTCACTGCTTTCTAAATAAATACCTTTTTTTCTTTCAGAACAGAGTTGAAGTATTTTATTTTCCAGACAAGACAGCTTTTTGCATTCAAGAGTTAGGGTTTGGCATGTTAATCATTATGAGGTGGTTGTCAGAGTGAGGAATCACTGTAGTTTTCTGAGTGGCTCCTCCACCCGTCATCTTCTTTTTGGAGGCTTTATAGAATTGCTGTTAGTTTTCACTTTGGTTTTGTGCATCTTCAGTGGGGTAACAGAGGTGTCTTCTAGGGCTTATGAGTTTATCATTTAAATTTTACACTAAGAGAAATTTATGTCTTAGTTTAGAAACAGCCAGAAAATCCACATTGCACCAGATGATTGGCTGGTGCTGAATGTTTTATCTCCAGTTACACTAACAGAGCTACAGCATTTTACATCAGGTTAGTATCTGACCATTCCTGTGTTCCAAACACCCAGATAATACTTAGAGTGAGATGAAAGAGTAGAAGAGTTGAATCACTCTTTAGGAAGCAAAAAATGTTAAGTAAATTGAATACTTTCCATCCATCAGTGAGCTGGGATAACTTAATTACATAGGACTGGAAAAAAACAGCTAAGCCAAAGCTCCTAAAACATTTCCTACCGTAAATACTTGTATTTAATTGTCAGCAATTGTTTAATGTAATTTGGGCTGTTCCTCTACGTCAGCTCTGATACTGGTGTTTATTATTCTTGGGAACATTAGCTGTCTATGAGAGCTTCTCAGTTTTAAATAAGAAGCAAAAATGTTGGTTTAGGAACAATTGTGGGTGATTGCCAAGATTTTTAAAATCCAAGAAGGAATAATTAATCAAAACAACTATCTGATCAGAATGAAATACAAAACAGAGAGTGAATTAGTTTTACTTAAGAACAAAGTCAGGAAAAAGCAAAAAAGGATAATTTGGCTCTGAATTTTCCTCCTGCTTTATATAACATGTATTTTTATTTGATTAGCAGTACCCAGGCATTATTGCACAAAAGCTAGGGTCCTGAAATGCTTTCATCCATCATAGTTAGCTACTGTGTTACTAAAGGACTGGTAATTTCTTTGTAAATTGTTTCATTCTTTGTATAGCAGATATACATGATATTTCATTCTGTATATCAGCTGTAACTTGAATAATTGCATTGTGGTAGCATGTCTCTAAAGAAGGACCAATTATTTGTCAGAATTATTCATACACAGAAGGACTTGAAGAGAAAACAACCCAGAGGTATTTGTATAAATACTGATGACCTATAACACACAAAACGTAGGCATTTTAGAGTAGATGCCTGTGTGGCTGTTTGGAATATCTAGATTTCCTGGAACCTCTCTGTGGGACATACTGCCTGAGACAGCATTTGCTCTTCAAGAGGTCATTGCATCCAGTGCTTGAATACCACATCCTGTCTTCTCTGTGTGAATGTCATAGATTCTGTCATAGAGCTTCCTAAAAATAGCAGTCCAAAACTTTGCCTGTACATCCTGCTGTTTGTGTAATGGGATTTTCACTGATTTGGTTTTTCCATGCCTATCCTTTAAAATATATATTATATGTAAAAATACATGTAAAAGTCCTGGAAGAAAGAAGCCCACTAAATGTAGATATTCTAATATAAGTGATTTTTTAAAAGTGAATGTTTAGTTCTGGCATTCCAGGACTACTGAATCAGACATTGGTGATAAAATTCTTAGCATAAATATAAATTATATATATATATATACAAATATATATATATAAAAAAAAAAAATATATATATAAAAAATACGGATATACTTCCTCTTTCACAGTATTTTATCAGCAGTGAAAGAAAAGCTTGTTCCCATATATTGTCATGAATCTTGTTTTCTTTCCTACTGGTGTGTACATTTGAATTAGACTTTGTTTTGACACCTTTATCCATATGGTGGGGTAGACCTAAGCTGTCAGAGTTGACCAGTATTTTGCTTTAGCCCTTGTTTTAAAATTGTTGAATAGACTATTGGACCTTTCATCCATTACAAGTGTAGAAAAAGGCACTGCAGGCAAAATAGGGGCACATTTCATTGAGGTAATTTTCCTCCAAACAAAAATATTTTAAGAGTGTGTGTGTGTATAGTAATTCACGTAACAGTAGTGGATCATTCAGGCAAGCACTCCAAATCAGGCATCCCAGTGTAGTGCATTAGAAGGGGTGATTGTTGTGGGTCCCTTCATGCTTTTTTTCACTTTGTTAACTGAACCAACATAAACAGAGGGAAAGTCTTAATTTTCTATTATTTTAAAAGCTTTTTACTTATTCTTTGCCTCGCACACCTTCTGTGGGATAAGCCTGGGGTTCATGGTGCTACTTTATGTGTTCCTTAGTAACAGTTAACTGATTCTATTTTTAAATCTCTTTTTTAGATGAAAGAATTTCAAACTAAGATGCAGTCACTCTTTCCAGCAATTCCTAAAAATAGTGAGTCCACTGTTGAATGGGAAAACTTACTTAAGTCCAAGTGAAAGACTCAGAGCCATTTGGAGATGTCTCTTCCAGCAAGAATAGGAGCAGAAGTAGCAGAAGCGTCCCCTCTGGAAAACAAAGAAGACTCAGACTGAGCAAGTTACTGACTGAGTGCACTGAACCTGGGAATGCCAGTTAACATCTAGCAGCAAGGGAATTCAAACCGAACCGATTTATACTGTGCTTTTCGGCATGTTTGGTATCGTTGTTTTGGGAGAAAATGAACCCTCCAAGATAAGTTGGATTCAACTGGAAAAAAGACTTTTTCGAAGACTAACAGAAGAAACTGATCTTGATTAGTAAATATATGGATATAATCCCAGTAAACTCCTGTCCCATCCTGTGTTTCAAGAAGAATTTTATGAAATTTCTCTAGGAAACAAGAACAGTACTTTCAGTGACTTGTCCTATTAGGAATATAACCATCAAGTCAATCATAACAGATCTCTTGCTGAGCCTGAGGGTAAAGCATATAGTGCACTCTTCAAAAGTAAAGGACATATTTAAGTTTGCAACAGAGAAAGTATCTTAAACCATTTTTATGTGTTTGAAGGGTAAGTTTAAAACCCAATATGCAAGTAGTGACCTATGAGCTCCTCTGCAGAGCATCAGAAGAGATCTCTACAAAGTTCACTGTTTTCTTAGTATTAACTTTTTGAAATTGGATCCCAGAATAATGAATCTGATAGTTTGTATAAAAGTCTCTACTATATTTGTATATCAATTAAAATAGTAAGTGAAAAAGGTATAAAAGAGTGAGACACCCAGTCAGTCCTACGCAGATGTTTTCAGCTGAGAAAGTGTATGGGCAGGACTAATTTTGTGTGTTCCAGTCATTTCTGTGGCTCTTCTGCCAGGAGAAGCAATGTGACATTTTCCACACTGCAGTAATTTCATGAAGTGTGGGTGTAAACTAGAAAGAGTAATGTCTTACTCAGATGTTGTGTTTGCAGAACTGAAGATCTGTAAAACTGCAGAAATAATTTTAAAAAAAGTGCTGTCAGTGAACAATCCTTTGTTGCTCAATTATCAGATTTTCTTATTAATTGCACACAGTCCAGTTAGTCAGTTGTCAGATTTAATAAAGTCCTTTTAAAACTTGTCTTTTGTGATGTAAATCTTTATATTCTTAGGAAAGAATATTTTAAAAAGCCTTAAATGTCAGATGAATAATAGAGAAGTATGGTTTTCTGTCGTGCTGTATTTACCCACTACTTTTCTTACTCCACATCGTTCCCCCCCTTCCCCTGCCCTTAGCCCTGGCCACTCCCTCCGGTTCTCGCTATTGGTTCCAGTACCCCAACTCCGCTCAGGTACCGCCCCTGAACCCCTGAGAAAATCCCCTGCGCCCGGACCAGGTGTCTTTCTGCCGCTGGGAACCGGTTGGTCGGCGTGTGACAATAAAAGTTCCTCTGAGATCGCCGTGAGGGACCCTTCTTCTGCCTCCTTTGCTGTCACCGTGTTGCGGAGCTGACAGCTAGCCAGAGCAGGGGCGCGGGGCCGTCCGGAGGGACTACGGGAGGGCGGACCTGCCGCTCTATCCTGAGCAGCCCCGCTGCACCCTCTGAGAAGGCTGCGGCTTGCTAAACCCAACCAAGCAACGCAACAGTTTTCCTATGAAGCATGACACTAAAATAATACCTTTAAAACAATTGAAGTGTAATAGTTGACGTCTTTTCCAGAGCTTGATGCTTGTAACTCAATATTAAATTGTGGTGAATACTGCCATCATACACACATGAAAAATGGTACTATTTTTGTATTTCTGTTAGTTTCATGTGAGTGGTGATACCTGTTTTTCCTACATTTAAGCATATTAGTGCTAAGTTACCAATTTTAACAAGTAGCTGTGTCATAGCTGGTCAAATACTGAAGTGAACTAAATAAATGCAAATCACATGATGTCCTTAGGATTACTTTTAGTTTCTAAGGAGGGACTTGGGTCATCTTTATCTGGGTTAAATAACTCACCTAAATCAGTCATCCAAAGTGCCTTGCATGTTCAATGGAGAAAGGCTGGCCAGAGGGTGGCTTGCACTGTACTGACATGAATGGCTGTTCCTGGAATTGTACAAGTTGTCACATCAGTCCTGCCTGCTGGCTGCCTCTGGAGAGAGCTGTCCTACCCTTGCTTACCCCCCTTCAGCAGTGACTGCACCTGGACACAGTTCAGGTGAAACCCAGAAGGAATATGAGTGGTCTTCTAGCACTTCAGAGCTCTGAGGGTTAGTTGGTAAGTCTTGACACAGGAGAACTGTCCCTTCTGGAAATAGTTAGCCATTGGATTAGTGCAACTATTATAAAAAAATTCCCTTATGACACATCAGATAAATTAAATCTGGGGGTATCCAGTTACAAGGACATACTGGATGATGCTCTTCAAAAAATTCTAACAGTGAAATATAGAGACAGAAATCTTTAAAATAGAACTACACTTAACAAGGCAAGTACAGAGTGATGAAATAAATCCATGTTGAGGTATAAGGCTGAACATTAAACATGTTTCAAAGAGAGAGGAATTCATGGATCATTGTATTCCAAAGTTGTGCTTTTGGCTGGAAATGGATTTTCTCTACATAAGGGTTTGAGTAGAAGAGTGCAACATAATGTAAGACTAAATCAAGTCTCAGTTGACATGAAAAGCACAAGAGATCTTGGATATTTGTTACTGCACTGTGCAGCTCTCAACTTGGTGAACATTCTGCTGGTTTTGTGATGGGTCATTTTTTCTTTTTATGAAAATATTTGGCAAAAAGTTGTTGGAAACCACAACAAAACTCTGAACAAATGGAAGGAACACCAATAGCAGCTAGATACCATAGTGTATGTAGTTATTGAAACAGAGAGAATAAAATTAGGCAAAAAACAACAGACAGTAGACATTAAAGAAAATTAACAAGTTTCGAAAGTTAAATACTAGAAGTAGATACTGGCACAAAATAGTTGGTGGGTCAGGGACTCCCTAATTGCTTTCTTTTATTTAAAAATTGCTTACTCTCTATCAAGGGAGTGTAAGAACAAAACAGAAGTTTGTTTTCATCCTCAACTCTTCCTGTGCAAAAAGTTACACTAAAGTAAGGTGATGTTTGCAAGACTGCCATTCAAAGTGGGTAATGTAGAATACCCACAGTGAGTTTCAAATTGTTTCAAGTTACTCTTCAGCTGGTCTCTGTTTCATTTCCACTGATTTTTTCCAACTTTCTGGTCACATTTAGTTATAGGAATAACAGAGGGCATGTATGTTCTTAAAATTAGCCTGTAGGCTAATGCTTAATAATCCATGAGCTCCCTGCATATTCCTGTGTTGCTTAGAAGCAAAAAGAAAAATAGGAAAACAAACAGTGATGAGATCAGCAGCCTGCCCAGCTCTGCCATGCTTGTGATTACTGAGGGAGCCCCCACAGTACCACCAGCCCCAAAGTCACTAACAGTGTATTTGCTCTAGGAGGCAGGAAATGAAAATAAGCTGGGAATGCTTGTTTAAATTGGTCCACTGCCCACTCTGGCAAAAAGAATTTCAGGGGCTTTTGCTGTGATTTTTGTCACCTACGGCATCTGCTGACTTAAACCAGGATCCTAAGAGCTCATTGTTTTAGAAAATTCAGGTCACCTAACATGCACACAGAATGGAGTAGCCTTCAATATTTAGGCTGTCAGTCAAAAATCTCCAGAGAGTTACATGCCTGAAATGCAATTAAGGATGAAGAGCTGAATCAACACTGCGAGAGTCTGGGCTGGTGGTTGCCAAATTTCTAGATGTTTCAAACCTGATAGGCCAGAAAACAATCCCATCTGGGCAAATGGCCTGTTTTCGCAATCGGGATTAAGCTGACAGAAGTTTTCTGTAATTTGTCTATTTCCTTCATAGTGTGGACTTACTGTTAAATTAGTTAATGGGAAGAAAAAATGTTTAACAGCTAATGTGATCCTTTATGTGGCGTGCCATCTGTGTATAGTGTGCTGAATGTCACTGGCTGTGGGAGTGAGGAAATCATAAAGAATTTCAGCCTTGTCTTCTTTACTGTCATTATCTTGGGCAAGTATGATAAATAATCATATTTATGTTCTGGAGCATATACAGTTTAAATCAACCTATTAACCAGGAAGACATTCTTCACAGACTTTGGAAGGCACAAAAAAGACATTATCTCACCATAAGCAATCCATTTCATGGGTGCTGAGCACTAGAAACTCGGAGTGAACAAGACAAGTTATTTCTCCTTTCACATTTAAATAAAGCTATTTGCAGAGACTTTATTCAAGCATATTTGGGGGCTAATCCTGAGGTTCTGGAAGGGAACAAATCAGCTTTTGTAGACTGTTATGCAGAAAGTTTAAGAAATTTTTAATCCTCCATGTCCCAAAATCATCAATTTTATTTAATTGAACACTTGTTTCTATGAAAGACTTTCTGCTGTTAATTGGAGCTTCAAGAGAATCAGCTCAGTCATTCATCAGCCTGACAACTGTGGATCCTGCTGTCCTTCCCATCTGAGGTGTTACTCTGATCATCAGAAGAGCAGGGAGCAGATAGCTGACAATGAACTATTTGGCTATGGGTGCAGTTCTTGCCCTGCGATGGCTGGCCCTCACTCTAGCTCAGCCACACTCACCTGCCAGCACAAGGCTTTCCTCTCCCAAGGATGGGGGTGCAGCACTCACTCACTCACTTCAAAGAGTTTGAGCAGTCGGTGCCATCCACTCTGCAGCACTGCCCACTCAGCTACAGGAAAGTTTCCCAGACCAAAGCTCTGTTGCCGTATGGTTTAGGGATATGCAGGAACAGCGTCTGCCTCATTAGCTCCTGCTGAAGCTTTCATTGAATGTAAATAACACAATAGTTATTACGTTGGAGATAAAGAGAAAAAACCTCAGGAGCTAGCTCACAATTTTGTGGTCAAGCTATTCACTTGGGATAGGAAAGGGTGAAGTTCAAGAATAGCTAACATAAAGGGGGAACAGTTTTGACAGTGGAGAGGGATGCCTCCTGTGTCAGATATGCCCCAGGATAGCCTCCTGGGACATGAAGACCTATTTCAAATTGAATGCTTTGCTCTTCCTTACAAAAAGAAAAAAAAAAAAGAAAAACCAAAAAACCAACTCAGAATGGGAACATTTACTTTCATGGTTGGTTGGATTTTTCCAGCACGGAAACATTTTCTGTATTCTTCCCTAGAAGAAACATTTTCACCACAAGACTGAACTTATTTTTATTGTGCACCACTGGACTTGATTTGCATTTGTCTCTTCTGTAAGGCCTCTGGAGTTCTTGCAAGCAATAGCAACTGATTAAACTCTATTTCTGATTCCTATTCTTCCCCTTGGCTGTTGGACTATGACTTAAAATTGATAAAATGTACTGGACAGGTTATTGTTCTCTACTCTGCTTGGCTACGCAGCTTATTTATTATTTGGTACAACTTATCTCAAGAGTACTGTGGAGATGATTTGCAGAAAGTCTGGGATTCACTCATATATCTGGGTCTGGTTCATTGCTTCCATACTCTGTTGTTCTACTGAGACATATGTAGATCCATACCAGTTCTTTATTACTTCTCCTTCTCCTTTCATTTGGGTCTTTTTTTTTCTTTAAAAGAAGTGAAGAAAAAAAAATACAAGTGGTTTTAGATGTGTGGATTTTGGATGCTCACAGTAAGGGCTTTATTGATAATAGATAAACAGAAAATACTGACAAGTACTTTTTTTGCAGCCCTTCAGAGGAGAAGGATTTTCAGATTGGGCACAGAGGGTTATCTGCTTTCTTAAAAAAATTGCCTTACTACATTATGTATTTGTACTTGTAATATATTTGAATGTCCTGTGTGATCATACTGTGGCTGTTATAGAAATCTGTTCTTATGGGTCACAGGTTTATTTTTGTGTCATTTATGAGAACACACTATGAATTAAAGAAAATTTACTGCAGTGGTCCTGTTGAAAAATAGAAGCTCACCCATCAGGGATGACTTACTTGATGCCAAACACTATTCTGATATCAAAGTACATAGCAGTCAAAACCAATGCTTTGCAGCCAGTGCTTTTCAATTAATGTACTGGATTTTTATTCCCAATTCCTATAGATATCTGCAGAAGCATATATCAAAATTCTCGATGTTAAAAAATTTAAGTGAAAAATGAAGTGCACCTTAAAAACTATACCACAAATAGTGTAAGAAATTAATCTGAATTTTTAGGCCAATTACTTCTATATAGTCACAAATGATAATAACTTTGCTAGTAGGCTGACAAGTCAAAATAGAAACACTTGTTTTGAGTTAAGCTGTTGTTTCCCTCTTTGTTGTTAAGCAGCATTCTTTCTGTCCAAAACTTACTGCTCTGGACCCTACTGACATTAAGAAAGACCAAGAATTTTCTGTGTACCAGCTTTTGCTGCCAGATAGAGAATGCTGGAGAAGAGCTTTTTGAGTCCATGTTGGAATCCTGTGGCCCTTGGCTGGCCTGACCTCAAACCAGCTATAACATGGTGGGTTTTTCTAGGGTTTTCTTCTGGGTTTTGAATTTCTTTAAAGCTGAAACTTTGAAGCTCAAAATCCTCAGAAGGAACAGAAAGAGAAACCTCATGCAAACAAATACCGCTGATCTTTACACAGCTTTGATCTCTCATATATCTATAGTGCCTTTCATCATGAAGAAGCCCAATAAGATTTATAAACTGCCTTCAAAGAGAAATATCTTATCCTCTGTACCACAATGTGCACACCACTGAAAACCAGTCTTCAGAGCAAATGACCTATACCACAGTATGCACACCTGGAGCATGATGCATATTAACTGGCAGTAGAGAAATAATTAGCAAATACAGAGGAAAAACATTATTTTGGCAGGATCTGCAATGCCAGAGAAAATAGTAGAGACCTCACATTTTAATGTCATATTTATCTTAACTGGAAAAAGGGGCATCTTCCCTTAAGGGACTAAGGGAAACACAAGGGCAGCCTGATAGCATGTTATCTCAGTCGTGGACACTGCCTCAATCCCAGTTAGCCACTACTTGTGATCACTTGGAGACTGTCCGCATCCCTGGAAGCTGTTGCCTTGTGGGGGATTTCAAGAGGAAAACACGTAAGATGCCAGCAGTGTCTGCTCACATGAGTGTGCAGGCACACAGGCACAGTGTGGGGATTGCATTCTCAGCTCCCACAGGTGTGTGTAGGAGAGGGCTGACTGGGCAAGCTGCTCCAGCCCTGCTCCGCCTCAGGACTCCTCAGCTGCCCACGTAGCAAACACCCAAGCCTCTCTGCCCTCCAAGACCCTCCAAGGCAGACAGCACATGCTAAGGCAGATATGGTGGTGAACAGAGGAAAGAATATAATCACAGGGGGCAGAACAGATTTCATGAACCATTTCAAACTCCTGGGTGCAACAATCCCTACTGCTAGGGATGGCGCAGCAAACGTTTTTGTTACACCTGTCAGCAGGTGCCAGTTTTGCCAACTCATCTTCAGCACAGGGGATTCTGTATCTCCTGTCAACATGCACTGGTACCCCACAAGATTTTTGCACAGAAAATTTTATAGGCACATTTCTGCTCTCTCTCCAGATCTCTATTGAAAGTCCTGGCCTTAGGGAACCCAGCTGAAACAGCTCTTCTCCCTCCTTTCCATTAGCCAGAATCTTTGATTAACTGAGCCTCTGACTGTCTGAAAATTGCAGGCACCCTTGAAGACTTTCAGGTAATTGCAGTCTCTACTGCATTTCAAAGCTAAGGCTTAGGTTCCTAAGCCATCTCCATAATGTCTGATCAATGAAGTGATCAATTAGGAATGGGAAAATGAGCTACAGTACAGCAAGCGGAATGGCTAATGACCTATCACAGAGAAGTCTTTTAATCTCTGGCTCCCACGACTGCGTGCCAGCCTGCTCCCCCACAAAGCCGGCAGAGTCCTAGAAAGTTGAAAATTACCATAAAGAAGAGAACAAATGGATACCAGGAAAAAATCAGTTGAAACTAGTAGTATTGTAAGAACCTAGAGTGGGCTCAGGAAAAATTCTAAGTGTTTGTTTAATGGATGTGTGAGATTGTTTGCCCTAGTAACTGTGTCTCTGATATGTATGAGGCTCTGAATATTTTATAACAGTGATGGCTGTGTTCACTTAAAGGCAGCTGCTTAAAAAAAATTAAAATTCCAGAAAACACTTTGTCTTTCAACTCAGCATTATGTAATGTTTCAGGCTGGATACCCATTTTCTTTGAAGGCTTTTCTCACTGATAGCATCAGAAGTATCACCCAGGAAAGATGTTTCATCTGAAAAAAAAAAAAGGTTGTTGGGTCTTAAAGGTTTGGTTTTGTTTTCTTTTTTTATTCCACTGACAGATAATGAGTGTTAATGCCTCATCTGAAACAAAAAAAAATGATAGCTGAATTGGAAGAGTGCTAGAGAGGAGGGCACTGGGGAACACATTTGTGAGCCATCACACAAATTCTCTGAGAAGCCCAGGCAGAAATTCAGAACATCACATCTTAACAGAACATAATGTACTCCAGAAAGAGTAGAGATAATGTATCCTAATGTATTCAATATTTGCCTTTGATGTAAGCTTAAGCATTATTCCATATGTTTTACTCCATCACTATATTAATTTTGGTTGGAAACCATCACACATTAATTATCAAATATGACTAAGCTCCAGCTCACTGGTTTTCCTAGGTTAATTGATATCTGCCGTGAGACAGTTACACTGCAGAATTTTGTTTATAATAGCTGTGGCTAACATGTTAACAGTGACTCTGCCAGATTTGCCAACCATCAGGCACAAATACAGCTCAGCTGTCCGGGGAGGAGGCTGTATAGGAAGGGAAAGACCTGAACCTCAGCAAAGATTTTGCAGATGCATGCACAGGATCTTCTTTGAAACAAAATAGAATAATCTAAAATCCATTTTTACACGGAAAAAATCAACTTATTTGGGCCAAACATTTTATATATTACATGGCAATTATCTCAAGCAAATGCTTGAATAAAGAAGGCAGAAATTCATTTAAATTTTTTTTCCCAGTATTACAGACCACTCCCTGACCTAATGCTTTACTTTGTTTTGAACAGCTTTTATGTGAATTTTCAAGAACATTTTAAATAATAGATGTGCCATAATTACAGCCTGTGTTTCTTATGAGAGGGGGTTTTACTATTCAGATCTTGTCATTTTAAGATCAAAAGATTTCTATTTCAGAACTCTCTTCCTTGCTGAGCTCTAGACAGACAGAATAGTTCGTGAGTTGCCAGATCTTTAGCTCTTGTAAGCTCTATTGCCATTAAACTAAAGAAATGTTCCTGAAAAATCCTTTGTTACACAAGCAGCTTATTTCAGTATTGCCCACGCTTCTTTAATAGAGAAGCCCACATTCCCTTTGAAATAATCTAGGGACCATCTTGTGTAAATGGAACCAGAGTGTTTTTCATCTAAAGAAAACTATAAAAAAATTTGAGCTAACAGTAGAATTTCATGGTTTTTTCTGTTTGCTTACTTAATCATGGATGTGTGCAGTTTTTTGCAATGTTTCATCATGTCCTGTTGATCACCAGAGATCCCTGAGATACATGGTAAGGATATTTCTCTATAGTCAAGGCAACAAAGGGAAAAATGATACTGAAGATTTTCTGAAGTTGTTCTTTGCTAATTCATCATCATAAACTAACATATAACCTTCTATCAAAAGCTAAAGGTTCATAAATCTAGACTCTGTTGTACAAAAAACAACTCATCCAATGTGTTCCATTGGCCAGATGCCCCTACCTACAGGTGGGGAAGGCAGTACTTACATAAGTGAGGAGGGAGTATGCACAGCTTGTATTTGGCTGTTCAAATTCAAGGCTAAATGACAAAAGCAATCTAAGTAAAATAATGGTAAAAATCACACAAACTGTGAAAGTTTCCGCCCAAATATTTTCAAGGGCAAAAATCTCTCAAGAATGATGGGCTATTTCCTACTATGTGTCACTTCAAATGTTGTTAAGAAAATAGATTGGTTTTAGGTTTAGGCTCTGACAAAAGAGACAGTTTGGGTTAGAATGGAGATGTATTTGTTCTACTTATGACCTGTCTCTAGTGATGTGCCAACCTTGAACATTTGCCTATTCCTATTACAACTGCTTCTAGCTTCACTTGAGGCTTTAATGGGACATTTATTTAAGCGGATACTGTCGCATGAAAAAGTAGCCTGTAAGTCTCTTTTTCCTGCAGCCACATCCTTTGCCATCCGTCAGCTCAGCTAGCAGCATCAGTAGTGCAGCTGAGTGACAGTTCAAGCTGAAAGATGATTTCTCCCAAAAGGATTATTTCCCAGCTGCTCTGGTTCCCTGACCTAGTGCATCACAATCCCTCAGCTTGTGCTGACGCAGTGTACAAGGAAGAGGACAGGGACTAGTTTGGGGCAAGCAAGCCATGATCTTGGTGATCTGGGGCCTTTTATTATAAAAATCTTTACCTCAACAAACAGGAAAACTCATTACAGTTACTTTCACATTGAGCTAAACTCTTCAGTCTTTAATCACTTTTTACCAACACTTCTGCAGTCAGTGGAATCTCACCAAAACACAGGGAAAGCTTGAACCAGTGAAATACGAAACTTTAGAAGAAAGGTAAATGGCAAGAAAGGAGGAAAGATATGAGAATGGCATAGATACATTAATTAGTTTTTAGAAAATGTTGAAAAATAAATCTGACCAAAATATTATGTAATGAACATCAGAATCTATTCTTGTAACACAATGTTTGGAATTAACTCCTACTTTTTTTTATTGTCCTACTGGCCATCTGTTAGCGTTATTCCACTTTCCATTTAAAAAGCCGTCTCATCTTTAGCAGATGTTCAGTTTGTCTACATGTATGTTTTCTAATTCCTCTCAACTCTACTAATGGGCTTTGTACTCTCAGAACTACAAGTTTTCTTATATTGCCTCCACAGTGACTGTAACATCCTCCTAAAATTTGAATAGAAAGCTTCTATTAACATCTCTCTTCTTTGAGGAAATAGTATTCAAACATCTTCACAAAATAGCCTTTGCAGTTATCCCTAGTGGGCAGTAGCTGTAAACTCTGAAGTTCTTATTCATTCTGAAATATAAAATTGAAAGCCTTAACTATCTCTTCTATAGCTCTAAGTTGTCACAAAAAGAAATGGGTTGTATGTTCACAAGGTAGGGAAAATTTCAGCATGGAATATCTGTCTGATACTACTTGCACTTGGACTGAAATAGAGTTTTCCCACTATTTCGCATCCCATATAGAAGTCAGCGTGTGTGGTTAATAGTAAAACAGGTAAGGGAAATATCACACAAGGCCATTTTGTGTCCTTCCAGCCAAATGAACATGAAGGATGTGTGCCTCCTGTTTGGTAGGCAGAGGTACAAAAGGTCAAACATTTGTATGGCGTATATTGCAGTGCCACTTCCTGACATTCATAAGTTTTACATGTCCTAAAAGAGTCATGTACCTTTAATGATCTCCTTTAATATATCTGTTAGCATTTTCTCTTCTCCATTTCTAAATTCTCTCTTATTTTATGAAATAGTTGTACAGTTAGGCTTTGTACCCATGACTGGTAGAAGAAATCCACGTAGAAGCAGCTGAGGAAGGAAGAAAGTGATGTTTGCAGTGGGTGAGGAATGTAGATTAAATGATGACCTCAGTAAGATGAAAATTCTTAGCAGGGCAGCGGGTGAAAATGAAAGATGATGAGACTAGGGACACTGAAGACTCAATAACATACTAAAAGGAAAGGTGTGCAAAGGTTGCTATTTCATACCAAGCTGCCTGGCCAGAGACACTGTTCAATAGAACAGCTAGATAAGTAGCAGTCAATTATTAGGTGGTGCTGCAGATTTCTGCAGAATACCGCCTCCTTGGAAGGAATATTGCAAGGATAAATTTGAACCCAGCCCCAGAAGCATTGCACTCTTCCATCATTGCTGACTAACAATTAAGTTTTCTTTAAAACAGCTTGTTTCCAGCCATCTGCAGCTCTTAGCTTCCTTATCTTTGCTTTGTGCTTCTGCTTTCCCAAACAGACTTCGTTTTGATGGTCTCAGTAGCTGAAATAGCACAGCCTAAAACATAGTTGGCATATACAAGCTCTTTCTGCCCCCTTACGTGCTAGAGAGTTTCAGCCTTCCCGTTTATTTCTGGATCTGTTTTTGTCTCTGCTGTCACTTCCAGCAGGGGCATGAGGGAGGTGTGCAACCTGTGTAGAGCTGGGCTAACACTCTAAGAGAAGTGATGAGGAGAGGAATTTTAGCCATGAATATCCTAATGAAGCTCCTGTGCTGACCTTACACACTTCTGATTAAGCAAATATGCAAATGAAAAGCAGTTCGGAACTGGATTAGCATTCAAAGATTTTTAAAAAGCTACTGTGGCTACATGCAGAGTGACCTTTAGGCCTGCTCAAATCTGCTAGAATGCAGATGAGGAGAAAGAAAGACATTATAAATACAGTAGAACTTGCAGTCACCATAAAATGTGCCACAGGAGAAAAATAATATCCAGATCAAGGTTTTACAGCTGATCTGATTACAGGGCAAGAGATTATTCTGCATCATACTTGGGGATGTTTCTTCCAGTACCTTCCAAAACCAAAGTTAGCTCAACAGTTGGTTTGATCATAATCCTGCAGGTTTTTGTACTTTAAAAAAAAAAGGAAAGTTGATAGATAAGGAACCAAATCTGTGTCTCAACAGTGCTATAAAGATTCAGGGAGGAACAGGAAATCCAGGGCAACTAGGAGACATATCTCAAGGTCACAAGAGGGCCAACACACAGGAATCTGCTGTTTCCACCAGCTGGTGATCAGGAGGTGAGCATTAGTGGATACATCACAATTCAAAACCAGAACCTGGGCTGTGGTTTTAAGATTGGGTATCAAGATCCACAGATGCCTGAAGGTTGTTCTAAGCTTATACTTCTAAGAGGAGGGAAAACTACTGGAAAGAAGTGGTTAAGAAATACTGGCCATTTACAGTGAACTGTTCCCTCTACAAATACACACCTTATTTCTAGGGACACAGCAGTGAAAGAGACCTCCTGAGTTCTCAAGACTCTCTGATTGCAAGGACCATGTTATATTCTTCATAAATTAGGGATTTAGTTGCTGCTGTTCTGACTAAATCCACTAAAAATCTGTTCCAGGATGAGCTTCCCTTATAACTGAGAACTCCCTACTGATTTTTCAGGCTAAATGTATCTGTAGCTACCTTTCACCCGCCCAGAAAACTGACTTTATTTAATTACTTCCTAAGGCTTGTGTATCAATATCTTTATTTTCTTTCTCTTGGAATGCTGCTTGAAAAAATATTTTAACAATGAAACAGAAGGACAATATAAACCATATAAGATCCTCTACTGGTATAAACTGGTTTAACTTTCATGCTAATCTGTATTGACTAGGAATTTAAAAGAAACTTTTCATGTGGGTTTCTTTCAAGTTAGACAAGGTAACAAATATCTGTGCTAAAATGCTATGAATACATCCATAGCAACCACACTTTCAGGTAATATATCTGTCATTTTTTTTCTAAGAATTCTTTTAAAAGAAAAACTGAACTCTGAAAGAAACAAACAAGCAAAATATTTTCCTATTGTGATTTCTTGATCACATTATACCCCCATATCTTAATGTAGCATGTCTATTTCTGTTTATTTTTGCATCAATCAACTTCTTGATTTGGAAGATATTGTCAAATATATTTGTTTACCCGATGCATACTTGAGGTTCCAGAATGTCTTTATGCAGATGGCAGCAAAACATTATAATACATTGCTTTATTTCCTTTTGGAGATAAACAATAAAGATCAAAATTTACCACAGCTCAAAATACTACAAAATGTTCACAATAATTTGTTTGAGTTACAGCTGAAAGATATAAACTTGTTTTATATCTTAGAAACAATCACTTAGAGTTTTTGAATCTACTGATCCTTTGCCTGAGATGATCATTTTGGAAAGGTTCAAGAACTTGTTTTTCAATAGTTTTCTAAATTGACAGAAAACAAAAATTTTGATAAAGATAACAAGAAACCTTAAAACCAATATCATGAAGCTATAAGGGAAAGTAGCAACAATTCTGTTTCTAATGATGATATAACACATTTTTCCTGTGATTTAAACCTCATCAAGTTGTATTTAGCACTCAAATAATAAAAAAGCTCCATATTTTATGCTGGTTTGAAATGATAGGCTTCATATGGGCTCTGAGGCAAACTCTAAAATAGCTCAGGCTGGTTCAAAATCAGATCTGCGTCCCCTGAGAAAGCTGGCTGTCCGTGCTTATCACAAAATGTGAAACTGAATTTTGTACCTTTATGTGTAATAACTCTTCATACAGTAAATATCCTGGTTTATTTCTGCTCAATATGAGGAATAAAGGATAAATATGGCTGATTCTCCTGTGAGCCCTTCTGCTTATGCAGTCTGCAAACCAGAATCAAACATTCCTTTATGAAAACAGCCCACACTTTAAGAAAGAAAAAAAAAATCAACAAAGCTTTATGAGACGTAATTGGGATCAGTAGAAATTACTGTAATTCTGAGATATAGTCTACAAGTTTTTAAACCATCCTTTAGTATTCTGTACTAAAGGCATGATTATACATTAAATTATAGCAGATGGCATCATGTAGAGGTATCATCTGTTAATATATTCTGCTGGGCTTACCCATCAAGGTAGCACAAATTGGCATAAATTACACTTTCTTTTGGCTTTTTGGCATGTTGATTGCATTGCGTTACGTTCTTTCACAGCTCTATTCTTACCGTCTGAACTGTGGCTAAAAAGTCATCTTGCATAAACTAAATACAGGAAGAGCGAAATCTTGAGTGTCAAAACTACAAACCCCAATGGCTGGCACTAATCTTACAGGAAAGTCCAGTCAGCTCATTTTCCTCCTCAACTAGACAGTCACCCTGAAAAGGGTAGGTTGCCAAGAAGACAGACAGAAGAAGACAGGGGATAGATTTAAGAGAAAAAATGAAGGCTAGAAGTGGAACTAGACCCAAAGAGATCGTATGCATGCAAGTAAAGAAAGATGCAGGGAAATCAGCGTTAGGACCAGCTTCTTATGTGGGTTCAGGGCTGAGCTGATAGTAAGAAGGACTCTGTGCAGCATCACTGCCATGCATTATGGAGGTAATCGTGCCTTGCTTTGTTCTTAGAGCCTTGCAGAGGAGTCAGAGATATCTCTCAGATGTGATGTTTTCTAGGGGGAGGGCAGCCAGGAAAACACTATAACTGGTGGTTAGAGCAAGCAAACCTGTGAATCGGGACAGCAACCTGATTTTGCTTTTGTCACCTCCAGTGAGCCTGGGGCAGGGGAAGCTGTATGAAGCTGTAGCGCTGCACTGTTCCAGCAGAGAGCAGTATCCGTATATGGAAAAACGCTGCTCTCCTCCAGTTAGCGCATCCTGCTCCGTCTCTTACAGAGCCTGGGACTATCACCCTTTTTCCGTCTCCGCAGTTCATAGGTAAATGAACTTATCATCCGAACCTAACACTTAACGTTTTTAGTACCATACCGTTCTATGTTTTATTAAGTCAAGATTAAAGTTTACATTTTTAAAATGAAGATTATCAGCGATGAAATAATTCAGATTCTGGAAGCAAAGTTGAACTCTCTCCATATTTTGCATTCTGCATATTTCACAACACAGTGATTATTAAGTTATTTCACAACACTGTGATTATTAAGTATAGATAGTTTAGGAATGCGTAAATCAATCAATCCCAATCAGCGAGTAGAACCTTAGTTCAGAAGACACTGAATGCAGAATCACAGAATATTCTGATTTGGAAGGGACTGCCAAGGATCATTGAGTGCAGCTCTAAAGTGAATGGCCCATACAAGGATCAGACCCGTGACCTTGGTATTTTTAGCATCGTGGTCTGACCAACTGACCTAATCCCAGTGTCTGTGTGCCTCGGTGCAATTAAAATCCACAAGTTCCAGCAGACACATCTGAGCAGCTTTGTTAAGCACTTCTAGGCTCATGACTTTTAAAATGTGGGGTGAAAAAACAGTCTACCCATGTGAAAGCAGCTAAACTAGTGGTTCTTGGAGCCTAATATTTTACATTTTTTTTATCGTTGCAGTTTCATTCTCTCAATAAACTAATTTAGTTGCATTAATGTAAGGTACTGGAGGAAATTTGCCCATGTTGTGAGGCTGAGCCACACTGGGGCTGCTCTGCTTATCTGTGCTATTCCTTCCTTCTAGCTGTCCCTTTGTCTGAATTTATGTCTTTACAACATGATACTGTTTAGTTTCATGAGCAGGGCGGTGTGATTCACTATAAAGATGCTGAAAGACCAGGAAGTATTTTGGATGTTCCAGTCACAATTCAGAGATAATTAATCTACAAGGCTGCTATCCTTTCCAAAAAGATGACAACTGTGATTAGGAGAACAAGAGCGAGCTTGGAAAGTGATGCTACATAAACAGAAGTTCAAGAGATTGCTGGAAGCAACAACCATGTTTTAAGATGCTGAATTAACCTCTGAATTTATAGAGTGCACCAGTGACTGTGGGAGACACACCTGCTCTTCATAGATGTAATTCATGGTAATGTGTAGAAAATGGCTGAGCAGAGGACAAATTTATGAATTTTGTGTATGGTTTGTGTGACACTGACTATCAGACTGACCTTGTGGGTTTTGCCATGCTGAGAAATGATAAACCATGTAACATGTGAAAATGAGAATATGGCTTAAGATATATTTCTGCTCTGTGTTTTTTTGACAAAAAGGATATTGACATGAAAAACCCTCAAAAATTTAATTACCTGTGCAGTCAACCCTTCAGCTTTCAGAAAAATGAAGATCTACACACTTCTAGTTCATTTACAAATCTTTCTCTGAGATGAGAGAAAAAACCCACACCAACCAAACATAAGCAAGCAAACAAACAAACAGAAAAACCCAAACCCCAAAACACAACCCCACAAAAAGAACTCCAAAAAACCCCCCAAGCCCCCACAAAACCAAATTCAACTCCCCACAAATCAAAACAACAGCAATACCCCCCATTAATTCTGTTGAAAAACAAGGGTTTAATAATAAATCAATGATACTTTCTTCATAGTCCTGCAACACTGAGTTCACATGATAAAAATACAGTTGATTTTAATATGAACAGTTTTCTACAAGCTTTGAAAAGTCAAGGTCCGAGGATGTATAGAAAAGGGAAAATTAGAAGTTAATTGAAAAGAAAGCAGATGCTATAGAAAGATGGGCAACAAAAACCTGCAGAAAAAAAATTGAAAGAATAAAGCAAAGTACTAAAAAGTGGAGAGAAAAAAAGGATGGAATAAAAGACAAATATTGACTTCATATATTGTGAAATGTAGACATTCATCATAAATACTTTATCTATGTAACTCAAATAATCACATCCATTTCATTGCATTTTTCAGTTGAAAATGGTTATGGTTTAAGTGTGTAGTATCTGCAATCTAATGTTCTAAGTAATTTTAAATCCCTCAGGAATGATAAAAGTAAAATGCTGCCTATTTGGGTTTTTTGTACTTCAGTGCTCCCTCCTTGTACCTTACCTTTCCTTGTACAAAACTCCAGTTAAAAAAACAGAAAAATTGTCATGCTCAAATGTCAGATTTCCTGCATGCCCAAGTGCTCATATGACTTGATCTATTCAAAATTATGATTGAAATAGGCTACACCAAAATACCATACTGTGTGATACTGTGTGATCCAACATGACCTTCCTTTTTCCTCCTTCTGCATTTCAAAGTCTCTTATACTTTCCCCAGACCTTCCAGCTGCCCTAGTGACTCCATCCCTCACTGACACCTGTCTTTCCTCTCATCTACTCTCAGCCTGGGTAACACTGGCCATACATCCCAACTGCAGAAAACTCTACGGATGTTTGATAAGCTCACTGTGTGGAAGACATATACAAATTTTTGCTAGGTAGGGGATACTTTTGAAGGATCAACTCCTTTAAAAGAGGCAGAAATAATACAGGGAAAAACAAAATTGAGACACTTCAGCATACATGCAGAAAAATCTGCACCAGCAGAAAAGGAAAGAAAAAGAAATAAACTCTTCTGATTGTCATTCTTAGCAGAATACTTTGCAAGAAATACCAGATGTTGTGCTGCCCACAGAGGCTCCATACCCTATGAAGGACATGGTCTTATTGATATCTTATTTTAACTTTCACCTCAGTAATGGCAGAGATTGTGTCAGAAAGTTTTAAAAGCAAAATAGAGGTTAGATCCATTTTCGATACTCTAAATTAAAAGAATAAATGAATCACCCAACTGTAGTTAATGGGCAATTAACATAATTCTGGTCCGGTGTAGCTGAAAGATAATGAAAAAGCTGATTGCAAATGAACCAGCAGTAATGTGGGAGGTCATAATAGTCCCATAACTCTGAATGAGAAACCAATTTCTCCTCTAATGCTTGGTGCTTTGATTGGTGAAGGGGTTTATCATACTATGAAATTTAACCGTGATAGTATGAGACATAAAAAAAAAAGGTTCTGCTGTGTAAATGGTGGATGGCTGACAGAACAGGTACCCTGAGCTGCTGCGTGAGCCTGTAGTAGCTATCATAAACTAGAGGGTAATTAGAAGTGCAGTGGTGAATAGAGAGAAGAGGAGCATATATCTGAGTAATGAGCTCACAACTGTACTACAGCAGGGCAACAACCCACCAGGGGAAATGCAGCAGGGCATCAGACTCTGTTCCAGCCTGGAGACTGGATGTGCTGATGCCCTCTAACTTGACCCACCTCCTGGATACAGCGTAATACCTTCTTTGTGCTCAATTTGTTCTTAAAAAAGGGGTAATGGGGTGGGATGAATTCCACCCACAATGCTTCTCTCCACTTACCATCTATGTCCTGATCCTATTAAAACTTAAGATCTTGTTCAGCAAACTGTCATCAGATAAAGTAAATTACATTTAATGCTAGTGGTAATGCTCTCAAAATCAAGAGAACAATTGAGTCTAGGCCAAGGACCGTATCTTTTCCTAGAATTTTAAGTAAATCTATATTTAGCCCCTTTGTGGCTTTTGAGGGGGGAAAAAAGGTAATCATGTTAGAACACTGTAATGGTAAATGAATCTACGTCCTAGCAGCAGATGGCACATTAATAGAGTACAGACACATACACACAAAAAAGAACTAACCCTTAAAAACGTAATTTTTTCCTTGGTATTTTTCATCACTGTTTCCTATGCCTTTTCTACCAGGCTGAATAAAATGATGGTATATTTAACAGAGAGGATTTATTCTTAGTGCTATATTTATATCATGACAAATCAATAGGTTATTGCTGCATTATGCAAAATAGAAAAAGTAAATAGATAAAGTAACAGTGCTTAACACTCATAAATATTTAACATAACACTTTAGGTGCGTGGATTACAAACAACCTTTTTGGGTTGATTTTTACACCACCTTTCTCACTACTGTCCTATCGCTAACATGAGTAACAGAAGTCACTAAGGCATTTGAGATGACTGGATCTTCTTGCTGGTAGAGATGCATGCAACTCTGACACAGGAGCACCAATGCAGATGCCCCCAAGCAGTGAGTACTGCAGCAGATACCTGTAGTCCCTTCACATTGAGTAGAACACCCATCTTTGTGGTGTCCATCAGGATAGCAGAGTACTGGGTTCAACATGGAAAAAGCATATAAACCAGAGAAAGTATTACTAATCCTCCTGCCCAGCCATCCAAAAAACCACTTCCCTGATAGTGTTCCAAGAAATACTTGTGGAGTAACTCTGAAGATATCATATTTGTCACCTTACAAAATTATTACTAGCCTAAGAAAGAGCAGGTAATAACTTTGACCAACTTGGGAAAGTCAACATGGCTTTTATAATGGACAGTCTTGCCTTCCAGATTTACTAGAGTTCTCTAAAGAGATCAGTGCGTGTGGATGGTGTTAATTCAGTTGACATAATTTACTTGGATTTCCAAAGGTCTCCAAAAAAATCCTTCATAAAAAGTTTATAAGAAAGCTGAGGAGTGATGGGATTAAGGGAAAGGTCCCTGCATGTATAAGAAATTGTTTAATGGAGAGGAAACAGAGGAAAAGTGAATGAATAATTTTTGCAATAGAGTGTGTTTCATCCTTGGAGTTCCAGTGGGATCTGAGCTGGCAACTGGGATAGACACTGTATTCCTAAGTGATTTGGGAAAGTGGGTGAATAGGGAATTCAGGAAGTTTGATGAGGATACAGAGCTGTTCAAGATAGCAAAGGCAAGCAGAGACAAAATAAACCTACAGAGGAACCTTATGAGTCTGAGTGACTGGGCAATTAAATGACAAATGAAATTCACTGTAGATAAATGGAAAGCAATGCACATGGGAAAACCAATTCTAACTCCACATATTAATATGATGGAGTTGATCATTACTACTTAGGAGATAGATCTGGGGTTATGACAGATAGTCCTACGAAAATGTCAACCTGATGCTTAATAGCAGTCAAGAAGGCAAGTCAAATGTTAGAAAACATTAGGAAATAAATGAAGAACAAAACAGAGAACATCACTGTGCTGATACAGAAAACCATCACTCAACCCCACACTGAATAGTGTGTGCTGAATACTGTCAGGTCCCCTTTTTTTCAAAAATAATACAGGTAAAACAGAAAATTTCAGAGGAAAGCAACAAAAATGATCAAAGCGGTAAAGCAGCCATCATATTAAGGAAAGCCACTCAGCAACTACAGCAGGAGATGCTAGCACACTTTATCCTGAAAAGAAGGATGACCTGTAAGAATATGACAGAAATCTGAGAAATCATGAACACAAAGAGAAGGATGGATCTTGATCCTTCACTCATGAAAACTAGGGAATATCAAATGAAGATATTAAGAACCATATTTAAAACAAACACCGTTGTAGATGTGTAAAAATAATTTCCTGATACTCTGGATGCATAGACTAAAAGGGGAAACTAAACAAGTACATTGGTCATGCGCTGAGAGTTAGGAAAATGCAGTGACCACATCTATTCAGGATGAACATAGCTGAAGTCTGGAGAGCAGCAAGAGTAAGGATTGTGCAGAAATAGGTGCTGAGCTAATGGGCCTCTGGCCTTACCAGTAATGGCTCTTAATATGATCTTACATTCTTCTAAAACATCGCTGCACCTGGGATATTCAAAATGCGGTTGATTAACTAAAATGAATAACACACATGTTGTACAATTCAGACAAATGGTAGATATTTTGTACTTTCTGTCAGTACAGATTAAGGATAACTAGTCATGGCAGAAGGCAACGCACACATTTACAGACGTAGGCCCTTTAAGAAAATGATATAGTTTCAGATATTTCTTCTTAACTCACATGAATCAATTTATTTTCTTTGATTACTTTAACAGGACATTTCTTATACCAGAGGGACAGACTTTTCCTCCTTCTACTCTCAAATGAATTATGACAGAGATCACCTTATCTAGTGATCTGGGACAATTTGCCAGGATCTCCAATAATCTTCCAGTGCAGTTGCTACCTTGAAGAAATATCTATACTTTGTTCACGATAATGAAATCTGAATTTTTTCAGATAATGATGCCAACTGGGAAAGAAGAAAAGGATCTAAATTTGAAAGAAGGCTGGGAAGGCGGGGGGGCTATATAGAAGAGACTTAAATAAATTGCTATAAAGATGGCATCAGCAGATGGAGCTGTTACTTGCACTCTTCTAAATTCTTCTCCTTTGCATGCAAGGACCCCCTCAGTTTTAAGACCTTATATATTGCATAATTTTGTGAAATAATTTCTGTGTTCCAGACTACAGCAAGTAGCAGGGGAGCTTGCTCTCTGTCTTACTGCCTCTACCAGAGCTGCTATTCTAGGACCTCTTTGGTGCTTTCTTGAGGCTTTTGAATGAAGACATCACCTGAACCCTTACTGCTCTTATTCAGAGACTATTACATGACAGTGAAAATAAAGTATCCTGCACAAGGACTACACCCTGATTTCGCCCTGCAATTGTAAGCACTTGCAGGCCTCTGACACTGAAGGCTGCTTTGGCAGAAAGACAAGCAGTTACAGCTGATCCACACATAACCTTATTGATTGTATCTCTCCTCTCCCAGGCTTTCCAGAACTGTGCTTGAGATGGGAGCCTCGCTGCCATTTTTCTTGCTGTAGATCTGCTTATTCTTTCTGTTATCAGTGCTCCCAATATGCATTATCTCTGTACATTATCACCCACAACAAAGCCAAAAGAAGAAAAACTTTCCCTGTAAAATATTTCACTTAAAACCCCAGTTATTTCATCAAAAGCTTTAGCTCTGTCCCAAGGAAGAGAGCAACCTTCAGTTTATTGCCCATAGAGGAGTCTATTCTTATTAATCAAGGCACCTCAGCACCTTATTCAGTGAAAAACCATGCTTGGTGAAACTGGCCTGATTGCTGCCTCTGTGGGTTGGTGCGAGGGAGACTGTATTTAGAGAGGCTATCACAACCTTGGCAAAAACTCTCCTCCTTGTTAAATTCTTGCCTGTACCAGACGCTATCACAGGGCTTTAAATTCCACTTTGGAATTCTATTTTTAGAGCTCAAGTGGGATTTATATGGTGCTCCGACCTAACATGAGCTTGCTGCACAAGGCTGAATTTAGCCTTGCATGCACTTGCTGCTGAAACTGCTGACTATAATAAACAGAGAAGGGCTTGCTCTACATATGTCTAATAGTCTCCTATGTACCTGAAATGTAGGACTTCCATGATGGCTTTAATTTCACCAAATACTTGTAACAATAAAGATGATAATTTATGTTTCTAAGTTCACCTTTCCTTATCAGCAGTGTCTGTACTTCTTTACTGACTGTTACAAAAAAATACCAGACCCTTGTTTTAAGAATAAATGAAATAAGATTCCCAGATTTTTTACAGCTAAGGAAAACATTCCTTTTTCAGCCTAGTCTATGATCATGCTATGGTCAGCCCTGGCTCCCTTCACTTACATAAATTTTGAACTGTTGGCCAACTTAAACAAATAGAAGAACACAGGGGAAGAGGTCTTATGGATACTAAACTCCTTTGGGCTTCGTCAGGTAGGTGAGAAAGAGTACTGCTACCCCAGTGACAGAAATATATTGAACCCATATTAGACAGCACAGAAGGCAGACAGGAGCAGATGAAGACATAAATATGATAGAAAATTAGATGCTGTTGATTTGGTTGTTCATGGATAACATGTTAGTGTGAGGGAACAGATACATGGGAGATCAAGGCCTATGTGCTCACAGTGTTGTTAATGTTGTGTGTTTTGATGTTAGTTGCTTCAGCTTCAGGGGCAAACTGGGCAGCCATAAATGGAGCCCTTTAATATAAAAATATGGATTGAAAAATCAGTCCTGAGTGTCTTGCCCAAAGTCAGCCAGTAATGGGAACAATTATATATGTTGCTTCAAACTGTCTGGCCCTGATAAATTTCTGTTCAAAGACTGGGCTGGGGTAATGAAAAATATTCCCAGGATGGTCTCAATTTCATAACTACACATTAGCTATAAGCAAAAAAAAAACCCAAAACAAAACACCAAATGAAGCCAAACAACTCACTGTAGTAGAATAAAGCAATGAAGAATGACAAAACAGATGAAGAAATCCACAATGTGTTTGCCTGTGCCTCACAGTAATTAATGCTTTTTGAGATATTAGATAAACTTTTCTTTGTTGTAATAGAAACAGATTTCCCAGATCTCCTATTTCAGCTCTCAAGCTCCACCTTTTCTCAGCTTTGTCTGAAATTAGCCACATTTTCTACCACTTTAATAAACGTGGAATACAATTTGGAAATTATCTGTTTGCATCAGCACTGGCAATGAACAATAGCTCAAATTTTGAGAGTCAAGGCTTCAATAATAAGGCCTGATTTTCTTAGCAATCAGATGCATACACACGCGTACACACACACACGCACGCACGCACACCACATGTCTTTGTGAATAGGGCCCAAAACAGCTGCAACCTTCCAGAAATTAATTGGATTCTGGATCATTTGCATTTTTATATAGTTTACCAACAAAAGATGGAGATAGCAAGTTTATTAATGTGAAAAAAAAGAAACAAAGAGAGAGAGGGAGGGAAAGTGAACGTTTTGGTTGAGCCACTAATCCAAATTTTAATACACAGAGTGCCTATTCACCTTATAATACTGCAGCAGATCCTCCAAGGTGGAAATTGATATGCAGGTCTAAACTGCAGGCATCTGTTAAGGACTCCTCCTGATGCCTAGGGCCTTTACAGTTCCTCATCTGGGTAGACATTATGATTTGATAATGGCCATATTCAGACAACACCCAAGGCAATTCTAGGATTTGCTGTCACAATAGACACACTGAAAATAAAGTCAGTGTAAATAGATTAAGAAATTGACAGAATAACAAGGCAGAAAGAATTAGAATGAATACACAAATGGCAGATGACAACTCAATGTATTGTGATGCAGAGATGGGATAAGAAAAGTGGAGCTGGAGGATTTATCTGCTGCCAGTATGCCTTCAACCTGCTTCCTGCCTTCGTGGATGCCTAGTTCACTGAGAAGTGAAATCTTTATTAGAAGATTTCTTATCTCCCTTTGCTGCTCACTGAAAAACTTCCTTTCTGTTCAATTGAAAGTGAAAGCTCCTGAAAGCTCCTGAAAGCTCCTGAAAGCTCCTGATCCATAGGTGTCCAAGACATCTTTGTTTCCCTAGGGAATAAGAAGAAAATACTGTCTTGATATTCAGAGGAGAGAGTGTCCCTCAACTCCCATGGGAGTTGATGTGAACACTGGGTGACAAGGTAGTAACCAGAACATTTTTCTATGTGATTAATTTACAAATTTCTTAGAATTGTGCTGAGATGTATGTGAGGTTTAATGTCTGAATTGTTCTGTGGAATCCCTTATTAGATGCCTTTTTGGGTGGCAATATATTGATGGAATTTCATTTATTCACTTTGATCATGATTCAATTTTAACTTTATCTCTGCCAAAACCAGCTCCTAGCTCTGCTCAGCCCAGCCTGAAAAACCAAATCATACCAGAGTAAAGAAGATATCAGACCAATTCCTGAAACGTGCAGAATAACTGTGGATAATGACTGGTTCATTGGTTGGTCTCTGTACAATAGACCCAGAGCACGTGCAGAGATAGAATATCAGCAGTGACATCTCCAGTAGGTTGGTGGGTGAAGAATGGACTAAAGCTGCTATAACACTGAAAATGAAACTCAGTTCTGTGTTAGTACTCAGCTGGATAAGGATCCTATGAACTTCAATTCTGTGTTAGTACAGTAAGTGCTTCCTGGGTCTGTCAGAACTGGTACACAGCTTTTCTGTGGAACAAAATCTGGATGGGAGCACACAGGAAGGCAAGGCAGCAGCACTGCACAAGGCTGGCTGTAGCAGCAGGAGGCTGGAGATGCCATAAAGCAGTAAAATGCCATGTGCTTGGACTGTGTCAGAGCTTTGGGCAACAAGATTGGACACCAAGGAGACACTGCAGTAAAAGGTGCTGCTGAGAGGAAGAAGGAAAGAGTAACTTTGCCCCCCTGGGGTTACATGAGCAGGAAGTTGTACCCTTGACTATCCAGCCCAGCTGCACCTTTTCCTTCAAGCCCTTTCCCATTTACTTATTTTGCTAAAATCACTGAGAAGCCATGAGATAGCTCTTGTGTTTGAACAACACAAATCCCAAACTCTCAGTGCAGAGTATTCAACCAATACATCTCGAATAATCTGGAGGGAGCTTAGACTCATTTTAGTAAAATACTTAGTTTTGCTTGACTTCATGGGAATTATCCCAGTGCTTGAGTGCTGTGTTGGATCAGTGACAAAATTATATGTGTCTTGCCTAGAAAATAATTAAATATTTTGTGATTTTATACATGCCTATTACCTCATATGAATCTTTTGGATGCAACAGTTCAATCAAAATCTGAAACACAATACAGTGGAACAACTTTGAACTTTTATTTCCTTACCTCATTTTCTTTCCTCCTGCCACATTTCTTTTGCCCAATCAGAGGTCTCCATGATTTTCCTACATTTTCTGTTGTTTGTTTTCCTTCCGCCTGCATAAAGTTTGACCAAGTCCTCTATATAAGATTTGATCACAGTCCCTACCTTTTTGGTTTTTTGCTTGTTTGTTTGTTTTTCTCTTTGCTTTATTCCTTTAGGTGTTATTTTTATTCTTGTTCCTTTGGGTGTTCTCAACCACTTTTGTTTAATACTCTCTCAGTCTTCTCTTTCTATAACTAATTTACTCTGAGCATCTACTGCTTCTGTTCCTCTCCCATAATCTGTCCTTCAGGGTTAGAGAAAGAGATAAGATGATGGCCAGAGGAACAAGAAATCAGGCATCAAGAGTGAAAAGTGCTGAATGTCGCAGAGCCTTCATGTATGAGGACAAACAAGGTAGAATAAAAAATATAAAAAGTAGAGGGGTGAAGGGAAAGTTTGCATAAAGAACATGGGAAAAGGATTGAAAATAAAGGTAGTGAAGGAAAAACTGCAGGGCTACTATTTTTATTCACAAGTTCAATGTTCCCTGATTTTTCAAGGATCCAGATCTGCAAGGAGTAGAGAGCTCCATTTAGCCTTAAATCAATCCTGTTAAAAGGAATACCTTGATTACAGTTAGCTTGTCAGCATTTAGAAATGAGACAGGAACATGGCCAACATTCTTCTGGCTGAATACACAGATAGAGCAAGACACATTATGGAATGATAAAGTATCTAAGTGCACCAAGCTCTTATTTATCTAACTTTTGTTAACCTTTGCAAAAAGCCTGCCAAAGTACTCTGGTAGGACTGAAAAGCCAAGCAAGCAACAGTCTTATAACCCGGCTACTTTTGTATGGCACAAAAGACTGTATTTGTGCTGCCTCGGGACTTCGTAATTTCCTGCTTTTGAGACGGTAGAGAAATGTGAGAATTTTAAGATTGAAATCCTAGCCTTGCTGAAGTCAAAGGCAATATATCCACTTAAATTCTAGTAGTGCAGCCACTTTCCAACTAAAAGGGTGCTTATGGAATGTTGCCTGTGTGAATGTACCTAATTTAGATGGTTTAAGAAAGCACCAGAGGAGAAAATGCAGAAAGCTGATGAGTATTAGGGCAGGAATGATAGAGAAACTTCAGGAAGAGCAAGATCATGAAAGGACTCCGGCTGAAAGGGTGGAGGAGAGAGCATGTCCATAAAGGACTGTAAAAGGAACAGATGAGGATCAAAATTGTCAGGGACTGCAAATGAAGCGGAAAGGAGGACATAGACAATGAGAACTCAGAGCCATTCTAGGCAAAGCAGAAGTTGTTGCTACCAAGTGGGCTGAACTTCCCGCATGAGGCTCAGGAAGTGTTTATGGAAAGAGAGAACTATCCTGTGGTTATGCTTGGGAACCCAGCACAATACACCTTAGCTTTGAATCTGTTTATTTTGTAACTATGAAATATATTTTGTTTGAAGAAAGTACCAAACACATATATTTTTAAATATTCAGGATTTATAACACTCCTCTTCTGTATTTCAAGGGTGCCACACCCTGAACTCTGCCTGGAGACTGCCTTCTTCAGGATGAGAAGGCAACACCAGGGGCAGCTCTTCCATGTGAAAAGCTGTATTTCACCTGTTAAAAATCTTTCAATACTTCTGCAAGCAGAAATACAAATATTTGCCTGCTACTTCACTAGGCAATAGAAATTAATTTTTTTCCTCTTTGTGGTGAGAAAACACTAATGAACCACTTATTTCATTCCCTGAGAGGAAGCAAGAGGGAGACGCTGTTACATCATCCAAACCAAATCCTGATAACAGAGAACAGTTATACATTTGATATTAATTTTCTATTGTCTTGTCAAAACTCGTTTAAATTCCCAATGGATAGTTCTTCTGCTACTCCTTTTGGGATTGTACTCCATTATTACCAAAGGAGTTTTTCTGATTTTGTCTTTGCTTTGCAATAAGTTAGTTTTTCTTTCTCCTTAGCATTCATACCCTATAAAAATTTAAAACTTATTGTATTTCATCCCATTTACTCTTTCACTAAGTTGCCTGTACTTGACTAGTTGTTTTTTTTTTTTAATGTGAGTTCATCTTCCTGTTCCCATTCTCTGGATTTGCTTTAGTTTATCAGCTGCATTCTACTGACATAATAAATCAAAAACATACCTAGTATTCTATCCAGGCTACAACAGAACTACACAGAGAGGGTTATTAAGTCAGGGCTCAGTAGTGCACAGCTTTTGCACAGGCAGCCTGAAATTTGGCTACGCTTCATTGCAACTGTGTCATGTTACATATGCATGCTTAATTTTCTGTTCACTATTACCCCTTTTAGAATATGTAAGACAGTGGCATAAGGCTATTCAGCTGGTTTACTCTTTCTGAGCACTGCTCGAATGCCAGTAATGATGTCATAGAAAAAAATCTGAAATCTGAATCGGGCTCCTGTCAACTTTACCCAGAAATTACAATTTTATTTTATTTTAATTTTAAGCTGTTATATTATGAGAGGTCAGATGTTTGGCAAAATATTTGCCTGCTGCAGATAACAGTTTCACTTAATGAAAACAGGCTTTTGCTTTGCAAAATTTGAAGAAAGCCTATTCAGAACTTTACTTACCCAAAAAAACCATTTTGCTAATCAGGAAACAATTCTAATGCCCCAATGGACATGGCTAATTCAAAGAGTACTTGAAGTTAAAGATTAAAGCCAGAATAGTACATAGGCTTGATAAGGAGTTTATACTGCACCCTCCTGGGACATCAGCAGTAGTACATTATTGCTTGCAGAAGTGAAACTTGTGATACTAAATGACCACATAAAATCTTCAGAAATGCAATTTATCAGGAGAAAATACTCCATAAATAAATAAGTATAAATTATTTCAAATAGAGTACTGTTGTTCCTTTACACAGTAGGATCTGCCTGGAACAATCTGAAGATGGGAAACCTTCATTGTAGTGTAGTATTAGTGTTTCATTAGTAATTGTAAATCATTCTGGGGTAAAAGATGAGAAGGAGATGAGAAGGAGTATTTTTTCTTTCAGTACCCTTGTGCTGTTTCTCTGCAAAATAGGGGATGCTCTAGCAGCATGGTTGATTGCCTTGAGAAGATGAGACAGCAGCGAGGGTAAGTGTACCTATATTACTGCTAAATTAATTTCCCTCAGCAGCGTGGAAAGCATGAGCTACTCAGGTTTGCCTGGGACCCACGGCATATAGTCTGATGGATGGTTTACATGGAAGTCTAATTCACATGCCACTGCATTTCCCTGCTGTTTTTAAAGTTACGGGTGTTCAGGAAGCAATTAGTCCTTCTTGTTGCAATATGGGCACTGCAAGGAGTCGAAAGCAAAACACAACACTTGATCAGCCAGTCCCTCCTCGATTCCTGCCACACTTTCTCCTACACTGACTTTGTACCTTGAACACAAAAGCAGGAGTGATGCCTTCCAGGTGTGCATTCTCGCCTTTCAGATAAAGAAGATAGGATCAGCTTGAGACACTGCAGATCAGAAACCTAGAGTATGATGTCAGCTAATTCCCTAGTGTTTATAAATAACTTCAGATAATGGATACCATGGAATTCAGATTCTCTTAGTTCTTTAATCTGGTTTGAAATTGATAAAACTAACACATTTTCACAATCCAAGCCATACTTCCCACAGATTAAGAAACTGGGTTTGTACATAAACTAAGCTTAAACCAAGTTTGACCATATATTGGCAGCTCAACCCACATTTAAATCAAAACTGCATGGAGTAGTAAGTTTTTATGCCAAAGTAATAAAAACTATAATGAGACACATACATACACACATCCCTGTCACAACATATATACACCGTGTCCTAGGCATACTTTTAATCTGTATCTAACTTTTTTAGTAGTGACAAAGCGCCTTCCAGTCATTACTAGAACCATTAATTTAAGTATCAGCATTGTCTGGATGTACTGTTCTCCTACAGTGCCTAGGATGTCCACACAACCATTGATTTAGGAGACAATATCACTTGCTTCCAAGTTTATGAGGCAATAAACAGCTCCCGCATATTGATGAATGCGGAGGTGTTTGCTCAGCACATTTGCAGGGGACATTTATTACCCAAGTGCTGTGCTTTAAAAGCAAATGAAATTGTAACTATTCTCACTTTCTTTTGTTGGGGGGAAGGGAGAAAAATACTGTTGTTTTTAATTTGTTCCTGCACTTTCCCTCCTCCTGTGACTCATTAAAATGACTGACACAGCCACGGACGCTTCTCTCATCTGTGCAGTTGACGACTACAGTCATTTTTTTCTTGGGTGGCTTTACATGAGACTGCTTTAGAACAGGGTGCAATTGTCAGAATACCAGAGAGACATGACTAAGATTATTCCTTCGTGCTTTATTACCCTATTATCCCCTTCCAAAGGATTAAGTTAGCTCATCAGCATAGCCACTTAGAGTTACTAACTCTACAATAATATTCATTGCTCTGCCCATACAATAAAAGAATGAAATAATTTTTAATCTGCAGAATTGGATAATGCAAATGTAAGGGATTAAAAGAAGAGTCTTTGGCTTGTACACCTGGCAAAACACTGCTTGGAATCTAAACTCCTTTGACGTATATTATAATGGGAAGGAAAAGAGAGTGGAGGAAAGAGATGAGATTGCAAAGCTGCATGCCAACTGAGTTGTTATAAGGATGCCAGACAGAGAGAGCAACCCGTGAAAAATGTATTAAATTATCAAACCCACAAAGCTGATTTATAGCTGCTGTAATTTCTCTTTTGCTTTTTGTTCCCATATGAGGAATGTCAGGGGCAATATTTACTTACAAGAAAAAGAAATGTTTCTAGGTGTTAATAAAATATATACAAACATGTTTTAATTATTTTATTTATCTAGGTTGGGAATGAAAACAGAATGACAATTTAAAGAAAAGTTGGAATACAAAATGTAAGAAGTAAACAAATATTTTCCAAAATTCTTGAGATGAATGAATCATTGAATCTTCTGGCTTGTGTGAAAAGTCTTTAATCTAAATAGCAGCCTATTTGTTGTTTTAAAAAAATGATATTTGAAATTTCTAGCAGATCAGATGATTCCTTTCTTACAATTATTATGTGAGATTAGGGAAGAAGTATTAACTTGAAATATTTCACAATGCTCATTAACTTGCCTCATTGCTTGTCTCTTTTCTAATTTAAGACTCAGATATGCAAACTTGCATTCATTTATATAAACCTGTTCATCTGAGTAGTGACATTAAAAGCGATGGGACACATTCTTAGGACAAGCCAGTCCTTAGCAACGTTATGCCAGTAGGTTGTAAAAGGTCATTCTTTTCCTTCATGTTTGAAAAATGCCTTCAGTCCACCTAGAGGTGTAAAAATTATAGCAGTAAGAATTAATCCCTATATTTAATAGTAGGAAAACTTTAATTGGTTGTACTTAACTAGCTCTTAATACTTTACACTCTTAGAAAGGAATTTTCTACCACACCTGCTTTAATCCATATACTTGGAATTTTCCATTATAGTCCTTTTCTTCCTAATACTCTTTCTGATCCTTTCACTTGTCCTGAACTTTCATTTCGCATTGATTTTTGTCTTTTATTCTTATTTGATAGAGTGAATTTTTTATGGGAAATTGAAGGGAACTAATGGGAATACCAGGTTATGGTGACATCCATTCAGCCTTTGTGTCCTGTGCTGGTTCATTGCAAACAGCCAGACTCCAGTTTGCTCTTACTGTCCTTTGCCTTCCAGTGAAAGGGAGTTAGTCCATGGGAGCAAGTTGGACAATAGCAGCATCTGTTTAACTTACAGTCCAGTTGGCAAGTTTTAGTTGGCATTTTTATCTTGCTAATATTAGGTTACTGCAGATTTTGAATTGTGTAAATTAGAAGGAACAAGACTTCTGACAGGTTTTGACAACCTCACCGACTGCTACTTGGGGAATTTATTTGGGGCAGCATATGGGTGGCTGGTTAAAATCACATATTTAGATTTTGCTTTAATGTATCTGAATTCACTGCAAGAAGAGTATTCCAGAAAGTCAAGAAACTGAAATTAATGTTTTTCCATGCTTATAATTTTAAATAATGGATGTGTGGAATTTTGAAATTGGAATTACTTTAAAAAAAGTCGTGGCAATAATGGATGGAGACTGGGCTTCAGTCTGGGAACTGAAGTGAAAATGTGTGTCATCATAAAATGGTTTAAGTTAGATCTAGTTACCTCAAGTGTGAAACAAAGTAATGAAAAAGAATGTTTGCTATATAGAGGTTTTTATGTATCCTGTTCTATAACAATTGGACTATTGAGAATAAATATAGGAAGAAGGTTCAGTTGCTCAGTTAACTACATATTTTGCTCCACTGTTATTAATTTCATCTGAATGTCCATAGTAGCCTTGACTAAGGTCCATGCATGACCCTGTTCTTTGAAGGTGTGGATATGGCAACAATCTGCTAAGAAAGAAAGTAGGAAGATATAGTGGCATAACTAAAAATGAGGCATTTTGCTGATTTAATGGACCTCAGGAACAAAAAATAAACAGCAATATCTAATAGCACAGGGCTACATTGGCTATTAAAGAACTTTTAAGCTAAAAATATAAAATAATTCCCAATTGACATAGTAAGAAAGAATCAAGCCTGATGGTACGTACAGCTGATAAAATGTGATATTTATCAAAGACATAGAATTAAGCTAGAGTATGTGATTTTTAAAAGAAAATATTTTTTCAAAAGTTATTTCTTTTATTCCTTATTTAGGCTGTCACTGAGAAAGAAAACAGGGTATAATTTTACTGTTCTAGTTTTGGGGTTTCATCTTTTAAAGTTTTTCTATACAGAAAAGCTCAAGAAGAACTGCTTTCTTTTCAAAAGATGTTTTCAAAATGGGTAGTGCATCCTATTTTTCTTTCTGACACCCTATTTGATTTTTTTTTTTGCAAAACAATGGGAACAAAGTAAGGTTACCTCCAGGAAGAATAACAGAAGCTTTTGACATGTGCCTGAGAGAAGAGTCAACAAAAAGCAAATGGGGTCAGTGACTAGTCTTTGTTAGTAAGGACTGTTATCCACATCCAATGGAGGGAAGTGGATGATGACTACTTTGGAAAAGACATTCTGAATGTTAGGGCAGGTGTCTCAGTCCCATAGAAAAGCTAAGACATGGCAATGATTTTGAGAGAGGATCCATTTTTGTAATGGATATGATGTTCCAGCTTCTGCAGGAGGAAATCTCAGAAGTGTATACCAAGAAATAAGACAGATTTCCTTCCATATTTTCTCTGCTAAGGGTCTCAGATATGAGCAATACTTACTGTACTCAGTAAACTTTAATTGCATGGAAAGTGTTGAAAGCCTATTATACTTTGTGTGAAGATTATTAGGGGTTCCCCAAAAATCTCATGTTGAGTGACTAATTGCTAGCAGCAGACATATTTCTAATTAATTATAACACAAATTATTCAGATACTCTCTTTCATTGTCTGAAAATTCATAAGTAAGCGCTGCCATTTGCATATGCTCTTTGGCTCAAGGGACATGTTAGTGTTGGCAGTGAAAGGAAACCAAAAAAGCATTTTTGCTAAAAGGAGAAAGAAATGGTGCAATCAGGTCTGTTCTCTGATGCAGTTTCACTGAGTTACTCAAAACACAGCAATCCTGTATCTCCAAACACAGAACAAACCTATGTGATATTCACATTCACAATTGCTAAGGTTGCCTTCCCAGTCTGCTCTGTGCCCCAGGGTCTTTTCCTTTCTTCTGTTCCCTATTAAAGCCAAACAAGGACCCTGTATCTCTACCTGTAGTTGGTGAATTCGGACTTTTAATCATTCCCTTGCATGAAGCCTTTTGCTAGTGAAGGGAACTCCTAATCTTTCCAGCTGTTTCATTTGTACAAAGGGCCTTAATCAAGCCTTCCCTTTAGCCAGATTTAGGGGTATTTAGCACCCCTAGCTAGAGCTGTAATGGCCTGGAGATCACAGGCTTACTTGACAGTAGCCTCTAACACTTTCCAGCACAGCAATATCATATCCAGGTACAATACCAGGTATGATTTAATTTCAAATCCCTTTTGTTCCTGCAGGGGTCCCATCAAGCAAAGCATACACTCAAAGTATAAATTCATAGGAAACACTGGCTCCCTATGTGGATAAGAGATACAAGTTAAAGGGGAAAAATAAAAAGGAATTATGTCTGGGCTGCTGCTTCTGTGTGATTTTCATATTTATTAGCATAATCAGATTTATCATTATTCTTATGTATCTCTTGAGAAGCACAGTTGCCAATTATTTAATTTTTTAGTAGTAAAGAAAAGCACATCTCTTTAGCACTGGGTGACAAGGTCAGGAGAACCTTTGTCCGAGAAGCACATATGGATGAGCCAGTATCCACAAAAATATGTATCTGCTGGAGTACATTGCACACCCTGAATGGAGAGCAATCCTTTCCTTAAAGAATTAGTAGAAGCAAGCTTTACATGCTGGATTTATTTACTCCCTCCTCCCCATAAGAAAAACACCACCTGAAAAACACCTACTGAAAATAGCTGCATTTTTTATGTTTTCTTAATCCCATTTGTTATTTCCTGGGCAAAACTGAACTGTGGCTCACCCTCCAAAAAAACCCCAGCAGACACAGACCTATAAAAACTATCTTGCTATAAAGGACTCTATAAAACAGTATGTTTTAATTGCTTCCTGGTTTCAGCAAACTGTTTTATATTCAAAGTTAACATTAGGTTGACACTTAACTTCCTTGGGCTTTTTATTATTTTAAAGCATAAATTATCAGAAGCTATTTATTTTAGCACTTGCTTTCATGAATGGAGGTAGCATTTGTGTGACTGATTAAGCACTTAAAAAAGCAGCACAACCCACCGCAGATTTAATTAGTTGCACAAATTATCACAGAGCACTGTAAATTTAATGTCATCTCTCTTACAATTAAAAAAAATACTGAGCAGGTAATAACACATTTGTATGGAACAATTGAGTATCCCGTGGGTAGGTTACTATTATACTCATTTGGGGTACAGGAAGATGGGATTGAAGGAGTTGTCCAGGGTGATGCTCTCAACTGATGGTTTGGGTTCTGAAACAGGAAGACTGACAGTTCAGGAAATAAGGATGTTTGGATTTGTGCAGAGATGACCAGAGATACCCTGCCACCCACCTACAGAATAGGTTAGGAATCACAAATACAATCAGCTGAGCAATTACTACCTTTCTTGGAAAAAAATACACAAAGCATTCTCTGTTTGCATGGTACATGTCTAACAATGTTTTGGTGCTCAGCCAGGTAAGTCTTCCCTTAATAACCTGTCTTCTCACAGATGCTGAGCCTGTAATACGGCTACTAAAATGTATTTAAAAGGTTTATTGACTTCAAGACTCTTCAGAAATCTGTCTCACAACAAACTGATATAATTCTGGAGAGAAAGATACAGTACCTTCTGTAGTGAGACTCTGGCACTGTTTATCTCCCAAATGAGGTATCAGCTCATGAGGTCAAGAATCAACCAAGTGAATTTTTACATTATAGACTCTCACAAGAATCAGATGAAAACTGGTGATGTGCAAGAGAACTGAAAGCACACCTGCTGCTTAAAGTACAATCTAGTCATTAATAACCTACTCCCAGGTATTGTGTGGTGTCATGGCTGATCTGTAAGGACAAATGGGTCACTGGATAGTTTAAAAACACCCATTTTTTCAAAAAAGCCATTCCCTATTCTTCCCTGTGGAGGATAGGAATGCACAAAACAAAGCAGTATGTTACTTAAAGGTAAGTCAGCATCCTATGAGAAACAACAAAAATGAGACTGCACAATCTGAAGTCTTAGCCTTCTTCCTGGAGCAGTGAAAACTTTCTAAGCTACAGCAGAAACAACAGAGAAACCCTGCATCAGTAATAATCTTTTTCTATGACAAGCGCTCTTCCAAGGTCATGCATTTAAGGGAGCTGACAGATGAAATCTGACAAACCTAGCTGCAGCAATCTGGGATGTTATTCCCAGTGTTGTCTGGATTAATCTCTCTGCCATGGATTACCACAGATCACAATACATGCAGCTGCTTCAGCCCATCTCAGCTTTGTTACTGGAGGTGTGTGCTGCAGAAGCAAGCTATGAACGGAGCTGGCTGAGGTGCAGCCCAGCCAGGCCCGCTGTTGTGCTGTCCCTGCTGCAGGGGCTGCAGCCTCTGGCACAGAAGCAGGAGAGCCTTGCTCTCCCTGGCTCGCTCTGCCTCAGCCTGCCTGTTGAATTCACTGGGGCGCACTGCAATTAGGAAGCTTTACTGCAACCCCTGCAGATAAGAGCTTTCAGCTGCCAAATATTATGCAGGATCCCTGATGGGCTCCTCAGCCTATGTCAAACCCTGTGAGGTTGTAGTTGCCATCAAGCTGCAATCATGGATCTGAACTGCGGGCTACAATTGCACCTTGAGAGGAGCAGCACTGAGAGAACATAGCAGAAATCTGTCTAGCATGCAATGCTATCTCTTAACAGCAGATGCCTGGAGCTCAATATAAGAACATAGGTACTTTTAAAGCCAGAGTTTGCATCCCAAACTTCTCGTGTAGAAATCCAGCTAATTGCTTTTGGAGCTCATATAAACTTCTGACTTCTACATGAGGAGATCCAAATTACAACATTTCCTTAAATAGCATTTCTTCTTGCTGCTTTCAACCAGACATTTCCTAGTTCCAGCAGCAGTACCTATTTCTTGGGTTGAAAGATAATTCCTTTTTCACTTCCCCATGTATCTCACAGGTTCCTAGATTTGAATTGTCAACAACTTTGGTCACTGCTTTCCCAGAAAGAACCATGCTAGTGTAGTTGTTTCTCATCTGAAGTCATTCCCTAACTTCTCTCGCTCTTGTCATTTTTTTCCATCATTCTTACTCTGCTAGCTAGGTGCGGGTAGCACACTGTCACCTTTGTGTCACAGGAGTCAGAGTGGCAGACATGAAGAACAGCCTAAATCAGAGTAAACTGCCCAGCATGGGGGATGGCCACCAGCCAAGCACCCCCAAGGATAATGTGCACATCCACCTGCGATGTGCACCTCCATGCTTCCCATTGCGATCACATGCTCCAGACTATGGGTTCATGGAAGATTTTCTACTCCTCTCAGGCCTTTCCACCTCTTAACTTTTTGTAAAGAGATGAAGACTCTCAGTAAATAACACTCTTGAGCTAAACTGTAAATTTGTGCTGATATCCAATTTATCAATAGTTAGAAAAATTCTAAAATAAAACTGTAAGTACTCATTCTGCTCTTCTGCTGCTTGACCCATTCAGTTAAATTCACTAAATTACAAGATTATTTCCACTCAATTGAACTATCAAACAGCAAATAAACACAAACAAACAAGAAAAGCAAGCAAAAGAGCAAACAACAACCACAAAAACATCCAGAAGCAATGGGCTGGGTTCCAAGAAACTATGAAACTTCATTACAGATTATGAGGTTAAAAAAATCCTGAATAATCTGGGATAAATATTTTAGTAAAGTAGGGATTCTGTTTTCATGTTCTGCCAGCAACTGTAAGATAAAAATGTTACTTTTACAAAGAAAGCTGCCTATTGGATGCCAAAAGCCACAGACTGGAAAAAAAAAAAATCCATTAAAAATAGTAAAACCAGTGAAGGAGTTCTAGGTGATGACACCATGTTCCAGCCAAGGTCCAAGTCACATGGGATTTCAGTCGGCTTAGCATTTTCAGTTTGTGCAGTTAAAACTCAAGATTCAGCTCTTTACAGTAAACTAGTGGAGCAAGGACAGTTTTTCCGTGTATTTTATTAGCTCAGGTAACATATACTCAGGATTTTATATTCACCTTCAATATATTTCATGAGTCTTCTTTTCTATATCTCCTGACAAAAAAGGAGAAAATACTTTTTGAGACTGGCAACACTCATTCTGGGAATGACTGTGCCTTCATCTTCACAGCCTCAAGAGGAAACTGTAGCTGCTGGGGAATTTGTATCTAGTAAATTCTCTTTTCAGAAAAAGAAATGTGAATGGATAGCTGGAAAAAAAATACACAAGACAATTTCACTAGTGAGAATAAAACAACAAAAAAATCTAACCAACCAACCAAAACCCAAACCAAACCAAAAATAAAAACAAAAAACCAAACCAACCAGCTAGTCAGCCAGCCAACCAACCAACCACAAAACCGCACAAGAAAGGGCATTTTAAGGAAATCAGCCTGCAAAGAATTTTAGCCATCTGCAGTAACAGTTAATACACTCAAGTTACACTTCTCCAAAAACATTATTTCAGCAGTTTTAATAGTCATTATTGATCATTAATTAGCCATGTCTTATTGCTAAGATATTTTAGTGGGTATTCCTTGGCCATCACAGGTGAAAGCAGGTTCTTACTTGCCACTTCTGTAACATTTCTGAATTAATAGATATGCACAACCTGGAAGACAGGGTGTGATTTGTCACGAATATTCAAAATGGGTCACATCTTTTCTGTATTAGACAAGAGTATATTTACTTTAAAATAAGAACTCAACATTACCCACAAATTTGTATGGGTATCTCCTCCATTATGAAACTAGAAAGAGCAGTGAATTGGCACTCTGTATGATTTACATAAGGAGAAGAAATAAGGTTTGCTTAATTCTTACCAATTCCTGCTAATTCTGTAAAGAAATACAAATTGAGAAATCTCAACCTCCATTTTTCTCAAACTTCTCCAGACATTACAAAAGTCTATAAAATAATTATACAACAAATAATATTAACCATGGTACCAAACTGTATTATTGCCTTTAAATAGAATATTTATTCTTGTCCCCAGAAAACATATAATATTTTTCACTGGAACTGAGAGCAAACACTTAATGCATAAAATATTTCTGAGTTTGTTAATTACTAAGAGAGAAATGTAATTAGCAATAATAATTCTTGGGATCACTTTATAGTCAGTCTTTCTCGATTAAACTTGCAATCTATCGTTTTCCTGGAGGAGATGCTGAAATGTCTCAGATCTCAGCAGGCTAAGTTCTGTGTATGAAAAGCTCCATAAAAGGTTGTCACAGAGCAAAGCATGGGCTCTCTTTAAACTGAATAATAGTTATAGTAATAAATATAGTACTGTTGAGGTTTTGCAGGTTGCAGTAGAATAACTTTTCCTGGTGATCTTTTGCAAAGGTTCTCCTGCAGTCTCTGCCAGCAATAAACTAGACTTGAAGAGGGAGTGCAAAAGGAATGTATTTTGACCCACACCCATCTCTATCCCTTGATCTCTGTGCTGGTGGGCACTTGTCTCTATGTGTAGTTGGCTTCCTGGACTGCTGATAGCCTATGCTGGAATAATTCACTATTTATATATTGCCATCAGTTCTGAGGAAAAATTCCTTTTTACTGCAGGAAAAGCAACTTCACAGTGAATGAAAAAATAAAGTAAACCACACTGGACTACGGGCCATGCTATTCTACAAAAGCATAGAGGAGTTAAACCCTGTGCAGCTTTCATAAATGTGGAGGAGGTGTCTTTTATCCTATCTTATCTGTAAGGTTTGTCCACCTAACCAAATCACAGCTACATTCAGGAACATATTCTAGAAATGCATTTTACCCAGAACCATATCTAAAAATTTTGTTTACAGATGGGGGCACTTTTAGGAGCATTACAGATTAAATTACATGTCTGTTACTTGTGTTAGTTCAGCATCCTAAAGCATTGACCTGTGGAGCAGGAAGGCAACATTGTCCTCCAGATGACATGCATGATATTTAATAATGTCTAGTTATTAAAACATGCATGTTTAATTGTGCAGTATGGTCAAAGGCAGCTATAGATAGAGTCTGAATTGGGGTACTACAAAAGACACCATTTATACATGACTTTTAAAGTATTTTAAAGTAAATATGCCTTGATTTCCTTTTGAAAATTTTACAGTAACTTTGCAATCATACAAAAAACATTGCTGCAATCACACATTGCTTGTGCCTGTTACCCTTGTTCTGTCACTGGGCTCTACTGGAAAGAGCCTGACCCCATCCTCTTGACATCCACACTTAAGATATTTGTGTGCATTGATAAGATCCCCTCTCATCTGTCTCTGCTCCAAGCTAAACAGGCCCAGCTCCCTCAGTCTTCCCTAAGAAGAGAGATATTCCAGACTCGTAATCATCTTTGTAGCTCTCCACTTGGCAATCTCCAGGAGTTCTTTTTCTTTCATGAACTGAGGAGCCCAGAACTGGACACAGCACTCCAGATGAGGCCTCACCAGGGCTGAGCAGAGGGGCAGAATCACTGGCCTCAACCTGCTGGCAATGCTTTTCCTATTGCCCCCCAGGATACTGTTTGCCTTCTTGGCCACATGGGCACTGCTGGCCCAAGGACAGCTTGGTGTCCACCAGCTCCTTCTCTGCAGAGCTGCTTCCCAGCAGGTCAGCCCTCAGCCTGGGCTGGTGCCTGGGGTTATCGTTCCCAGAGGCAGGACCCTGCACTGGCCTTGCTGAATTTCAAAATTCACTCCAGCCTGTTGAGACATTTCTGAATGGCCACAAAGCGGTCTGGGGTATTGGCCACTCCTCCCAGTGAAGGAGGTGCTCTGTCCCTTCATCCAAGTCCTTGATGAACAAACTAAACAATACTGGACACTAACCAGAATCTGTGTAGGCAGTATATCTGTGTACAAACAGTACAAAGGAAATTTTATGCCAAAGTGCCTCTTCTTTACTAGAATCTCAATTTTTGATCCCACATAATGTCATCCCCCTCCTTTGGCCTCTCATTTTGGGCATTTTACTTGGAAGAATGGATTATCCAAGAATATGGATTACTTGAAGATTTTTTTTCCCCAAGGAACAGAATTTTTAAAATAGCAGTTACCATGTGGAAGAAAATATGAATGATCCACCCAATCCCTCTATCAGTGTGCTTGAAGCTGAGGAATCCAATACTAAGCTCTCTTGGTCAGGTGGTAATTTCAGATACTGCTGGGCAGCTATCTGAGTCTCTTTGCATGTTTACGTGGCCTATCCCCACATGCTGACAGGTTCACACCTGTAAATCTGATTAGCAGACAATGTTTGACTTGATTAGTCAAGTGCAAAGCTCAATGCAGTCAGACATTTGAAACTCAAGATTTCCTGGAGCTGTGTTAATAGGTTTGAGACCTGAGCAGCGTGAAAATGAAGCTACAGGAGCCACACATTCTTACAGACAGTGTTTAATTTCTTCATTCTCAGGGGGTACTGAATCAGGAGCTGTTTGGAACTGATGTGTCCCTCCGTTACTGAATGCCTTAAGACAGACAGTGGTTGCCCTCAGAGCTTTTCTGGAGCTTCTTCAAATGGAAAAATAGCAGGTTTGTGTAATATTAATCAGCAAATTCCAGTTTCCTGCTGATTACTGTCTGTACATTCGATGATCTCTAAAGGTCTACAGGCTGCTTTCAGATTATTCCTTCACATGACAAAGGACTGTATTCTCCCTCCAGCCTTTCACAAGGATTGCCTATTTGCACTGTCTGAGCTCAACCTCTTGCTTACTTATTGCTCTTCCATTTCCGTGAATCCAATTTCTCCTCAAATTTTTTGTCAATGCAAAGCTCCCTTTCTCTTCTGAGACTGTCTCAGTGAAGCATTTGTGGTACCACACATCATGGGTGCTCTGTGAAATCAGTTTCAGAGTAATGATTAATGATTATACCAGCTTAGAAAGGCACTTATGTTTCCAAATACCTCCTTGCATATTGTTAAGGTTTGAACCAAAATGATGAGTCATTCTGCCACCATAAGGAGACCAGAGAAGAAACACACATGAGTATAGGTCCAGTCCAGTCCTAGTTGGTGTGGGGAAAAAGTAATGGAAGTGTTGTCATCTATTTATACCTACCCACTATGAACATGGTATTTTATTATCCAGTAACAAGAGATGGATCCTTGCCCCTTGATCCTATAGATCCTGGAATATAAGAGAAATTACACTGCACTGAAGTAATTGCAGTATTGCAAACCCTTGATACTGACACAGTTTGTAAGCAGCAAAGATTTATTTTCATGTGGTGCACCCTATAACACTTTGCAATAAGTAGTCTTGGGAATAAGCTCTACTCTCTGGTACCACACCTTAATATCTCTATTGAGTCTCTCAGAATGTTGTCCTAAAATAGGTCAAATCCAGTACAAGAATACAGGACATTATGACAGGGCAAAGTAATGGTGGAAGGAAAAAAATCAATAAATACAAAAAAAGGCGGAAAATTGCTTTGAGGTGAGTAGAGTTATTCCCACAGAAAGACTATCTGCATTGATTTAATTTCTGACATGCTTTGTTTTTAAGACTTGTAATGAACTGTACTATTACTGTTCTGAAGCATTATCAGAACAAAGTCATGAATAAACAAGAATGGAAATGAAAAATTTTAGTCTTCATGCCATCTGTGAAGGGCAGGAATCACCTACAGGCACTAAAACATGAGCTGGATAAACAAGGTGGGCAGGAGGCTGGAGGAGAACACAGATCATAGAGCAGCAACTGAGGTGAGAATGGGGGATTTGCTGGAAGATGGTAGACACAATGCTTTAGTAATCATTGACCTTGCACTAAACAGCCCAGGAAAAAGTCAGTGCTCCAGAGATTTAACATAGGACAAACTCAAGAGGACCAACATTCAACAGATTTCTCTCTTATGGGCACCTTATTTCCCTATCCATTTCTCCCTAGCCATATTAGCTGTGTCCTTTCTCCAGTATCATAAGTCTACTCCTCTTCCCCCAGGCAGCAGTTCTCTCTCCCCCAGCCACCAAAACTCAGAGGCCTCTAAAACCCACAGGGTAACATTTTTACACAAACCAACATTTTCTTTGATACGACAGGACTACTTACTGATGAAAACTCGTGATTTTTCAGAAGATGTTAAAAAAAAAATAAATCCAAACCCTAAAATTACAACACTATATTTAAACTGGGAAAGTCCATGGAATAGCTGGCTTTCATTTGGTGCTTAAGTGAATGCACAAATGACTATCAGAAGACTTATCCCTCTACCATTTGCTTTATTGCAAAGTAGCCATTGGGAAAATGTGTGAAGATTTCAGCAAATTTGCATTAAGACCAATGTTGGTTACACTATCATTTTGCACAGCACAAGGCACTTTGAGAATCTGTTTATTTCCAGAGCAAAGCGTTCCTTGCTCATGGACTCTTTCAAAATGAAGCCCATATTTTTACCAAAAGGAAGTGTCAGTGATTGACTGCCCTCTGTCATTCACTTTCACATGTTCTGCCTCCTTTCTCACATCTTGCAAGACACATACGAAGGCACTGTGGTTTATAAGGGTGATGCATCTGATGCCTGCAGCCACACAACGGGAAAGCGAGTGGTGCACCAGTGCTGGAGAGCATGAACTTGCACAGTGCCACAATCTGTGTCCTTGTCTGTTACCCCAGATATTGCATAAGTCTGCTTGGTGGATCAAAGGAGCAACATTCTGAGGAAGATTAAGTGCTGCCTGGTGCTCCATAATGTATGTGATGTGGTGGCATACTATAAGTCATGTTTTCTAGGAAGTGGAATCTCCTGTCTTAGATCAAAATACTGGCGCACCCTCACTGCTGCTTCCACTTCCCGCCTTGATTGACCCAGTGCCCCTTTCATTATTCATCTTTCTCCTGTTACAGGTGATGCAGAAACTTCTCTCACCCAGGGCTCCTCCCTCTCTGCTACCTGGACCCATGTGTCCCCTTCTGAAAAATCCTGCCTACCCTCCTGATGGCATGTGGCTGTGAGCTGTACAGTGTGCACACTCACACACCCACACAAAACCTGTGGGAAAGCATGAGGCAACTGCTCTTACACCAGGTTCTCAGTAGGGCTATAGCCCTGTGGCAACCACTAGCAAATGCCTAAAGGTATCATTAGGACAGTATTTAACTCAGTGTTGTCTTCACATCGAATGCACTCACTGGAAATAAAGAGGAGGGAGCAAATCACAATTGCTTTGCAAACGGGCTGTGCAGTCTCCAATTTTGAGAATTTCTGCCTCGGGAAGCAGGCACTGTGAATTGTATTTAAATGTTACAGGGGAGGGGAGAGGAGGGGAGGGGAGGGGAGGGGAGGTGGGAGTGAATTTCTCTCTCATGTCACACCACGGTCACCAAGGCTGGCAGTGTACGGTCAGCTGCCTGCTCTGGAAGGGTCATGGCTGTTCTGCTGCTGCTGGAGTTTGTATGAGAGCTTGGGCCATCTGATTCAGGCAAAATCAGCCAAGGTGGTGTAACCCATTGAAACATGCAGTGAGTTTCCCTGGCTCATTTTGTTTGAAGAGCTCACACAAAACTGGCTGCCCAGCAGAGCTGCAGGAAAGGGGCAGCAACAGGCAATTGGGAGGCAGTGAAGGCTGGAGTCAGAGCTGTATGAAACACGAACATCTGTGGTTCAGTCATTTATCAGTACAGTTGGTGTTTGTCAACGTGGTCAATGAGGTCATTTGTCAAAACAAAACTCTGCTGAGTTCCCAGATGCCTCGTTCCTTCACGTGAACTTCCCTAATATAAGTGCAGGAATAAAAAGAATGTGCTTGTCATTGCAAGAATAAATTCATTAAAGGTTAGAGCGAAATCCAAAACAATTATAAGGAAGCATTTACCTCTCCACAGACAACATCTCTCTGTTATTTTTGCCAGCAATTTGGAAAACTAATTAAAATAATGGATTACTGTAGTCACTGTTTTAAACTAATCAGTAATCCTAACATGCTATGCATTTGCTATTTCCTATAAACACTATTTTTAAAAGCCTTAATAAATTGAAACTTTTAAATAAAAATTATTTTCTTTTTCTTCATAATTATATCTAATCCAATAAATAATTAAGCTCATCTTGCTGGTATTTGCATGAGTGTGAGAAAGCACAGGTCATTGGGCATGGGTAGCTGAGGAGACCCTAGATCCCTGAGAAGGGAAGATTTTCATAAAGCTTTTAAGTTACAAAATACATAATGTTTTAAAGCCATTGACCTTCCAAAGGACTGAACACCTTTCATATGTCTCCAGGTGCACTTTCCAAAGCAGGAGCCCACTAACTTAACAGGCAGGCTTGAATACCTTGCCTCAGGGTGTTTTTCACAAACAATACAGACACATACACTCTGCTCGTAGCATGTCTCTTCCACTTGCCTGAGAACTAAAAACCAAATAAGGGAAAGAAATCCTCAGTTGAGCTATGAAATATGAATAGTTCTTCTGTGAGTTGAACTTTGAAGCTTAAATAACAGAGCAGAAAAAGTCTGGGAAACTGAAAGATGTACATTTCTAATTTAGTGCTACCCCAAAAATTCAGTTAAAAGATTTAAACGTCTTTCTTTACTTTAACTAGAATCTTCAATGGACCAAAAGTGCCTCTGGGGAATCAGCAAAGCGTTCTGCAAGATCTGAAGAAGATTCGGGGGGAGGAGATCACGGGGGAATTATCTGCACTTCAAAGAGTTTCCTTCAATATCACTATTTCACATGAAGATTTACAAAATGTTTGTTATTTATACATTTAGTTATTTAAACAAATGTAATGTATTATTCAGATGAGAACAAAAACAGTTTGAAAACTTAATTTTTATGCTGTAAAAAAAAAAAAAAACCTATTGGACTGAAGTTCCCTTTGACGTTCATTTCTCTTTTTAAGGGGACTTTTTTCAAACCAAAGACAAAAAAAATGTCAAGTTCTCACCTCTCTGTTGAGGTTCAAAGGATTTTCCCCCCTTCATTTTAGTATTATTTTGTATGGTAAGTATCCTATCAAATGAAGGCTCTGTTTGCTTGAATTTCAATGAAAAGTAAGATAGAAGTAAGAAGCCAGCAGCAAGTATTCCACACTGAGTGCTGTTTTCTACACTTTTGAGACAGCTACTCTGAAGAGTCTGCAGAAAGGGTAGAAACAACAAGCAAAGAAATGTACAAAACCCCCATTCTGACATTGCTGTTTCATTATGTTACATTATTTAAAACAAGCTTCAGAAAATAGGAAAGTACTTTCTAAAGCTGAGGTATTTAGAGGCATTGAGTGGCCATGGCTGTTACCTGTGGGCAGGAGGATGGCACAAAAATGCTAGCCAATTACTTGTTTTTTATTAAGTTTCTGTGATATACAGAAGTCCTTTAAGGATTTGATGAACTCTAAAGATATGCTTAAGTTCAGCTTAATGTTACATCACTTTAGCATGTACTTGCACTGTCCTAAGGTGGCTTTTAAGTCAGCAACAACCTATCACAATGTAACTTTTATAATCTTCCATAATTTCCCCATTCTGTACCTCCAAATATTTTCTATTTATTTATTTATTTAGCATCACACATTTTCTGAGGAAGAAGTTTCATTCAGGTTAGTCAGGCTAGCCTTTCAAAAAACCTGATCAAGCCAGGTGAAAGAGATTTTTTAAAAAAGTGTTAGCAAGCATCTCTCCCATGTCCCCTGGCCTTTGTGGGACAAGTCCTTTGAGGCAATAAGCAGTGCAGAAAAAGCATGTACACCATTGCTGTCACTCCATCTGTTTTCCATGGTCTCCTGTGCTGCCAGAGGTTCTGCCTGGGGCCTGACACCCCCAGGTCCTTCAGAAGCATTTCTTTCTGCTAATGGACACCTGCCTGCATCCCATCTCACAGCTGTGCTGGGCCCTCCCTGCTGGCCAGGAGAGCATCCCCCCAGCTGATGGCAGTCCCTGAGGGGCTTTGCTGGTTTGCCCTCTTGTGCTTCACCTGCTGCAGGTGCTCAGGCTGTGGGGCAGCTGGATGTTGCCCCCCCCCCACCTTACAGCCTTGGGGCAGCACTGGAAAAAGTCAGTTCTCTCAGCAGCTTCCAGCCAGCGTGGGCAGCAGAGAAACAAGGGCTTCTATGCAACTTTTGGCTGTGAATGTGAGTTCCTACAGACTACCTAAAAGACAGCAGTGAATCAGAAGCATTGTAATGGTATGTTGTGCATTTTAGCATAACTTCAGTCAAATCAGAGGCCATGGATTGATTTTAAGGCTGTATGAATGTTGCCAGTTAGACTAAAATATATGGCAGACCAGAACTGAGTTAATGTGCTAGTAAGACAAAGAGCTTATGCCAGCAGGGAAATGTAAAGCTCTGAATTCCCTAAGGCTGGAACTAGGTGAAGCAAAGGTATGGCTGGTTACCTACTGCTATGCTACTGTGACTTGCACAGTTCACACAGCTCATGAGAAACTCCTAGAAAAATATGGATGCCTTGGCTGTATTGTGCTTAGTTCTACTGAGAGCATTGTAAGGATTGTTCACCTTTTCTTTGCTTGAAGTAATATTTATCATTGTTTAGAGAGTACCAATGGCAGGGAGATTTGGCAAGCTTCTCTAGTATGCTGTCCTTCATCCCCTTCTGTTATTCCTATCCCTGCTGACAGCTAATCAACCCACTTTTTTTTTTTTTTTTTTAATTAAAATTTGTGTTTTCTTGATTCGGGACTGCCCTTCCACTGCAATTGAGAAGTTTTGAAAAAAAAAATTACTGCTTTCAAATGTATATTTATTATGGGAAACATTCAGAACAAACCACTTGAATTTACTGATTTTTTTGATGATGTCAAGCACCTTTGAAACATTTAGTTTTGACAAAAGATATAGGTTATTATTCTGATTAACTTCCCATCATTTAGTATTATGTTAGTTGGCAGTTAGTAATGTTATAGACAAGTTACCTATTCAGCACTGAAGCAATGTACTTTTACTTATCAGTGTAGTAAAATTACCTTGCAATTTGTGTCTTAATGAAACCCCCTCTTGTACCTTTATACAAAGCATGCTTCAAAATTTGAAGTCAGTCTCTAGACTAAGGAAACTAAAGTTAGAATCACAGAAATCTCCCTTCATGTTATTAAAATCTCAGTCATTAAAATTTCTGTGCTGAAAACTCAGTGTAGTTATTTCTGCATATTGTTGCTCTGTGTTAGTTTGACTGATTGTCTTCTTTTGCTTCATGACGAATTAATGACATACAGAAGTTCTCTTAATGTGAAGGAAACATGACCTGATTCAAAGTCCAAAGAACCCACAACTTGAATGGTGATGCCATTTGCAAAGATGGTTTGATATAAATCCATTCAACAGTGGAAGTGGCCTTGTAAGGGCAAACACAGCTGTAGTTATTTGAAGCCGACAAGCCTCAGACCATTTGTGCCTCACAGTCCTTTAAACTCTTCTCCATTCTCCCTCAGGTTAGGAGGAAAGGAAGAGCTAGGGAGCGGCTCATTCAGAGTGCTGCCAATCTTTTAGTGACTCATAAAAGACTTTACCAGGCAGGCCAGTTCTTACAGAGCCGTGGGGTTGGAAGGAAACGCATAAGCAGAATTTCAGTGAGAGGCATGAAGACAGGCCCAAACTAGTTCATGATCTCACACAAGTTGTTGAGGAAGAAATCTGGATAGAAAGCAGCCAGTCTGCTTTTTCATCTAGTCTTAGATTTAAGTCTTATAGAGACCTGTGTTATTTTAGACAGTTTTTATCTGTTTACTGAGAATATTTCTATTATTTTACCTGTTATATGTTGCTATGATTATGTTGTTTTCTTCCTAATAAAAAAATAAAAATCAAGATATCCTTGATATCTTAGTCTGCAGCCACCAGCTACCTTGAAAAGAAATACCAAAATACTGCAACACTTTGATTGTTGCTATATACTTAATGGAAGGATGGGTTATTATTTATTCAATTATTTTCAAAACAGCACAGAAATCGCAAAAGATTCTTCAAAAAATGGGTAGATATAATAATACCATGTGTTTTTAACTTTCACTTATCTACAGCTGATAATGCTGATACCAATGCTAGTAAGCACCACTGCCTCCAAACTAATTAGAAAATGAAAATTTATGCTTATATGATTGTTCTGCTTGCATTTTTCATAATTGACTATAACAAAATCATTGTTTGATCTTGAGTATTGCATAGTAAATGGTGCCAGCTACTTTTTCTTCATCAGCCAATGAATTTTGGAACAGAAGACATTTTTTCAACTTCTTTTTCTGTTAAAATGAAGAGGTATGTCTTTAATATATTACCATGCCACTGAAGGGTCTTAAAATACTGCATACTACTAGATACTTGTAAACACAAGGCAAGGATTGCATTTTTAAAATAGTTTAACAATGATGAAGTGGTTCTTTCAGTGAATGACTACTACTCATATTTCTTTCAATATAAGCTGAAAGAGTTGTTGTTTTTTTTTTTTTAATTAGAACAAGCTGATCTGTATGTGCTTAATTTTGATATAGTATGCTAATTGCTGAGTTACCAAAAACTGATGACAAAAGCTCTGGTCATAAATAGTGCTCTCATACAAACATATCCTAGTGAAATTGAAAAAAATATTTCATATATGTGTGTGTGTGCTTTTATACCCACTTCCCCACTCTACAAGAAAAAAAGAGAGAGGCTTTTTACAAGAGCATGTAGTGACAGGAAGGGGGAATGGCTTCAAACTGAAAAAGGGCAGGTTTAGATATTTAGATATTAGGGAGAAAATCTTCACTGAGATGGTGTTGAGGCACTGGAACAGGTTACCCAGAGAAGTTGTAGATGCCCCATTTGTGGAAGTGTTTTAGGCCAGGTTGGATGGGGCTTTGAACAACATGATCTAGTAGAAGGTGTCCCTGTCCCTGGCAGGGCATTTGGAATTAGATGACCTTTAAGGTCCCTTCCAAACCAGACGATTTTGAGCGCATCAAACAAAATTTACTTCAATTCTGTTCTCAGAGCCGGGAAAAAAAAAACATAAAAGTCAGATTGACTTTTTGGGAACTCACCGATGGTGCTCAGCAGGTGACACTGATTCCAGAAGGTGACAAGGGCGGCTCAGTACTTGCTGACGGCAAGGGTGGGTGCCGGAGGCCCGCAGGAGCCGGCGGCCACCTCGGGGGGCACGGGGCCGCCTGCACGGGAGGAGGCCGCTCCTGCCTCAGCCAGCGCCGCGCTCCCCTGTGTCAATAGACCGGGATGGATTGCAGGAACCTGCTAAATATTGATTCTGCTAAGGCTTGGAATTAAAGTTAATTTAAATAGTACGTGTAAAGAGTTTTATGAATTGATTTCAAATGACAAAGAAGTATTGAAAAAGCATTAAACCTAAGTGCAATTTTAAACAATAAATTTAAGCTCATGGTAATTGAATTACGTGTTTGCAGGTGGAAGGGCAGGCCGGGGCGAAACACACTCTGTGCTGCTGAAAACAGGGGAAGCATTTTGGAAGTAAAATTGCTGTCCTGAGTGCAGAGGGGCTGCGTGTGGGAGGGCAGCTCGCCCCGGGCTGTCCCACACAAACCTGCGAGGCCGCTGCCGCCGCCGCCGCCGAGGGGACGGGGGTGCTGTCGGGGGCGGCCTTCAGGGAGCCCGGTGGGGCCAGGGCGTCCGGGCTGCCTGGGCCGGCTCTGCCGAGCTGGGGGGCGCGGAGGAGGGAAAGCAGCGGGATACGAGAGGCAGCTGTGGCGGAGGAGGAGGGGCGGAGAGTGGCCAGCACTCGAGAGTCGAGAGAGATGATTACCTCTCTCCACTCTGGTGAGACCCTGCCTGACGTACTGCACCCAGCTCTGTGGTCCCCAGCACAGGAAAGGCGTGGGCCTGTTGGAGTGAGTTCAGAGGAGGGACACCAACATGATCAGAGGGCTGGAGCACCTCTCCTGTGAGGAAAAGTGGAGAGAGTTGGTGCTGTTCAGCCTGGAGAAGAAAAGGTCCTGGGGAGACCCTATAGAAGCCTGCCAGTACCTAAAGGGGACTGGACTGGACAGCTGGAGAGAGACTTCTATGAGGGTGTTTAGTGATAGGACAGGGGGAAATGGCTTTAAGCTGAAAGAGAACAGGTTCAGATTGGATATAAGGAAGAAATTCTTTACTGTGATGGTGGTGAGGCACCAGAGCAGGTTGCCCAGAGAAGCTGAGGGTTCCCCATGACTGAAAGGGTTTCCAGGCCAGGCTGGATGGGGCTTTGAGCAACCTGGTTTAATGGGAGGTGTCCCTGACTATGGCAGCAGGTTGAAACTAGCTGATATTTAAGGTCCCCTCCAACCCAAACCATCCTATGAGAGCAAGGCCAAAAGGATCTCAGTACCACAGAGAATGAGTTTCAATGTATCAGACTGGGAGGAGCTTTAGGTGTTTTCCTCCATGTATCATCATTTCCCACCAAACGGACTAAAAAATAATTAAAAATTGAAACAAAAACTGTTGGGAACAACCCTCTCTCCCACAACCACTTTCTGTTCCAAGGCAAAAGAGTGCTGCTGATGGAAATGTCAAATTCATATAAATGAGGGCTTTATTGGCTTCCTTACATGCCTGTTCAGTGATGGCACTGCTGCCCAGAACTGTATCCATGACCTTTGGGTGGTGCAACACCTTTGTGATGGATTGGTCGCCTGTTGGTTGTCCCCCTATCCAAGACAGAAGGCAAATGAGAAGCCTTTCTTGTGTTCTTTTAGAATGTATAGTTTCATAAATAGCAGCTCCAGACATTAAAAACTAAGCAAACAGTGCAGATTAGACTGCCTGTTAGAGGAATTTAAGAACATTTAAGTGTCCTTGGATAATGATTTATCAGTATACTTTGTTGTTTCCCTTCAGCATGAGTTTATCACTCCAGGACTACATGCTCTGCCTGTACCTGGGGCAAGAAGCTGTGCTGCTTTTTGTGAGATCAGGCTGAAGGTCCAGTGCATGCCCGTCCTCCCTTACACTACGTTTTTAGATGCTCTGGGAGGTATATCAAATCTACTGGCTCCTGGAGAGTTTGGAGCCAGCAACAAATCACTGTCTGTTGTATAATGGGTGAATAACTCAGTGAGTATATAGTCATAGCAGCTGTCAAAATGTTCTGGGTGGAAAAACGAGCACACCAAACACCTGAATGCATTAAGTGCTTAATCTAGCCTTGGCTAGGTTAGAAACAGTACCCTAGAGCTGCTGTGTTTGCAGGGAGCTAATAACTTGTAGGAGGTGCAGGCCAGGAATGGTAACCTCCTCAGGTAAGGCCACAGCCTTGCATGTACACAGCTCCAGCTGAAGATAGAACAAGCTAATGAAATGAGGTCAAAAGTCTCCTGCTTAAAAGAAGGTGTTCAATGGATATGATCTGCACATACTGCTTTATTTTCTTCCTTATGCTTCCTTATGCTATACTAGTTCAGTGTTTTGGTTCTGTGAGTAGCATTTCTTAGACAAGATACACATGTTGTGGAAGGTTGGCATGTTCTAGGCTGATAAAAATGCATGAGCCACTTGAGATACTGAATGAGCTGATGTTATGGAGGCCATAATATTATTTTTCACAGGGTATGTTGGTCATACATCTAAGTGCTTTTGAACGGGCAGCTTTATTGATATTTAAAGCAAACTCTCTTCACTAAAAAGATCCTATGTAATAGAAAAGCTGAGGAAGTTATAGTAGCTGACTGGAAAGGTTGGTTATTAATGCTTACTGTAACTAACATGCCCATCTTTTGAAGGTGTAGAATGTCAAATGTGTAACTCTTTTCTCTTCTTTACCTGTCCTTGGCAGATCTCAACCACCTCTGCCTTGTTAAGGTTGGGAGCCCATCGTAGTCACTTTTCTCTGCAGGGTAAGAACCTTTGGGAGATGCTATATCTCGAACTGGTGACTCAATTTACACAATGAAGAAATCCCTCTCTATACTACAAGGTATCAGTAACAGACAAACCCTAGGCTATTCAGTTATTTAAAAAAATCAGGACTCTGTATTTGGTACGAAAGGAAGGAAGCAATGTGAGAGGTTTAGGGACTAAATATTAGGAAAAAAAAAGAAACAAAAAAGAACAACTTCTCCTGCACTGTGAGACATATGCCAGTGAAACATGCATGACTATACAAAATAGGTGGAAATACACTTTTATTTTTTAGGTGGGCTCATGATATTGGTAACAAATAACTTGTTGTTACAAGTCTGTCTTCCCTAACTGCATCTAAAATACATAGTGGTAGTTCTGCAGATGAAGCCTTGTGCTTAAATCTCAGTACTTCTCAGTTATTGTGTTTCATTATGTACAGAGCTTCATCTTTCATATTAAAAAAACAAAAAAAGAATCTAGAAGGAGTCCACGGTAAGCTTTAGCAGTAGTGATAAACCCAGTGGAACATTGTTTCTTTCCAAATTCTCTTAGAGCGAAAGAAGTTTAATGGTTGATTTTGCAATTTTGTGTTATAATTCGATGGTAAAACATGTACTAGATTTAGTTATTTTTCTTCTCAGTTGCAGATGCATATGTAGAACTGGTAGGCAAATTACCACATGTAAAGTAGGATTGCATCATGGAGTACTCTAAGCTTTTTCTAGCGTGTGTTTTTCACGTTAGGTAAATGGATGTTTATTTATATTATCATGCCTTCTCCTGGCATGATAATACATCAACTTGCCTTTTAAAAATGCTCTATAATGGAGCAGAAGTCAGAAGGTTTGTCCTTCAGGAGTCTCTTTGCAGACCTGAATAAACATTGTAGAGATTCCCGAGTCATTAGGGATTTGCTCTGCTGGCTAGGCAATTCCACTGCATCACCCTTTCAATGTAAATAACTATGCTTAATTAATGGAAATGCAATATATACTAAGTAATGACAGAACAAGTAAATTAACAAATGCAGGGAAAGATGTGCTCTGTTGAGGGCATCAGATGAGGATCTTGCTACTTCATTAGTTTAGGCCAGTTAAAACAAATGTGAAGTATAAACCTACACTTTTTAATACTGTACAACAGCATTGCAATTAAATACATTTTAGCTTGTGTTAGAATTAGTAATTAGAAGAACAAAATGAGTCATTTAGGCATGTGACTGGCTGTATTTGGTATGCACTCCAGAACAGCTGTCTCCTGTATCCACAGCTACTGACACGCACAGAAAGGATGGCCAGACTTTGCAAACCCATTTCTGACAGTGCACAAATAAACAACTGGGGGTGGATTTAACAATGCAGACAGTTATTAATCCTTCCCCATTCCTGCTGTCTTGAGGATTTGAAAGGTAAATGCAATTAAGTAAAACTTGAATTTACCAGTCTACACTTGGAGGCTCATCTTTTCCTTCCCTTGCTCCCACTAAAAATGTATTTTTGATTCCACTGTATTTATACCAGCCACCAATGAAATTACAAATTCCCCTAGCTTGGTTTAATTGTTTTTTTGTAATGACATAGAGTAAGGGACATAGGAAACTTTTCTTAACGCTTTGTGTTCTGCTTCTTCTTTTCCAAATGACTATGCCTTTTCACCCTTAATTTTCCTCTCCTTTCTTCATGCTCAATAATCCTTAAAATAATCTTTGTGAGGGATGGATGGAATTTGCCATGGGGAACTGTAAGATTTCATGAGAAACCAAGTGGGGAGAACCCTCAAATGTCACAAATTATCCTGGGGAAAATTAAAGTGGCATGAGGCCATGTTCTAGATCTCTGAATTCCACTTTGCTACAAGAGTGGTACCTGCCTTTTAGCTTTACTGCTGCTTTTTTTCCCATTTTCTCCTCTTTTTCCACCTGCAGTTACTTGTTCATGACTTGGAAAATAAACTTTCTGCAGCAGGGACTGCTTTGTGGTCCTGTCTGTGAGCATGGTTTTCACATATTTGATATTACTGGGCCGGAGGTGATAGAAGTCATCTTTCTCTGGAGTACGCTGCCCCAGAATTGCAGACTGCTCCTAGTTGTAAGTCCAAAAAGGCTGACTTCTGTGGTAGTGTTGTTGCAGTGTTTGGGCGACAGGTGTGTATTATTTCTTAGGTACATCAGCACTACTGCCTGCAGAGTAAGGAACCTACTCACAGATTCTTGAAAGGTGAACTCACTGTGTGCCACCTCAGTTCAGTTTCAAGTTGGCTTGAGCCCCTGCACTGTATGAATGCTTACAATCCTCTCTGTTCTGTGGGGGAGAACAGTAGAGGTGATGGTAATTTTTTTTCTTTCAGTTACACCTCTTTATTACTAAGAGCTATTTCCATATTATTCATAAAATAAGAGATGCAGCCTGCATTGCACTGTAAAAGTGTTGTACAGGAATCATTAATGTGTAACACATGTACATGCTTTTCCTACAGTATTTCTTTAATGAAGTACATTTTTCTTCTAGATGCATCCATGCCAACAAGATAATGGTCTCACGGTAGTGATGGCACAGATTGTGGTGTGAAACAACAAAAGAAGATGGAAGAGAAAGTGCCTAGGCTTTTGAACACACCGATTTTTCTTTTCCATCTTTCAGTTTTGGTAGTTGAAAACATGGAGTTTCTGAGCAGGATATTTTTGTATGTTGGTTTTTTGTGGGTTTTCTTAAAGAATAGTGTAGGAAGTTATGTTAACAAGAAACAAAACCATTTTTTCCTGTCAAAGGGGATAGGAATTCCTGAAGTGATTCTAAAGGTCAGTAAAGATACATTAACACTCTTTCGATCTGCAAGAAATTAATTGCTTGGGTCTGCCAAAGAACCAGGTAGTTTATATATACATATATATATATATATATATATATACACACAGTTAGTCAAATATTCGTGGCTGAGTAGTGCCTAAAATACTAATTGGCTGCTTTCCCTTAAATAACTCAAATAGTCCATCCTGTTAGTACTACTCTGAGCTTCACTACAGTGATCCCATCAGCATAAAAATGTAGAATTTGCTTCTGAAACTGAGAGCTAAAATACCTCTTACAAGAACAATACCAACAGCAGCTCAGGCTTGGTCAGGACTCAGTGAGAACATGCTAAGTGTGTAAGTCCCATAAGCAGGTTGTCTCCAAAGGTTTAAGAGAACACTGCGGGAAAGATGGAATCATATGAAGACAAGAGAGGGAACTGGAGTTCTTACGTGTCACCTTACTTCTGATAAATGTGCTGCAATACTAACCAGTGATTTAGATTGTTTACTCTTACTGTAACAGAATAAAATCATGTTCAGGCAGAGTCTGTACTGCTCACCTTTTCCTTTCACTGCTGTGTTTCCTCAGCTAGTTCTTGGCCCAGCTGGAAAAGTGGCAGGAAATGCCACATACATATGGACATTATGTGGCTGGCTGGGTGTTTTTTTCCCCCATGTTGTTTAAGCAGGCTCGGAGCAGTCTTGAAGAGCATTAACATGCTGCCTCTGACAGCTGAGAGTGTTTTGCCACAGGTGTAGTTTTCCCCAGAGGACTCTGGGTCTGAATGCTGAAGAGGGAAGAGAATAGATGTCCTTTGTTGTCCTTGATCAGAAAGGGGTGCGTAGCACTCAGCAGAGGGTTTATTTAACAGCTTCCTTGCTTGCATCCATGGGGTGGTATCAAGCAGTAAAACATTACTAAGAAATAAGTTTAGCAGGGCATTCTACTTCCACACTGCCCAGCAATAAGCTGTAAAAATCATCCCTGAAATATGCCTCCTTCTGTGATGAAGAGTTACAAGCGGGTTATAATTCACCAGACACTTCTAAAACCAGTGATATGCAAGAGGAAGACAGACCACTGCAGCAGATGATGTAGGAGTAGAGAGATTACTGAGTAAGAGAAGCTAGAAGGAGAAATTACTTCTCATGACACTAAGGAAGCACGTTTCAAACTTGGCTTATAATTGTATGTACTTCACCTGTCTCTGAAATTCTCTTACATATATTAATGTTACAGCAATCTATATGAACAAAGTGGGCAGTATGCCAAAAGGGGGTTGTAATTTTCAAGTACCTCCATATTGTTATTGGAGAGGGGAGGAGGATATCCACTACCAGTGTAATTATGTGGCAATTCCAGGGAAATTGATTATTATTAGCTTTTTATGATCACACTAACAAAGTCAATGATCCAAGATAAAATAGCAAAAATTACTGCTTGAACAATATTCAGCAACAAGGTATCACCAGGTGAGAGTGGACGTATCCGAAACCAGGTAATTCCTGAAAGGGAAATGGCCATCTCCCACCAATTATAACGATGGATGCGCTCTATTAAAGCCTGATCCACTTTATGGGGAACTCCCAGCATGAGAGGCCACGTAAGTATGCAATGACACATACAGTATCGAGAAGTGGGTGGGTGTTTATTCTAAATACCCACATCACTGGGGTATTTGCACCTTTAACCAACAGAGAGAATTACAGGTAGTGAATACAGATCAATTTCTTCCAGTTGGTTATTGCTTTAACAAAATCTTTTGTCACTTTTTCTAACATCTGTCTTCAGTCCCCCAAACACAGCACGGAGACTGGGTACCTGCATAGTCACAACTATCACTTGTTAGCCGTGTCTTCCCCTTTGAGGCTTCATGGTTTTATATATAATAATTAAAAACACTTCTCCGGGATGTGAGAAGGCTTTTCTAAAAGGAGAGCAAGTTGCTGCAATACAAGAGCATTATGTTTTTGAAGGTCATAATAATAAAGTAGGGGAAAGAGAATAATCATTATTGCTCTTTCTTGTAATTAGTTTGCTTTCCGATATCCCACACTGTAACTAGAACATTATTCAAGAACACCCATCACAGTGCTTAACAAGATTTAATGTACATTTATTCTTAACATGTGGAACATATAAAGATTTTATACTGAATAAATGAAATTCATTAAGCCAGAGGAAAAGGAGGAATTTACATCAAGTTTTTTCTTTTTTAACTACATTATCTTGAAATACAAATGCAGATTCTTGTCACTGAAAAATCTTTGAAGCTGTGTTTCTTCCTTTTTTTTTTCCTGTATATATTTTTTTGTCTGTAGACTGGTAACCATTTTCTTAAATCAATCCATACGTAACCATTTCCACACCTTGATTTATAAAGCAAATTGTGATCGGCTGCTCTCCCGAAATAGAGCATGACTTTATACATACAGAAACTTGTACATTACCCTCAGTTGTTGGTTTTCTGTGTTGGGTTTTTCCTTTTTTCTTTTTTTTTTTTATTATTTTTTGGAGATATGGCCCAAATGAAAGAAAAAAATAATTCTACTATCACTTTGTAGATACCACATCATGAAAAAGAAACTAAAAACTTTGTACTAAAAAAAAAAAAAAAATAAAATGAGGGTATGTTTCATGTACAACTTCTATATACATCACGGCCCTTAGGCAATAAGAAAATATTTTAAAAAATGATTAAAGGAATTGTGAAGAACTGTCATTGTGGAAGGTCAAAAAAAAAAAAACCAGATGTAGACAAGACAGTTCTGGTGAGGAAGCAATTGATGTTTGACTTCAGGTTTTGTTTAAAAATCTTTTAACTTGACTTGTTTTGTTTTGCTCCTAGCCTAATGTAACCATTTCTCCTGAGGAGAAATCAGTATCATTTTGGATTCTGACTACTGACTGACACCCTCCTTGATCCCCTATACCTACATCACTAGAATCTTCTATTGCACAGAGCTTTGGGTGATGGTATACAAGTTTTTTTTTATTTTTTCCTTATCTGAAAAAATAAAACACACAGGAACTTGGTATGTTGGTTATTTTTCACCTTTTTGTTTCAAAGTGGTGAGATTTTTCTTCCCCATCATACAATGGTTTGCCATAACATTTTTTTTAAAAAGTCACTAGTTCGCTTCCCAAAAAATATGCAATACAAACATGGAAAAGAACATTGAAAAGGATAATCTATGGAAAAAAAAAAGTGTGACCTTTGAATGTACTAGACAGCAACTTTGGTTAAAAAAAATAAAATAAAAAGATGTACTTATACACATAGACAGCAAATATTAATTTCATAACTGTTCAAATTAATAATTTCTTTAATTCCCAATTGGTAAATAGTGAATGGGGCAGAGGAGCAAAGATTCTTTTTTTTCCTTCTTCCTACGTTGGATAAACAAGAACAGAAAACAGCCAGTTATATGTGACCCTCTAATCTCCACTCACACATGCTTGGCTTCTCACTTATGTCATAACTGCCCAATCTGAAAAAGTACATCACAGATGACAGATGCAACCAGAGAGTTCAGGACAGCAGATATTGAGATATCCAGCAAACGACCCTCGTGCAAAAGGAACTCGGAGCGGTTCTCGTCCACTCTCGCCATGGCCAGCAAGGCCTTGGCTGCCCTGCACATCATGTCTACGCTAGGCGGCTCCAGAGGCGGAGGCTGCATGTGCATGAGGTTATGCTGGCTCTGCTGGTACTGGGCCATAGTGACCCCATCCTCCAGGAAGCTTATCAAGTTTCCGATGCTTCCCTTCTGCACAGCTATTGCCCTTGCTGCTAATGTGTCCCCCTGGGCAAGGTTCGATAGGAGCGCCATGGACATTTCTCGGCAGACCGGGTTTTTGCGGTCCCCAACGTACCTAACTAAAGTAGCGTAGAGTTTCTCCTGACGGCTGAATGGGGGGGTGGCCAAGATAAGGTCCACATTATTGTCCTGGATACTGAGCTTACACAGGGTCTCCAGCACAAGTCTCTGAGGCGAAAGAACTGAGTTGGGCCCCACGGTTGGAAAAGGATCCTGTGCCTCTGCAGACGGGCACACCATCCAGTGCAGCAAGCCATCCAAAATTGGCAAACAGATGCTTTCCGTGTAAGCAGACAAGTCTAGCTGCCCAGAAATGTTGGCTAATGTGACCAATGTATTATCCCTCAAGACCTCGAGGCAGTCCCACCACCACTCATCCTTGCTGCAGGCCACCCCTTTGTCCTCCTCTTCCTCTTTCTCGTAAGTCTGCGGCGCTCGCTTTCTTTCTGGATGCTCGTGGTGAAGAAGGATCAACTTTCCCAGGATCAGCACCAGGCCTGGATGTTTGGACATTTCGGTGTCATTGCCAGGCACAAAAGACAAGCTACGGACAATATTTGACACACAGATGCAGCGTTTGGCCAAGGAGTCTTGCCAGTGAGTTATGGTGCATAGAGGAGTCTCATCCCGGCTCCTTGGCTCATCCTCTAGCAGTTTAATATTCCGGTGGCTTTTGGCTTGATGGATCCCAAAGGGAAATTTACTGCTCTCTGTTTGGGAACCAGAGTTTGAGTCTTCAGGTAATGCTCCTGGCCGAGCTGAGAGGACATCATCAATGGTTGCTGTTATACTCTTTTCTTGTTGCTCCTCAGATTCACTTTTCCCCTCAAGGTCCTTCTTTTTGCTTGGAGAGTTCAAGGGAGGAGGGGCTTTCCTGCGCGGTGGAATCTCCATCTTGCTTTCAAAGTGAGTCTGGATATGCTCAGTTGTGTCACCACCACCAAGCTGCCAGTGGAGAAGTCCACTATCAAATTCCTGAACGCGTCCAAGTTTGTCAGATCGGTCAACAACAAATAGATTATTTTTCTTTACAATCTTTATTGGCAGCTTGTCAAATTTACTGGCTTGTTTTGGCCTCTCACTTGGATCAGCAATGGCACCAGGAGTGGAAAAAACAATGCTCTTTTCTTCTCCTTCTACCTTTTCATCCTCCCCCTCCTCCTCATCTTCATCAAAATAGTCAATACATTCGTCATTCTCATCTTTTCCAGTATCCTCTGCCAAGGACTGACTATCATCTTTCTTGGCTACTTTGTGATCAAGTGCTTTGTGGCCTGGATCTCCCACTTCATATTCCATAAGGATTCCAAAAATGTCAATCAGGCATTTTCTAAAATATTCTACTAAAAGCTCAAGAAATCCAGACAACTGAGGGGAGAAGAAAGAAAGAACATGAAAATCACGTAAATATTTTTGTCTGCATGAAGTTTTATTAGGAACACTGAGGCATATATGTGTGAATATTTCCCTCATACTGCTGTGGGCTTGTGGCTAGGTCCTGCATGGCAGAAGTTAAGCAAAAGAAATTCTTCTAGAGTCTGTCCAAACAGTATATAATGTCAAACTATCACAGCTCCATTTGCTTCAACTGTAACAGCTATGAGAAGTACAGAACTTTATTAATATCTCCTTTAAGCCATATCAGACATCTGGCTTAGCTGTTCTGTCCCCTTGGAAGTTCCTATTACTCTTCATTTTTTGTACAGAGTACTGAAGTTCCTAACTTGGCTATTTTTTCTCATTTGTACTTTTATTAGATATCTAAAGTTTGCAATTCTTCCTTTCCTCCTTTGTCTCTGAAACTAACTGTCATGTAGGAACCTGCAGTTTAGGTGTCTAGAACTGATGTCCTAGATTAGTATCTCATCTCTGTTGGAATAGATCCATTTTTTGTCTGGCAATAGTTAAAAATTGTTATTGGAGCCTGGTGCTTTAAGTCACCCTTCAGAAACAGTTTTCATTTAGGTTTAATCTTCTTAATTAACTTGTAATCACTTTCTTATGGAAAGGCAGTAGTTGGACTTGGTATTAATTTACGCTCAGTGGCTTTATTATTAAAAATTCTTTGTTGTTATGATGCATTCAGCCCGATTGTCTGGATTTTAATGTGTTTTTTTTTCTTTTTGTGGGCTAATAGGTTTTCAGTGAAATGTAGCCTTTTGTCTGTTCTGTATTCTCATATGATTGCCAGCTCCTCAAAGAACTACGGACAAACTGATGCTTATCAGAACTGATGCTTATCAGAACCGCAGGAGTTACCAGGCATCATATGGTCCTGGCTGCCATTGGAAACAGAGTCCAAGGCAAATGTAACAAAAGAATGTCTATATTTACAATATGCATGGTATTCTGTGCAATTTGCATAGGGTGCATGAACACAATTTCTGACAGAGTTCAGAGGAGGTTCACCTCATTTAACTTCAAACACCCACACTAGTCACACACCTAACCTAATTGTCTTGATTCCTTTTATAATCAATGGTCTTCTACAGGCCATTTCTAGGGTATGATTCATCTGACCTATTTTAGATCTCTTCTTCTGGGTGAGATAAATCATGCTATAGATATCCCTAATTCCAAAGTTAGGTGGGATGTAATGTACCATTTGCGTCTGTATTTAAAAAAAAGAAGTCATTATGTTTAAAAAATGATGAGTTACACTATTAGTAACCAAGGAATGAATGGAGGAGAGAAACTGAATATTTAATTTGTACAAATTTTAGATGATGTGAATTATCAGCATGCCATCTATTACTACCACCTAACAGCCAAATGATTAGAGCAGAGCTGAAAAATGCTGGGAGGCAGTGAGGCAAAACCACACACTGTTAAATCCTGTGTTGCTTGCATCCTACAGTGGATTTTAGCCTTTAAATTGTCAATTTGGTATTCCTGGGAAAATGAAATTCCCTGGAAGAAGAAACCAAACAGAAAATAAGCAATTAAATAAAATCCCACAGTCTCACATGGAAGTATGGAATAGGACAAGTTGTCATCAAAAGACAGCCTTCAAATCAGTTTAACATAGTTTTGCAAAGTCTTTTATGGAAACACAGATTAAGAAAGATTACTAACATACTGCTGTTTTGAGGGATTATACTACCATGTGTGTGAATTTACACACTAGTTTTTTGGCAGTGCTAAAACTCTTATATTCCTACATGCTCCTTTCTACAAGAAACATCCTTCTTTCAGGCTTCTTAATTTCCTCTATGTGACCTATATCTGTCTCTCACAATCTCAATCACAAACAAGTGCAAGTTTTGCAATATTAAAATTTCTGTTAATTAGAATAAATTGGAAAGGCCAGCAGCATTTTTGTAGTTGTCTTATTTCACTTTTCTTTCCCTGCAAAGTTGAGAAGTATACTGCTTTCCCACCTACCTGAGAGAGGTTGAAAGTAGCAACAGTGCTGTCATCATACAGAAGAATATTAATAGTGTCTAGCGCCCAGGTACTTTCAGCCAAAAGACCAGATTTAAGAGACATCATCACTCTCCAGGCCTCAGGAGTTACTGGAGAAAGAAAAAGGGAGAAGTAAAACAGAATTAGTGCATCCAGATTGTTAATGAGTTCTGAAAGAGTAAACTGTGACATTCTGAGGATGCAAATCTAAATTAAATAGTTACTGGTTAAGACCCTATTTTCACTGCTTAGTTCTGTTCAGTTTTCTGTAACTGCTGCTAAGCCTTAGTGCTGGAGAATATCCTAGCAGGGCCATTTTTCCTGACTCTGCTGAACCTGAAATAATTGTACAAACTTAAAGAACTTGACTAACCCAATTCATCAGTAAACCAAGGTAGAATACTCTGTCGGGACTGTGGAAATCAGAAGTATTAGAACTTGAATGGATGAAATGTAACCAGAATTTAAGGTAAGAAGATACTTGGGGATCTTAAGAAGCAGGGGAGAAACAAACAGGACAAATACTATGGAACGACTAAATGGACCATTGAAGGAAAGCAGAGACTGCAACTACACAGCAGAACAGCATGAGCTTCCACGGAACAAAAACATGGAAAGCTTTGCTAAGCTAAATGCTGTATTGGTAATTTAACAGACATTCTGAAGGACCTTTCAACACATCTCATTTTGAAATCTGAGGCAAGCTTCATTTTTAATGCATTTGTGGAGACCTCAGGTCTCCATATAAAATATTGCTTTCATTTAATGTCAGATTGTCTGGGATGAGTTTTACCTACCATCCCCACTGATGCACATGTTATCACATTTTTATTGAAAACAATCACATTATAGTCACCAAAGCTCCCTATTTGTCAAGACTGTCTTAAAATGTGAAAAAAAAAAAATCAGACTCAAAGTGCCTTTCCTCACAATTTATATTGGTACTTAGGTTTTGGTTTGTTGCTTACCAATATCTTTTGAGGTAATCTTTCGTCTTGGTTTTAAGACTGGTTGGGATGCTTCTACAGAGCCTGGGGGGAAGGTAATCTCTCGCCTAATCGGTGGCGGTTGGGGTGGAGGTCCTGTGACCTGTGACACTGGAACTGTGGGTATAACCTTTTGCATCTTCATGGAGGGAAGGAAAGGAGACTTGCTTGGAGACATACGGTTTTCCAAAGAGCGCTGGAAGGATGCTGGACTTGGAGCTCTAGAGATGTGGTTTGGCATAGAGGGTGGTGTCTGGTAGGATGACTGAGGAGGTCTAGTGATAGGCTGCATGGAGGCTGAGGATGACATATAAGAAGGCTGCCGTTGGTTGACATGAGAAGGCCACTGACTCTCGTGGTTTATCCTCTGGTCAGGTACCATCATATCATCAGTGCGATTCATCCCTGGATACGGAGGAGCCTGTGCAGGGCCTCCTGGACCTTGCCTGTTCTGGTAAGGGTAAGGCATATCATTTCGTGTTGGCCACATGTTCTGCTGAGGACCTTCACTGGAGGATGACGATTGCATAGGGCCACCAATCATCTGGGGAGGTATTCCATGCTGCTGCATTTGTCCTGGGCCCTGCATCCTCTCCCTGTTATATGGATACGGATACTGTCCCTGCATGGGCCTCCTGTCAGGCCCTGTGTAAGCGTTGCTGTACTGGTTATACATTTCCTGCTGCTGGTTGCCATACTGCATGTTATACATATCCCCTTCATGGCGTTTGGCTGGAGGCCCATACATGCCATCCATGTGTCTCTTGTAGTTCTGAAAGAAAATTTTGGAAAGATGTGTCACTTTTACTCCATACACAATACAAATATACTGGATGAAAGCTCATTCAAAAAGCCAAAGGCACTTAGTTCTAGAGGGATCATGCTGACTCTGGAGTCAGGCATACAGCACTATGGTTAGGCTTGATCCAGTGCTTTCTTTTTAAGCCTCTATTTTGCTGTGCTTATAACTGAATACTAAAAGGAAACTTATCCTTGGGCTAAATTTTCTTATGCTTGCTCTAATTTTCTCCCTTTCCCTTTCCTTCCCCATCTGTCAGATTAAATTCCACTGGTCATTTCAGACATGCATGAAAAAGCAACATTCCTCACCAACTAAAATATTTTCACTTCTTTTTTATGCTTAGTCTACTAGGAAGAAAAATCTTAAATTCAAAACCACCCAGTGAATCTTTTCAAGAGACAAGCACTGAATAAACAAAGTAACAAGATATGCTGCAAGCATGCATGTCTAAAACACTGAGTCTTACAATATGACACAGGCTACACGCAGTATATTTATTAATAGAAGAAAATATTCTGCTGCATTTGATACTCTGTGTAATTCCCAGGAATAGAGTCCTCTTCGGGCAACCGTCCTCTTCCCAAATCACCCTAATCATATTTATTTTACTGCGAGATTATTACAGCAAATGGTCACATCCAAGTGTTCTGTTCTAGTTTATGCAGGGTCTTACCCTGCTGTTCAGTAATGAATTAAGCAATGTAACTAACAGCTGCCACCTATGGTTTATTCCCTCTTTGTTTCTCACCCTCTCAAGTGGGGAATGTTGTGTGAGGGAAGCTGTTTTACCTTGGGGAGAGCTGAGTGGTTTTTAAACCACACAAGCTTGTATGTATTTATGTTTAAGATGGCAGAACAAAAAAAAGACATGTTGCTCTTCGAGGGGAAGGTGGTAAGGTTTGCAGCAGTCCTTAGTTCCTGTGGGAGTTTGTTCCACAGTTCAAACCACACTGAAAGCTCTGAAGCAAAAAATGTGAATTAAATGGGTGATTTTTGAATATATGATCTATGGCAAATTCAAAGTTACAGCTCCCCCGGAAACTCAGTAGCTCAGTAGCATTGTACAATGTATACTAATGTACTAGAGTTAAGATCAGATAAAATTCTCTCTGTATTCAATATGGGAAAGTTAAAACAGCTCTGGGATTCATAAAGTCATCTTCCAACTTTGGTGCACATAAAACCACAACTACTGTATTGTATAAAAGTATTTTTTTTTAAACTTGCTATAGAGCTTTCTGGTTATCTGAGAAATACCTATTTCCAGCCTTACATGAACTACTTGCTGTACTAAATTCCACCCTTGGGGCCAATTTATACATTAAGAAATGACTTGGCAGCTGCCACGCCTAAGAAGGTCCTGTTCATTTCGCCACAGTGACTCAGTGCTTACAGCAGACACTTGGGAATGAAGCACGTGCCGTTTTAAAGCACTCCACCACCCTGGTACATGCAGTGCCAACATGCCCAGTGGTCCCCAGTGCAGAGGACAGTGATGCAGCTGAGCTCCTCCCTCCTGTGGACAGGCTCAGCAGGAGACTGGGACTGCACAACGTGTCTCTCTCTCCACCGAGATGTGGAATTCTGAGACCTCACAGAGGACAAAAAGCCACCAGCACAGGTCACCTGCTGTGTAATAGCTCTTGGGATGTAAGCATTCATACAGGAACTGAAAAACCTGGCTCTAAGTGTTTCATTAGCCCCAGGAGTTCATGCTCCAATCACCTTCTTTGCAGGTCATTCCCTAGTCTTTGGGTTGCAGATAAAGCTTTGAAAGGGTCATTTTTCACATTCCTCCTGTACCACTACAGAGTAAGATTTAGGAAATTGTAAATAAGCTACTGGCAACAGAATCTCTAGCTAAATGAAGAAGTGGAATCCTCTGGGGATGGAAGGGAGAGGCCGAGGCCAGTCAGGATCCTTGTCCTTCATTCTCCACTGCTTTTCTGCATTAATGCATTTTGCATTCAAGAATCACTGTACAAAATATATAAAGAGCACTAAGGACAGGGCCAAATACATTTTCACAAATTCTAGCTGTCTCCTTGCTTAAATGAACATGTAGTTAATATATTCCCTGCACATGTTAGCATGGAATATCACAAACTGTTCTGTTATATATCTTTGCAATTTCCCCACTAAATCACCTGGACTGCTAGCATATGCTTGTCACAAAAAACAGCAAAACACTTTTTCGATTATGCCACTTTTGAGATGTTATGAACCAAAGAGATAAACAAGATATTCTGAAATTTAAATTTATATATGTTTTTAGTACAGTGCAATCTAAGATTTCTTTTGGTTTCTCCCCACAGCACTCCCAATCCCTGACCCCAATTTCCTAGTGAAACTCCTTCCCCAGCTGAAAAGAACTGTCTGAAATTGGTTCAAAACTAGTTTACATTTTAGTTCTCTTATAATAAGGAAATGCTTTCTATTCTGGAAGCTAACTTCAAGTATTGTATGACTAGAACTGAATTAGTAACATGAATGAAACTGATCCTGTTGAAGTCAGTGGAGTTTTGCTATTGTCTTCTAAGGCGGGATTTTGCTCACAAGGTATTAATCATACATGTAACAAAAAATATCTTATTAATTAATATAATTTGTACTTTTGAGTTATAAGAGCTGGGGAGACTGCAATGTACAAATGTTTAAACTAGTTTTAACACCAATAACATTCTCTCTTCTCTCTTACGTATTTGTACCATATTATTACTAGAGGCATCATGTGGGAAGTGCTCTGATCTATATTAAAGATAGGTATCTCATATGACCCACCACAGCACGGAAAAGAATTGAGAGTGCTGCACATTTTATTTTGTTCAGTTCTCTGTTGGGTTCACTTGGCTGCATGACATTAAGTTAAGGCCCTTGAACCTGCCATCCAAGCTGCTTTTTCTATTTGTTCCTGGAATTAAGGCAACGTCACTTCACTTGTCTATGCTTTATACTTTTCCAGTCTGCTGGTTATTAACTTGGGACAATCACTTGATGCACATCCAAAGCCACAGAACATCTGTTAGAATTTACATCTTCCAGTGTAATGAACACATTTTCCTACAGCTGCACATACATTGCTTATCCATACAGGCTGTGACTTTGACCAGAACTACAGTGCTCCTCTGTGCCAGAAGACATACACTGTAAAAACAAATTTTTGAATGTATACAGAATTCTGGGGTGAATTTTATTAAATAAATATTATGAACATAGCCATTTTCCCCTCTACTACCTGCTGCTGTGGATACATTCCAGGTTGATGCCCTCCATATGGTGGCTGTCCTGAGGGAGGTCCTTGTCCTGGATACTGCTGCCCATATGGTTCATGCCTAAAATAAAGCATTCAAATCAACACTTAGAGCTGCTGGAGTTTTCAAGCCACCAAGAAAAGTAAAGTCCTCATAAAATCTTGCACCTGAAGGTATCTGCCATCTGGAAACAAGGTGAAGGTACAGTCTGGTATGGTCCTGAGTCTGAGGTAGCAAGCTCTGCTGGAGCTGGTAGTGGGAGGAAGGAGGTAAAGCAGATAGAAGAAAGGAGGAGCAGTGAAGGTACAACAGAGAGGTTTAGGGGGAGCAGTCAGGAATGGGAAGAGGGTACGGTCAGCAAAGAAGTAAGAAAGGCAGTTGCAGACATGGGGAACCCATCCTTGGTGGAAAAGTATCTGTTGTACAGATCAAAGGTTGCAAGTAAAAATTCCTGTGTTTTAGAATGCCAACCTAATAGCAAGCTACTTTCTGGATTATTTAAGAATATATCAATTTAAAGTGAGTAAAAACAGTACTCATAATTTTGCTAATGTTCATGTAATTTTTAATTAAAGCTACATAATGAAGCATACACATAAGAGACAAAGTTGTGTTGCACTGGAAACTTACCTGTGGCCTTTAAGACCTCTGAGGAGCACTACAGTGTAACTGCAATATTTTTAGCACATCTGAATGAAATTTAGGTTGCTGAAATCAAGTACTTGGGAAGCATTAAGACTGATAAATAACACTGTATTGCAGGCTAATATGTCAGTAATTCCTCTCTGTACACTACCAGTGAGAACATATCAACAATTACAGGGTAATTATGGAAGTAATGTATCAGGGAGAGTCACAGAAACAGAGGACTGGGGAACCTGACATGTTAAAAGAACTAATGGGACCTTATTTTCCAAAAGCACAGAAAATGAACTTTTTTTTTTTTTGAGAGATGATAAGAGAGAAAGCAAAAGCAATTCCCTATCTCCTAAAATTATGACATGGATGGAAAGAAATTATGCAATGCCAGTTAAAAGAACAATGTAAATGAGGGGAGTTGTCTGTAGCTGTCCAAGATTACATGCAGTAAGACAAAATTCAGCAAAGGTACACATATGTTATACATAAGGGAAGACCTTCTAAATGTTTGGTTTGTTAGCCACAGGATAACCACAAGCCAGGTGAAGTTGTGGAAGCTTCAGAAGTGGTGTCATTTAATGCTGTTCTGGAGAACTTGGGCCTGTGAACTATGTTCCAGTCCAGTGCTGACCAGCAGATACACAGGGCAGGACGTACACTCCTTTTCTAACATCTCTGATTCTGCTACTACACAAAGTCAACTGACTCACACAAGCCTCTGCTCCCCTACAAGAAACTGAACCAACGGTACAGCCTAAACAAGAACAAGCAAAACAGAATTAACACACCAAGAGGCCACATGCTCTGTCTATGTGCTCTCACAGAGGCTGCTAGCACTTGTTAGCTGGTTACTGTGGGTATTACAAACAGAGAAATCAGTGTTCACCTTTGCTGGCCAGGGTAACGATTAGGAGAGTACATGCTTGGGTCACTGTTTGAAGGCACCATGTTGCTTTGACCAGGTGGTGCCATACTGCCTTCAGGACCCAGCCCATGATCCGACCTAAAAAATGACAAAGGAAACCTCATTCTGTAAAAAGTACTTCTTTTCCAAAATTGTCAACAAAACAAAATAAATCACGCCCCTTAAAGAAAACACTCTCTTGACTTAACACCTTCCACTGGAGCTCTTACTCTCACCAACTCCCCAGCAATGTGACCGATTGAACAGCATGATTATATTCATTTTACTTGACACATCTACTGCTTAAAACTACTGACTGAAAACTACTCTGCCCTTACACTTTAAAGACCCACACTGCACCACTCTGTCTACCATCAGAAAACAAAAAGAGAAGCTAAGCACACAGCTTAATGAAAGTAAAAGCAGGAATATGGCCAGAGCAGCAAAACCTGCCAGAATACTTACTATAAACATTTCCAAAACATTCTACTTGCTCTACCAATGCTTAGACATCAGTGATCTTACAGATTTTTTTTTCCAAAGCCTTTCCCCAGATAAACAAAAGAGGACCAAACATATTTTGTGTACTCCACTGAAGGACAAACTTACAAGAATCCTGTTGGACACATTGCAAGACTGATGCTGCTACAGCTCTGACAACAGACTCGAGACTCTCCAAAGGCAATTCACTACCAGACCACAAATCAGACACATTTAGACTGTGCATTTTGTTTTTTATAAAAACCCAACCAGCAACTCTTTAGGTGAAAACATGGCCAGGAGACCAACTCAAGTGCTACTTTATGCCATCACAGCCCAGTCCAGCCGCCAGCTGAAGGCAGCTGTCAAAGACACCCATGAGATGATCTGCTGAAGCCTGAGTGACTTCTAAGGTGTGACAATTCCTCCTTATTAATTTCTGTGAACAGCTAGACTCAGTCATCACCAGTGGTTTGACTCCCAGTGATTTAGTTAAGATGTTGTAGGAAATGTAGGCTACTATGTTCTCTGCAAAGTGCAATGAGAAAATGAGAAGGAAGAGAGAGGATCATTTTCACTAATGGGCTTTGCTTTTTCCTAAAGATTGACTCACCTCCTGTCATAGCCACTTCCATAAGAGAACTGCTGTCGCTGGCTCATGCTCATGTTGGACATTGCTCCAGATGGACTCTGGTTATACATATCTTGTATTCCACTGTTAGGCATTTGTCCAGGGGTCATGAAAGGCTCATTGCTTCCAGGCACTGCAACAGTCAGGGAAATTAAATTTATTATTCTGGGTGTTTCAGGATCTCTTTCTATTGAATGAAGTATTTTAGGAGAATGTTCAGATCCCTAACACTGCCAAGGAGAATTAGCTGGTGTGTGACAAACTCCCTGGGGTCTGATGGGAACACATGAAGCACCACCACTACCAAGATGATGGGTATAATATTAAGGAGCCGCAAGTGAGGAAAGAAATCTCCTCCTATGGAACTGAGATATCAGGTACCAGGCAGCTGCTTCTCTCTGGTCTTCACACCTTAAGATGAACTTACTCTTGTTCTTTTCACCCCAATGCTAAATACGAATGCAAACATAAGCCTTACAAAACAGATGAAAGCAAATCTGCTAGTTTGACCTACAAAGCTGTCATAATCAAACTTTTATTTCCCCCCATAAAACCTTCATACACAGATATACAATAATGTTGTTACGGACAGGATACTGTATCCTAACGTAGCTTCTCAAGCAGGATGGGCATATTCTATGGGTCCAACAATAGGCACTATTATCAGATATAAATCACCAAGCAAATAGAAGAGACTCCAGCCTTTAGTCCCTCACAGTAGATACTGAACAGAGATATTTCTGTTTTGACAGGATGAAGTGAAATGTATGACGAAGTACAATACACCCACTTTATCTCACATGGATATAAAACCTAAAGTGAATCTAAAGCAGAGAGAGTTTTCCCTTCCTTCATCTGTGTTATATGTTAGTGTCCACAGTCCAGGCAAAAGGATTTAAAGGAAAGGCTTTAAAAAAAAATCACATCTGACTATCTCTTTTAAAGCATCTCCCCACTTTATCACATCTCTCTCTTTCCTCAGTTTCTGAACCTCTTCTTGCCATATCTCCCTTTTGCTCTCTTTCAGTTTACACTTCATCTCCTCCACCTGCTCTTCTCTTTACAGCCATTGTAAGCCCTGCTTATGTTCTTTCCTCCCACTTTCCTATACAAGGCATGCAAGATTGATTCATTTTAAGCTCATTTTACAATATCCACAAAACCAGCTGTAGGTTAAGTACCCAAAAGGACCAGAGTCAGTTTTGACATTAATTTTAAATTTTGCTTTCTAAAAATAAACAAACTTTGAGTGTGTTTATTGCCTTTTGTCAGGGGCTGCCCAAGTAAAAAAAAATTAGCTTTAGTATTCTGAAAAATATGTAAACTGAGACAGAGAGCATTAGGAGACTTGCTCAGTTTCACACGGTGAATTCCCAGATCAGTCCTACTACAACCAGACATGTTGCTTCACCACTTCACATTCTAACAGTGAAGTCCAGCACTTGATTTGCAGAGTGGCTAACCAAGCTCAAGAAATATAAAATCTGACCCTATGATTGATGCCATTTCCCGAAATGTATTCCTACAAGCATTTTTAGGATTCTGTTAATTGCAAAATAAAGAGTGTGACTCTGAGCAGGGAAAATATGACCAGATCAGAGACACAACTGCACTGCACCTCTCATTTTGCTACAAGGACACCAATGGCAGAATCATTAAAGTGAAAAAGCTCATTCTGACTACAACATCTTGATTACCTAAGACACAGGGAAGAACACATAAGCTCCCACACAGAAAATACCTTTTCTCATTCCACCGAAAGGATCTTTATTCGGCTCATATGGCATCCTTCCCATCATATCTGGCATGTTTATTCCCTGCTGGTATGGTGCATTTGGCGTCATGGAGTTTCGCTTTGGGAATGCTGAATCACTTACATCAGAAAAGGGATCATGCACACTGACTGCGCTGTTTCTAGCAGATTAAGAAAAAAGAAACATTATCATCATCATGTATTTGTAAGAACAGTGAAAACAGCCTAGACTACAGTACAACTAGCTCACCGTGCTGAGGCAGTGATCAGTGCAGGATATATCCAAGGAAGATGTAAACGACTTTCACAATGAACAATCATTAAAAAGAATCTACCACTTTTTCCCCAAGCTTCTTTGTCTACTTACCTTCGAGATCAGGATTTTTCATCTAATTCTATTGTTTGTGCATTCCTATTACTCATATAAAAGTCTAAACCTTCCTGAAATTTCACTAAGCTGTTTTGTTCTTTTTTACCTAGTGAAAGAAAACTCAATCTGAATCGAAGATGATTAAAAAAGGTTCTTGCTATCGTTTCTGCAGCATTACAGATGGATTAAAAAAGGACCTAAGTAAATTAAGTTTGGAGTGACTCTGTACCCAGTTCAGAGCTCAGTTGTGTTCCTGCTGAAGTCAAAAGGAACTGTTTTGCTGGACTCCAACTAAGGCTCCTTAACAAATGGAGAGAAGGCTTCACTTCAGATTAAGCCAGTCTGTGTGACTCAAAGACAACAGAACAGAGAGGGATCTCAGCTGAATCCTCTGCTATCTCAACCACTGTTATTGTATATGCTTTTCATAATTTGAATTTAAGTAACACTTTAAAACCACATCTGTCCTTCCTGAGCATGACTGGATCTGTTGACCAGAGGTGTACAGGATAAGCGAGGAAAGGAAGGTTGTGGTTGTAAGTTGGTGCTGTTGGGTTCCACCTTCCTCCCCACTACTGACATATTCACATGCACCTCTTGGCACTGGTGCTTGTCTGATCCTTCTCTGGTGTTTACAAAGCTAATGGACCTCCTACTCCTTCCTCCCTTACCCTCTCTCTCCTCCAAAAATAAATAATTTTCTGCCACTTTTCGGCCTCTGACTGGCTCACCACAGAATTACATGAGTGCCTGTGCAGCTAGGAAAGACTGGATTAAACTGCTGCAGAACTAGAGCCCAATGAAAAATGAAGCAAAGCCTTTTTCATACCTGCCACCCTGCATAGGTGTCATCTGTCCATGAGGTGTGGATGCTGGTGTTGGGGGCTTCAGATCGCCTGGCACTTCTGTCATGGAATTACTACCAGTGGACTGTGGAGTCTGTGGGCCTTGCAAAGAACCAGAATTAGCTGAGAAATTAAAAAAAAGTAATTATTGAAAGGTAGCAGCCAAATTCCTGTGGAAATAATAATCATCAAGGCAAGAAAATGGTTCTTCCCTCCAGAAGCCTGTGTATACCTTAATCCATCTCAGTACTTTGTAACTTCCCCAAAATCCTCTGAGATCAGGATATGCTGTGTAGTAATAGCCATCATCTTTCCTAGAACCATGAATTTAATCTGCTGCCTGAAGCAACATGAATAGCAATCATCCAGATGAAGGATCATTTAAATCAGAGGTCAGAGATACAAAGTTAATTGTCTGTAGTTTACAACAGAGTAAACGAAGGTTGTTCTTTGGCACAGCTCCTTATAATCACTATCGCAACACATATGTTTATAAGAAATAAATAAAAGAAATAAATAAGATGGTATTTAAGAAATACACAAGGCAATCTGGGATCAAGAAGAAAACTACAACTGACAGAAGAATTTGAACAGGAGGCTATAGCTAACACTCCTAAAAGAATTGTAAAAATAGAAATGGACATCTTAACAAAATGTTAGTTAGGGTCAGTCATGGTAAAGCATATGTAACAAGACCAGGTCAAATCTGCAAAGCATCACTTTAATCTGCAAAAACTTATTTGTTGAGTTCTCAGAAAGCAATAGAGTATCTACACTAGTGTCCTCCTTAATGGAGGTAAATAGCTTGATATTCTTGGTATGATAAATGTAGAAGAGCATTTTACTGTTGTGTTCTGAGCAGCAATAAGGGCATTAAATGAATACATCAGATAAGCTAATGGTAAAATACATCCAGACCAGTCTTCTAGAGTAGACACCAAAGCTACTATTTTCATATGACTACTGAACAGAAACACGCCTTGAGCCCAAAACTCTGACATAGTAGTTTTATGATTTAGAAGGTGGTAAGTGAGGATTAGTAACAACATCTAAGCCTTGGATCTGACAGGTCTTGAAGCAGAAATTCTGTGGACGAAGAACTTGTAGGATTCAAATCTTTAGATGCAACTGGGAAAAAAAATACCAACAGAAAAAATTCACAAATCCAACACACTGAGTAGGACATGGATTTGGCTTGAGAGGTCCTTCTTTTTTATGAACTGTCATGTAAGTATTTTATTTCACCTGCCTATCTACATTCAACAACCAATTAACAAAACTTTATAAATTACTGTTAAAGGGAAAGTTGGAACAAGCAGTATGGGTTTTTCTTCTGTGTATGAAAGAGAGTAGTTTATAATTGACTCAGAATCCTAGAACACTCATCATCGTGACAGGCAGAGCTTGTTTTTAACTGAAGAACACCGTTTTTATATGTGTTTCATTTATATCTGTAACACATGCTCCCCTATCTGGAAATCAGTCTCAGTAGCAAGTGCATATGTAAAATCCACATTGTGTGGACCACATTGTTCTTGTCCTCAGCTTTCTGAGGCATTTTTGAATTATGCTTACATAGTAATGAAGTGCAAAAAAAAGTTTAGGAAAAGCTCTCTGATTGCATTAGTACAGTAACAAGAACATTTGCAACAACTAATGCTACAGTTAACTGAAGGCTTTAGTGCTATAATAAAACAAAAAATCATCATATTCACATAAAATGAGCTCTTTGTATATATGACCCCTGAGCAGGTCAAGATCATTCTTCTGCCCTTGAGCTTTAAACACAATTCTAGATTCTTCTAAAAAGCTTGAAAGCATTTCTGAGTTATGCCACAGATTGTCACATATCATCTTGCTATATTAGAAACATGTAAGTAAACATCTTAGTGTACCCATACACTTACTGTAAATTCGGATATTGCCTAACCCTGCATACTTCTCTTATGGTAGGCTATTAAGCAGCAATTAAGTTTTTCCCTATCCTACCTGAGCAAGAGCTAAATTCATATCTCAAGCAAATCTAAAGGAAAAAAGTAAAAGATTTTTCAGTATTTATGGGCTGCAGGAGTGCAGAATTATTGATAACAATGTGTTTTATATCATATTATATAAAGAAATGTTTAAAAGAAAAAAGAAGATATCCAATGAGAAGCTACAAGTCCAATTTCTATCTTCTGGCTGGCAGTTATAAGGTTGGTTATTTTTCCTCAAGCCTCTTTCTAAATGACTGGTTATAAACAACTGAAAAAATGGAAGGCAAATGCTGTCATGAGAAGTGCAAAGTTTTTGGTACTGATTTTTTAATACACTTTGCCCTTGACCTCCATTGGGTTAGGGACACTTCTACAGAATAGGAACCGCAAGTGTTTCAATCTCTGGATTAAGACACCATCTACCAAGAAGAGCTTGTATTTCCTATTTCACCTTAAATTTTACATTTGCTGGGCTGCACTCTGAAATTTTTACATCTATTTCGCAGGGATTTTATTATGTTAGGTGTTTGGTTGTGGACATCCTGAAATAGAAACAGTATCTTTTAGAGTGCTTCATAAGCTTCAGTATTAAAGCAAGCGCTAAGAAGGAAGACAAACAATAATGTTCTTTTAGGAAAAGTGATCTCTGCTTACATGATCCTGCAGCTATCTTGGGGATGTCCAGGAAAAAAACCTGTGGGTTCATAGCTACTGAATTCCTCACCTCCCATCCACATCTGAGCAACATTTGTCTTTCAAGCATTGTAACAGATTTGTAAGAATATGCTTTTCACAATAGAAAATACAACAAAACTTAAATACAACTGACATCTTTGTCAGTGAGAAGGTGAGGTCTTCCACAGTTTGCTGTGGAAGCATGTGTTTGTAACACATGATAGGATGCATTATTCTCTGCAGCATGGAACTATAGTACTGGCATGGCTTTTGCCTTGCAAAGCCGGCATGGCTTTCAGGAAAGACCCTTTATTGACCAGAGAAGAAATATGCAGCTAAAAAAAGATATAAAACCTTTCTCTTGCCAGCAATTTTTTTTCCCTTTGGGAAAAAAAAAAAAGAAAGAAAAAGAAAGAAGAATGCAACCTCTTGAAACTCCATTAATGTGAGGCCTGACATGCTCTCTAGGATATCCCTACCTTTTGCCAGAAGCTACAAATGTATACTCTAAAGTAAACAATGGAAAGGTTACTGAAGGTTAAGTACATTCACATACTTCAGAGTGAACAGCCAGCCACCACGCTGGGAAGATAATTTACACAGCACGAACCCAGTGCCCCAGTTAGGCTGGACTGGGGGCTGCTGGCTGCTGCAGGGCCCCCCGGGCAGGCGTGGATGCAGGCACAGGGCACCTCCGCCTGTTCCCCCAGCCACCCCTCCCAAGCCCTGGCCCATCCATCTTCAGTGGGGATTCCCCGGCTGGCCTCATGACACGCTCCATGACATCACCTGCCTGCTAATAATAGCACTTCAGTGAGCCACCCGCCAGCAGAGAGACGGATGGGTTTGGTTACAGATGCACTCACTGAATGGCTGTGTCCTGTGGTGCTGTGTCGTGTCCCCCCCCGCCATCCCCCTCCCCAAGTCGCCTTTCTCTGCTGCCAAGGAAACACAGGCAACACACTCCTGGCACATTCTCGCTCTCTCTTTCCAGCACAAGCATATGATTTTTCCAGGTTTGCTTTAATGAAATCTCTGTTGACATCAGGGCCAGCTGCTGTTACTCACAAGAATCCTCAGCTGGACCACTTTGGCCATCCTGTTCATTCAACAGAGGATAAACTCTGAGCCTGTTATTTTGAGAGTTGTGCACACATAACTGCACAATGCAACTAAGAATTCAGAGTGCCAGAGGACAGCAGTGGAAAATAACTCCTTCATGCTGATGCTCTCTTGGAATTTTTTCTCCAGCATCCATTAGTGCTTACTGTAATGGTGCCCAGAATTCTTCTCAGCTTAGAACTTCCCACATTATTTGTGAGCATTTTGGTCAAAACTATCAAACACATGACAGGAAAAGCATTTTGTCTTTGCACCCACTCCTGGAAAGCACTGGAGCACTAGAAGGAAGAGCTATGATGCCTCTCACTCTAAGGGAGTTTTTACACAGTGAAAGTCATCAGCAGTTGACATGGACCTTGGCACAGACCCAGTGATCAGGACAGAAGGCCAACAGGGGTCCTCCAATAGTTAGTCTGTCACTAAGCATTCGCTACTGATGGCATTACCTGACCCAGGCAGATTCAAGATGACGCAAAGGCCTAAGCCTACCACAAACACATCGCCAACTTGCACAGCCTCAGAGCAGTGCCAGGTACATTAAAACACTCAGGCCCCCACCCCTCCCCAGGAGCATTATGAAACAGCACAAGAGGCTCTGACAGTGATATGAAGTGAGAACTATTAAAATGAGCACCTAATCCTAACCCTAACACTTTGGCTACTGTGCAAATCTCTGCTGATCAAGGCCAACCAGTCTGTCACTTTGCTGGTCTACTCTCATTCCTTTTTTCAACTTCTTATAATTGCTGACACTATCATGAATTGCACTGTACATCACACTAAATTATTCACTCCTTTACATACCATTTACCTTATTAATGGCGTTGTAAAAAACAGAAGTGGCGGAAGAATCCCAAATATAGTGCTACAAGCAAATGGATGAACACATGCTCCCAGACCACCATCTTGCAGTCCCATAAATTTGACTTACACATCACATCCTTTCCTTGACCGTGCTCTTCCATATGAATCTCCTCGTCATGGCTGTCGTACTGTGTTTCCCAGCCCTCCCTCTATGCCTGCATTCTAAAGGTCATCAGTGAGGCAGTCACATAACCACCCCTTGGATCTGAGACATCTGCAAGAACGGATTTGCTCTAAGCTGCACTTCAGCCTGCTCCCACCTTGCATAACCACCTACCTGGGAACTATGACAACACTGGAACCGAATCCTTCTCTGTACCATAAAGGCTGCCAGTCCTCATGTATTCTTATGAACAATTGAAATTTTTAATTTTTAAAGTTTTATGAAGATCAGTTGACTTTTAAGATCTCAAGACTTGTTTTGTAGCATCAGCTTGTTAGTACTGGACAAAATACAACACCCTCCCCTCTGAGACAAGTCCCTCTCCTTTTCTATCAGATTAACTTCAGCCCTAATACTGTAACTAGTTCCCTGCAAATGGATTTGGCTTCTAAGTGGCTCTGCCTACACTGAGCTAACTGCACAAGAGAGGCTAATGGTTAAAGCAAGGACTTTTGGAGGCTACTGTTTCTTGTTGTATTGGGCTCCTGTTCCCTCTGAAAGCCAAAGAGTGACAGATTATCTAAAGTATGTCTACAACTCTGCTTCTTTTGTGCAGCTAAAATGTTAATGTTGGTATATGCTAAAGGAAAAGGAACAAGAAAAAAATCTGACTATTAAAGAGAACAGGCTTGTACTCTCTGAGGCATCTATACCTCAGCGGGATTTCATGTACTAAAGCTGATACACACTGGGAAAGCCTTTCTCCGTACAGAAGTGCAGTCCCATTCAGTGACATGAGCTCTTTTCTCTCCAACAAAACAAACCTTGAGATCCTTGCTTGCTTCCCCCTTTTCTAGTCTCTATGTCCTGCTGTGTTTTTATTTTACAAAAATGGTTTCAGTTCTCCTCAAAGACAGCTTGCTTGAATGTTATGATAAATTTAAACTTGGACTTTGCCATTTTCATTTGTAGCATCACGATGCAAAAGAACCCTGTAAAGCGGTACATCGGACAATTCCATTCCTCTGTTTCATGTTTACATATTTAAATAACAATTCTTCATCTCAAAATTCAGCTGATATATGGTGATCATCCCCAATTCAACTATTGAGAGCAGTGTTGGAGAAAGAAGGTAAGGGAGGAGAGAACAAAGCATAATACTCTTTCATTTTTAGAGACAGATTAATTTATTCTTCACTGTCCTTAACAAGTCTAGCCATTTCAGCTTCCCTTACCAGTCTTCTCAGGAGGTGACGGGCACCTCCAACATGTATTATTTTTTGCAGCTGTGCACATTCAGGACACTCTGTGCTTATTTCAGACAGATAAACATTTGGACTATGGGCTTTACTTCTAGCACCAAGTGTTTTTCTCTATCTCCTAAAGTTATTGCAAGGTAACCTAATCTCCATTAAACAATCACCACTGGGGTATCTGATAACCCTAGGTTTTAACAAGGTGGAGGAAATATTTAAGTTATTACATAGAGATGTACTTAGGAAGATTTTAACTAAACACTCCCTCAAATCCTTACACTGAATAAATCAGGCTGAGAAAGATTTAAGCCTTATCACTGTTATCTTTCTCTGTACTGACAAAGCACTACTGTAAGAGATAATCTTGGAAAGGCCAGAACTTTATTATATGATTATAAAGGTCTTTGCAATTTTCTAGTATCCACAATAGGGTACTGAAGTCATGCGATTGCAAACTGTCTGCAGGGCTTGCTGGCTCTCTGACTCTCCACTTCCCATTTTCAGCCAGTGAACTGCACTAAGAAATGAATAAATTAATTAAATTAATATTAAGTTAATTAATATTAACTTAATTAAGAAATTAAGTTAATTAGTATTTTCCTAAACTTGTGTTCTAATGCAGGAAACTACTGTAAACATTCCAGAAACTATACTCTCTTGGCAATAAGTGACAGTGGTCTGCCTCATAGTAATCGTGGCACTAATTCACAAATTTTGTCAAATTATTTTGTTGGTCAGAAAAACCAATAACAAAAGGAATAATCCAAAATAATTAAAGGACTTTTTTACTCTTCCATGGGTAGTCCAGAAGTCAACATCTAGACTAATACTATGACTCTTCCTATGTACTTAAAATGTTTCTACTTAAGAATAGTCCTGTCTTGAGTATCAACTGTGAGTATCAAATCTTGAGAGACTTAAGCAATATGAATTTAGAAAGAAAACAGTGTTTTCAAACATCACCCTGTAAATGCAAAAAAGAACAGCCAGAATAAAGCAATCCCAGTTCCAATTTTTCAGATGAGAAGATAAAAACAGTGATCCTAATGACTTATCTGACACACAGGATTAGCAACAAAAGAACAGAGCGCGTGCCTCCGAACTAGGATGTCTGGCAGTGGGGATACACTCTACTCTCAGCTCTCCATCTGCCACACATTCAACACGAGCTGCATCAGAGCAACCATCTGAGATGCGCTGATCAGTCCAGCATCTGCCATCCTGCTCCAACTGAAGCCTTGCTGATCAACAGTTGGGCTGAAAATCAGCTTCAGTCACGGCAAGGCAAGTGCAGGTACCAGAGCCTGACCTTTAGACAAATGCATGCTCCTGTCTTACAGCAGAAGCACATCCGTGCAGAACTCCGTTCTTTTCCTTACGTCCGTGTCACTGAATGTTAAGGGTACGCTGGCACAGACGTCTTTGTATGTTGGACAAACCAGACACACGACTGCGGGTGGCCCTTCAGAGTTAACACTGATCTGACTGAGGAGCTGGCTCCAAGTTTGAGAACAAGATGTCAACAACAGATTTATCCTTGTTTTTTGTCCAGCATTGTCAAGACATGCCTATAAATATATAAGGTGCAACAACCTAGCATCCCTTGCACTCAGAAAATGGTTGTGTAAGAGGCTGCAGTTTATTTGACTTACCAGGAGATGGCGGCTGAATCTTAGGTTGTTTCTTGGTATCTCCAGTGCTGAAGACTTCTGGCGGGGGCTCCTCCCCTCGCTCAATCTTGCACTCGAAGGCAAACAGGTACTGAATGTATTGTTTTTTCAGGGAGCTGGCTGCGCTGCTCGAAGTGCCAACGTTCAAGGTGGTTGCCAGCTCACGCCATTTCTTGTTTTTATTAACCTAGCAAAGTAAACGGCAGAATCATTGGTTTGCAGCAAAGTGTTTTGTTTAAGTCAGGAAACAAAAAAGGAAAAAAAAAAGCACTTAATGTCTTGGTTTACTTTTTTTATTTTCCTCTTTTAACTAATGCTCATTACTCCCACACGCAGTAATGCACAGACAGCATTTACAGTTATAAAGCCATTAAGGAACCTGCTGATAGCTACATAAAAAGCTTTGCTTGTGGAGTCTTCTGCATGGTGCATCCTTTAAATGCCTTACGCCCTTCTAGGGCCTATGCTCTTCACTTAGCAATCCATCTCCAAGTAAATTCCTGCTCACTCTCTCCCTCCCTGACACCCACCCACACCCACCCCATTCTAATTAAAAAGCAGCTTCTAAAATACAATTTAGAAAGCAATAACAGTGTTATTCTGCAATTTGTTTGAACGTTGATATGAAAAATAAATTTTTCTCCCAAATAGCCACCAGCTGTCAAACAGTTCAGCTTGTAATTCCTGGTTCAATTCCTTTCACTTTAGTGCATCTTGCAGGGGCAGATCAATGATTCTCTGGCTAGATGAGAGGCAGAGTGAAGCCAGGCCCCTTAATTAATTAAGGCAGACTTCAAACACACACGGCTAGTCCAGCAATACTCTGTATTACAATGCTGACTGCACCACTCCACTGCCAGTCTTGTTTGCAGTGTAAGGCTGAGAATATTGAAAGACTCTGCTCATGACTTCCTCAAACAGGTGATCTGTAATAATAGCGAAGTTCATTTGTCATCCTGGATGATGCCACTGACTCATTTGGCTGTACCACTTGTAGCAGCCACTGCTTTTGCTGTAACACCTGATGCCTTTAAGTTCATTCAACCAGTTATGCCATTTCTAGGTATGATCCAAGGAGCAGGGTCAGCACCAAAATAAATGGGCTTTAAACATCTGAGAATATCAGCTTTTGTGGGTAGCAATTCTGATTCTATGATGTCTGCTCCTTGCCCTAAGGCCTGATATTTTAATAACTCCAACTTGTGTAGCTAGAAACATTATCGTTAGCCATACTATTCCTTAGTCTGTGTGCCAGAAAAGAAAACATTTTCTTAAGTTTCTCTCTGTTTAATAACACTGTAACTGCTGCCAGTCAGCAAAGATCTTTTGAGGATGGCATTAACAGCAAGCAGGTTGGCATGGCTGTGCAAAGTGTTTTTATTTCTCTGGTGCATCCTGCAAGAACCCAGGAGTTAAAGGAGACCAGATTTTCATAAACTGCCCTTGTTGAGGCTTGAAATCCAGTTACACAGCTCTTTGAGCCTACTGGCTTACAGCTAAGTGGTGCGTAACAAACACATTGCATAATGCAAACTGAAACGTTCATGCCTAAATGCCCAGGATATTGGCATTTAAAAGAAGACTGCCAGCAGCTGGTCTGTTCATGTTGGGACCCCATCAGCTGCAACTCTTCAGACAGAGAATGTGCACCAGTGCTGCACAGCTCCACTCCCTGGCACTCTCTGGGCAGAGTCACAAGATGTGGAGTGCAGCAGTTGGAGCAACAGCTTTTTAGGAGGGCATCACACAGACACATTTAAATAAAACTCAGCAAGCAAAGCTCTGCACCTCTGAGTTGCTCTAAACAGATAAACACAGTGAACATTCATGTGGACACACCAGCAAAACCAGGAGCCTTCATTTTAAGTGTAAATTTTCACCAGTACTGAAGCACACACATTTATAACTCAAGCTCTTTCAAAAATCAGTCTAAGTGAACAGCATCTATTCTTTGGCAAAACATAAAGTCTGTCACTGAAAATCAACACTGAATGTCCCAAAACAAAATAAATTTCCATAATAAGCAAACATGAATGACTCTCTACAATATCCCATCTGCCCCCCATCTTGCTCAATTTTGGATGCTAAGAGTCACACTATAGGCACAATCATGCTGTATGAGGCAGAGCAGCTGCATGATATGATTTACCTGTAATAAAGTTTCTGAGCTAAAAGTAATCCAATCCGTATGATGCTGAGGAGCATGAGCCAATCACTAAAAATGTCAGGATAACATCTCTTACCCATATACAGCATTTAGCAACAGATGACTGTAGTAGGTTTCTCTGCCTTCCTTTACTAATAAGAATAGCTAAAATCCCTGGATTTGAAAGGCCAATGATCTAATTCAGTAGTCAAATCCTATGTTGTGAGGTGCACTATTAAAAACAGCTTTGAAAGGGGTATTAATTGATGTTGGACATTCCTTTCTTGAACTAACCACATAGATTATGAAAATATGTTCTCTTTTTGAGAATCTAATTTGTTTGCCATTTTTTTTAGTTCAGATTTTGTAATGAGTGTAGATTGTATCTGTTTTAATATTATATGTTTTATATATTACACATGCATATTTATCTACATGTTAGCTATGTTTAAGACCTCATTTTGCAAGGCATTGAACAAATGTTCTCAAAAACATAGAACTCATGGATCCCGGCACTTCCCAACAGTTTCCAGCATCTAGCCAGTGATCCCCCAGATGCAAGGGATGCTTTGTCATCAGGCAAAGACAGGCAACTTTGAATACCAAATCTAAGACAGCAAGTACTGACCATTTTCTCCTGCTTTCCCTTTAGATGTTAAACAATGAAACATTTCATTTTGCTCTGTGGTGAACAGCCTTATAGAACACATGAGTATTTTTCAAACATCCCTTTGCAAAACTTCCAGTTAGCTAGTGAGAACACAAACGAAAGCTTCTGTCTCCCATCTGTGACTTTTTTATTTTCAGCTCTTCCTGCTCTCATTTTTCTTCAACTCATTTAGGTAATTCACCTTTTCCTTGTAATCATTATATTTGCAAGGCAACCCAAAATATCCTGTAAGCATTTTCCAAACACAGGGCAAAGCACAGTCTGTGTATAAGAAACAAATGTACCATATAGAGACACTCAGAATTAAAGGTTTGGGATGAAGGACTGTGTTTTAAGAATGTGTCTGCAGTTTCTCTGGAGAGATGAACTGAATTGCCCTACAGGCTGTATCTCTATATGGGAAAGATGGACTTAAAAATTTCCTTTTCCTTTTAGCTCTATAATCTGCTTCTTACTCGTAACTTTGATCCAGTGGCCTTTTCCTCTTTTCTTCTCTCAGCAGCATTACTAGATTTCCCTGAAAAGGCAACAATTTCATCTGTCTACAGCAATGGTCAATCTTGATTCAAACTCCAAAGTTTTAGGGCCATTATACACTCCAGACAGATATCAAAGCATGAAATAATTTTCTTCAACAATATTGTCAGGGCTGAAAACCTAATGATGTAACCAGCAGGAAATACTCTAGAAAAAAAAGGCATTGGCTTTTTGAAGGTTCATGTATAACCAGTTCTCACCTGTGCCAAACCTCCAATCTCTTTGACACAGACATAGAGCCTGAACAGGTCCAAGGGCTTCTTGCCCACAGCTGGCAGACTGGCCACAGGCGTGCCCCTCTCCTCCATGAACGTCAGGTACCGATCTACCCACATCTTGCGCTCCGGCTCATTTCCTAGCTCATAGACTTTAGTGATCTTCTCTCCAGTTGTGGTAGAGGAACTTGATTTCTAAATTGCAAGAAGAAAAGAAAGAGTTGGGGGAAGGGTGGGAGGGGAAGGGAGAAGAAAGTAAGAAACTCACAACACTGAAAAAGAGAAGATGTCAAACAAACTAAAGCTATCACACAACAGTCAGGAATGAAGGCTACTAGTTCAGGCACAAACAGTACATTCTGTCCATATGCAGAAAAGTCAACTTTATAAATAAAGGGCCCAAACTCCCCATTTTCCTATTTCTTTCACTGATCTGAACTTTGGATCCCAGAAGGCAAGTTTCTGATGTTGCCTCATGTCATTTTAAGAAGAGATAGCTCTCACAGAGTGCTTCTTACCCACTTATTTCAAAGTGCTTTGCAAGCAAATATTTTGGTAAAATTAGAAACAAGCTTGTCCCACACAAGTTTAGAAAATCATAAAACCAAACCAATCCTCTCCTCTTTGCCCTCAAAGATGGGTTAGAAAACCTGGAAGTGATCCTCCACAGCAGGAATTGCACAAAAATAGCTGAAAGTGTGAATCATGGCAAACTAGTACATGGAGAAGTAATCCTCTCTTCAGAGTCATAAATGGTTACACTTTATTACCACTTCACACCACTGGTGGCCAAAAAGCAAGAT